>NC_137459.1:214319982-214972482 GCF_964235325.1 Thermobia domestica | reverse complement strand
AATGTTTTGAAAAATTAGGATGGGCATTTTCTGTATAATAAATGAGTATGGATATATTTGGTAATGTTAAAGATAGAAAAGGTAATGTTGATATTAGTGAAGAAAAATTAAAATTGTTGGAGAATTTAAATGATGTTGTTAGCGTAAGTCAGCTTAGACCGATAGAAGCCCAATTAGAGAACGATAGAAAACGATTTGAAGATGCATTAGAAACGTTACAAGACACATACATAAAGAAAGAAGATTTTCAAAAGGTTAGGATGGATACTACTAAATTGGTTATGCAGAAAGAAACCATGCCTCTACTATATCGATTAAGAGCTAAAAACGTTAAGGAGCCAATCTTTAGAATATTTAATCTTTCTAATGGTTACAAATGTCTCTATAATGGAAAAATAATGCACATGGACTTAAGTTTGGATAAATACTTTCTAGATATATATTTGGGTGATACTTTGATTAAAGAGATACCTTTTGACTTTAAGAAGAAGGACATAATTACGATTAAACCAAATAAAAATTCTGCTATGGAAGAAGGACAATTATTGTTTGTTGTAATGTACATAGAAAGAGAGCTTTCCTAAAGACGTTTGCTATATAATAAATATGGATATCTTTGGTAATGTTAAAATGACATCAGAGTTAGATAATACAGTTGTGAGAAAAGATATTGCTATGTTGAAAGAAAAGCTTAACTTCATCAAACGGAGTTATGTTATAGAGCTTCATAGTCGATTGATATCAGAAAATGTTGAAACTCCGTTCTTTTTAATACATAATCTATCTATCGCATACAAATTTCTTTATAAAGGTAGGATAATGCATATAGAGTCATCTTACAATACGTATTATATAGATATCTATTTAAATGGTTCTCTAGTTGAAACTTTTCCATTGCACTTTAATACAAATGATAAATTAACAGTTAGACCATCTAAAGATTCTGATCTGAAACATGGCAAATTATTATTGCTTAATATGCATGTAGAAAGAGAAGACGAAGATAGTGATGATGATGGTGAGAATGTTGATAGCATAATATTAAACAGCGGTAGTTATTGATTTTCTATATAATAAACAGGATGTATTGTGTTAAGTGTAAGAAATTGACAGATACGAAGAAAGATACCATTAGAATTGAACAAAGATGGAAGATATCTAAAGAAAGGTATTTGTTCTGTATGTGGTATTACTAAAACTCAATTCGTTAAAAAGCCTGATTGACTAGAAGAAGGTAAAGGTGTTAGAAAACACATTATAGAAGAAATTCACAAACGATCTAGAAAAAACTTTGACAGATTAAGTGTAGTTATAAAAGGTATTGATGATCTTTGGCAAGCTGATCTTGTAGAAATGGATAGTGGAGTATTAAAAGGTGTTTCCAAAATCAATAAAGGTTATAAGTATTTGCTAACGATTATAGATGTGTTCTCGAAATATGCGTTTGCTGTTCCTGTTAAAGATAAGAGTGGGAAGAATGTTACAGAAGCATTCGAATTCATATTAAGAACGAGAAAACCTAGCAACTTACAAACAGATCAAGGTAAAGAGTTTTATAATAAAGAGTTTAAGAAGTTAATGGATGAAAATAAGATTAATCACTACTCAACCTATAGTGGTAAGAAAGCTTCTGTTGTTGAGAGATTTAATCGAACACTTAAGCAGAACATGTGGAAAAGGTTCACGACACAAGGGAACTACAAATGGATAGAGATATTACCAACACTAGTTAAAGAGTATAATCTTCAAATTCATAGAACAATTGGTTTAAAACCTATAGAAGTTAATAAGAAGAATGAGCAAACAATATTGGAGAAAGTGTATCAAAAAGAATATAAGCGTGTTAAGCCCAAATACAAGTTAGGTGATCATGTTCGTATAAGTAAGTCGAAAGGGTTATTTGAGAAAGGATATACTCCTAATTGGTCAACATAAGTATTTGTTATTAGCGAAGTTATTCCATCTAATCCGCCTACATATAGAATTAAAGATTTAGAAGAAGAGGATGTGCCAGGTAGATTTTACGAACCAGAACTATTAAAGACGAAACATAAAGATGAATACTTGGTAGAAAAGGTGTTGAGAAAGAAAGGTGATAAAGTATATGTCAAATGGCTAGGGTTTGATGATTGACATAATAGTTGGATAGATAAGAGTAATGTTGTAGTGTAAATATAAATGTTTGTCTTTTATGATTATTATGCCATAAAAGGTTGGTTTAAATGAGATAAGGGGGTAACGAAACGATACCCCATAACATATATTTCCAGCGCTAGTATTATAGGAGATGAAATTATCAAAAAGTAGCAGGTGGTAAAGGAGAAATATGGAATCACAGTCAATAATAATGTGTCCGCGTTTTGGACACTTGTAGTTTCCAGGTCTTCAAATCTACTCTGAAGATCAAAAAATAACCGACTCCTCATATACGAGGGGTCGCTCCAAAACAAAGTTAATAACAAACTAAGTGGACCGAATTCGGGCTACTTTGAAAATTCATCTTACACAGTAATGAAACGTTACTCTCATAACATATATTTCCAGGGTCGGTATTCCGGCTGTGGAAATTATCAAAAATTAGCAACCCCCAGAATTCTGGGAGTCGCTCCAAAACAAAGTTACATACAAACAAATCAAGGTCCCGGAAACGGGGACCCGCGTTAATCCACAACAACATACAATCTTCATTAACGAGATAAGCGGTCTAGATATAGACCACTTCAAAGAAGCGACATATGCATGTTTGAAAGGGGTCCAGTGCTGGTGGACCCCACGAAAATGAAGTTAAAAATAAAGATTTACTATATAATAAATATGGGTACTATGGATAGTCCTCTTAGTTTAAATGATATTTGCTATGAACAGATTAAAGATAAATATTGGTATGGTATCTTCGGTGATTTCAAGTTGATTATAGATAAGAGTACAGGATACTTCAATGCTACTAAGTTGTGTCAGAGTGGTGGTAAGAGGTTTGATCATTGGTTAGAAAATAAACGATCTAAGAGACGAGTTGAATATTATGAGAAAAAGCATGGCTCCCGGAAAACCGGGAACCATCATCAGCCATTATATGAGATTAGACTTGGCGGTACAGAAGCCAATAATGAAATATCAGGTACATATGTTTACAAAAAGATTCTTTTAGATATTGCAACTTGGTTATCTGATGATTTCTATGATAAGTGTTATGATATAATCGAAGATTACTTCACACAAGACTTCAAACAAATTCAAGAAGACCAAGAAGAGCTGCAATCAAGAGTAGAAGAGATAGAACAACAAATGGATGAATTACGTTTGCACAATCAAGAACTAGAAAGCAAAGTTGATTATCTTAAAACAGTTGCAGCACCATATACAGAAGATCCAGGAAAGATACATAGGCTATTCATTATCAAGAAAAACCTTACTAAGGAACAACTTGAAAATATACTCCTTTACTATGACGAAGAAGAACGAGATCAAAAAGAAAGAATAGAACGATATAAGTATTGGGTTGGAAGAGTACAAACATACAATTACGAAAGTAGGATTAAACAACTCAAACTTAAGTATCCAAGTATGAGTATTGTGCTTAACATCGACGATCCAAACTCTATCAACTTACACAACAGAGCTAAAGAAAGATATGATGATAGAATAACTTGGCACGGTTCGCATATGAACACAGATTTAAGTGATATAGATCTTGTTGACAGGTTTATTCAGTTAAGAGACATTTAAGTATAAAAATACGAGAAACTAAATATACCATTGCTTTTATGGGTTAGCCCATCAAAGTACGAAGTGTTGTATTAGAACAAACAAACCCCCCGAACGGAAGATTTTCCGATTGCAAAATACACCATCATGACACAAAACAAAACATCAGAAGACAAGCTCATTTCGGAAAAGATAAGCGGTCTAGATATAGACCACTTCAAAATTCCTTCAAAGCTAGGAACTTCAGAAACTCGTCTTACACAGTAAAATTAGCAGGTAACGAAAATGAAGTTAAAAATAAAGATTTTCTATATAATAAATATGGGTACTATGGATAGTCCTCTTAGTTTAAATGATATTTGTTATGAACAGATTAAAGACAATTATTGGTATGGTCTGTTTGGAGATTTTAAATTGATTATAGATAAGAACACTGGATACTTTAACGCTACCAAGTTGTGTCAGAGTGCTGGTAAAAGGTTCAGAGATTGGAAATGTAGCAAACATAGCATAGAGTTTGTCTCTTACATAAATCAAAGCCGGTGCGGGATATCTGGCGCCGGCTACGAAGTAACTGGGGATAATAAAGATGGGTTAACAAAGAAAATAACTGGTCAATACGTAACTAAGGAATTAATTCTTGCTATATCTTTATGGCTTTCTCCTGAGTTTTATCTTAAATGTAACCAGATTATTATCAATTACTTCACTCGAGACTTTAGACAATATGCACAAAACAACGAAAAATTACTAACCAGATTAGAAGAAGTTGAGCAATCAATGGAGAAATTAAGGATTCAAAACGAAGAACTCAAGTCAATAGCTGCAGAACATACAGAAGGTCCAGGGAAAGTACACAAACTAGTTATTATTAAAAAGAACCTCACGGCTAGTCAGCTTCAAGACATAGTAGACAAGTACGACACAGACAAACACGATCAGGTTAGGCGTTACGAGTTATACAAATATTGGGTTGGAAGGGTTCAGCAGCGTAACGTTAAAGCAAGACTTCAGTGTCTCAAAGAAAAGTACCCAAGCATGTCAGTGTTATCAGAAATCAAAGATCCAAACTCGGTCAACCTCCTAAACAAAGTCAAAGAAAAATACAGCTGTGTTGTTTCGTATGGTTGTCATGTGGATATTGAAGGAGAAGACGACGAGTTTGTTGTTGATTTGTTTTTGAGTATAAGGTTATAAGTGTCTCAATTGTATTTGTCGTTGTTGAAAAGGTTTTATGGTTCGTCCATCAAACCTAACTAAACAAGGGAACTAAAAATTTCGACTATTTACAGTTGGTTACTGACTCCTCTAATCATAGGAGTCGCTTTAAGTATCTAGCAAAGGGTGGAGGAAATACAAAAACTAATGTTATTATCTCCGGAACATATGTCTATAGGAAGATATTTCTCGCTATTGCTTTATGGATATCACGAGACTTCTATGACAAATGCTATGATAGCCATAAAAGATAATTAGTTATACATTACCCTCTGCTGCAACATTGAATGCTACATTCAACATATCACCTAAATTGGGATTATTATGATATTTTCTTATTATAGCTCTCCAATCCACAAAATATTTATATGTATATATAAAGTCTATAGATAGGTCTTGATAAGTTGAAATTTTAACCCAATGAACTCTGCTTTCGAACTCTGCAATAAATTCTTCTGTTAAATTTTGAGACATTGAAATCATTTCCCAATCTACTTTGTCAGCGTAATCTCTTATAAGGTTTTCTGATAATTGTTTAGTTCCAGATATGTACCACCAATTAACTCTATCTGCATGTTCTCGTATAAAGGCTTCAGAGAGTTCGTTTTTGTAAGATATAGCATGAAAATCAACTTTATCTATAAACTCATTAATAAATTCTTCAGATAGCTTTTGGTTATACGATACTTCTTTCCAATCAACTCTATCTGCAAATTCTCTTATAAAGTCTTCTGATAAGTCTTGGCTTCCTGAAATAATCTCCCAATCAACTTTATCAGCTAATTCTCTTATGAACTCTTCCGACAAATTTTTCCATAAACATATTTCGCTCAAATTAACTTTATGCAGATATTTGCGTATGAAGTCTTCTGTAATGTGATCATAGTTATATTCCTCCTCATAATCATCATAACCTATAGATAACCATTGTTCATCAGTCAGTGAATCTAATATCTCATCAGACAAATTCATAACGTTTGCATAGAGAATGTTTTGTATAAGAAATGAGTTGTTTTCTTTAGTGGCTTTCTTGAACAAATGATCTAACATACCTATGGACACGCTAAAATTTATTTTGTCTTCATCATTATAACCACCAATATCTAAATATTTACATACACAATCAAATACAGGTTTGTAAGATAATATTTCCTTAGCACTAGTCATGTTTGTTTTTATTCTTAGATTTTTAAATTTATTTCATTTTTGTTGGTTTTCTATATGACAAATATGGAGAAAGAATTTGATTTATTACATGATAGACTTAAACTAATTCATCATGATCTTAAACTCTTAGCAGCACTACTAGAGAAGCAAATACTGTTGAAGGAAAAAGAATTATTAATAATGCAACAAAAAACATCTGATTTGAATAGCGATGGTGAATATAAATATGGCAGTGATGATGATGATGATGATAAGTTTACAAAAAATGATTTAATTTTAATATGTGTATATGTGACTTTGATGGGTTAATCCCATAAAAGCCGTGTTCTAATACAACGCGTAATATGTAGACAATGGCAGGGGTGTACAATGTTAAGCGTTGTACTAGGACAAATGAAAATGAACTGAAATAACCCGGTGAAGATAAAAATTGAAGATTTTCTATATAATAAATAAGATGAGTAATTATAGTAAATTTACTGTAGTAGAGTTAAGACGCCAATGTAAAGAGAGGGGAATCAGAAGATATTCCCGATTAAGAAAAGCAGAACTGATAGACCTTCTTAAACAATATGACGATGAACAAACCAGAAGGCAGATTAGAAATATATTCCCCTTTAAACAAGAAGTATTTGAAGAACCAAGAATCAAAGTTGGACCACAACCAATCGATGTAAAACGCCAGAACATTACATTAAAATCAAGATTAGAAACATGGAGATTTACAACAGATTACAAACCACAAGATCCACTTGAACAATATATTACTGCAACATCTAAAGCTATATCAAACAGATTACAAATTAGCTTAAGTAAACATAGTTCATTGAAAGCTAATCTTTATATAAGTTGTACATATAAAAAAGGTGAAGAAACTCAAAACTTCTATTTTAACACTGAAAACCAGGAAATATACCGATCAAGTAATCTAAAGGAAGAAATAACTAAGATGAAACAAAGATTAAGAACAAGAATGGATGAGTTCCAAGCTAGAGGTTCTGGTTGGGCTCTTATAAACATTAACTTTTTACAACTAGCAATCGCCAAATATACACCATATAGAGGATCAACATATATAGAATTACCTAAACAAATTCAAAACAAAAAGGCAGTAATTAATGTAAAGAATGAAGATGAGAAATGTTTCTTATATTCATTATACAGAGCCCTATATCCTACAAATTCACATCCTGAGCGAGTACCAAAAAATAATGAGCTTTTGTTAAAATTAAAATCTAAATTAAAAAATATTCATTTTCCTGTAAAACTAAGCGATATTCCAAAAGCTGAAAAATTACTTGATATTTCTATAAATGTTTATGCATATGATAAAGACTATTCAATCTATATACTACATCACACACAAAACAAGCAAGAAAATCATGCCAATTTATTACATGTAAAAGAACAAAATGAAGACCAAGTTAAAACACACTATTGTTGGATTAAGGATTTAAGCAGACTAGTATGTACATAGTTAACTAAAAAGAGAGCTCGAAAATATTTATGTGATAGATGTTTGTTATACTTTTACTCTCAAAACGCTTTAAATAAACATGAGCAAGATTGTTCGTTAAATGAGCCAGTAAAAATAATAATGCCTGAAGAAGGTAAATGTGTTGAATTTAAAAACTACCAATACATAATGAAAATGCTATTTGTGATTTATGCCGATTTTGAATGTTTGTTACATAAAGTTATGGGTTGTAAAGAATGTTATCCGGATGACGAGCCATATACGAAAACATATCAACAACATAAGCCATCTGGATTTTGTTATTATGTAGTAAAGAGCGATGGAAGTAAAACTAATCCTGTTTTGTATAGAGGTAAGAACGCTGCTAAGAAATTTATAAGACTGTTAACAAAAGAAGCTAAACACATATCGAACATATACAAACAAAATAACGAATTACCATTAACAAAAAGTAAGAGAAAAGAGTTCAATGAATCTAAATGTTGTTATTACTGTAAGCAGGAGTATACTAAAGAAAATCATAAAGTTAAACACCACGATCATATAACAGGAAAATTTGTAGCACCTATATGTAATAACTGCACTATAAAAGTTAAAGTACCAAAGTTTGTACCAGTGATCATACATAACTTGACAGGATATGACTCACACTTGTTTATAAAAGAGCTTGGATGTAATAAAGAAGAAATAGATCTAATACCCAATAACGAGGAAAGATACATATCATTCAGTAAAAAGGTTGGAACTATTAAATTGAAATTTGTAGACTCATTTAGATTTATGGCTTCTAGTCTAGACAAATTGTCATCGAATTTGAAACGCGAACAAATGATACATACCCAACACTTTTATCCTAATCAAGAACAGTTTCGACTTGTAATAAGAAAAGGTGTTTACCCATATGATTATGTTAACAATTGGGATAGGTTTAGAGAAAGAAAATTACCGCTAAAGGAAGCATTCTTCAACAAGCTTATGAACACACATATAAGTGATGAGGATTATGAACATGCAAAGAAAGTATGGAAAACATATGACATTAAGAATCTCGGACATTACCATGATTTATATTTGAAAACAGATGTATTATTGTTAGCAGATGTGTTTGAGAACTTTAGAGAAACATGTCTTAAAGCTTATGATCTTGATCCTGCTTGGTATTTGACGGCACCATGTTCAGCTTGGGATGCAATGTTAAAGATGACGAATATAAAGTTAGAATTGTTGTGGGATTATGATATGGTATTAATGGTAGAGAAAGGTATAAGAGGTGGAATTAGTCAATGCTCAAAAAGGTATGTAAAAGCAAACAATAAGTATATGGAAGATTATGATAAGAACAAAGAAGATTCTTACTTAATGTATCTAGATGCCAATAACTTGTATGGATGGGCAATGAGTCAATATCTGCCGTATAAGGGATTTAGATGGTTAAGTGAAGATGAGATTGAAGAAATAGATTTCACAAATATACCTGATGATTCTGTTACTGGTTACATATTAGAAGTTGATCTTGAATATCCTAAAGAATTACATGACTATCACAAAGACTACCCATTAGCTCCTCAAAACATATATCCGCCTGGTTCAAAACAATCAAAGCTATTAACAACTCTATATGATAAAGAGAAATATGTGATTCACTATCGAAATTTAAAACAGTGTCTATCACTTGGATTAAAACTTAAGAAGATACATCGAGTAATAGAGTTCGAGCAATTAGATTGGCTAAAGAACTATATAGATTTAAACACGCAGATGAGAACTAGAGCAACAAATGACTTTGAAAAAGACTTCTACAAGCTCATGAACAATTCAGTTTTTGGAAAGACTATGGAGAATATTAGAAAGAGAGTCAATATCAAACTTGTAAGTGATGAGAAAAAATACGAGAAACTTGTAGCAAAACCGAATTATAAGAGTACTACAGTTTTTACGTAAAATTTAGTAGCAGTTCATATGAACAAGGTCAAAGTGCAATTTAACAAACCGATTTATGTTGGTATGTCAATTCTAGATTTGTCAAAATATTTAATGTACGATTTCCATTATAATGTGATGAAACCAAAATATCAAGACAAAATAGAAGTATGTTATACAGATACCGATAGTTATATATACCATATTCAAACAGAAGATGTGTACAAAGACATGAAAAATTACATTGATTACTTCGATACGAGTGATTACCCTAAAGATAACAAATATAGGATACCACAAATCAATAAGAAAATACTTGGTAAGATGAAGGATGAAATTAAAGGTACAATCATAGAAGAGTTTGTGGGTTTAAGAAGTAAGATGTACAGTATAAAATCACCTCAAATAGATTTAACAGATAAAGACTTTAAAGGTAAGTTCGATAAAGAAAAGTGTTGTAAGAAAGCTAAAGGTGTTAAGAAGTGTGTTGTGTATAAAGAACTTTCATTTAACGAATATAAGGACTGTTTGATTAGCCAAAAAGAATATTATAAGAAGATGAATTTGATTAGAAGTTATAAGCACGATTTGTACAGTATAGAAGTAAATAAGTTAGCTTTAAGTTGTGTAGATGATAAGAGATGTGTTTCAAAGGATGGAATCAATACCCTACCATGGGGTCATTATAAGTTAGAAGAGTTGTAGTTTTAGATGTAAGATTTTAGATTATAAGTTTTAGATATAAGTTTTTATGATTTTAAATGTCATAAAAGCATATTCAATCTCACTTTGGGTTATCCCTCTGTATTAAAGTGCACAGTGGCGGTGTCTTGAGTCATTCTGTGTTGACTAAAAATATATACAAAATGTGTTAGCTAAGAGTTTTGGCCCAGAAGTAACCACCCCTAACTACTTTCTTTCACCTGACTCCAAAGAGAATCTGTCCACACCTACAAAAGATATACATTGTTTTAGAAAACATGACACATCGTTATTTTGTTCTAATTTTGATTCATTACAAATCTCATTATCCATTTACTTTCTACTTTGAGTGATGTCAATAACGAACAAGATAAATTTCCCTAGTCATCGAGAATGTGACTCAGTTTCTCTATGATTGTGCAGAAACTATACGGATAAATAGTTATTTTTTGTCTCTGTATGCTTTGTCTGGTATGTATTGTAAAGACTAGCAACGTTCAGAAAATATCAGTTTGAATTTTACTTTGTATAAAATGTAGACAACGATTGAGGCTTCACCTCTTGACTCCCACATATGCTCACTCTACGATCTCGCATCTAATAAACATAAAATCATCAATGTTTGGTTAGCCTACGGCCCCGCACCTTATGTCCCTGCAAGAGTGCTGAATTACAGTCGAAATACCGGAGGATTTGTTGCAGAACGGTTTCTAAAACTATTTCCTTGAGGCCAAATAGCGTTCTCGCTTCCTGTGTGGGAGATTCGGGTAATGTTTCGTGAAAGATCAATGGTTTAGATTTCACGTTAATTTAGATTAAAGTCTCGTATGGCTCCGGTGTGCAACCATCTCATCATACACACCATAAAGTATTCTTGACAACATCAATATGAAAATTCCACTAGAGCAGCGAAACGAGTGTGATCCACAATTCGATATATGGCGGTTTACGTAGGTTGAGGATCATAACGAGACTATGCTTGGGTCGCAGAGTGGTGCAAACTCCGAAAACGTAATCAAAAACTCCTAAATCGAAGTTTCAACTTTGATACTCCAAATAGATAGGTTAGATTAGTATTTTAACCATTAGGAACCCGGTTTTGTGGGTCAGATGCAGTGGCGTAGCAGCTGCCCCCGCAACCCCCGCAGTGCGTGGGGGCCCCGAAGTCTTGCGATGATTAAAGATTTAAAGAAGTAGAACTTCAATCTTACTTCTATCGGCTTTACAACTAGGGCCCCTTCTCTATACTTTGCGGTGGGGCCCACAAAAGTGTGCTACACCACTGGTCAGATGCATTATACTGGCTATATATATATAAGCGCCGAACTCCTCACATCAAGGTCTCGCTCGTTCAATTTCCTTGTGATTAAAGTTATTTTATCATTTTCTCCAATGGAGTAATCGACTGAAAATAAGTAGATTTTAACTATGTACGTTAATTGTAATACAATTTGCTTGTTAATACATTATTGAACCATTTATAACAGTGGTGTCCAATTATAATGGGCCTGAGGGCCATAGCCGTCTTTACTAGTAAGGTGGAGGGCCGCAACTATTATTATTATTATTATTATTATTATTATTATTATTATTATTATTATTATTATTATTATTATTATTATTATTATTATGTGTTTGTGAAAGGAAGTGGTGTAATTCTGGCTCCTTATGGCTTCTAGGCAGAGTTCGAGGAAGAAAGGGTCTCCTTTTGTAAGCTAGACCAGATGTATTGGTTATTGAAATAATCATCCCTTTCATCAACGATATTTTCCCTGTAGTTACATTACCAACTGCAGTGTTGCTGTGGATGCCCGCGCCTTTTTGTTGTACAGAAGCGCTAAATGGATGCCTTATTCAGAAAGAAGTGTGGAAACATTAAAAGAATGAATAAATATAAATGAAAATATTATCAGTAATAACGATTGTAAATCGTGAGAGCTTTGTGGGTCGCAGGAAATGGTTTGGCGGGCCGCCATTTGGACAGCTCTGATTTATAACATCTTTTTTTTCATTATTTCCAGTTGAAATTGCAAAATTAAAAGTATGCTGAGTTCAAAAATCTCACTACACCCCACCCTTCAACAGCTGCTCATATTGACCCCATTTTGTTTAACCCAAATTTATCCCGCATTCGCATTTAGATATGAAATTTATGCACCGATCCTGAAGGAGACGTTAATGATGATAATGAATGAAATGGTTGAATGAAGAAAGTGGAGGAAAGGAAAAAAAAACCTCAAGTAAACGCACACAATGATATCTGTCCTCTTGGCGCGAGACGGGATCAAATCAGGGAACCCACGTACCAGGTGAAAGCTCTACCATCCACCACGACTCAAATATTCGCAGTTAGGCGGCGAATTCATGCTTTCTTTCAGACTCTCCCGTTCAATATGAAGTAGTAATGAATTTACTTGTCATTAATTTATTTACAATTCAAAATTAGCCGCTTCGGACACCCATCAATATATTTCTTCTTATGATATCGCGGTAGTTCAGTGACGGAGCGCTCACCTATAGCGGATGGTGTCTCTGCTTCGATCTCGGTCCCACCAATGTGGACTTTATGGTGGACAAACACCGCGTAAGTGTTTCCCTTAGATTTCTCTAATTTCCTACCACTTCCTTCATTCCAACATTATCGCTTATTTCATCATTACAGCCTTCCTTAGGCGCAGTGCATAAGAAGAAAGAAAGAAAAAAAAATTTCTCAAAAGCAAAAGTAATTTATTATAAATCCGTCATATTTGATCGCTATCAAAGCTGAAATCACCGATTTATGTGCTTAATTTTTTCGAATTTTCCACAATTTTGGCAATTGAAACTATTATGTTGCCCTTGTAACCAGGTCAGCAACTAGAAGGGGGCAAGGGGCCAGACCTCCCTAAATTTTTCATGGCTCGCAGATCTCAATGCATCATATACTATATTAACACAAAAAATCATGAATTTATATATTTGTAACAATTATTTTATGACTTCGGTCCCCCTAACATGTTTATGGCACCTCCAGACTTCTATGGCTGTTTGCGGGCCTGCTTGTAACTAAGATTACTTTCATCGCGCATGTTCTATTGCGATTAAATCTTCTATACAGAATTATATCAATGCAACTATTATATTAGCCACTTGTGATATTGTTGATAAGTAGGAAAGTCT
The DNA here is from genome assembly GCF_964235325.1 of Thermobia domestica. Taxonomy (NCBI): domain Eukaryota; kingdom Metazoa; phylum Arthropoda; class Insecta; order Zygentoma; family Lepismatidae; genus Thermobia; species Thermobia domestica. The sequence goes on along the minus strand of NC_137459.1, from coordinate 214,959,134 downwards.
ATTTTTCAGTTTTTTTTTTTTCTGGAAAGATCAAACTGATTTGTCAATTATTACTTACAGGTTCCAGATCTTGTTCAATCTTGTTGAATAGTTTGAAGTTCATACATGGGATATCCATAATACTGAGGAATTCTTCTAGATGAGAATACCCACTTCCAATAGAAACAGTGCCACAAACAGCTGCAGTATTGATTACAGATCTTTTAGACTGTTGTTCCTCCTCCGTAGAGTGACATACTTCGCGTTTGCACACGCGGCACTTGAAATAGAGGTAAGGCACTAGTCCTGAACGTCTCTCTCTATGAAAATCCATTTTTCATAAGACACATATCTTTCTGTGGTTTTCTTGGAGCTTTATGGACCACTTGAGAATGTGTCCCAAATTTACAATTCGGTAGCCATTTGGAAAGTCATTGCGACTAACAATCCCTGTTTCGGGCTCCACTACAAGAGATGGTAGAGACTCAGTGTCAGAGCTGAAATGACATAAAATAATAATAATAATAATAATAATAATAATAATAATAATAATAATAATAATAATAATAATAATAATAATAATAATAATTATAATAATAATAATAATATAGAGAATTTATAGAAATGAAAATGAAATTTATAGAAATTTGGTGCTTATATGTTAAACGGTATGGCATCCACGAGAGTGTGAATAGGGTGAATAATTGAAGGACAGATTTTTTTTCTGTATGTAGTGCTACGAAATGTGTTTATCTTTTTAAAAATTCGAATTAGATTTTCTTCTCTATGACTATTATATTATCTCCTATTGTCGCTCGAATTTAAACCAAAAAAGTAACTTTTATGTGAAGTTCAAATGTGAAACTGGGTTTGTTCTTTCGTTTGTAATTCAGATAGATTAAAACTTCAATTTTAGACTCGGTTTCATGACTTTTCGGGGAATAACCAAGAGTAGAAAATCATGTGGAGCAAAAGCCACGACGAAAAAAAAAAACACGTTGCGGGCGAAAATCATGCTGCCGGAAGCTTTGATGTAAACAAACAACTGAATGTTGTTGTGGGAGGCTGAGTCCCGTTCAGGTGTGTGAGTTGACCAAGTATTTCTAAAAATTACTTAGTAGGAATAATCAGTAAATTAAATATGATTTTTTAAATGCTTTCCACTAATAAATTACGTATAGATTTAAAGTTTGAATTTCAGACTTTTTTTTTAAAGTAACATTTCGATACATAAAGAAAATATTTATTGTTGAAATTAAATAAGAGAAATAAATCGCACGAAAAAAAAAAGACTTTTAAGTATAAGTTAGTGAATAACGTATATATATAACGTATATATATATATATATATGTCGCTGGTGTAGTGACTAGCACGTGCGCTTCTGTCCAAGGGGTCCTGGGTTCGAGTCCCGAAGGGAGAGCATAGAACGATTGTGGTTCGGATTCCATGTTAACCAGTATTTCTATGTTTCATATAGCCTCGCTGCTGAAAAGGGACGCTGAACTAATATATATTTATGATCGGAGAGAAAAGTGAAATTTGCCATTGCTTCATAAAAAAGTAATTTAAACAAGAATACTTATGATATCTACTGACCCTAATTTCGATTTTTGCAAACTTGTCAAGATCAACGGGTTATCAGTGGTCGATTTGGAGGGAATACGGAGAACGTCGTTCTCCATTTCCCAGAAAATCGAATATCCGTTCCCCTACTTTATTTCGTTCTCGGACGCGTTATCCCGAAATCTTAGATAATAATTTTGTTATTCAATCTATTAGAGCATTTTATATTAATACCTAGAGAGTGTTCCCCGACTTCTTTAAAGCCAAATCGACTACTGCATGTCGTAAGATATGCAAGGATCGTAAAAATAGTGACTTTTTGTTTAATGTGGCATATTGTTCCAAGCCCTTCATATATAACATTGCGCATAATACTATTATTATATGTATCGCTGTATAAAATTAAACACGCAAATGTTTCAGTAATTGTATTAAAAAGAATAATACACCTAGCAATATTATAATAATCCACTAAAAGATTAGTGAAACATGTGAAGGGTACAGGGAAAGAACATGGTAAGTACATTTTTTCTTCAATTTTGAGATTGCACCCAATCGTAAAAGTATGCGTTGCACACGATGTTTTGGACTACTCAAAGTAGTAAAAAAAATGATCATTCCTCTGTAAATTGGATGTTAAAAGCAGCTATATGCGTAAAGAACATGCTCAGTCAGACTACAAAAATAGTTTTGGTGTAAAATCAACAAAACTGGATTTACAATGTTCTTTCCATGTATACATTTAGATAGAATGATAACAATTTTATAAAAGAATCATTTTGTTGGTTCAAAGTAATTAATAATCAGGATGGAAAGTAAAATAAATCTCACCTTTCTTTATCATCTGATTCATCCCTTGCAATTGGAACCTCCATAGAACTTCCACTTGTTTCTTCCAAAGATACACAAACAGAAGTGTCACACTTGGAGCTATCTTCTATTTAACGCCTTTTAATCCAAGATAAACGAATAGCCTTAGAAAGCTTATTTCTCTTCCTACTTCTGGAAGGACATCGTTGCGTCCCATTTCTAAAACACTAGCTGAATAAAATTGTGCGTTGGTAACTCTGTCAAGACTTATCCAGACTGCAAGAAGTTCAGAAAAAAAACGTCGCCTAAAGTGGGAGGCGCCACCTCACAAACCAGGAGGGTGTATTTTTCATATTACGAAAGTGTTTCATGTCTCATTTTGAAATGCATATGTCTATATCCAAAACTGTGGTACCAATCAAAAGACAAATATATAGGGATTTGCCTGATATGCAATATATAGAAATAAATAAAGTATTTTTCACAAAAATAGTGCTCAAAACTGAAAGTTTGTTCCTCATACGGAATTCAGTAGTATCAGCAATGCACTTTTCCATTTTCAATTAATAATAATTTAACATCTTTCAAGATATTGACGTGTATTATTATTTTATGTCAATGAGAAATTTGTAAAGAATCATATACTTTTTTAAAAAAATGTTTCTGACAATTGATTACAGAGAAAGACACGTAATAAAAATGCATAATTAATAATTAATTATGCAGCAATTAAATATCTAATTTTCTATAAAATCACTTTTAATCATACATATAGTCAATGTAATCGTGTTTTCATGCAGACAGAACATGAGTAATGCATTGATATTAGTAAATCTCAAAATGGCAAATGTCCCCTTAACAAGGTTGTTTACGTCCATTCCAATATGCTTCTATCGTAAAAAATGATTTTTCCAAGTTTTCCAAATAGATTCTCGCTTTTTAACATCTTAGTATTGTGTTACATTTTCTATATAGATATCGTTTAAACATTAAATTACAATATATGGTTTAAAATGTAATCATTACAGAAAAATAACACTAAAAATAAGTTTCAACTTACCGCGCTGTTTTCACGCCTCTTATTTCAGCTGCACTGTAGTCTTCGTTATTAGCAAAAAATGAAGCAGTCATAAATGAATCAACATATGGAAGGTTGTTGGGGTTGGCTTTAATAAATCCTAAATCAGTCATTTTCCTTTTCTATGCGTCTTCAAACAAAATATTTGAAGTATATCAACCCATCAACATACCGTAGCAAACATGCAAAGGAAGTGTTTACGAACTGATGACGTAAACCAATCAGAAAACGTTTCCATTGCTGTGACGTCAGTAGCGATTTTGAGTGCTGTTTAAAGTGATTTTACTCCGTAACTAGAAAATAATTCGCTGAAATATTTAGCATAGACAATATTCAAAGCTAGTTCTACATAAATAAAGCAATAAACATACGTTGTTGGTTAAAAAGGAAATGTCCATTATGGGATGGCCATCCATAATTGATTATTTCGGATTTTTTTCTTTCCATATGCGCATATGCACTAATATTTGACATATTGATGGTATTATATTGGATAATATTTATCCCCTAATTTGACTATTTTTTGACTTAACGCCTAATTTGTGAATTGCTAACACCATCTGCAATTAACTGGATTTTGTATCTTTGATACTTCATTTACCTGAACTACTGTTATTTATTCAGAATACATTGTTTACATAGTTATGAGCTCATAAAATCCCTACTGTGATTTCTTTTTACTAATTTTCATTTTTCATGGATATGACTAATCCTAGGATTCTTAATATATTTATTTTACCTGAATTATGACATGATTTTATATTTTCTTATATTTTACATTGGATGCTTGTTGTTTGATACTGTTTAGTGTGACTTCGATACTCAATAATTACGTATTTAATGTGAAGAGAAGGAATAATAATAAAGAATTGAGACATATATATATATATATATATATATATATATATATATATATATATATATATATATATATATATATATATATATATATATATATATATATATATATATATATATATATATATATATATATATATATATATATATATATATATATATATATATATATATATATATATATATATATATGATTCCTTCCGTTTCCCCATTTTCCACTTTTATCAACTATAATAGTTTTGTCACAATTGACAGGTTTCGCCTCTGGACTTCAAACGCTAACAAGGAATTGCCCTACTACTGTGACTGCAACAGTACACATGTAAGTTTGGCAACGAAGCATTATGGCGTCCTGCGTAAGCATGAGGTTCAGCCGCTAAAACTATTTCCGTAAACACAAAATAATATTTGAATAAAATGTAAAACATAACACGAAAAACGGTAATATAATATCCATATCCCGTAATGAGACAACTACTTGTAAAATAATTTATGCTTGTAAGTAAAAATTTCATAAAACTGAGCACAGGAGTAGCAAAATCTAACAGCAAGCGCCATCTTGTGTACTCGTCTTAAAACTGATCAAGTTTTGCTCTTATATGTTACTTTTTTAGCTAACAGAATACATAAACACAGAAAATAGTATCTCATGTTGTAGCTGACGCATAACTCTATTTTATAGTGTAATACTTATAATATGTGCCATTTCTTTACGCGTTGGTTAAGACAATGAACTAATGCATATACTGACTTCCGGGTAGTGATCCACCTTAAGGTTTACGATATTTCTATCGTATCTTGTCTGAGTTGCAAAACGAAAGATAATACATTTATCGATTTATGGTTAGGGATTGGTCCTTTAAAACATTTAATTGTTTCGAGAGGTGATATAAAGATACTATTCCTCGAAAAACATGCATTTTCTTTTGTGACAGATGAGAATACTACTTCAAGTTTGACTATTGAATTCATATAGTTTGGAAATCTTCACTTCTTTTAGTTTGGTATTGGTACTGGTAACTCGTCTAATATATGCAACAAGTTGACACTGTTAGTCATAGATTAGAAACTTGTAGCAATACACGTTGAAACCGTACTTGGCTAACTTCAGCTCTTCTGGTTTGAATAGGAATTGGTGGAACATATTCTTGTGATGCTGAATTCTTGGAGGAACACTTTTCTACGACTCTGAATTGATTTTAAAAGAGCCGTATCTTGATATCTCCTATTGTTTTGATTCCTGGAAACAAGAATTGAAATAGGAAATAATAGTTAATTTGAAACACTTCCTGTTGATCGTAAAAAAAAGCCGTATCCTGGTATCTTCTATTGTTTTGATCTATGGAAAAAAGAATTGAAATAGAAAGTAATAGTCAATTTGAACCACTTCCTGTTCCGGTAGGGTGTTGACAATAATTATGGTATATTTCCTTGAGACGCTAATTCGTTTGGACAAAGATGTTCTCGCTATCTGTTACTGTTTTCGTTCTATGGCGAGGAACGTTCAAACAGAATATGGCTAATTTTAACAAATTCTGCTTTGATCAAAGCTGCCATGAAGAAGGAGGAAGTTATTCTTGAGATGATGAATCGATTGCAAAAAGCTACTTTTTAATGTCTTTTAACACTTTTGCTCTACGGAAATCAGTATTGGGACCGAAAGTACTAGTAAATTTGAACAATTACCAGCTTTGGTAGTTACATGGATAGTAACGATATGTTTGTTGAGAGGCTGAATTGTTTGCTTCAAACTGCTTCTCGCTATCTGCTGCCGTTTTCGTTCTATAGCGATAAACGTTGAAACCGTTATTGAAACCAGAGTTATAGTAAATTCTAACTACAGCCGAATTTATTGGAGTATTGTAGATAGTCATGATATGTCGTCTTTAGACTCTAAATCATTTGCAGAAACCACTTCTCAATATCCGTTATCATTTTCTTTATATATCAACAAACGTTCAAACCGGAAATGGCTAATTTGAACCAATTCCGGTTTGAGTAGAAGGTTAACGAAAGAAAAAAATCTATTCTTTGGGCACTGAATTAATTGCAAAAGACCACATTTTGAAGCATTTACTATTTCTATTAGGCGAAAATTAGAAATTGAAACCGGAAGTAATAGTAAATTTCAACCATTTGTGGTTTCGGTAGAATATATTGGATACTCTTGATATTGGCTCTAGATGGTAACTCGTTTTCAAAAATCAGTTCTCGCTATGTTACCGTTTCATGCTATGACGATAAAAGTTGAAACTGTTGTTGAAACCGGAAGTAATAATAAATTTAAACCCTTTTCAATTTTGTGGATGACCATGATATGTTGCCTATACACGCGCAATCGTTTACAAAAAAGTCTTCTCCCTGTGTGTTGCCGTTAAATGTTAGAACCGCAAATTGTTAATTTGAACCACTTCTGGCTTGAATATAGAGTTAACGGATAAGATGGAACCTATTCGTTGGATGCAGAATCAATAGCAGAAAACCATTTCTCTATATCACTGCCTTTGCTCAGGTATCTGTCGACAGCAGAGCCCTGCACGGGCCGGGAGCGCCCGGTTCGGCCCGGAATATGCCCGTCCTGGCCCTGCCCTGCCCGTTTCAAATAATATCAAACTGGACCGGACCCTAACCGGGCCGAACCGGGCCAGGCATATTCCGGGCCGAGCACAAATGCTATAGGGCCGAACCGGACCCGGCCACTCTGAAAGACGGATCAGAAACTAATCTTGTCAGCCTTTTTTTAAATGTCCTCCACTACCCCTGTCTTTGCCGTGATCGTACGGTCTTACTGTCAGCCTATACTAATCGTAATGTGTTTGGGAAGCTGACTCTTTATTCAAGACTGCAAAGTACTGTAATACTACCACTATTACTACTTCTACTTCTACTACTTCTACTATTACTACTAGGACCACTGCTAATACTACTATAACCGTTACGACTTCGCGTCAGAGTTGACATGTCCAGTGGTACCAAATTTACCTTCTAAATAGAGAAAAAAAACGGAGCAATGCTAGTTATTATGGCCGGTCTGCATAGAATGTGAACCGATGCTTGATCTACGAGGGACAACGCTGGCTCAGTAGGAAAAACACTCACATCAGGTGCTAGAGGTAGTCGGACCAATCACTGCTTGTGCTATGTGAGCTTTGTGGTGGACAAACACCGTGTGCTTGGCAGTTTCCGAGATGGTCCCGCTTCCTCCGACTGTTTTCATTCCACCAATTCATCCCATCATCATCCATACGGCCTGAGCCGTAGTTACCTAAAGAACGTATGATAAAGTCAAGTACTTGACCTACTAAGTAGAATTTGGTACGCCACCATAAGACCACGGAGGCCAAAACCGTGAACTGGCGTGCTCACAAAATCAGTACAATTTGTAGTAATGTTCAATTAGCAAGGCAAATACCAAATAGTGTTACATCTTTCTGTATTGTTTATAGTATGATACTACAAATATAACAAAATATAATGATCAAATAAATCACCAAGATGCCAGGGTCGATTAGATATTCCTGGAATGGTGGCTCAGTGGTTGAACGTTCATCTCTAGTGGATGTGGTCCCTGGTTCGATGACAGCTTTCGCCAAGTGAACTTTGTGGTGGACAAACACCGTGTGTGGGTTTTTCTCGGCATTCTCCCGTTTCCTCCTACTTTATTCATTCCACCATTTCATTTATTTCTCATCATCACCGTCTCCTTTAGCCTAGCCGGCATGACTGTGGGACGTAAAACTCAAAGATTTCATTTTCATTGTTTTGTTTTTGTATTACTAGTAATAGCAGTAGTGGTATTCGCTGTCGCATTAGTATAGTAATGAGTAGTAGCAGTAGTGATAGTAGTAATAGTAGTAGCAGTGGCAGCAATAATGGAATTAACACTAGCATTCGTAATCTAATAGTAATAGTAGTATCAGCTGTAGTAGTTGTAGTATTAGTATCACATACGGTGTAGCAGTTTTACATATCTTTTCTGTTACTCGTAATGCACTAATGAGCCTAGTATAAGACTTTTACGTCCATGAGCTGTATTATTGTATAATAAACATGGCTGGACAAAGCAAGCACAGATAACAAATAGACAGACAGAATAGGGACATAGAAAGAAAACCTTGGGTAACCTTTCACACGATTTTCCTATTCGAGAAGGACAAATAGACATTGTAATATTATGATGACACATTTCTCATTTCCCATTGCATATCGAAGGATTGACTTGACTTATCAACTTGGTTGTTCCCATGCCGGTTACGCCCCGTCCGCTTAGAGCCCGGCTCGTTCGTGCCCGGCCAGTTTAGTGTCCGGCCCGTTTGTACCCGGCTCGAGATTCGGGCCGGGCCGGATTGGGTCGAGCCGGGCACTGAATTCAGATCCATCCGGGCCGGGCCGGGCCGGTCTTTGGGCCTGGGTTTGCAGGGATCTGGAACTTTTCCTACTTTTATGCACAGCATAGTTTGGAATTTTAAAACCTGTTCTTGGTCCCATAAATATTATTAACACTAACATATCAATGATACTCTTGTGTATAATTCAAAAAGTTAGCCGTGAAATTTAATCCAGATTGGAAGTAGTTGTGGAAGGGCCTCTTGCTATAACAGATTTGTGGGTGTTTAGATAAAACCAACATAATCTTTCTATTTCACAACGGGTGAGTAAAGCATAGGTCATTTCTACTGTATATCAACTTCACGGACCAAAGCGACTTGTGACTTCATGAAAAACCATTTGTTGGTTCTTCAAGGTCAATAACAACAAAATAGCTAAGAGTACACGCGACCCATTACTTCGATAGAAGAGGCAAATTAAAACAGACGTGTTTACGTATAAAAGACTGATGCCCTCCGGCACTTAGTAGAAGGCTTAACTGGGTGGAAGCAGCATAGCAACGTTCTATGCGAAAGAACGCTGTTTGTTCTATCTGTTGTGTGTATGAAGCACGAGTTTGCTTTGTGTCTGTCTGTATGCGTCCTGGGGATCAGACGAGTTGACAAAAAGTTACTAAATTTTGATCACGGATACTTCTGTCCAGGCCCCAGACTAGGACGAAGCTTTTTTTTTTCAAAATTCGAACCAGGGTTCTCAGGGGAGGGGTGCAATTACCGGGACATGTAATGATATTAGAAAATGACCGATATTTGTGTCAAATCCATAGTTTTCACGGTCGCTGAAATCAATGGTGACACTTCCATTAGCAATGACTCAAAATCGGCTACCATTGTATGCGGGCAAGGGTCAGCGGGGGTGGGGGTACCGAAACACGTAAAAATAATCCAAAATGACCTATATTTGTGTCAAATCCCTAGTTTTCACGGTCGCTGAAATGAATAGTGATTCTTTCAAAGGCGTTAGCCTCTAAATACAGCTGGAGCCGCGGTGGCTCAGTGGTAGAGCGTTCACCTCTGGTGTTTGGGGTCCCGGGTTCGATCCTAGCGTCCTCAAAATGAACTTTGTGGTGGACAAACAGCGTGTGTCATAGCTCACCGACTCACTGACAATGACTGATTTAACACGTTTGATAACAGCGCGTGTGAGAGCTGATTTATAAACATAGTTGATATAGGGTGTATACCTGTAGATAAGTAGGTAGCGTGTGTAACAGTTGTTCTAAAAATTCTGTATTCGAGTCGCATCCCAGACTGAATTACATTTTCTTTCAAGGAATTAAACACTATAGATTTATCCTATGAAAGAAGAAAAACTAAGACAGGTACAGGGGGCAGGGGGAAAAACGCAGACTGTATGTTAAAATTTAATTTATTCCCATGTCTTTTGCTCTTTCCTTTCCCTCTTTCCTTTTTTCCCATTTTGTTTAGCTTTCTATACTTTTTCGGTCTCTGCATGATGCGTATTATTATTTTCGTTCTTTGCATTAATTTCTCTCTCTTAGAACTTAACGTGAATGGAATTTCTGCAGATTTATCTCGTGGTTGTTTCTCTAAGTGATGCTCTCAGATAGCAATAATTTTCCCTCCAAATGGAGGAATATGCAAGGCTACTGTACCATACGCGCACAACCCCTATGGAACTATGGTAGTGAGTTGCGCAGTTTGAGCAATACGCACGGATAAACCACGCTTACATTTATATTTATTAAAAACTCATATTAGGACTTACTCAGCAATACAAACTTTTAACAAATGCGCCTTTTAAAATTCTGTTCTTCTTCTTCTTCTTCTTTTTCTTCTTCTTCTTCTTCTTCTCCTTATTATTATTATTATTATTATTATTATTATTATTATTATTATTATTATTATTATTATAGCAATAGCTATATGGAGCAATTATCTCGGCCAACTTTGTCGGACCGCGGTGGCTGTGGTAGAGCGTTCACCTCTGGAGCTTGGGGTCCCGGGTTCGATCCCAGCCCCCGCCAAGTGAACTTTGTGGTGGACAAACACCGTGTGCGTGGGTTTTCTCGGGGTTCTCCCGTTTCCTCCCAGTTTCTTCATTCCACCATTTCATTCATTACTCACCATCACCGTCTCCTTTAGCCTAACCGGCATAACCGCGGGACGTAAAACTCAAAGATTTCATTTCGGCCAACTTGGTTAATACACACCATTCATCAACGGGTAGTTGTAGAAATGAGTCTTTTACAAAAGGAGTTGTTAGCTCAATCAGTTCGGTCTGTGCAGTTGCGGTGTGCACATCGCTCGCTCGTCTGCTGTGTGCTTGTAAGCTGTGTGCAGTTGCGAACGCTTCGTTTTTGTTCCTCGTGTTTTGCACATTTGTGTGTGGTATTGGACTGTGAACGTCTTTATTACGACCCAGTGCTATTCTTTTGGTCTTTTGATAACGGTTTTGCGACATGGTTAGTTTACGAGTGAATACTATACGAATTAATTTTCGTCCTGTCAGTAATCGTCCCACGTCGATTAAACTCCATGAGTGGATTGCTTCAACCTTCAAATTATCCCCGGACCAGGTTATCTCAATAGAAATGGACTGCAACAGGAAAATATTGTATATTAAACTCTTAAACCAGATTACTTATGAGCAAATACTACGTGATTCACAAGGTAAAGTTGTGTACAAAGATGATGACAGTGAATTTGTTCTGGACCTTGATTCTGCTAGTAATATGTCGCAATTAGTTAAACTACACGTATGTCCTAGTGAACTAGATAATGCTAAAATCATCAGTGTGCTTTCTAAGTACGGCGAGGTGCAACATATTGAAGACGAATACTATGATGCAGGTCACATTTATAAAACTCGTACTGGCAGGAAGTTGATACGCATGAACATTAAGCATTCCATACCTTCCTATGTGACAATCGCAGGTTTACGATTGTGGGTCACATATAATGGTCAAATCAAGACATGCAGTTTCTGTGATAGTCCTCTACATTTTTTCCAAGATTGTGATAAGCGTCGCTCTAGTACCCTTCCCCTATCCTCTCGTCCCGTACTCCGATCTTCTCCTTTGTCACGCCCTGCTCCTGTTAATCTTCCTTCCGCAACGCCCACACCAGAATTACTTAATTTCAACACCTTCCCACTTTTGACGTCGCCTCGTGACATTCCTGCTGTCAAATCGCCCGATCCTCCCGTGCACCTTCCTTGTGATTCCATGATGCATACAGCTCCGTCGACTTCTGATACTATGGATTCTGCCAACGACACAGTGAATATTGAAGAGGCCCCTTCCATTAGTGATGACCATATTGTTGAGCCTCCACAGGAACCTGATACAGGTTTATGTTCACTTTCTGACCAACGTGTTCCCAACAGTGATGACGTTCCTTCTATGCACCGCCAATCTGATGTGACAACTCTCACCTCTCTGTCCCCTTCTGGTGCCCCACCTAGTGTCAACGCCCCACCTACTAGTGATAGTGTTTTGCCCAGTGATGTGGTTGTTTCTACTGCTAGTAACCTTAGTGCCAGTGAAAATGTGTTTTTGTCCCAAACCCGGCGCAAGAAAAAGAAAACTGAAAGTGGCGACAGTGATTTTTCTTTGAAGTTAATAAAGTCTCAAGATAGTTATATTGTAGAGTCCGCTCGTACCCGTTCAAAGTCTCGTCCTAGGAAAGGGATTGACAGTGCATCGGATCTTTCGTAATATCCCTTCTCTCTCTAATGTCCTCTTCTTTCTCCTTTCTACAATTTTTTTTCTTTGGTGGATCCCAATGTATAGTTTTCGTATCGCCACTCTAAACTTAAACGGTTTAAGTTCCTTGGTTAAGCAACATCCTTTGAGTGATTTCATCCCTAAAGCAGAGATAGATATCCTCTTCACACACGAAGTGGCTTTGCCTGAATTTTCCAACCTCTTTACTCACTCCTGGTGCTCTAATTTTAATCCCCAAGGCTTAGGAACTGCAATTATATATAGAAGTGATATAGACTTTCTTGAACATCCTACTCCTCTAACTGATAGACTTACTGTGGGCCAACCACGGACTATACGGTTATGTAACAGTTATGCTCCTGCTGGGAACTCTCAAACTAGAGCACGGAACAATTTCTTCGAAACTGATCTCATGCAGGCGTTATATAATGGGTCCAACCTCTGTATCCTCGCTGGAGACTTCAATGCAGTACTTTCAGAGATAGATGCCCAGCCTCATTACCCCTTCTCACCTTCCCTACACAAAGTGATTGAAACATATGACCTCTTCGATGTGTGGCGTTTCTATTTTCCCAGCGTTCCGGGTCATACTTTTTGGACATCGCATTCATCCTCGAGACTTGATCAAATTTACGTCAGCCGCATCTTATTGCCTTACGTCAAGGACATCAAAATTGAACCTGTGATTTTTAGTGATCATTATTGTGTCGTTATGACTATCAATTTACCTGTAACAAAATTCCTTAAAAGTAATTCATTGTGGTATTTTAATACGTCGATCCTCGCTGAAGCGGACTATCAATCTGTCATCCGTGCTGAGTGGGCATCCTTAATGGAGGAGAAACGCAGCTATAAAGGTACTGTTATGAACTTTTGGTAGAAACGTGTAAAACCTGAGTTTCGTTTTGTTAGTAAACAATACAGTATTCATCGTCATCAGGCCTTCTGTGAACAGTATGCATATTATTCTAAGCTTTTACGGGACTATGTGAAGGCGCAGGCTCAAGGAGAATCTGTTCGGCCTCAAATTCACCAAATCAAGGCTTTTCTTCTCTCTATGCATCGCCGACGTATGTACGGCCATATTGTTCGTAGCAAGATTCCTTCGACTGATTCCACAGAATCTGTTAGTACTGTCCACGTACAGCGAGAACGTAGTAGAGGTAAACAACAGCTGATTTCGCATCTTAAAGACCCCGATGGACATTTATATGAGGGACCTCACGTGACTGCATATCTTATAGAACATTTTAAACATCTCTATGCCACGCCTTCTTTGTTTGTCAGTGATGATACTCTTTTTGAACACATACCAGCTACTTTAACCGATGATGACAGGGAGTGTCTTAGCCAGCCCTTCACGGTAGACGAGGTCATGACCTCCATTAAACTTGGTAAGCGAGGCAAATCCACTGGTGTCGACTCCTTGCCCGTGGAATTCTATGTCACTTTTATTGACATCCTTGCTCCCTTTCTCACTGACCTTTTTAACGAGTATCGTGATAGTTGCATTTTAGGAACCTCCTTACGAACGGGTATCACTGTGTTGGTTCCCAAACATGCAAACGCCCATGACGTTGATGCCCTTCGACCTCTCAGCTTATTGTGTACGGACCTCAAAATTTTGACCCGTTGCCTCACTCTGCGAATGAAAACATACATTGAAGATCTCTTAAGCCCCTGTCAATATGGCCATGGACAGACTCGCCGTATGTATGAAGCGCTATCCAATCTTCGAGATTTTATAGCATATTATGAGTGTAGAACTGATCATACAGTGGCTATTCTTTCAACGGACTACTCTAAGGCTTTTGATAGAATTCAGCATAAATATTTGTTTAATGTGTTAACTCGCTTTGGCTTTGGTGACAATTTTTTCTCTATGATTAAAGGTGTCTATTCTCAGAGAATCACTAAGATGAAGATTAATGGTGGCTTAAGTGTAGCGATTCCTTTTAATAACGGAATCCTTCAAGGCGATAGCATGTCCAGTATTTTATTTAGTTTATCTCTGGCTCCTTTGTTATTTTCTGTTCAATCTCTTTTACCAGGGGTCCCTGTATATAATAATAAAATTGTTGCACAAAGCTATGTCGACGACACACATTACTTCGTGAACAGCCCTGTAGAAATTCAACATATTCTGTATTTACTAACCAAGTATCAAAGAATATCTGGTGCAAAATTAAATGACAGTAAAACGAAAATTATGTGTTTAAATGACAATGGTACTCGAGAGTATGGGGTTTATTTTGCGGTTGTCGACTCTCTTAAAATACTAGGAATTGAATGGTTTCCTAATACCACACGTACCATTACTACTAACTTTGCCCACGTTGCTGCAAAAATTAAAAATATTCTTTATTTTCACAAACATCGTCATTTTAGTTTATTAGGCAGAATGTTGTTTCTTAAACAGACTGGGTATAGCGTACTCTGGCACCTCGCCCAGATTTATCCCCTCCCCCACAATATCGCCCACTCCTTACATAGTTCTGCGTTGTTTTTCCTTTGGCACGGCAAATTATTACGTGTTTCTTCCACTCAGTTACGTTTGCTTCCCAAGGACGGGGGCATTGGCTTTCTAGATGTAAGCATTGAAGCCAAAGCTCTCTTGTTACATCGCAGCTGTCAGGTCGCGTGTTCTACTCACAGCACTGTCTCTGCAGCGGTGTTTGCAGCGTGTTTTGCCTGTATTGACTTTGAGAGACCTATCAATGCCTTCCCGTGGAGTTGGAAATATCCTCACCTGAAAGACGTCATAATAGACATGGCTTATGCACTTTTGACAAAATGTGAATTAGAATGCATGTCTGTTAAGGACTTGTATTGGTACTATTTAAACATTCATCCCGCAATTACACCACATATAATAGTCAAGCACCCCTCTCATAACTGGTCTCGTATCTGGTGTAATGTTCATGCTAAATTTCTGAACTATACCCACAAATCTCTTTGGTATGTTATTGTTAATAACGCATATGAAACAAAAGAACGTTTGTATCACTTAAACATTGGTGCTGATAACTTGTGTAATGTTTGCCAACAACCTGACTCTCTTAGTCATAGATTCGAAACTTGCTCCTCAGTCACTAGTATTTGGCAGCAGTTGTGTGTACTTTTAAGCAAAATATGCCGTCTTCCTCCTTCCTCTTTTCGTGCCACTGCTTTAATACTTTACCCAGATTTTAATTACTACCCTGTTACAAAGAATAATACTGTTATTTGGTTTGTGGCACACACTATTGTCTATTTGTTAACCACCCCCGGATCTTATCACCCTGATCTTTACCTTGCTTCCCTAAAATCCGCTGCTACCAGCATTTCTATTGTTCGTAAGCGGAAATAATTTGCTAATTTTTTAACAGTCTTAACTTAATCGTCTGGTCTTTTGTATATACTATCAATATGTATTGGTGAGTTATTTTTAATGTTAAACCTTCCTGTGGTCTTTATGTACTACTAAGCATGTAAATAAATAGTTAAAAAAATGTGGTCTAGTGGCTAGGATACCTGGCTTTCACCCAGGAGGCCCGGGTTCGATTCCCGGCATGGGCACTTTTTATTTTCAGATTTATTTACGAACCTTTCATAAGTAAGCATTTAAATTATTTTTTATTAACGATTAATTGAAAAATGAAAAAAATATTTAAAAAAGCAAATTGGCTAAAACATTTGAATAAAACTACATAATGTAAGTGTTGCAATTAATAACTGGTATTAAAAAAGGATATCTATATTAAAGGTTCAAATTTAGGGAAAATATAAACAATTAGGTGAGAGATAAAGAAAAAATATAAAAATGGTGATCTACAAACTACCGGATATATCCTGTCGGATTGTAGCCGATCTTCCTTCGAACTACAACAAAGATGACTAGTGAAAAAAAAAACAACAGGCCCTATCACAAAGATTCCTCTACGATTCTTTGTGATATCGGGACCACAATAATGCCAATAATATAATAATAAATAGAATAATACCGTGTGAAAGTAATATGTGCCCCTCCGAATATAAAATGTGCCACCACGGAACATTTTTTCTTCAAGAAACGCTGGGTACCCAGCCCACTCTCGAACATTCACGACTTTTCTGTAAATTTAGGCAATAATTTCAGGGATGATATTATAAATTTTAATAGCTGCATTATATAATTGAACCTCATGTTGAAAAAAATCGGTAGAGCGCTGACTCATGGATTCAAGGGTTGTGAGTTCGAAACTAGTCCGAGTCAAAAGATTTTTTACTGATTTAATCCTTCAGATGGAAACGTTTCTCTATTCACTTTTATCTCGTAATTCTGGATAGAGATGTTTGGATGTGAAAAATTATATAAGAATATAAGAAAAGAAAAATAAATTACGTGATATCTTTTGCAATTTTTAACTATATTTTCACCTATCTAGGACGTTTTTGAAAGTTCAGACTTCTGTATCTCCTTTTCGCTCTCTTACGTGTCCTTTAACTACGTAATTCCTACACTTATTTCATAAATCACATATACGTATATTGCAGATGTATCTCTTTCTCTTCTCTCTACATCATGTCTGGAGATAAATTTTTTGACAACAAGTTATAGACACGATTTACAAAGAAAACAATACGATCTACGATATCAGTGACACATGTTGTGGTGTTTAACTTAACATATAAAACAATAAATTGAAAAGCTGAGAATACGAATCTTTACAGAGATGACAGTGCACTGATGCTTCAAATCTGTGTATTTACTCCCTATACCTATGTTAATTCCCTAGTCAAAATAAAAACTCTTCAAAATTAATCACAAATTCTTATACAACTATCCCTTCCTTGGAGTACCGCGCAGTCACATACCCGTCACGGCGATGTAACGGTACTTTTGGTGACGAGGATAAAAATACGCATACGTCAGAAGTCCCTAAAATATGGAAAATTGCAACGAAACTTCGTATTGGGACTATTTGCAAAACAATAAATGAATCATGTTTTAATTTTTGCGGAAAAACAGTGTTGGGGCCTAAGCCCCATCCGAAAAAAATTAATAATACCGTAATAGCGAAGGAAGCAGTGGACCGAAGGAAATGATTTTGTGTAGATATTATATAGACCCTATGTAAAATAAGCCCTTTCGTCTTTCTGAAGTAACCCTATCAGTTTTGCTTCAAATTTCGCAGACAAGAGCAAACTGGAAGTAAATCGACACGTCTTTTTGTTTATGCGCATAAACATTCTAAGGATTAAACGTGCCTCCTGAAATACTATAAAATACACTATAATGTTTGTGCGTGTAGTTGATCTGCCAAATTTGAAGAAATCGGGTGAAGACACGACACTTGTGAAACACGAAAGGCAATATTTTACATATCCAAATTCTACATACAACTTAATTCGCTTCGGTTTATTCCTCGCCACTCAACGCCTCGGTCCACTCAAAAGTTTTTTTTTCTTTGAGGAAAATACGAAACACATATTCCCTTATCTTACCTCTACAATATTTGTGCACATTTCATTCACTTCGGTCCACTTCTTTTTGCCTTTCGGGGTCAAATTCCAAAATTTTGGACGGGGACTTTTGCCCTAAAAATCGTTTTCCCCCCGAAAAAAACGCGTATTCGTTTATTTTTTGCCTATTGTTCATACACAAAGTTATGTTGCAATTCTACATGTCCTTTACACACATCTGACATACTGTTACTAGCACTTTTGATTTTTCGTGATCAAAGGTTTGGAGGGGTCGGTGCCTCACTCAACCGTTTTCTCCAGGAAAACATCATACCGGTATTCTCATTTTACGTCTGCAGTATCTGTGGACAAGTTCATCTACTTGGGTTCATTCCTTCTTGCCTTTCGGGCGTCAAATTTCAAAATTTTGGGTGGGGCCTTTGAAACCTAAAACTGTTCTTATACAGAACATAAAAAACCCGTATTCGTTTATTTCTTTTCGTATTGCCCATACGCAAAGTTATGTTGCAATTCTTCATGTCCTTTACACCATCTGACAACTGTTACTAGCACTTTTGATATTTCGTGATCAAATGTTTGGAGGGATCCGTGCCCACCCAACCTTTTTTCGAGGAAAATACGAAACTCGTATTCCCTCATTTGATGTTATACAATATCTGTGCAGAATTTCATTCAATTCGGTTCACTTTAATTTGCCTTTCGAGCGTGAACTTTCAGAATTTTGTGTGGGAGCTTTTGACACGTAAACCGGTTTTTCTGTAGAAAATAAAAAAACCGTATCCGTTTCCTTTTTGCGTATTGTCCATACACAAAGTTTCGTTGCAATTCTTCATGTCCTTCACACAAATCTGACGTCCTGTTACTAGCACTTTAATATTTCGTGATCAAAGGTTTGGAGGGGTCCATGCACCACCCAACCATTTTCCTCGGAAAATGCGAAATCCGTATCCACATTTTACGTCTGCAATATCTGCGGACAATTTCACCCACTTGATTTACTTCTTCCTTCACTGAGAAAAATCCATTATCCGGACAGCGGTATATTGTACAAATACAAGGATTCGTTATGTTTACTAAGGAAATCTGTACGGAGCGTACTTTATCCATATGCTACACAGGTATTGCCTTTTACCCGCTTAGATATTACATCATGTCGCTGCAGGATGTCTGACATCTAACAATCTTCTGTATTTTACATACGTATACGTATGTTAAATACTTCAGCTATATGTTATGTACGTCCATCTGTGTGTGAGGTCCTGACCTCCTATAGACACCTCTTTCTTGCACCATAGATAACGTCATGAAACAACGGTCGTTTGCTTGCGAGTTGGTTTATAAACGAGGTTGTTTACAAACGGAAAAGAAGAGTGGAAGGAAACAAAAGCCTGGGTAAGTGCAATAGTAAACTATCACTTTAGTTAAATATTCCATTAAGTATATATTCCTTTAGTATAACATGCTTTAATATAGTACTAAACAAGTAATGTGATTTATGACTACAATTCTTACTATTGTAACTCGTTAATGGTTGAGGAGAAAGGAATGGGTTAATCTGAATTTTGAGAAATCTTTGAATATTAATGTTTTGTAACTTTTTACATTTCAATGTACTCAAAATGAATGTTATGTGTTTATTCATTCCTTTTTATATGTGACGGTTTATTACTTGATGGAGATTTACTACAGGACTGCTTAACACAATTGCTAAGAAACCGTTTTCAGCGCGAACATTTTCTTGTGTAGTGAATGAAGATTTAGGATTTAGATTTCTGGGCTTTCGGCATTAATGACCTTGTTAGCCCGTCACATGTGAGTTATGACGTCCCTCGGTGAGCACACTATCCGGGGAAAGGGAAGGAAACAAACGGCCTGGGACCTATATGTTGGGTACCACCCGGCATTTGCCTGGTGTGAAATGAGGAAAACCCAAGAAAGCCTCATTCAGGATGGCTGGACTTAAAAGCTTTTGATACTTTTTCGACCGAGTGCCCCTACCGGAATCGAACCTGGGTCCGCTCGTACCGAAGGCGAGAGCGTTAGCAACTACGCTACGTGGAGCCACTTGTGTCTAGAAAATTTATTTTTACTAGGATATTTGCAACAAAATTTATTTCATTTCTTTGTTTATTTTTCTTTTTTCTTTTTGTTTTTTAACAATAAAACAAAACATATTTTACAGCCTCACTGAAATTTAAAAACAGCAGTCAGTTCTTTTTGTTTTGTTTTGTTTTGCTTGTTATGTTCTCTAGTTAACTAATGTTTGAGTTACTGAGAATTAAAACATTATTATTATTGTTTCATAATTTTGGAACCAAAAATTAGATGTTTTTATTTTTTGTGTTGACGTCATTGTGGCAAGTTGGGGTGTTTGTATCGTACCTTGGCATTAATTTGGTTACTAGCACTTAGTTTCAAGGTCATAAGTTGCAGACCGCTTGAACCAGCTACTACACAGCTTGAAGAGTTAGGAGTGTCAGGCGTTTGACTTGCAGCTTTCGTTACAGCGTCTAAATTGCAGTATTGGATTGCGTCCAGCTTCTATCGCTGGTAAAAAAGTTATAACGCTTTCGTAATATGGTAAGAAATACAATGTAACAGTTAGGTATAGTATATATGACTAGTTTAATCAGTCGGAAATTACTCTGTTTCCTTGTCTTATTCTTTCGATTATGTTTAAGTACTGTTACTTCATAGTATTGTTTCACTATTTCTAGAAGGAATTAAGTATTAACGAAGTAAAGAATAAGCAGAAGCCCACTTTGATTGACGTTTACTATTTCTCATACTTCATTGAGAATGTTTTGATCCCCAATTGCGCAAACTTCTAGTATATGTATGAATGTATGTATTCATGTATATATGTGTGTGATTGATTGATTGATTTTTTGAGTTTTACGTCCCGTTCAGCAGCGAGGCTATATGAGACGTGGACCTACTGATTAACGTGGAATCCGAACCACATGAGCTCCCGCCGGGAATCGAACCCAGGTCTCCCGCGCCAAAGGCGCGCATGCTAACCGCTTAGCCACGAAGGAGCTCTCTCTCTCTCTCTCTCTCTCTCGCTCTATATATATATATATATATATATATATATATATATATATATATATATATATATATATATATATATATATATATATGTGTGTGTGTGTGTGTGTGTTTGTTTCTTTTTTTTTGTTGCTTACACTGCTTTAGAGATGAGCTCCTTCATGGCTAAGTGGTTAGCGTACGCGCCTTTGGTGTGGGAGACCCGCGTTCGATTCCCGGCGGGAGTGGTTCGGAGTCCATGTTAATCAGTAAGTCCACGTCTCATACAGCCTCGTTGCAGAAAAGGATATTAAAATCAACTCAGCACTGCTTTACAGATGGAGTTGTTTGATTCAGGGTTCGAATGAAGCTTTTTACGGGAAGCAGGCACGTAGCCGAGGGGTGGGTCCAGACCCCCCCTTTGGATCCAGAAATGAAAAATATTAAGGAAAGATGAAACAGATGAATCAGCCTCAAAAATATAAAGCTACAAGAAGCGTTTGGTTACTCTTTCTTACGAGGAGCTTTGTGTGGAGGAAACGGGGGGGGGGGCGAGTTGAAATTTGATATTATTGTAACGGAACATTCCGAATTCCATCTAGCTCCATGTTAACCCTATGTAGCGGCGCAAATCTGTCTTCAACATTGAGAGGGACGCGTAAGACAGTTCTCATAATTTTTTTAAAGATGTTCAAAATATTTATGAAGTTGAAAAACAATGCTGCGGAGGATCAGGGGAGCAGAGTTATCTTCAAAATTGTGAGGCGGGCAGATTGAAGGCTTAGTCTGGGGTGGGGACATCATTTCATCTTACTTTCCTTTGTGGCAATCAGACACAAATCATCACATTTCTCCCCCAAAAACGCATTTCAAATCGGATTATTGAGGGGAAAGTCCCCCCCAAACTTCTGAGATTGGAGGGGACATGTCCTCATCCCCCCGGGATTTGCGCCGGTAACCCTATGGACTAAAATGACGATCGATAAACCGGTTCTTTCAGATAGCCTGTCAGTTAGAACTTAAGCAATGCCCAGAATTACCAATAATATGAACCATTTTGAATTTCGCGGCAACACTAATCCATTTTTTAAGATGTCTTTACTCCCGAAAGAGATCTCGTTGCTATCCTTGACGGCATTAAACTAAGATAAGAGAAATAGAAAGAAGACGAGAAGAACCGAGTTCGAATGACCTCGGAAGACTATGTCTTTGTTAATACTTTTTTCTATTCTTTTACGCAAGATTTCTTCATAATTCTTTAATTAAAATACTTACTAACATATCCTCATTTTATTGTCCTAACAAATCAATATGGATATGTTGTCAGTAAAATAGTTTAGATTGATCGATCCCCTGGTGTTGTAACCACAGTATTTCAAGTCACGCACCCCCTTCCATTACGAAATCCTGGCTAAACGAACGAATATATGCTACCAGTAAAATAGTTTAGAATGATCGAACCCAAACGAAGCAGGTAATTAACATTAGTACTAGGTATGTGTAGACTAAATGAGGTGATTTGCTTCGTGACCCTTCGAACAATGTACGAAGCGGATGCAAGCAGTTAGTACATGGAGTTAGCTTACCTAAATTTAGATTTCGCTTTCCGAAATCTTAATGGATGTATTAAGTGATTTCGTTACTTACACTCTCAGTCTCTAAATACAAGGATTCAAAACACATTTTCGATTCCAAACTATGACTCTGCTAGACAAAGAAAGCATAGGCCAGTGTATGTTTTACTTCAATTTCATATACGTGCTTGTAGGTTTTCTCGGGGACTTGGTTTCCTCCCACTTTCTCATTCCACCAAATATTCCATAACCATTAACTTGCTTTAATCACCGTCTCCCTTAGCCTAACAGCATAATCGTGGGACATTAAACTCAAAGACTTTATTTTTATTTTCAAGTAATTACTTTTCTCTCCCTGATTTATTTTTAATTTAATTTCTCTTTCAATTTCCCTCTTTTAGGAACATCAACATAATTTGCAATTCTTTCTCATTATAATAACACTATTAAAAGTCCCATACGCAGCTTACCACGTTGTAACCCAGCGGAAACGGATGAACAACGAATATTGTCGAAAATATGTATTGCTTACAGTGGCGTAGCGAGCATTACAAGATTGGGAGGGGGATGAAACTTGAAATTGCCAAGTCTTGGTTTCTTTTTTTAAAAAATGTCAAGTCTTGATAAAAAAAATGCCAAGTGTTTCGAAAATCTTACAAACCCTGTGGACAACTATTACAGGAACCTTATTTTCATATTCGTTCCATTTCATGCCCTGTCTGAGACACGAATAACATCAGCCCTTGTTCCGCTCTCGAGTCCAATTTAACATCTAACCTCAGGATCATTATCATCACCCACGATGCACAACTGTTAATTTGATAACTCATGGCTATGTCAGGTAACCTCCGCCAGCTAATCTTCACGAGAACCTTTAAAGTTACAATCAGTTGTAGAAATGCATTTAAAAACGTAGAATAAGGTAGGATATATTTACTGTTTGTGATGTAGGAGTGCCTAATTTACATATTAAACATTCAATTGAGGGGTTCAGTGAGGACCAGGCTAACCTACATCCAGGTCAAGATTGAGATTTTGACGGAACAGCATACCAATGTCATTAATTGACCTTTGCCTCAACCACTTGTCGGTGTAGCTTGTCCTGAGTTAGGGGCGGATCCAGGGAGGGTCTATCGCCCCCAAGAAGAGGAAACTTTGTGTATTTTAATATAAAATAAAATCCACCCAGAGTTGAATCTCTTAAAAGTAGCGATAGCTTGTAAGTAGTGGCATTACAACCCACCGCCCCCCAGTAGTCCATCCTGGATCCACCCCTGTTGTATACTAAGCCAAACTATGAATATCAGACGTATCCTTTGTAACGTGCTGTTTTCATTTGTTTCCTTTTCTTTCAGAAAGTTAAAATTGTCAGTTAGCCTAGTCTCTCGCTAAACTGTCAATTGTGACAAAACACACCAATAATTGTTGATGCCAACTAAAACATACATATCCAAAGCCTACAAAATATATCACATTATTTAAGTTTTTTTTTTTTTAATTGCTTGCAATGTTTTTCTTCGTGCCAAGCATCCGAAAGTCATCTTGAATTCTGACCTTCTCATTTCACTACAATTCTTTGAAGTGTAAAACTGCACAGCTTTTTTTTTTTGTTTTTTCCTCTCTCTCGCTCTCTTCAGTCCTTCAGTCTCCCCCACTTTGATTTCATGATTTCGCACTCTGATGAAAAGTATTAAACACCAAAACGGAAAAGTACTAATATATAACCTCTCTTTTAGTAGCCCCTCCAACCACGCGCCCGGGGCACGTGCCTTGCTTGCTCGCCCATAGCTCTGTGAGCTATATAAGTAACATACAATGCGCGCGCATATGTAAACTTGGTGCCAGCTTTGATTCTCGCTGAGAGAGTATACATATAATGTTGGTTCGAATTCCATCAAAACCGTAGGCTCATTTTTGTGTAACCTTGGTAGTGAAGAAGACAGTAGACTTCAACAAATATTCCTGTCGGGCCTCGATGGCTCAGTGGTAGAGCGTTCACCTCTGGTGTTTGGGGTCATTGATTTGATCCCAGCTCGCGTCAAGTAAACTTTGTGGTGGACAAACACCGTGTGAGTGGGTTTTCTCGGGGTTCTCCCGTTTCCTCCCACTTTCTTCATTCCACCATTTCATTCATTATATCATCATCAGCGTCTCCTGTAGCCTAGCCAGTATATCCGTCGCACGTAAAACTCAGATTTCAACAAATATTCCATTTCCAGCAAGACATTAGGTTAAATTGGAAACAACGATCTAGATCACATACTTCCAACTTCATTATTGATACAACTGTTATATACAGGATGCATCAGAAGTCCCTTGTCATCCTTTCTGAAAACTACAGGGATGTAGTTTCATTGAGTGCGAGATAAGAGATACACATTAGGCCCAGAAGGATACTTTCGGATTACATCACGCGGACGGTCGCCATCTTAGATTCGAAATTGTAATACGGATAATAAGTGGGTAGTGTGATACATGGCCATGCACTAAAATGTTCTGAGGATGTCAAATGTGCAATCAGATATCATTTAACTTATTCTGGTGAAATGTTATTGGCAGTGAACCAAGTGAGACTATATGTAGTATGTCATACCCTTTGTTTTTTTTTTTCAGTGATAGAGACATACCGTTTCTGGTTTTTTAGTGATCAAGATATACCTTCAGGGAAGAATAAATGCTAAATACCTTTAATAAATCAATTTTTATATATTGACAAAGATTTTATTTCTCATGTAGAAGTAACTTCTAAGTTGACAATACTGACATTTTTTTACCTTTTTCTACCTTTTGTTTGTAAAATGAGGTGTTTTCAAAGAAGTTCATTAGTTTATATTTTGATGTGCCGTATTGAATTGTTTCTTTCGTATGTTGGTATGTGTCGTCTTGTCTGAAGTCTTATAAGCGTCGTGGTTTGAGCGTGGGCGGATTTAGGGGATTGCAGTGGGGGCGAATCTTACGGGAGTTTGAAATACCCCTCATTCGAGTGTGTGGTCCAGGAGTTTTCCCGCTGGAAATTGTTAATATTAAAAGTCGGTTTTTGAGCACTTTCGTGTATAATTCTCTGATACAAGGTAAGGGGCTATTTTTTTTCAGAAAGTTGTTCACGATGGATGGATCAGTCTCTGCATTTTTCTCCGTAACTAAAGAGGCTTTCCAGTGGTTTTCAGACATTATGTAAATAGAAATGCAATCTTGTAGGCTTCACACTTCACTGCATTTGAACATTTAGATAGCCGATATGTAAGTCAAAATCGTAATAAAACGCACCGCCTCTGATTGTTCCCACCTCGAACACATTTCCCTGTTATAGTCAGGGGTAAAAGCGAGGGGGAACGCGGGAGACACAGTTCCTCACCTCGAAAAACATGTACGGCGTCTCCCAGACCCTAAAATGGTACAATGGGCAAAGATAGGCAGGAGGAACGGCGTGGAGTGATGCCGCTACCTACCGTCCCCCCACCTTTTCAGGTCTACTTTTACCCCTGGTTATAGTATATGTTCCACATGTTCCTACTGAGCAATAAACATTTGCAGAAGCTTCTTCCAATTAATGTGGACACAAAGTAGGATATAGGGTCAAATTCGTGCACAGACGATGGCGATACTTTGTTCTAGATGATAAAAATTATGAATATTTACTGCACAAACCATAGGCTTAACATGTCCACAAAGCTAGAAATTGAACAGCGTTAGGTCCGGTGATCGGGCAGCCATTCAACTGCCTCTCGTCGATCAACTCATGTTTTAGGGAATTGTTCAAGTAGTGACGCACCACGAATCCATAATGAAGAAAGCGCCATGGTGTTGAAAAAACTGCGAGAATGTACCATCCTCGGGCATCGCAGCTCGCAATATCTATCCCTGTACGAGCGTGAGGTATTATTCCGCAGTTAATTTTATGGAATGAAAAAGTGACTGATTAGACGTATTCCTCATTTATCTGCCAACACCATAATTAATTTTCTTTGCGCTGGTCATGTTGGAGGGGTCTTGCACGCGGGGTTGTCAGGTGACCAATTGTGCATGTTCTGCCTATTAACCTTCCCATTTACGTAGAGGTCAGCTTCATCTGAAAAGAGTATTTGCATAAAAATGTTAGAGTTTAACCATAATTACTCGATAACTCGGTCACAAAACTGCACTTGGCGACCAAGATCGTTCTCGTGGAGATGTTGCTTCATTTGCACCTTGTACGGATGCACTTATACACGCGCAGACCCTATAACTCAACCCACATTGTATTAATAAATGACGTGTGCTCCTTTGGGGCCACATCGAGAAGGAAGTCAGCACTGCCGTAGGCGTTGCTTCATCTGTAGCTGTCTACGATCGTCTGCTACGACGTATGTCCACGAGTGTGCCCGTCTCCTCAAATTTAGTTAATTACTGTGACACTGCAACATGTAACACAGTCACATTGTGGATGATTCTGTTTGCAATCGGTAACCACTGCACAGGCACTCCTCCCGCCCCACAGTTTGAATATTTCGATACATTCCTCACGTTCTAACGGTATGGTTCTACATCTAGAAGAAAGAGGTAAATACAACGTTCAATTGGCAATAACTTTTCACCAAATTAAGCTCCATGGAATCTGATTGCATATTTGACGTACTGAGAAAATTCTAGCCCGTGGCCATATATATATATCACATTACCCACCAATTTATAACAAACAAATTTAATCCAGAATGGCGGCCATCTGTGTGAGTATTCCCAAACGGCCTAATGTATCATTCATCTCACATTCAATTAAACTACACCCGTGTAGAATTTAGAAAGGAAATTCGTATGATGTATACAGGGTGTTTCGAAAGTCCCCTGACACAGAGTAACTCTGTTATCAGAGTTACAACAAAATGTAAGAGGAAAAAACATTTCTAAATATGTTGTTTTCAATCTAAAGTGAACACTTTTTAAATCGGAGGAGCCGTTTGGGCTGTACTCTTTATGCGCCCAATGTGGAATGAAAATGCAATGTTACCATTTACCTGGACCCACAACATATGTGAATGAAGTTACTGTTTGAAATGGGCCATCGACATGTTAACGTAAAAGACAGTAACTTCATTCACTTATGTTGTGGGTCCAGGTAAATGGCAACGTTGCATTTTCATTTAACATTGGACGCATAAAGAGTGTACAGCCAAACGACTCATCCGATTTCGAAAATTCCTTCAACTTACATTGGAAACATCATATTTGGAGACGGTTTCCCAATTACATTTTGTTGTAACTCTGATAATAACCGAGTTACTTTATGTCAGAGAACTTTTGAGACACCCTATATATCTTATGGAATATATGTTTGATGTCCCTATAACTGTAGTATAATTTTGTTTAAATTTACAAGTTATTACAAGTAGATTCTGACTTACATGCGTAAGAGTTTGTATGTAACTAACTAATGAATTGTATTTCATGAAATTTACATTGAAATATTTAACACAAAATATTTTATATTCATGCTTAGTGACTTGGCTTTGGACTGCAACTGATTATTGTACCCCATTATTGCTTGAGAAGAAAACCGATGTCCGAATCTTCATTTGGAGAAACCAAAGTTCTATTGGAATGCTGAGGATTGCAATTATTAATTTCTAGACTTCAAGGTGCGTAAATTATATCTAGGTATATTCTGTGTTTATTGTTATAATTACTATTACTATTATTGGGTTTAGAATCAATCAAGTACTTCGTGATATTTTAGAGGGATCAAGATGGCTGCCAGATAGATCAATATTTGAGCGTCAGGCCCTTACTTCTTTTCAATTTTATATTTCATCAATGTCTATTTTTCCCCCTCATTATTCCACCAAATCGTATTCCAAGATCATCAATTTTCAATACTCATTTGGGACTGTCAGCATACACAGCATAACCGTAGGACGTAAAACAAAGATTTATTTTTCGTTTTCATGTCTTTTCTTCATAGCTGTGAAAAATAACGCCTTCAACATCATAAATTTGTATGCTACTTGCCTGCATTCGAGCACAGTAATCAACTATTTGGACATTACGAAGCAAAGCAGGTCTACTTTGCAGTTAGCATAGTTTTGAAAGGATGTGACATAATGATACTGGTGTTACAATGTTCAGCACCGTAGATAATTAAACAGTGCTAGTAAATAAATTTGTAACAATTGTATTGGTGTTT
Organism: Thermobia domestica; assembly: GCF_964235325.1. Classification (NCBI taxonomy): domain Eukaryota; kingdom Metazoa; phylum Arthropoda; class Insecta; order Zygentoma; family Lepismatidae; genus Thermobia; species Thermobia domestica. Next base: position 214,930,562 of record NC_137459.1, on the reverse strand, counting down.
AGCTCTAGACGGGCCATTTTTTTACAACATATTGTTACTTGTACTCTATATGAGGGGCCGCGGTGGCTCAGTGGTAGAGCGTTCACCTCTGGTGCTTGGGGTCCCGGGTTCGATCCCAGTCCCCGCCAAGTGAACTTTGTGGTGGACAAACACCGTGTGTTCTCGGGGTTGTCCCGTTTCCTCCCACTTTCTTCATTCCACCATTTCATTCATTACTCATCATCACCGTCTCCTTTAGCATACCCGGCAAAATCGTGGAACGTAAAACTCAAAGATTTCATTTCATATAAACTTTGGTGCAAAGTAACCCCATAGATGAAGATATTTTGCACCACATACAAAAAAGCATGTTCAACATACTAACATAATGTTTGTCTGCAATGTTTTCTCTCCTGTATTTATACATTTCACTTTTTACACAAAACTGCATGCAGTCTACAAATATTGATGTTGGAATTATGGTACCGGTATCAGTACTTAGTATGAATTATCGATATTTGTAAAGAAAATTATGTATTTTCTGGTACCGAAATAGGAGCCACATTCTGATAGTTTAGCATGACCCACAAAAATGGCAACTGAAAAACACAAAAAATCTCCGTGAACAGATTTGCCTTGGCTGCTCTTTATATCCAAGAATATCTTCTCAACCGTAATCAGTGGAAGATTTACGGGATTTGGGGCTTTCAGGCTGAAGCCCACCCAAATTGCAGGATTTCTTTTTAAAAAATCTAATTTAGTCATTCCTATGCGTATGCCCGTCAAGCCCTTCAAAAAGTCTAGTGATTTCTAAATAAACGAAGTATTTCTGTGTGAAGTCGCTCTCAAACTATTCTTCTGAATCCGCCGCTGTTCGTAATTTATTTTCCAACAAGAAATCCATTTCGACATCTATCTAAAGAGGAAATTTTCCTAAAGTTAGACGGGAGGAGGTGCCAGTAGTAAGAATTTCCCATTTAAGGGGTTACGTTGACCCGGTGCAAAGTAACCACGATTTGAGGCTCAAAACAGCCTTCTCCCAGTGTTATTTTTCTATGACTTTACAATGTTTCACCCTTCAGTTTCAACTATTGCTTGGAAGTCCCATCATACACAGTAGAATTCTACGAAACCGACTTAACTTTGACGGAAATTCTTGTAGGTGATATCTTCCAAATTTTGTCTGCATTTACAGTGAGTGCTTTCCATACCTCTACAACAACAAACCCTTCAGGTGATTAGAACTGATGTTAACCGCCAACATTATAGCCAAAATCCAGTTAGATGTTCTATCTTACGGTGGCAGTTGAAACTTTCTCTTTACAGTTCATGGGTTTACCAACGGAAGACTGTGTAACTTTTTTCGTATTTTGTGCGAAGTTAACCCTGAAGTGCAAAGTAACCCCGTCTTAAGGTACTTACAGATTACCTAGGTAGTTAGCAATTTTCACATTCTCTTTTAAGGTGGTAACAGTTGGAGCCAAGGGATGTGCGATATTTCGATCGAACGATTAATATTTGCAAATATCAAACTATCGATATCGAAATTTTTGACCGATATATCGATGTTTTTGATCTTTATCAATTTCTATATTTTCGATTTTTGATATTGCTTATATTTTGATATTTCTGTATTTTTGATATTTCGAACAAGTTTCAATAGTATTTCAATATCGATTATCTATTTCAAAATTTGGATATCACAAAGCCCTATCGAAACCCCTCCGAAATGAAGTTTTTGTCTATGGCCTGATTAGGGTTGCACGAGACTAGACAGAATTTTTGTTACGAAATTCGAGACGAGACATAGTTCTTCCAATAGAAACAGATACAGATTTCGAGAGGAGACAACTTTCGCGACATCTTTGCGAGAGGTGGCAGTCTCAAATCATTTCTCGTGCGCACCCCTAGCCCATATCGTGCGTTATCAAAAAGCATTTTAATGAGAAATAACAATATGTAAATACAATATGTAAATACAATATAGGTAGTTAAAAACATTTTTGTTTTCATTCTTCAGTAATGCATTATTATTAACCTCAGTATTTTATAGTCCATTCTTAATCTTAAGGTGATGTATAATTAAGTTTTGAATTCGGTTAACTTATTTTGTTTCTCAAATTGTTTTAAAAATGTATGTACAAACATGTTTATTTTCATTCTTGAGTGCTTAAAGTCACTATAGTTATTAAACATAGTATTTAATATTGTACTCTTAACGTTAAAATAATATACAGTTAACTTTTGAATTCAGTTAACATTTTTCTTACTGAAATTGCTTTAAAAAAGTATGTAAAAACGTTTTTATTTTCTTTCTTGAGTGCCAAAAGTGATGCACAGTTATTAACATTAGTACTTTATACTCTATTCTTAATTTTAAACTGATAAACAGTGCGTTTCTGAATAAATTATGTCAAGTTATTTGAGTGGCGAACACTGGTAGAAAATTCTGACTACTACTGGAACATTTTGATTTTAAGCTGACGACTACTGGTGCAAGGATTTTAAAATATTGGTTTTCCTTCAACGGCTACTCCTTTTTGAATTCTGATTACATGGTCATTATAGGAAGGATCAGTGAGTCTTTCCAACTATGGTACAGCTCCGACAGATTCACGATGCTCAGAGAAGAGACAAAATAGTATGTTTTCAACCTTAAAGTGAGAACCACTGGCGTTTTTACCCTGCTATGCAAAAGTAAGTGGGTACTCCAATGGGGTTCCAATGCGGTACCTAATTTCTGCATTTTAGATATATGGAAATGCATGTGTCTAAAATGTAAAGAACTGATATTTGTTTACTGAAAACTGCAACTCGGTAAGCCTTACGGATACCGAGATATGGGGAAATAAAGAGCGACACGATATGTATGTGGGGCTTGGGGCTTGCATACTTGAAGGTACAATTTGGAAAATGAATTAAAATATGACTAAGGCTTTCAAGATATTGTCAAATAAGGGAGGACCATTACAAGTATGAGATTTTCGTGTTAGATGATAAAATTTCCGAAACCGGTCATGGAAAGTTAATAAGCACCAGTAGCAATTCCATCTTCAAGTAATTAGATATTTCTATGGGTTGTTAGAACATCTTACAGTCTACTAAGATTAAATTTTAAAAGCTTTTGAAAATATAACTTGACATTTGTAAAGACTATTAGAAATATGTAAGTATAAATATGTTTACCTAAAACTTCCAGCCAGTACATCTAACATATAGAGAAACACCGTAAAATAAAAGAGTATGAGATGTTGAAACTTCGGAAAAATTATTGGTCCCAACAAAATTAAATAAGATGGTACTTCTATGGGTTAAGTGAGTACCTCATTACAATTTCGATGGAAAGATTAGTTCTAGGTTTTCTTCAGGCAGTTCCAAAGGTACATCGAGCTGTGTAAGAGAGTGAAAATTCCCTGTGAATATCTAATATAGTGACCAAAATATAACGAGTCATATGTTTTATGACGTAAAAATAGAGATCTTTTAGGATTTGTACTTCTGGGTCTTTGCTATAAGAAAGAAATTCAAAAACCTACTGTATATACCTTAATAGACAATTAAATCAGTGAGGACAGAGTAACTTCGTGGTGGGGTGTTTACCTAGTATGTTTTGCAGAAACTACACTGGAGTATTCTCTTAATCCACAGAGATACGATCACACTTAACTGCCCATTTAATTTTAAAATGAAATTAAGGCAAATGAATGTTGATGATAGAATTGATGGAGTGCAAAGGTGGGAGGAAACGGGAGTACCCCGAGAATACCCACGAATACGATGTCGACTACAAACTTACTTGCCCGCGGATCGAACCAGGGACCCAATACACCAAAGGTACGCACTCTACCACTAAGCCACCGTGCCTGCACCCATTTAATTGTCTATTAAGGTATATACGGTAATTTTCTGAAATTTCTTCTTCTTACAGCAAAGACTCAACAGTACAAATCCATGTGGGTCTCCATTTTTACGACGTCATAAAATACATAATTACTTATATCTCGGTTGCTATATTAGATATTGACAAAGAATTTTTATTCTTTTTGTACGCTAGGAATTATCACGCTTGGATTTACCCGAAGAAAACTTCGAGCTGAATTAATCTTTCGATCGGAATTGCCCTGACGAGTGTGAGGTACTCACTTCACCCATATAAGTACCATCTTATTTAACTTTTATTAAGATCAAAAATTGTTTTTATGAAATTTCAAGATCTAATACTCTTTTATTTCACGGTGTCTCTCTAGCTGTAAGATGTACTGGCTGGAAGTTTTGGGTAACTCTATTCTCTTTTCTAATACTCTTTACAAATGTCAAATTATATTTTCCAAAGCTTTTAAAACTTAATCTTTTTAGACCCATGATGTTCTAAAACCCCATGGAAATACCCAGTTACTTTAGGATGAAATTGCTACTGGTGCTTATTCAGATTTCATGACCGGTTTCGGAAATTTTACCACCTAACACGAAAACCCCATAACTGTGTGGGTCCTCCCTTTATTTGACAATATCTTGATAGCCATTAGTTATATTTTCATTAATTTCCTAAACTGTACTGTCAAGTATGGAAGCCCCACATACCTATGGTGTTCCTATTTATTTCACCATATTTCGGTAACTGTTAAACGTACCGACTTGCGGTTTCGGTAAACACACACCTGTAACGTTCTTTATAAGTTTATTAAGATATATTTTAGAATGTTTAGAAATGGGAGGTCTGTGAATGCCATAGTACCCGAAAACCCCCATAAGGACGTGTGTGTAGTGTATTGAATTGCAACTACTTTTGAGGTTGTTAGCTCTCAGTAATTACGTTTTCGAAACTGCACAATCTGGTACGCAAACCTCACACTTCCATGGTGTTGTTCTTTATTTTCCCATACCTCGGTATCCATAAGGCTTACCGAGTTGCGGTTTTCTGTACTAAACAGATATCAGTTCTTTACATTTTAGAGACATATATTTCCACATATCTAAAAATGCAGACATTAGGTACCCCATAGTACCTCGAACGCCATTGGGTACCCAGTTACTTTTGCATAGTAATACATTTCGAGTTGTTCAGCATCAATAAACACTTTTTTTTAATTAATCGTTTTTCTACCAGAAACCCAAAAGTCCATACCTGACTGAACAGATTTTGTCCATTTAATTTTAAAAAATGTTAAATATTTTAAAATGTAACATTTTAAATATTTTTTGGATTTTTGTTTCAGGTATTTCATGCATCAAAACAAAACCAGGATTCTGCATGAAAGACAGCGAAAAGAAGCAGTGTAATTTGTGGCTAAAAGCACGTCCTTTCTGAAGACAGACCCGATTATATTTTCATTCTTTTGTACAAATATGTAACCTTAATAAATATACTGCTCCACAAATTATTTCTTTCTTCCATAAATTAGAATAAATGTATGTCTGTTTAAAGAAAATGTTTGTTAGCGTTAAGTCCTGTCAACTCTTTTTCTCTGTAAATAAGAACATTATACCTTGCAACATTTTTTTTATCATTGTGCAATTCCGATTGGATAAAGTATCTGCACGAAGCACTATTATTTCAGACATACATTAATAACTAATGTATTGTTCTGTGAATAAGGCAATGGTATAGTGAACATGTTTTAACATAAAATCTGTAACTCAGCTTTTCAGTAGTCAACTTTATTGAGAATCCGAAGAAAGAAAGAAAAAATGTTGGACTTAACAACGAATTTCAAAATTATTTTTGTTCGAATTCTGGACTAATCCAAATTATCCAGAGAAATCATTTATGTTGCTCTCTACAGATGTATCCTTTATCCAAATCGTATGAAAAGGAGACTTCATACATCGCTATATTTTGTATGAACTATGTTTCGTATTTATTTAATCACTTTGTACCTTTCTCTAGTGTTGACAAGGCCGCAAGTGTCAATCGAATAATTTAGTGTTTCACTCATGTAACCTTGTGACTAACGTACGTCCTGTCGGTATATATATATGTTACTGGGTTCGATTAGCGACAAACAATTTTTAGCGTTAAACAAATACAAAAATCTACACGCAATGAGATACGATGATCTTTGCCTCATAGACAATACCAAGCAACTAACGGTACTGAGTGTGGTTGAGTTTACTAGTGGTATTATCTGGCTATAATCAGTGTTCCGAGAGCTATACTTCTTTTTGTACTCTGAATTGCAAACTTTGATATAACCGTTTTAAATTATTGTATATCTATCTATCTATCTATCTATCTATCTATCTATCTATCTATCTATCTATATATATATATATATATATATATATATATATATATATATATATATATATATATATATATATCATATAAAATTGTAAACTAGAAACTTCCGAGTAGTTCTGAGAATCATCGCTCTTTCTTTAAATAATGTATGAGACTATTACACTGCTCGTTACTTAAAATGTTGAACTAAGAAGGATACATCCAGGAAAGTCCAAATTTGCAGAATGTATAGAGCAGGGAATGATAAATATGTTTGGTCGATGGCTGCACAGCTTCTCATACCTGTGAACTCCGCCAGCTACAGTTGATGAGCTGTGGCATTGGATCGTAAGACGCATGGCTTACCATACCAGAAGAGAACATCCTCTCGATGTCTCGCTGTGTTACAGTCGTTCTGGTTGTCAATGTTGGGTCAGTTCTGCTCCTTTGTCACCACGTTGTCATACAGCGAAAACAGCGGTAAGTTTAACCCTTAACGTACCAAGCCTAAGTCGTCAAAGTTGTTTACCAAGCTGGAGTCTTCTGGAGACCTCAAGTATTATTTTAATTTCTCAACATAGTATTGCAGAGGGTTACTCCAACTATTATTTTTTTGGATGTCTAGAAGCATACTTAAGTTAAATGAACATTGTTGACATCAAATATTATGTATATTTGAGCACTATTCAGTTCTTCATACAATTTTATATTTTTGTGTTCGTAAATCTGAAACACAGGTTTAACAATGGAGTTTTTACATTTTCAAGTGTGTTTTTATTTTTTGTATTTTTTAAAGAAACGAGTCGTTGATCTAATCATGTAATTAATATCTCAAAGGGTTGCAGGATACATATAAAAATTGAGAAGAAATTGATTCTTATGATTGCGGCAGCATCACTAAATATCACTCTCTGGGGTCCCTAGAGTACCCCGCTTGGTATGTTAAGGGTTAAGCATATTCGACACTTACTATTAGATATCGGCTTGGGAACTTTGGCGTAGCTACCCTGTCTCCCTGAAGTTGCATTTTTTATGGCGAGTACTGTGTAGGAATCATCTTGTGACGGAACACGTTTTCAGCTGATACCATGTTTTTAATTATAGCGTCATTTAAAAAATAACTTATCTGTTAATTAAAATGTGCAGAGAAGTTATTTCTGGAAAATCCTATTCACGTCTCTTGTGGTAACAACTTCTGCATTTTGGAAGAGGATATTATTAAGGAAAAGAATGAGGTAAAGTCGTCTTTATATAGTACACACGAAAAAGAAAGTATTTGACAGTTGACAAATTTTCTTTTGGCAATAGCTCGGGAACAAATGAATTTATTTGGATCTTTTTGTTGTTATTCTTCGAATAGTTATAACTTGACAACCTGCCAAAGTCGGTACTCAAATAGGTTAACTTATTGTTGAGTTTTTAGGAAAACAAATTTTGTCAAATGAAGAATATTTAATTTCGTGACTGTACAAGCAATGGATGATAACGGCTTAATAAATGACTGTACGTAAGTTTGTTTGAGTTTGAACATAGGATTGTACATGGCTGTGCATTTTGCATTATTATTGAAGTGCTGCAACTAAGTTATTGCAAAAGGTATGATAAATTCTTACAGTAATATTGTCACATATTGATTTACTCTGTATGAAAACTAAAATAGTTTAACATATGGTTAACCTCCTTTGTGCCAATAATTTTAAAATTAACGCTTGTGCCACTTTTCAACACTTGGCTTTGCAGTAGCTTTCCAAAGAATTAGCAGGAAGTCCAAACTTACACCCTGCAGGTAAATACATTTCTCTGGACAGTTTCACTGCTCCAAACTAAGATTGAAAAGTGTAGTATTTTTATTATTATTGGCACAAAGATCAACCATAAATTATTTTAAGCTATTTTTGTTTCCATACAGAGAAAAACAATATGTGACAACATTACAGTAAGAATGTATCCTGCATTTCTCAGTATGTTGCAGCACTTCAATAATGGTGCACTATACGTACAATCTAGATCCTGAATATGCCCAATCCATATATTACAAGGCAATACGTATGCGATACAGGTAAAATCCGTATATTTCATACGGACAATCTATAAGCTACATACATCCAATCCATACATTACATATGGCCAGCCTGTACGCGACATACGTATAATCTATATACTGCATGCACACAGTCTGTAAGCTGCATATGTGCACTCTGTATGGTGCATACGGATATTCTGTATGCTGTATCGGGACAAGCTGTGTGCGACATAAGGAAAATCTGTATAATACATACGTACAATACGTATACTGTATCTAGTCGTACGTACGGGGCACAAGTACAATATAGATGCTGCCTCGGGGTTGAACGCAAGAAACACACGTACAGAACGTATATTGCATACTTCTTGAAATTATGCTCCTTCCTGATAGTCAGTGAGTGTCGTCATTATTAACGCACATGCTACATACGATCGTGACGTCACAAAGCTAGATATTACCTCCGTATATACTTGTTACTGCAGATGACGTCACACGAATGACGTCATTGCACTTATGCAGACAGTATGTATAATACATACTTTTTCAGCTATACGTTTGCTGCAGGATGTTATATACGGTTGTACGTTAAGTCCGGAAACTACAGGAATTACGAATGTAACCTACGTTTTTAAGTATGCCACCTACATTTTTTTTCTCAGTGTTGCTTGTCGGACGTCAACGTTAAAAATTTTGGGTGGGGATTTTTGCAACCTGAAACCGCTTTTGCGCAGAACATAAAAAATTCGTATTCGTTTATTCTTTGTGTATTGTCCATACACAAAGTGTCGTTGCAATTCTTCATATTCTTTACACACATCTGACACTGTTACTAGCACTTTAGATTTTTCGTGATCAAATGTTTGGAGGGGTCCGGTCCCCACCGAACCGTTTTTCCAGAAACATAGGAAACCCGTATCCTCCTTTTACGTCGTCAATATCTGTGCACACTTTCATTCACTCCGGTCCACTTCTTGCCTTTCGGACGTCAACATTCAAAATTTCGGGTGCGGGCCTTTTCCCCCTAAAACCGTTTCTCCGTAGAACAAAAATCTCGTATTCGTTTATTTTTTGCGTATTGTCTATACACAAAGTTATGTTGCAATTCTTCATGTGCTTTACACACATCTGACATAATGTTACTAGCCCTTTTGATATTCCTTGATCAAAGCTTTGGAGGGGTCCGAGGCCCACCCAACCCTTTTTCCAGGAAAATACGAAACCCGTATTCCCTCATTTTATCTCTACAATATCTGCCCTGAATTTTATTCACTTTGGTTCACTTCATTTTGCCTTTCCGGCGTCAATTTTCAAGATTTTGGGTAGGAGATTTTGCCCCTAAATCGTTTTTTCGCAGAAAATAAAAAAAGTATTAGTTAATTTTTTGCGTATTGTCCATACACAAAGTATAGTTGCAATTCCTCATGTCCTTTACACGCATGTGACATACTGTTACCAGCACTTTTGATTTTTCGTAATCAAAGGTTTTGAGGGATCAGTGCACCACCTAACCGTTTTTACATTAAAATACGAAACCCGCATTCCCTCATTTTATGTCTACAGTATCTGTGCACAATTTCATTCACTTCGGTTCATTTCTTTTTGCCTTTCGGTCACCAATTTTCAATATTTTGGGAGTGGGATTTTGTACCCTAAAACAGTTTTTCCGCAGAACATAAAAAAAACAGTATTCGTTTATTTTTGGCGTATTGTCCATACATAAAGCTATGTTGCAACTCTTCATGTCCTTTACACACATGACATAATGTTACTAGCACTTTTGATATTCCTTGATCAAAGGTTTGGAGGGGTTCGTGCCCCACCCAACCCTTTTTTCAGGAAAATACGAAACCCGTATCCTCATTTTGACTACAATATCTGTGCACAATTTCATTACTTCGGTTCACTTCTTGCCTTTCGATCGTCAACTTTCAAAACTTTGGGTTGGGCTTTTGCCTCCTAAAACCGTGCTTCCGCAGAACATAAGAAACCCGTTTTCTTTTCTTTTTTACGTATTGTCCATACAAAAAGTCATGTTGAAATCTTTATGTCCTGTACACGCATTTGATATTTCGTGATCCAAATTTTGGACGGGTCCTTTCCCCACCCAACCGTTTTTTTTTTTTTTTTTTTTAGCAATATACGAAACCCGTATTGCCTCATTTTACGTCGACAATATTTTTCAAAATTTCATTATCTTCGATTCACTTTTATTCGCCTTTCGGGCGTCAACTTTCAAAATTTTTGGTTGGGCCTTTTGCCCCTAAAACTGTTTTTCCGGAGAAAATAAAAAACGTATTCGTTTATTTTTTGCGTATTGTCCATACATAAAGTTTCGTTGCAATTCTTCATGTCCTTTACACAATCTGACATACTGTTACTTGCGCGTTTGATATTTCGTGATCAAAGTTTCGAGGGGTCCGTGCCCCATCCAATCGTTTTCTCCGTTAAAATTCGAAACCCGGATTCCCTCATTTTACGTCTGCAATATCTCTGCACAGTTTCATTCACTTTGGTTCAGTTGTTCTTGCCTTTCGTGTGTCAGCTTTGAAAATTTTGGGATTGGCTTTTATATTAAACATTTACATTATGTATTGTTTCTTTTTTATGAAATTATTCTTCCGGGACGGAAGGGGAGAAATGGTTTCCTCTGATATCTGTTTCTTGCCATTCATCTTGTTTGAACTGCTTAAGTAAGATCAATTTGTAACTTTTGATGTCATCCAACTCCGTCACAATAATAAAGTTGTCATTTTTAACAATTTGTTTTATTCTCTTATTTGCAGTTTGCCATACTGATATATTTTTTTACAAAATTGAGGTTTGGTCCAACGCCTTTCGAATTCGCAACCAACCGAAGCGCCGAGCTTTTTGGGTTGCCTGCTATTGCAGGAAAAGGAGAATTGCAGGTGGTAATGCACTTTTGGAGTCGTGTATACAAACGATTGAGACCATTTCCGATTGAATCTGAAAAGGTGGGGGCTACCATTTAGATAGTCCCCCCACTTTGTTTTCGTTCTGGCGGCGCCCCTAATTGTGTACAAACGAAAATTTCGCCTGCAAATTTCTGTACAAACGATGTTCAAACGATTGAGACCATTTCCGATTCAATCTGAAAAGGTGGGGGGCTACCATTTAGACAGCCCCCACTTTGTTTTCGTTCTGGCGGCGCCCCTAATTGTGTACAAACGAAAATTTCGCCTGCACATTTCTGTACAAACGATGTACAAACGATTGAGACCATTTCCGATTGAATCTGAAAAGTTGGGGGGGCTACCATTTAGACAGCCCCCCACTTTGTTTTCGTTCTGGCGGCGCCGCTAATTGTGTACAAATGAAAATTTCGCCTGCACATTTCTGTACAAACGATGTACAAACGATTGAGACCATTTCCGATTAAATCTGAAAAGGTGGGGGGCTGTCTAAATGGACGTGGGTTGCAATGGTCAACTAAAAGTGTTGGCAGTTCATTTCAAAAATCACTCAGTTAACTCACCTGTATGCACATACAAACAGAATATATAAAACAATTTATGTTAATTTTAGTCAACTGCCATAATGCACTAGACACGGCGATAACTTTGGCGTGAGAAAGTACAGATAACAACTACGAAACAACGCAGTTGGTGCCACTTTGGTTGCTGAACATCTGGTCAGCCCGTATTTCTCTAATCTATTATAATGTTTCCATAAGCGATTAAAGAAAGCACTTAATCCAGTTCCAAATAACTGCAGAATATATACTGTGCATATAATAAGTCAGGGAGAAACCTGAAATGGTTAGTCATTCCCTGAAATGTTCTCACCAAAAGCAATGTTTTAAATATATATATGAAAAAAACGATGAAAGACTTCTTTGTCCAATTGTGTGGGAAAGAAGCAGTTCTCACCAAAGAAAGAACTTACGTGCGTTGCAGAATAAAGTACAAATTGAAAGTAATGATCACTGTCTTTACGAAATATACAGAGTCCACAAAAAATCCTTCTATAACCTAGTGGCGGTTATAGCAATATATGTTTAAATCGGGATAATAAATGTAGTAACCTATAAAATAACACATTTTACAAGCTCCTAATTTCTTTCTTTCGTTTCTTCTAAAGGAGAGTTATATTGTTAAAAATAATATTTTGTAGTCGCAAACTTGTCATTATCCCAAATTCTGTTCTAAAATTTCAAGATCTACTTTATTATTATTATTATTATTATTATTATTATGAGAAAAGTGAAAGATTACTTTCTCAGAATATATTTTTCTCAAATATTTATAACCAACCTTTTAAGAAAAAGCAGAGAGAGAGAGAGAGAGAGAGAAATGAAATAAATGTGAAGTTTACAAGAGTAATCCGCGAGTATGAATGAAATTACATTTCTCAAAATTTCTATGTATAACAAATGTACTCTTTCTCTTAACTTCCCCTTTCTAAATTCAATTCCCTTTACGTTTGAGAAACAACGTTAAGTCAATATTGTTCCCAATTTTGAGTATTAATTTATTTTCGTTTCTTAGGAAATTGAACATGAATGTACTAGTAGAAGTCCTAAAAAGGAGATCGAAAGAAAGAAATAACGTAGTTAACATTGAGCACGAATCCAACCTGATGTTCCGAGCGATTCACTCGCCATTTGGCCTAATTTCCACTTTGCCTAATACTTTATCAGCTGCCAATCACAGAAAAAATCACGACCGCCATTTTAGGTGAAATTGCAATCACATTTGACCTAATTCTATTACGCCTAACGATCATCTCAAAAAGAAAACACCCCGTATATAGAATATCCGACAGTGTTTCCACATTCATACATAAATGAGTGACAGAAACTTACATAAAAAATGCCACATATATTTCAAATAACTATATTCTAAAATATTTCAAATATACAAAAAATAAATTAGACTACATCAAAGAAATTACTACAATCCCATTAACAATTAAGTTTGCTAAAAAAAATACTCATTTCAAATAGCTATAACAAAAGATATTTCGAATATACAATATTGAAACTGTACGGTGTAAATACGCTCACAGTCGTATAACAGCAGACATAACAGCAGTTAGCCTTTGTCAAAAACATATCACAAATTTCACTTCTACGCGGTGAACGCTTCTGAAGCACACATACATAATAGGATATAACATTATGTAAGTGGTCCTGCATGGCGTAGTCGCTAACGCTCTCGACTTTGATACAAGCGATTAAGGGTTCGATTCCCGATAGGGACACTCGGTGGAAAAGGCGTAAAAGCAATTGGCGCCAATTTTAACTTATTTTGCATTCTGCAAACATTTGGCATTTTTCTCTTTGTTATTTCCACTCCAATACTATTGAAGGCACGACTGCAAAATTTAGCTCAGATTATAACAAGATACTTCTCAATTATCGTCAGTATCCATAGTTGCTAACAGGCACAAGTATCCATAGTTGCTGACAGGTGATCTTGTATTCCTAGCAACCTTGAAAGTTAGCCCATTTTAAAAACAGAGCAAAAGTTTTTCACTAGTTTCTTCTTTATTACGAACGTCAAAATTTGAACAAACCTAGAAATGACACATATCTATGACCTGTCTGTTTTAGATTTTGAAAAAAAAATCACAGTAAAAAAGCTTCCATGTTAGACTTTAAAAACTTGGCAACGCAGCTGTAACACTCCCACTCAAATTTTGAGCTGGTGCCTGCTTTTGTTGAAATGTCTATTGACTCCTGTGTGAACCTCTCTGTCCGCATCTGGCGGTCGTCTTTCTGTCTATCCTTCGGGTCGTGGTTGCTTGAAATGTGAATGTCGACGGATAATCACTTTGTGAGTGACATCAGGATGGAAAAAAAATACAAATATCTGTGCCATCAAAAGACAACGGAAAGCAAGATATTCCTGCTGACCGAGGAAAAATATCTCACCGGCTTTTGGCTTCAGAAACATAAGAAAAGAGAAGAAAGAAGCACTATTGTGTTTAATATTTCCGTGGAGTAATATGCATAAATAACTACGAGCGCACTTTCCCCTCTTCCCCTAACTGCCAAAAAATTATGAAGCCGCCACTGACCATTGTACTTTAACACAGAAGGATAGCACAAAGTGAGATTGAGTATTGTCTCTGAGCATAGGCTTTTATGACATTTAAAATCATAAAAACTTATATCTAAAAACTTACAATGGGATTCTACACAAAATATATTTACAGATTCTTAATCTACGGTTTCTAAGCTTTCATTCGACACTTGAATCATTAAAATCGGTTAAAATTTAACTTAAAAAGTTCAATGAGAAGGAATGTATAATAAATAAAGCATTTGCTGGAACAGATGATCTATCACAGATTCATTTGAACGGTTCCAGTACCAGCGCTAGAACGCTCTAACACGAGATCATAAGAAATAGGTTAAATAAATTCTAAAAAAAAATCAGAGTTTATTTCAGCAAAACTGCCGTCGCAGAAATCGTAGGATCCACCTGAGAGGTCAGCGCTGATGTTTGTTGTTGTTTCCCCCCAGATGGATCCCAGGATTTTTTGTTCAATTTCGATGTACCTTCCTTCCTTACTTTGAGGTCTATAAGTGAGCTTGTGGCTTTCCACCCAGCCTCGGTATAGTCACCTATCTGAATACGAGTCACAACATTCACCCACACAGCTCACAATCTTGTCCTCAATCCTACCTAGAGATGCAAAAAAGCCGGCTTTTTTGAATCGATGGTTTTTTGCACATAAAAAAACGGCTTTTTTGTGAAAAAAAAACGAGAATTTTGGAAATTTTGGCTTTTTTCATTTTCATGATTTTTCTGTTTAAATAGCTTTCTTATAGTATACTCTAAAGTTAAATACGATTTCATTATCTGAATGCCATATTTCGTAATTCACCATCATGATGGATGGTTTATGAATTAAAGTAAAAATAAAGTACGTAGTATTTGAGGATAATTTTAGAAGCTATTTAACTTGATTTTAACTTCTGAATTATCGACATTTTTCTTCTCTAGTTCATTTCTTTTTAGTCATCCGTGTTTCACTTCTTAGAGCTTAGTACTCTAGCTTCTATCACATAATTAAACTTATGGTTTTCAATATATCCATCAGAGCGTGCGTTTTTCAATATATCTGTCAGAGCGTACTTCCGCATTTCCGTTATACTGTAGCTGTGCAATGATTTAATAATAATCTTCCGGACACAACCTTGAATACCGTTTGATAGAAATAACCAGTATCGGATTTAGAAAAATATTTGGGAGGGTTTTTTTTCTGAATAATGTTTGTTTTTTCTAAAAATTTCTAACTTTTATTTAAGAGAAGCTTACGTTTATGAGTACAGGCATAACAAATATTTCATTTCGTTTGTATATCCAACTATAATCTTCCAGATACAACCTTGAAGATCATTTTATACTGATACTCAGTGGCGGATTTAGAAAAGTATTTTGGGAGGGTTTCTTTTTAATGATTAGTTTTTCTAAAAATTCCTATTTTTTATTTGAGGACAGCTTGAAGTTTATGAATAAAGGCAAAACAAATATTTAGTTTGTTTTAGAAATTCCGTAATTTCGGGGTAGAGGCTTCAATCCGAAAGACATCCCCCCCTAACCCTCTTCGCAAATCCATCACTGCTGGTAATTAGTAATAAGAAAGATTGAAAAACGATTAGAAAGTAAGTCGACCAGGACTCACAGTACACGCACTATCTCTATATTCACAGATGGAATTAAGAAAAACCTTTGTCAAAATGGTCGAATGCGGAGTTGAATCCCGGACTTCACGATAGAAGCGCGAAGGATAAACACTCACTCATGTTTGTTGTGCACTTGTGCTTGATTTAAACGTATTCTCTCTCTCTCTCTTTCTCAATGGCCACAAAAGCTCTACATTGACTTCTGTCCTTATGCAATTCAATCCAGTTTCTACTCCGTATTCCTATTTCTGCTAGATCCTTCTTAATATTGTCCTCCCATCTGGGCCTAGAATTTCCTAATGGACATTTCCCGATTGGGTTTCCAGTTAAAACTTTGAAAGCGCTCCTACTTTCTTCCATTCTGGCTACATGACCTGTTCACCTGAGCCTCCTAGACTCTAACGATGTTTGGTAAACCGTATAAAGTATGTAGTTCTTCCTTATGAAGTTTCTACCATTCCCCATTCCCGATCCCCTTGGGTCCAAATATTCGTCTCAGAATTTCATTCTCAAATAATTACAGTCTACGTTCTTCCTTCAGCGTAAGCGACCATGTTTTATAACCATAAAGCATAATAGGCATGTTTATCATTTTATATATTTTAAGCTTTAAATTCCTTGACAGAATTCGCGACGACAAAATATTTTGAACTGAATAATAACAATAATTTCCTGATTTTCATTTCATTTCTTTGTGGGTATGATTTTGGTCTGGTAATACTGATCCAAGATATTTGAAAGTATCCACTGTGTCGAAAGTATTAATTGAGATTTTATTACAGTCATAATTTACCGTAACTTCCTTGTATTTAGATTTCTCTGCATTTACTCATGTCCCTGCAAGCGTTTAATAAGGCCTATGCATTTCTTTCGATCGTTCTATCAGATTTACATCATCAGCATACACCATAACCTGGTGAATACCATTCAACTCTAGGCCCTGGTTCCTATCTTTGATTTTTCTTATAGCGTACTCCAGAACAAAGCTGAATAATAACGGCCATAATGCATATCTTTTTTCAGGCCAATCTAGACGTGGAAGCTCGCATTTTTCTACTCGGACTTTACTCTGGAATTGATTTAAACACTTATTAAATCTAGCTCTTTCTAATTCTGTATTCCAAATTCTGTAAGAACGTACAATGTTTCCCTCCTTACCGAGTTGTAAGCCTTTCTAAAATCAATAAACAGTTGATGTACTGGGTAATATATACCCATTTCTTTTCGAGTATTTGTTAAATGGTAAATATCTGGTCGGTTTCGACTAAATTCACACTGATAATCTCCAATAATTTCATCTTCGTATGGGGTCGATCTTATTAATAGAATGTTAAGTGAAATGCCTCGATAATTGTTACAATCAATTTTGTCGTCTTTCTTGTGAATTGGAACAGTGATTGATTGTTCCAGACTTTTTAAATGTATTCCATAGTTTTTCTTTTTGTAAAAAAAAGTTTCGTAACTATATGTTGAATTTTCTTGTTAAAAATTTAGAAACCTTCAGCATTTAAAAATTTAGAAACCTTCAGCATTGGGTAAGCCGTGATGATGGTTATATATTCTACAGCCTAGGAAACCATTCGCTCAGATGAGCCGTGTATTACGTATATCATCCATGAACAGAAAATTCGATACTTTCCCGATTCTGAACAAGCTTAAGGAGCAGTCAGTGCATTACAGAATTTGGAGCTTTACCGATTTTGCAGATCCGAAAGTACTGATACGTGGTAACAGATTATTACGTATGTGATCAATCAGTGAAAAATTTGTTCGAAATATTCATACAATATATATGAAAGTTAAAACTTAACTGAATAATTTCATGAATGTATAGAACCACCCGAAACGAAGCTTTTGTTGTGCAGATTTCTCTCATGTTTTTCTTTATTTTGCTTCAAAAAGAGGGTGTGTGATATTTTGAAGTAAAAATACTACATACAATTTTGCTAGTTATTTGTGTATCATTTTTTAAAGTACTTATTGTATATACGAGGTTAAAATATTACTCTATATATTGGTTAATTACTTGAAATTAATAATGTAAATATGTTAAGAATTTTAAAAAATCTTTTTGAAATTCATGGTTTATTTTCGAGGTTTCATATTATTATCTGCATCAGACACTATTTAAATGAGTTTTTCTTGTAGAGAAGCGAAACAAAGTCTGCTCTATCAGTTTAAAGCAAAATTTTCAAAAAAGCCCAAAATTTCCCAAGCAAAAAAGCGAAGCAGAAAAAACCGAGTTTTTTTGCAAAAACGCCGTTTTCTTCCGAGCCCTTGCATCTCTAATCCTACCCCTATCGCTAGGTTTCCCCTTTCCCTCTCCTTCTAATTTGTTGGTTCCAAGCATCAAAGACGCCCAACCACATCCCACACATGAGTCAGAGGTGGGGACACTCTAGCCATCTGAGTTGGTACACAACCCCTGGTTCAATTCACTTTACAGTTCCTTGAGAAATTACTAATTTATACCCCGGCCGCAGATATAAATTCGAAAGTCCTCGGCAAGGATTTGAACCTACTTTGTCAGTAATAAATCACAAGCTTAATGGAACCGCGCGCTAACCAACTGACCTACTGGCTAACGCTGTATGTAGGAGAGAAAAATCACTTTCTCATTCACACAAGAAGAAACTGATGCATAAAGACAGAACCATCCCTTAGACAAGCGTAAAACTATTTGAAGAGTTTGGCAACAGCAAGAGCCATCTATTAGCAAATGATATGTAACGCCATCTATTGAATAAGTGGATAACTGCTTGGGTATGTTTACCTAGCCGCCATATTTAGCTTAAGCATCAATGTTAAAAAAGAAAAAAATGCCAGTGTTTCCAACCCACTTATCAAATATTATAGTGTTTTCCCCAAATATTTTTAAGATAGTCTTACCCCTCCATAGTTAAAGTGTGCTAACTCATCAAATAAAAAAAGTTGGCAATTTTCAGAAAAAAATATGAGTTTGCAACACTGCAAAAAACAAAATATCAGATATTTGAAAAATAAAAAATCTAGCAAAATCTACACAAAATTCTAAGACTTCTTTAAAGAATAACATTTTCCAGAAAACCCGTAAAAAATTCTCGAAATTTTGAATTTGTTATACGTCAAATATTCATCGATTTTCAAAATTCAAAAGACAATCAATAGAGAAGTAAATTTACTATCTTTTGAATGTCTTGTAGGTTGCATAACTCTAAGGATATTATTACAAAAAGTCAAATAACTCCCTTATATATGGATTTTTAAAATTCAAATGTCATTGCGTTCTGGATGTCTAAAGGTCTTAGTTTTATGGCCTTGTAACCATAAAACTCTTAAAATCAATTAACTTTAATTTAAAACATACTTAAATTTACAAGTTTGGATACTGATAATGGAATCTTCTGCTAACTTCGTTCTCTATGGGAAACAATGATTTCTTAAAATCAGTCCATTGGTCATAGTTGAAGCTGAATAAACCACCGTTAATATCAAAAACTACTTGGACTTCGGTTTGCACATTTTTCACAATTACATTGAAATTATTAGTAAGTATAAACTTCTATTGGGGATCCATACTAACCACTTCATTTTTTTACTTTAGAAAATTTTTTAATTATTTTTGTTATTTTTGGATTTATTTCTAAAGTAAAACTGATGTATTTTATAGCAATTATCTAAATCTTTCAAACATTCATACTTAACAAACAGCTTATATTTTTTCATGTCTTTCAACACTTGCTCAGTATCGTCATTATGCCTTTGTGGTAATAACGTTTTATATTTCTTATCTAAATGTACTAAAACTCTTTGGCCAAAACGCTGTGTTTGAATCAATTTCCATAATGCTATCTCGTATGGTTTACCTTTTTCTAACTCATCTATGCGAAGGAATCTCAATGCTTTAACGTCATTTTTCATATTCAAATAATTAGCCATAGCTTATTTGTAAATCTAGGTGGAAGAAAGACCTTAAACTCTTGGCATTCAACTAAAATGCTCTTTCCAAACTTAGTTTTAATCTTTTCCATTTTCACAATCTTATATTCTGTATCCAATTCTAATTCTCTTAATCCAATAACTTCTTTTTGCGGGATACGGACAAAATCTCGCGGCCAAAACCTCGCCACCCAAAACATCGCGTGGCCAAAATCTCGTCGCAAAAAACTCGTGGGCTAAAATATATATCTCCCACTCCCCCTCCCTTTTGTTGTGCCGACAAAGTGAAATTACAAAAGACATCCTAGGCTCGAATCTCATCTATGTTGAAAATTTGATTGAGATCGGTAGAGTGACTCAAGAGGTATAAGGTAACAAACACAGTCATTTAATTTATATATATATATAGATTTCCAAAGCATGCATTAGAATTTTTCTTGTTTTTTTTTAAATGTAATTATGTGTTATTACTAAATATATACATATAGTAATATATAGAATATTCAACATTGAAAAATTCGTCGTGAAGAGGTTTTATCCTGACGACATTTCTTCCCAGGCGACAATACGTCTCGCTTAATTTAGACCAGGCGAGATTCTGTGTCGTGAGATCATTTGAACGAGGTTATGGCCAGGCGAAAAAATGAAAAAATGAAATCTTTAAGTTTTACGTCCCACGCTTGTGTCGGTCAGGCTAAAGGAGACGGTGATGATGAGAGAAATGGTGGAATGAAGAAAGTAGGAAGAAACGGGAGAACCCCGAGAAAACCCACGAGCACGGTGTTTGTCCACCACAAAGTTCACTTGGCGGAGGCTGGGATCGAACCCGGGACCCCAGCAGCAGAGGTGAACGCCCTACCACTGAGCCACCCGTCCCCTTGGCCAGGCGAGATTTTGGGTATGGCGATATTTTGGGGCGCGAGGTTTTGGAAGATGAGGTTTTGGCAAGGCGAGGTTTTGGTCCGGCGAGATTTTAGCCCGGAAGGTTTTGGGAGGCGAGGTTTTGTCCAGGCGAGGTGTCGGCCCGGCGGGGTTTTCGCCAGGCGAGATTTTGTCCCGCGAGGTTTTGCGAGGCGAAGTTTTGGCCAGGCGAGGTTTCGGCCCGGCGAGATTTTGGTTCGCGAGATTTCGGGAGGCGAGGTTGTGGCCAGGCGAGGTTTTGGTCCGCGAGGTAGTCGCCGCGAGGTTCTGGCCGCAACGTTTTGTACCCAAACCCTTCTTGCTCAAGACTTCCAAGTTCATTTAAAAGTTCAACATGACTCGCCATCGTATTTATTATAGAGAAAATCAATGATCACTCCTCAATTTTTATCTTAAACAAGAACTTTGTAATCATTTTTGTTAATTTTAGAATAACGTATATGGAAAACCTCCATAAACATTACAAAAAATACATTTGATTATTTAAAACTCTTCTACTATTTTCTCATTCTTAGGGTCATATGTAAAGTTCGTTTGTCCAATTATAATCGCATAACATATAGTATGATTATCTACAGCTTCTGCAAAGTCTACTACAATCTTTATGTTTGTTTTCTCATTTACCGATATATTTTTTCTCTTTCTAGAATTTATCACATGCATTGGTCTGTTATCTATAAACTCTTTAGGATCATAGTACATTTCGGTATTACCACATGTTATTCTCTTAAATGCAGTATAGTCTTCATACATCTTAAAATAATCCTTGTTAGCAATATCTAAGTTTCTTGACTCTTTTGGAAATACCTCATTCCCTCCATTCTTAAGATAGATATTCTTTACCTTACAATGATCGAACTTACTTGCATCTGCTGTTTGTTTACCACTTCTATCAGTTTGGAATATGACAACTACGAAATCAGGCATATTAAATTGTCTAGAATTAAATTGAGTAGTAACATCGAATTCTAAGAAAGAACCTACGACTGTCTTTTGAACACACTGATAAGTATGGAATGAAAACATGATTTTAGGTTCTTTAAGAATATTCAACTTTAAATTTTTTTGTAATTAGTTCGTATTCAATAATAGGCATTCTTATCTCCATACTCTTTACTGTTATTTTTCCATCGTGAGGAGCTGTTGCACCTGCTACTGCTCCAGTCCATTTGTACAAGGCGTCGTTATTGTTGTTAGGTTTTGTAAATGTTATTCTTAATCCGCCTTTCCACATAATCTCTTTATAATAACTTAAAAAGCCTGGAATTAATCTTAATGGGTACAAAACGCTAAAGTCCTTTCGTAGACCACGTTTATCATCTGTTTCAAATCCTGCTTGTTTTAGATATTCAACTTCTGGTTTGGAAATCTTTAATGTTCCAATAGCTGTAGATGTTATTCCAGGTAGTTCAATCTTATCTATAACAACTCCACGCTTTCTAACCTCAATTTGAGAAAAGAAGAATGGTAAGAAGTTATCTACAAGTTTTATAGTATCATTTGCACCAAATGTTCCTCCAGCTGATACACCAACAACTTCAAAACTCATATGACAATCTGTTTGATTGGATTTGTAAAGCCATCCCCCATATCGAAATCAAACTCAATATCTTTGTTAGCTTCATTCAAATTATTAAATGTTCTTGTGTTAGGTTTGAAACTCTGTAACTCGTAACTCTCAATACTATCAATTTATTATAAAGAAAATCTTGAAACAGCGCTTTAATGGAATCTACCCATAAACAATTATACATAATAACATTTAAAAACTTATAATCCTCATCCTAACTTAACCTTAGCATTTATAACAGTACCAACTCCAAAAGCAGCTATTCGCTCACCAATTGATGCATCACTACTAAATGCTCTTTTCCATGCTTTAGTTTCTAGTTCCTTATCTGCAATATGTCTTGACTCTGTATCTTTATTGTCTCTAGTATATATTGTGGTTTTTACAAGCCTCATCTAATGGGTTAATACCTTTATCACCTCTTTCTAACCTTTCTTGTAGCATCGTAAAAGGCCCGAAGTAAGAAAATTCTGGTATATGTAACTCTGGTATACCCTTCATGTTTAAAATCTTACTCATTAGTCCTTTTGCAAGCTTCTCATGATTCCAGAATCGTGGTGGTAGTGTATTTAAGATCTTAAGCAAATAACCTATTCTTTTCGGATCGTTAGGAATAAATTGCGAAAGCTTATTATTAATCATACTCACTATACCTACTTTCTCATTATAAAAGTTATTATTACCAGCTTTTTCTTCTCCATCTATAACTATTAACCGATCAATTAACTTTCTCACAACATCCATCAATATATATTCTTTAGGTAATTCGTTGTATATTTTTATTCCTTCCCCAGACTTTGGTGTTTTCTTTCTTGTTGGTGTTGGAGGTAAATATGATTTAATATAATGATCCCAAATAGGCTTGATAATATTAATGTACTTGGAACCTCTATTAGATGCTACTTTTTTATCTCGATTATATTTTTTGGAAGGCAGCATCTTATTGTATTATTATTTCCTTGTACTGTTCAGAATCATCATCATCATAATCTTTAATGGTTTTATTAGTATTCATCGTTAACAATTCCCATAGACCTTCTGTTACTTTATAAGTTTTACCATTAATTATCAAATCATCGCCACTCACTTTAACTTCAGGATTTCCTATCTTATTTATTATTTTTCCATCTTCTTCAACAGCTCTTTTTCCAAAATCACTATAATTTCTTCTACTATAATATTTTGTTGCAATCTTACCAAATGATTGTGCTGTTGTTAAAGAATCTACTCGTTCGACTTTGTCTTTAATTTGTTTTCTCATTTGTTTTATTTCTCCTGTTATAGGTATATCACTACTACTTAGAGGACTATCATAAGTTACCTTTTGAGGTGGTTCTAGTAGACTAGGTTATTGAAGCCGTCTTATGTACAGCTGGAACAGGTTCAGTTATTGGATTTTTATTTTGTTCTGCTACTTTTTTGACCTCACTTCCTAAATTTTGGATAGCATCAATTAAAGTTTGTTCTCGTGTCTTAAATTTATTGTATATGCCTGCTCTTTCTTTCTTCCAAGATTTGAAGCCCTTTACCAAGAAATCCTTTACCTTAATATCCTTATCAATTTCTTTCTCATCCATTTATTATATAGAAAACGAACAAACGTCAAAAAACGTAAAAAACGTAAGCCGTTAAAAGGTAAAAACGTGAAAAACGTAAGACGTTTATAAAGTGTTTTATCTTGTTCCTATCCTTACCATTGTTTACCTTCCTTGTCATATTAATTACTATAAAACCATAATCTTCTTGCCAACATTTTGAACATATCTATTTAAATTTATCATAAGGAAATATCTCCTCCAAGAAACTCGTTATACACATGTTTATGATTAGTATAATCTTGTCTAAATACGCATAGGATGTTAACATAATCTCTTATAAGCTGTTTAGGTACTTTTGAAAATGTCTGTGCAAGATAGAAACGGTCTAAATGGCTATGTCTGCCTCTCGTAAAGTAATTTCTAACAGTATCTTGGTTCTCTAAAATGTAATCATCAAACAGAACGACAGAGTATTTTTCACATTCATCAATAGGTACAATACAATCATTACTGTTTAAGAACGTTGCTATTTGCTTCTTGAACTTTAGTTCTGCTTTTTCAAATCGTTCTTTTAATTGTTCATACTTTATCTGATTCATGCTTTAGAATATATGTAGAAGTAATTATTGTTTAACCAACCTGGCTGTAATAAGATGTTAAATAACAGAAAAGTCTCACCACAACCAGATGGACCCACAGTAACACATCGAATATCATCAGGTATAAGTTCTCCATTTCTCATCTTAGCTGTTGTTTCTTTTATCATCTCTTTTACATCCCAATTAATATTTTTACTCATTTATTATAGAGAAAATTTTGATTCAGACTCGATAAATCGTCGGGTCCTTATATTATAAGTTAAGCACTGAATGCCAGCACCTTTTATCTTCTTATATCTTTAAGTTGTTCTCTGATCTTATGCAACGTATTTTTTATATATTCTTCATCTATTTCACCATTTAATGTTATTATCATCTCTAACTGTTCTTTAAATGAGTTAATACAGGTGACAATGGTTTTATATTCATCTTTTCTTTTGCTTATGTTTAACTTAGAAGACAAACATGTTATTATAGCACTTCCAGTTGCAAGAGATGTTGTTATTATTGAGTAAATTGTTACGGGTATAAAAATATTAATAAACGCAGTTGTTGCAGAAAGTATAATCAATAACGTAATCAAAGTGTAGTATGCATATCTAACAATTCGTAGTTTTCCCTTTTTCTTCTTTAAACTGTATTCTAACTTTTGAATGATATCTTCTATTAACTTGATTACTTTCTTTCTTGGAATATATTTAGGTAAATCAAACTCGTTCATTTATTATATAATAACTGGCTAAGGTATTTAAGTTAACGAGTGATACTTCTGTTTTAAAGAAGAAACTCCATTACGAGTTAGATAATAGTATCAACTATTTAAGTATAGGACTAGTTGGGTTTTACAGTACATATCTGACTCCAAACATTACACATAATACGTTGTTTAAGTATGGAGATGAAATTCTTCATATACCAAATGGACAATACAGCTTAAACAGTCTTAATGATTACTTAAAATCTCCCTCCATAAACATAAGGTTAAAAGAGGGTCATATAACAAATAGAGTAAAAAAGAAACAGGTGATATTGATATCATGACGGGAAATTTAGGTCCTTTTCTAGGATTTAGGTTTTATGAATTTTTAGGAAAGGACAAAACACATATTGGAAGTAAGTTACCAAAGTTTCATCCGTTCTATACAATTAATGTTCACTGTAATATAGCAGATGGTATGTTTGTTAGAGATACGGAGTACACACATAGAGAAACAGGAATTATAGCATCATTTAAAACAGATGCTGAGTTTAAACATAGTATTATTTAAGAGCCTACTTATCCATTATTTTTCCCTATATCTAAAGACAAGGTTGATAATTTTGAGATAAGGATAACAGATGAGAATGATTCCTTAATTGATTTTGGTGGAGCTACTACAACTGCACTTTTACAAACCAAGATTTTCTCTTAAATAAATAGGAAGATGTGTTCTATTAAAGGTTGTATGTTTAGTGTTCCTTACAGTGAACTAAAGGATTTAAATATCGATCATGTATTAACAAAGAAACAACTTAACGATAAATCCAATAAAATTAAAGAAGGTAAAGGAATGGATTTAACTCTAACTACTGCACAAATGAAATAGATTAAAAAAAGAGCATATGAGTCGTTTAGCTTTACAATTCCAGCCATTCTAGCAGCTTTAGAAGCAGTTGGTTCATTAGCAGGTGGTGCAGCAGCGATTACTAAAACTGTACTTGATGCTAAGAAAAATAAACAAGAACTTGAAGAACAAGAAAGGCACAATAAGCCTATAGAAGAAAAACAAGGAGCAGGTAAACCAAAGAAGTCAAAAAACTAAAACCATTGACCAACTTCTATATAGAGAGGTTGGTTAAAGAATAAAAAAATAAAAAGATTTAAAGCTGTATTTATGAACGACGAACTTTCATAAAAACCCTATGTAAATGAGTGTGGTATAGTTAACTTCGATAAATCAGAAAACATTGGTACTCATTTGATATGCTATTGGAAAGATAACGAAAAGTACGTATTCGATTATTATGGTGGTGTTCCTCCTAAACAAATAGTACAATGTCTTGGTACCAAAAACTTATTTTACAATGGTGAACGAATACAAGACTTAGTTAAGTTATATGTGGTCATCTTAGTGTTAAAGTTTTAAATCTTGTAAGTCAAGGGTATTATTTTAGTGATGGTATGTATATGATTAAAAATGATATTATTAAGTTTAAGTGCTTGTATGGTTTGTATCCATAAAAGTTTTGTTTAAGATAAATATGTAAGCTATACACAATAGATTTTTAGATTATTTGGGGAAGCATGTGGATGAACTAGGTGCACAAGATAGATAAAAATTTTATGAGTATTTTCAGTATGTTAGTGAGATAGACTTAAAAGATAGAAACAACGTATATGAAGTTATTGATTTATGGAAAACGTTAATACCGAAATTTTTGTACACAGATGAAGAGTTGAAAAAGTTACGTCCAATAATTACCTTAAAGGAGTTGTTGTCAAATTATAGCTCTAGACCATTAGAATGTAGTAATTGTGCTAGTAAGTCATTAACAAAAGGTATGAATAGTTATATTTGTAATGATTGTTCTGTAGATAGTGGTTGGGTGTATAATACTAATGAAGAAATGAAAGCTGGTTGTGCAAGAAAACCATGGAATGATACTACAAAACGATTTAAGTTACAGTTATCTCGTTTACAAGCTTTACAGGATAGAATTATTTCCAAAGATGTATTCAAAGTGTTCAATGATGAATTTAGAGACATACCAAAAGATTTAGTATCAACAAAAGATGTTCTAGAAGTACTAAAGAAAAACAAACACACAAAATATTATGATGATGTCTATTTAATACACTATCACGTTACCGATCAAAAACCACTAAAATTACAACATATGAAAGAAACACTTATAAACGAGTTCGAAAACTTACACGAGGTCCTTATAGAACTGTATCCGAAAAAAGTATTGTTTATTAACTTAAAATGTATATTGTACTATCTGTTGAAAAAGCATGATGTTCATGTTGATATTGATTTTAAACATTCACCTAAACAAATAGAGATGTTAAAGAAATGTTTTGAAAAATTAGGATGGTCATTTTCTTTATAATAAATGAGCATGGATATATTTGGTAATGTTGTAGATAGAAAAGGTGATGTTGATATTAGTGAAGAAAAAATAAAGGTTGTTGGAGAATTTAAATAATGTTGTTAGCGAAATTCAACTTAGGTTAAAGAGCTCCTCCGTGGCTAAGCGGTTAGCGTACGCGTCTTTGACGTGGGAGACCCGGGTTCGATTCCCGGCGGGAGTTCATGTGGTTCGGATTCCACGTTAATCAGTCGGTCCACGTCTCATATAGCCTCGATGCTGAACGGGACGTTAAACTCAAAATCACCTCACCTCAACTTAGGTTAATAGATGCTCAATTAGAAAACGATAGGAAACGATTTGAAGATGTATTAGAGACGTTGCAAGACACATACAAGAAGAAAGAAGATTTTCAAAAGATTAAGATGGATACTACAAAATTGATTATGCAGAAAGAAACTATACCCTTTTTATGTCGATTGAGAGTTAAAAACGTTAAGGAGCCAATCTTTAGAATATTTAATCTCTCTAATGGCTACAAATTTCCCTATAATGAAAAAATAATGCACATGGAATTAAGTTTGGATAAATACTTTTTAGAAATATATTTAGGTGATACTTTGATTGAACAGTTACCTTTTAGCTTTAAGAAGAACGATGTAATTACGATTAAACCAAATAAAAATTCTGCTATGGAAGAACGGCAATTATTGTTTGTTGTAATGTACATAGAAAGAGAGCTTTTGTAAAGACGTTTGCTATCTAATAAATATGGATATTTTTGGTAATGTTAAAAGTAGAAAAGAAGAACCTAAAGAATATAAAATAGATAAAGTATTTAGATCAAATTACACATCCTGGGTTGATTTTCAGAATAAAAGATTAGTTAATGTATCTAATGCTATTGATAAACAACATGTTGTAACATTAGAACAGCTTGAATTAGTGAAAAAAGAGTTTACGCGAAAAAAAATGTTGAATTACCATGTCGATTGGCAGAAGATGAAGTTGGGAAACCAGTCTTTTTGTACATAATTTAGCTGCCGCATACAAATTTCTTTATAAAGGTAGATTAATGCATATAGAAGCGAGTCTCAATAAATATCTTATAGACCTATTTTTAAATGAGACACTGGTTGAAAGTTTTCCATTACCCTTTAATATGAATGATCAGATAACAATTAGACCATCCAGAGATTCTGATTTGAAAGAAGGTAAATTATTAATGCTTATTATGTATTTAGAAACAGAAGATGAAGGTGGAAACGAATCAAGTGATGATGACGACAATGTTAAAAGTATAGTATTAGGTAATGATAAATTTTAAATATTTTCTTAATTTTCAATACAATAAATAATAATGTTAATGTATTGTGTTAAATGTAAGAGATCAACAGATACGAAGAAAGATACCATTAGGATTGAACAAAGAATGGGAGATATCTAAAGAAAGGTATATGTAGTATATGTGGAATTAATAAAAATCAATTAGTTAAAAAGAAAGATTGACTATATGAAGGTAAAGGTGTTAGAGAACATATTATAGAAGAAATTCACAAACCATCTAGAAAAACCTTTGACAGACTAAGTGTGGTTATAAAAGGTATCTATGATCTTTGGCAAGCTGATCTTGTAGAAATGGATAGCGGAGTATTAAGAGATGTTTCCAAATTAAATAAAGGCTATAAGTATCTGCTAATGATTATAGATGTGTTTTCGAAATATGCGTTTGCTGTTCCTTTTAAAGATAAGAGCGGTAAGAATCTTACAGAAGCATTTGAATCCACATTAAGAACTGGAAAACCTAGTAACTTACAAACTGATCAAGGCAAAGTGTTTATAATTAAGAATTTAAGAAGTTGATGGAGGAAAATAAGATTAACCATTACTCAACCTATAGTGGTAAGAAAGCTTCTGTTGTTGAGAGATTTAATAGAACACTTAGACAAAACATGGGGAAAAGGTTCACAATACATGGGAATTATAAGTGGATAGAGAAATTACCAACACTAGTTAGCGAGTATAATAATCGTATGCATAGAACAATTGGTTAAAAGCCTATAGAAGCTAATAAGAAGAATGAGCAAACAATATTGGATAAAGTGTATAACAAAGAATATAAGCGTGTTAAACCCTAATACAAATTAGGCGATTATGTTTGTATAAGTAAATCGAAAGGATTATTTGAGAAAGGATGTATACCTAATTGGTCAAGAGAAGTATTTGTTCTTAGCTAAGTTATTCCATCTAATCCACCTACGTATAGAATTAAAGGTTTAGAAGAATAAGATGTGCAAGTTAGATTTTACGAACCAAAAATATTAAAGACAAAACACAAAGATCAATACTTGGTGGAAAGAGTGTTAAGAAAGAAAGGTGATAAAGTATATGTTAAATGGCTAGGATTTGATGATTAACATAATAGCTGGATAGATAAAAGTAATGTTGTAATGTAAATATAAATGTTGTCTTTTATGGAATAATAACCATAAAAGGTGAATACACAGATTAATTCAATGCTACTAAGTTATGTCAAGATGGTGGAAAAGAATTTAAACATTGATTAGAAATAAAGAATCAAAAGAGCTAATAGATTATATTTCCAATGCCAGAATTCCCGGTGTAGAAATTATCAAAAAATACTTTAATGCTACTCAGTTATGTCAAGATGGTGGAAAAGAATTTAAGAACTGGATTAGAAATAAAGAATCAAAAGAAGTAATAGATTATATTTCAAGGGCTTACATGCGAACCGATCAAATCTTTCAAAAAATAACAGGTGGTAAAGGAGAAATATGGAAAAAAATTAAGAGGAACATAGGTTTGTAAAGAATTCATTTTAGATATATCACGATGGTTATCTCCAGAGTTTTATCTTAAATGCAACCAAATAATTATTAACTACTTTACGCAAGATTTTATACATCTTCAAGAAAACATCGAAGAGCTTCAAACAAGAGTAGAAAATCATTTAAAGATTGGCTAAGATTAATAAGTAAGAAACTACTTGAATATTATGATAAAAAATTAGCTGGAGCAGATATATTCCGGCAAAAATCATCATGATTTTCTATATAATAAATATGAGTAATATGGATAGATTTCCTAGTTTAAACTATATTTGCTACGAACAGATTAAAGATAATTATTGGTACGGTATTTTTGGTGATTTCAAATTGATTATAGATATGAGTACAGGATAATTTAATGACATAAAACTATGTAATGATGGGGG
Source organism: Thermobia domestica (assembly GCF_964235325.1). Lineage (NCBI taxonomy): Eukaryota > Metazoa > Arthropoda > Insecta > Zygentoma > Lepismatidae > Thermobia > Thermobia domestica. Next base: position 214,899,830 of record NC_137459.1, on the reverse strand, counting down.
TAAGAGATTTAAAGAGTGGTTGAGAAATAAAGAATCAAAAGAACTGATACAATACTATAATGAAATAATTAACAACACAACGGAAAAGAGCAATGGAGCACATTTGCTCTGTTGTTCTACATATCTAATAAAAGGAGGAGATAAAGAAACAACATCAATCATCTCAGGAACATATGTATATAAGAAAATATTTCTCGCTATAACTTTATGGATATCACAAGACTTCTATGACAAATGCTATGATATTATCGAATACTATTTTGTTTCTAGTTTGAACAGATTCAGGAAGACTAAGAACAGTTGCAAAGAAGAGTAGAAGAAATAGATCAAACAATGGAGAGATCGAGAATTCAAAACGAGGGTTTAAAAGAAATTGCAGCACCATTTACAGATGATAATTTAAAAGATAATTGTCTAATCATATACAAGAAGAACAAACTTAATGATCCTTTCCCTTATTATGCTATCAGATGCCAAAAGAGAAGCCTATATAAGCCTCTTAATGAAGCAGAAGAAAAATATCGGAATCATGCAATAATATACGAAAAGTTTAGAGATCCTAATAGTATTAAGCTATTCAATCTAATGCAGCAAGAACTAGATATTCGTAAAGGTAAGGGTAATAAGTTTTGGACATCCCTATCAGATGAAGATTTGGTTAAAGAAATTGATTGTTTGTATGATCAGTTAATGTCTGATAATTAAGGTTAAGACTTTTATGGTATAATAGCCATAAAAGGTAATTAGTTAAGGATTAAACAAACCATCTGTTGTAACATCGAATGCTAAATTCAATATACTACCTAAATCGGAATTATTATGGTATCTTCTTATTATAACTCTCCAATCCACAAAATGTCTAAATAAATATATAAACTCTAAAGAGAGGTCTTGATAAATTGAAATGTTATGCCAATGAACACTGTCTTTGAACTCTGCAATAAATCCTTCTGTTAAATTTTGAGACATTGAAATAATTGCCCAATCTACTTTATCAGCATAATCTCTTATAAGGTTTTCTGATAAATGCTGGGTCCCACATAAACGCCGCCAAGAAAGTTTATTTGCATGTTCCCGTACAAAAGTTTCAGAGAGTTTGCTTCCATAAGATATATCATCAAAATCAACTTTGTCTATAAACTCATTAATAAATTCTTCAGATAGGTTTTGATTAAACGATACTTCTCTCTTTGAACTCTATCTGCAAATTCTCTTATAAAGCCTTCTGATAACTCTTGGCTTTCCGAAATAATCTCCCAATCAACTGTATCATCCAATTCTCTTATAAACTCTTCCGATAACTTTTTCCATAAACATATTTCACTCAAATTAACTTTCTGCAGATATTTGCGTATGAAGTCTTCTGTAATGTGATCACAGTTATATTCCTCCTCGTAATCATCATAACCTATAGCTAACCATTGTTCATCAGTCAGTGAATCTAACATCTCATCGGACAAGTTCATAACGTTTGCATAGACAATGTTTTGTATAAGATACGAGTTCTTTTCTTTAGTAGCTTTCTTGAACAAATGATCCAACATACCTATGTATATGCTAAAATTTATTTTCTCTTCATCATTATAGCCACCAATATCTAAATGTTTACATACACAATCAAATATACGTTTATAAGATAATATTTCCTTAGCACTAGTCATATTCACCTGTTCGTTTTTATTCTTAGATTTTTTAAAAATTTATTTCATTTTTGGTTTTCTATATAATAAATATGGAGAAACATTTTGATTTATTACATGATAGACTTAAACTAATCCACGAGGATCTAAAACTCTTAGCAGCACTATTAGAGAGCAAGCACTGTTAATAGAGAAGCAAATAGTGTTAAAGAAAAAAGATCTATTAATAACACAACAAAATACACCCGATTTGAGTAGTGATGAATACGAATATACTAGTGATGATTATGACGATGAGTAAGTTCACAAAAATGATTCAGTTTTAAAATGTGTATATGTAACTTTGATGGGTCTTCCCATGAAAGCTCTATAGTAACACATCAAGGAAACATATGTAAGCAATGGCAGGCGCGTGCAGATGTTTGAATGATGTGTTAAAAAAAATGAATGAAAATGATTTAAAAATTTTTGGTGAAGGTAAAAAATTGAAGAGTAATACTAAGATTTTCTATATATTAAATAAGATGAGTAATTATAATAAATTTACTGTAATAGTGTTAAGACGACAATGTAAAGAGAAGGGAATGAAAATATATTCCTGATTACGAAAACATGAACTAATAAACCTTCTTAAACAACATGACGATGAACAAAGCAGAGGACTGATTAGATATATATTCTCATTTAAACAAGAGATATTCGAAGAACTAAAAGTAAAAACTGAATCAGTACCAATTGATGTAAAGCTCAAAGAAACGACAATGAAATCAAGATTAGAAACATGGAGATTCAAAACAGATTACAAAGAACATGATCCTCTAGAACAATATATCACTTCAACAACGAAGGCTTCAATAAATAGACTAAACATCAGCTTACAAAACATGGTTCGTTAAAAGTTAACCTCTGGATAAACTGTCAATATAACAAAGGTAAAGAAATTCAAAACTTTTACTTCAACACTAACAACAAAGAGGTATTCCAATCAACCAATCTAAAATAATTCATAAGTAATGCTAAAGAAATATTACGAGCAAGAATGGATGAGTTCCAAGCTAGAGGTTCTGGATGGACTCTTACAAATATAAACTACATAGAATTAGCTCTTAATAAATATACACCGTATAGAGGATCATCATACATAGAACTACCAAATGAAATCAAAAGAAAACAGGCTGTTATCAATGTAAAGAACAAAGATTAAAAATGTTTATTGTATCCAATTGCCTCTGCATTGCATCCTGTTGAAAATGACCCACAACGACCACCAAAGTACAAGCATATTGTTATAGACTTGGAAGAAAAATTAAAAGGTATCGATTATCCTGCAAAACTAAGTGATATCCCAAAAATTGAAAGACGTCTCAATATATCATTTAACGTTTATACATATGATGATGACGGAAAATATATAGTGTACGTTTTATATCATACTAAAAACAAAAAAGACACCCATGTGAATTTATTATATGTAAAAAAGAAAGTAAAACACACTATTGTTGTACTAAAGACCTAAGTAGATTAATAAGTAGTAAAATAACTAAATGGAGAGCTCGAAAATACTTATGTGATAGATGCTTGTTATACTTTTACTCGCAAAGTGCATTAGATAAACACGAAAAAGATTGTTCTACTCACGAAGCTGTTAAGATAGAAATGCCACCAAAAGATACATATGTTGAATTTCAAAACTACCAATATACGATGAAGAAACCATTCGTGATTTTCGCTGATTTTGAATGGCTGTTACGTAAGGTTATGGGATGTAAACAATGCTATCCAATTCAGTTTTTGGAAAGACTGCGGAAAATATTAGAAAGAGATGTAAACCTATAAAAATAGAATGTGACCCAACAAGAGTAGAAAAACTAATTGCTAAACCAAATTTTAAATATAGAATTATTTATACCGAGAATCTATGTGCAATCATAATGAATAAAACAAAATTAACTTTCAATAAACCAATATATGTCGGAATGAGTATCTTAGATCTATCGAAATATTTAATGTACGACTTCCATTATAATGTGATAAAGCCAAAATACCAAGACAAAATAGAAGTATGTTATACAGATACCGATAGTTATATATACCATATTCAAACAGAAGATGTGTACGAGGATATGAAAAATTATATTGATTACTTCGACACGAGTGATTACTCTAAAGATAACAGATATAAGATACCACAGGTCAATAAGAAAATACCTGGTAATATGGAAGATGAACTTAAAGGAACAATCATAGAAGAATTTGTAGGTTGAAGATCAAAAATGTATTCAATCAGGTTCGAAAATGATAAATGTTGTAAAAAAGCAAAATTAATTAAGAAAAATGTTGTAAGTAAAGAACTATCATTTAACGATTATAAAGACTGTTTGTTCAACCAAAAAGAATACTGTAAAAAGATGAATTTAATCAGAAGTTATAAGCATGATTTGTTCAGTATACAAGTAAATAAGTTAGCTTTAAGTTGTGTAGATGATAAAAGATGTATTTTAGAGGATGGAGTAAATACTCTACAATGGGGACATTATAAAATAGAAGAGATGTAGTTTTAGGTGTAAGTTTTTAGATGTAAGTTTTTATGATTTTAAATGTCATAAAAGCCTATGCTCAGAGACAATACTCAATCTCACTTTGTGCTATCCTTCCTGCGTTAAAGTACAATGGTCAGTGGCGGCTTCATATTTTTTTGGCAGTTAGGGGAAGAGGGGAAAGTGCGCTCGTAGTTAGGTATGCATACTACTGCGTGGTCATTTCTTGCATTTCTATGTAGCTTTATTTCTATAGTGGTTTTCAAAGCTAAGCCAACTTGTCTTATCAGCAGTAAAACTGTCATATGGTTTTTAGCGGCCACGTGCGGTTTGTCAACCAGTTGGATGTTGCCGGTATTACAAAAGCTTAGCCACTTTCCCTGTCGCCAGGGTAAACAATGAAGTCTCGAACTATTCTTTCTGAGTGTTGCAAACCAATAAGAAGATAAATAAATCAAGAATAGCCATTTAAAATAGGAATAAATACGTACAGGTCTTTCAACAAGTAATTTCCTCTCGTTTTAATAAATTAATAATAATAATAATAATAATAATAATAATAATAATAATAATAATAATAATAATAATAATAATAATAATAATAATAATATGATAGTTTTTACGTCCGAGCCGTTGCGGGCTACTGTGCATTTTCGTTAATGCTCGGAAAATAGAATCGATCCTGGACCGCCCGTTTGACCGATGTTGTATTTTTATCCGTATGAATTAGGTCTGCCCGATTGAACCGTATGAATAGGGTTGGCCTGATAACCCCGTTTTTATGAAAACAAGCTTAGTCTGTAAATAGTGTGTTGTTTCACTTTATTATCGTAACACAAATTGTTCTAATTATCATGTACGAACTCATAACGAGTCTATCGGGTCGAACGGTCTAAACAGTCGAAACACGGGTCAAACGGGTTTATCAGGTCTAAGGATTGAGTATACCAAAGGCAATGGGTGTCGGGAGGGTATTGTTTACCTGAAAAGTTCAAGCACTAATTATAGGTTAAAATCATACTTAGAGTTCTAATTGCTTCCATTCACTCTTTCTTTTAGTTAGCCGACCAACGAACTTGCGGATACATAAATATAAATGCTCAAAACTAAATTATTGCATTATATTATTGCAACGAGCATGAATTTGATTTACTATTAGGTGTTAGCTTGATGCAGAAATGTTAGCCTTTTATAAATAGCATTATTATTATTATTATTATTATTATTATTATTATTATTATTATTATTATTATTATTATTATTATTATTATTATTATCCCTTGTTTATGCCCTTCATGCAACTTAGAATCAATCTCACATAAAGCCTGACCTGATTGAATATTGTTTTGAAAATTCTCACATAAATAGATAAAATAAATAATTGGAACTTGACACTTCAAGAGTTTAAAATATGTCCTTATTTTCGTTATGCCCCCTTTCCGAGAACGATTGAGATATCTCGATGACAACATGATCCTTGTCTTCATCAAATATGTTTTGGAAGACACGGTAGCTTCGTTCAATGTCCTGGGTAAACATTATTATTATTATTATTATTATTATTATTATTATTATTATTATTATTATTATTATTATTATTATTCGACAGACCATCTGTCTATAATGACAATATAAAAGTTTTTTTAAAGTGATTAGAAAACATTCTCTTAAGTACCTAGATCCTAATATTTATTAATGTATGCAGGTTAATATCTGAGTAATAAAGCTATCTTTATTAGTTTCCTGTGTAGTATCCTAATTTGTAGTTTGTCCAGTTTTTTCGTCCAGTAACGTGATGAATCACATTAGAAAGAAACTGATCAATTATTGGCCTGCCTAACTATACCATAAAGTTAGAAATAATACTTACGAGGAGAGCAAACAAACAGGCAGTATCTTTATTAAGCCTATTACTAATATTATTCTTATTAGCAATAATAATACACCAAAAGATAACTAAATTCCTGGCGCAACAACCCTTAAAAGGCCTGGATTTATGGCACTAATTCCTGTGGGGTGATGTGTTGTCAGCAGATCGGCTACCCTCGGGTGCTTCCTGGTCTGCAGTTCGCTACTTTTTTCTTTCAAGTGCCTTCGAATTGTCCTCACGACGCTGTGTGAACGCCGCAGCGCCAACACCGTCTGGTGAGTACACACACCTAGTCACACTTATCTTTCCTCTGGCCAGACCCAGGACTGCTTGACTTCGCTGATCTCCTGGGGAGTGATATTCCAGTGTGGCTAGGAAGTTGGTAATAAAATAATAAATGCATATTGAAATAGTGAGAAAATTACCTACGAAATATAAATAAGTACTAAACTGACTCCCTCGAGCTACGGCCCATGATGGGCTGTACCTACCCAATGTCGCAATACAACAAGCATCAGCTACGCACAGAAAATATTCGAGATAGGAAGATCTAGGTTTTAAGCTTTCTTGCTATTCCTTTAAGCAGTGCTCGAAGTGGTAGATCTAAGAATGTATACGCCTTATACTCCCAATCTTCTATTTAGCGCATTGCCTTTACGTCGTTTATGAAAGAAAACATAATGCAAAGGCTTGGATCGGGAGAAAGTAAGATTTGCTCTATTCGATAACAATTACAAACTTCCCGACAAAATTAACATCAAAGTAATTTGTGTTTTAAGCTGAACAAAGTAGAATAAAATAACTTTCATATATTGTCACATGATGTGGGCTGATTGCAAAGCCAAGCTACCGAAATATACGTTCTTCAATCACGCTGTACGATGCTACTATGATAACAAAAGTGGGGTTTGCCATATTGAGAGCTTTATACAGTTTTACATCGGTTGGAGCGGCACGCCGGAATCTAGTTACAATGAAGGATTTAAGGTAGGGACAAGTAAACCCTTACATCTTGACGTTCGAGGAAAAAATTGGTTATGTTTTGTCGCGTACCATATACAGTATTTGAATGTTGAACGAAAGGTGGTAAATTGAACGGTTGTTAGATAGGTAGACAGATACATGTAATATTTATATATAGGCATATAAATGCAGAAATAATCCAAAAATGATTACAAATTTAAAAATGGTTACAAACAAGAAAATATATATAGGACCTAACACATCAAACTGAAGTTCTTGAAAAGTATGTACATTAGTAAAGAAATACCTCCAAACAGTGGCGTACTTCAAGAGGTGTTGGTGAAGGTTATAATCCCACCCATTGAGTCTTTCATATACTATTGAAATGAGAAGATTTTAGCTTTCATCTTGGATCAACAACAATCTTCCTGTGTGGAGAAGGGACTTACCATTGCGTCGCAAACTACACCACAACTTTTAGGCGAGTACTTAATTTTATGCATAGACGGAAGACCATAAACAAATGCAGCCCAGTAAAATTAACAATAAACAGAGAGACGGACCACAGAGACTAATTTGGAATCTAAAGATTAGTTTGTGTGTGTGGTAGGGAAATGTTTATTCAGAGACGGACAGTGTCAGAGGAAGAACTCTACATCTGTTCTACGAAACACAATACGAAGGGGATATTATTATTATTATTATTATTATTATTATTATTATTATTATTATTATTATTATTATTATTATACTTAAATTCGACCAACAAATATTTCTGGCTACACGTATGCCTTCAAACATAAGTGGAAAACATTCTTGTGTATCTAATTTTATCAGGGGGTATCGAGACCAGAGTTGGCGTGGGTCAATATAAACTTGGCCCACGACCCACTTACCCACCACCCACCGCGAACCATTCCGACCCACCACCTACCATGACTCACCACCCACGGTGACCCACTCTGACATACCACCCACCATGAACCACTCTCATCCACTGTGACCTATCTGACTCACCAAAATCCATCGTCGTCAACTCTGAACACGATCCTTGGCCTCTTCTGTACTGACTGAAGAGTTTACGCTTGTAATAAAACAATATTGTGAAATTCTCACTAATTGGAGTTTGAATTTCTAGTCAATCGTTCAAGCACCACTCTGTTACAATAACGGTGGATCTGACCTTTATGATATAAAATGGTAAAGTGTTTGTCAGTGAGGAAATTGAAACAGTTCGAGGTGGGGGGAATATAGTGTGTGCCTAAAATATACTTGTACTAAGAGTTAATTTTTGCAAGTGTTAATTTTTGAACGCATTCCAAAAGAAACTTCTATTCACATGGTAATACCCCAACACAATATGGAAAATACAATATGGAAAGGTTATGGCTTCTCAGTTCACAGTATTTTTCTCAGAAAAGATTGGAAAAGTCAGTTTTCATAGTGTATAAAGATGCTCGGGTATCCTATGTGAGAGCATCTCCATTAAGTATGCTCATAATTGTAATTTGTGTAATCACTAAAACATCACGTTATATTTAAGTTACACATATGCATAATTGCAATTATTATGAATATTTATTCAAAGCAGTTTATTCAAAGCAAAGAAGACTTACTAAAAAATAGGTACAAAGTTGGATAACACTAATAAGCCATTAGTAATACAAGTATACATTTTCTATAACTCGTAATTTTCCACCTTAAAACAAAAATAGAAAGAAAATTGAGGACGCGTTAATTGACAATAGAAAAGAAGTTTGGTTCAGCTGTGGGTAAACATATTATGTTGTTGGCGTACAATATAAAGAAAATTAGGGGATGTGGTAGATAATTATTACAGAATACCGTTAGGTAATAAAAACAACTTAATGGTTTGGTAGACGACCTTTAGATAATGATAGCGGAGGGTACAAAAATTTTTACTATTACGAATAGTAGATCTTGAGATAACATTGAACATGAATACAATGGAAGATTGTTACATGAATGTGATATTGAATATAAAATACAAAGGTACTTTCCCTAGTATGAAGGTTATTGAGTTTATAAAATGTTGGTACATGTTTTGTTTAACTAAATAACAATACTATTGGAAGATGTAAATGACAATGTAAACCGTTTATTTGCATACGGTTTATGTAAAATACTTTTCTGTACATAGATGACATTGGTTAATCGGTACACGATATAAATACCGTAGCAGAATTTAAACACCGTTAATAATTATATTTTTGAAAAGAATTATGTGAGAACACAAATGAAATTTAAGTACATGTTTTCTTTGTCCTTATACGTATGAAAATTGTATAGAGAATTGGGAAAGTGGATGCGAAAATATTCTAACTGTTGTAGTATGTGTGTTTTAAAGTACCACGTGATATGACGTTCCTAGTAATGTTTTCTTTATATATTGAATTTGAAGAGAAGATTGGTATAGTATTATCATGGATTCGTTTTGTAGTCAAGTTCAAGAAGACATTGAGAGTATTAATTTTTCAATAAAGAAGTTAAAGTTTTCAAAGGATTCTCCGGAATCACCAGATATTATTATTGAAAAGGAGATTATTGATTTACGGGACGATCCTGTTGTAATTCCCACATCTCCAGTGGGATTACCAGCTTCCTTACATAGTAATGCAATAAAAGTTCTAACATTAAAATGGTGGTTAATGCAGGAACCAGCATCATCTCCCGACTTATTCCCAGAATTTGATGGATTACCAGACGTGGAGAAGGTAGCAGCATCACAAGATTTATTTTTTGCAATGGATGGATCACCAGACGTGAAGGAGGTAGCATCATCTCCAGATTTATTCCCAGAATTGGATGGATCACCAGACGTGTAGGAGGTAGCAATATCACGAGATGTATTTTCTGAATTGGATGGATCACCAGACGTGGAGGAGGTAGCAGTATCACAAGAGTTATTTTCTGAATTGGATGGAACTCCAAATTTATTTGAGGGTAATGAAGAAGAAATTCATCGTTTATTCGATGAATTAGACAATTGCAAACCAGCTACCCCATTACCGAGTGTGTCACCACTGGATTGTTTACCAGTAGAACAGGAAGAACCATTGGATTTATCATTACGTTCGAAATTAGAAAAATGTAAGTGTAAGTATGATAATGTGGACAAAAAGTGTTTTGAAAAAAGTATCGTAAAGTGAAAACCAAAGAGGGTACTACTTTGTGAAGGCTGCACCTTAAATTGATTTAATCAATTTGGGCACAGGTGCCTTTTCGCAAACAAATTAACATTGGAAGCGGAAGCAAGGTGCGTGATTGAATAATAATAGCATTAGAGGTGAAGTACTTGATACTTATATGAAAGAACAATTTAATAGTAAAGTAAACATACAATTGTTTTATTATGAATACGAACAATTATTAAAATCAGCGAAATGTATTAAGGAGTTAGTAAATATATTAGTTTATAAAGATCGAAGTTTAACTTCAACCATGCAATTTTGTATATACTTTCCTTTTTGTGTGTGTATATATTATTTGTATGTATTATTATTATTGTTTTGTATATATACATATATATATATATATATATATATATATATTATAATTATATGCGTTATCGAAATATATTTATACATAATTTTTTTGTTTTTTATTTAATAAAAAAGGAACATTTCCTAAATAAAATACTTATATTTTCATGAAAATAATTGTAAAGCAACCGATTTAATAAATAAATAAATAAATAAGTAAATAAATAAGCAGAGTAAAAAAGACGAATAAAATAATTGCAAGTATGTTGGCTTACGAGTCTTATTGCAAACTATACAAATTATTTAACAACAAGCTTTCATAGGAAGCGAACAAATAAAATTATCACACTCATTAAGTGTTTAGAGATTTTAACAAATTGTATGAAGTAAACATGAACCTTACTTTTGAAAAGGAAAATACAAATAACAAAAAACGGATCTAATATCGGAACGTAGTTTCTCCTTGCTTATGCAAGAATTTAATAAGATCTCAGCACAGCTGCTCCTAGTTTCCATAGGAAACAATTTATTTACAAGTTCGGAACGTAGTTCCTCAGTGCTTATGCAAGGAACGTAATAAGATCGCAAGACAACTGCTCCGAGTTTTGATAGGAAACGCTTAATTTAGAAGTTCGGAACATAGTTCATCAGTGCTTATGCAAAAATTCTAATAAGATCTCAACACAACTGCTCCGAGTTTTCATAGGAAACGTTTAATTTACAAGTTCGGAACACAGTTCATCAGTGGTTCTGCAAATTTTTTAATAAGATCGCAGCACAACTACTCCGAGTTTTCATAGGTTATAATAATAAAACAGGTAATATAATGTGATAATAATAATAATTTATTTACATATTTCATTGGGATATATATTTTAGTTACAAAAACAATTATATTTTTTAAAATGTTAATATTCCTTGAAATATTGTTTAAAATATTCAATATTTACAATATTATATTTACAATTATATGTTGGCCAATTTGACGCTGAAAGTTTTTTATCACTTCTTTTTGTTAATTTACACAGTTTGTTTTTATTATTTTGTGATTGATTAACACAAGATTTTTTTATTTTTCATTACAACCTTTTAAAAATGCATACTATATTGTAAATCTTTTTGTAAAAATAATTCTGTAATTAACTGAATATTGTCTTTATTTAACAACATGTAAATTCCCAGTCTTCAATTTCGATGTTACTATGCACTGTTGTAAATTCTTCATATAACGTATCAAAAGTTTGCACATTTACCATTGTACGTCATGTATTATAACATAGCATATCATAGTCTAAAATAATACACTCATGTTCATTTAAATTACTATGATTTGGAAAACATCCATAACACAAAAGTTTTTGATCTGGTTTCCATCGGGCAATACATGGAAACACACAATCTTCATTAAAAAAAGAACTACACTGATATTTCTATTGATCGTATTTATTTAGGGAAATACATTTATGATTCCCTAAACACATATTTATCTTGTTCAAGATACGCCTCTTTTAAATAAAAATGTGATAATAGTTAAATGTAATTTCCTGAAATGTATAGTTAAATTTGCTTATAAGATATGGAATAATGTTGGTATCTATATATTTTACATGAATTTTATATATTGTTTTAATATTTATTCACGTGTTGATTTTTTAATTAGGAAATTCCACACAGTAGTATTTAATTCTTCATCAGTTTTATTTACACATTTGTGTACAGTTTCATTTTCACTTCGGATCGCACAACTTTCACAAAGTAATTGTTCAGAAAGTTTATAATTTTCTAGTAGTTGTTCTACACAAACTTCACTTACTTCATTAAAAGTACAATCACACTTTAGTTCGTTGAATATTAAATTGTCTTTAGAAATTGTATTCTGATCTGCTACTTCCTCTTGAAAGGATATTTCATTTGGATATCTGAAATTTCGCCTTTGAACTAAGTCTTTCATTGGCTCTTGCTTAGGAAAAATAATTTTACATGTATCATTTTCTTCAGGAATATCACATTCATTTGGATGCAAAACAATAATTTTCTTTTGTTTTTCAAGTTCAAAACGTTTTTCACGTGGTGAAATATACTTAGAGTCTACACTATTGCTTTTGGATAATGAAAGATTGGTTTGAATTTCACTTTTTCTTATCTTGTTATGAAAAGAAGAATATGTTCTTACTTGTTTAACTTTGTACAAGTCTTTATTAATTTTTCGCTTTGCACTTGTGGAAACAGACTGCCTTTGACTGCACATCTTATCACGGTAAAATCCGCTTTATATTCGTATCACCCATGACCTGATTTATACTCACAAAACTGCGCAGAAGACTGCGCTTTACCATATTTAATTTTTCAGCTACAATAGTTCCTTTTTATTATCAATAAACATTATGAAGATTTTTACGTGTGAAAATAGACATAATGTAATAAATTACATGACACTGTTTTTAGAAAACATTTTACTATTTTAGTAACATATAAATATTGTACTTATAATACATTAAAGAATGGTAACCATATATATTGTTATTAAGTTTAGTTTCGTTAAGATACAACTTGCAAGGGAATTTTGTTAGATCACTTTATTAGAAGCTCAAAGGAATATGTTTATACATTTAGAAAAGTAAAATATTAATGATTATACCATTACATGTACGTTTTGCTCTGTATAATGGTCTACAGTGTGAATAGTCACAATAAAAGTAATTTGGGAATTTAAACTCGGAGGATTGTAATATATATAGTTTCTTCAAGATATGCATAGTCTTCCAAATGAAGTAAGAATTTTCAAGATTTCCTACAAAATGTTAAAGGAGACAAAGAAAAATATATTCACGAGTATTTTGCTCATGATAGCATATAATTAAATTAGAAAAATATTAGAACTAACAGAAGACTATTATATATATTAAAATATTCCTCAATTTGCTTTATGCTAAAATAAAGATAAAGAACAGACTTGCTATATTTTGTAATTGTTAACGTATTGGGAAAGCTTGAATATGACGATGCGTAAGAAGTATATTTCACTTGCGAGGTTGTGAAGCAATGTTACGTATTAGGGGGTGCGAGTAACTAATGATACTTCTGATAAGTCTCTGCATGCATTATTGGTTATGATCTGCTTATTATTTTGACAAGTTGCAAGTCCGCAAAGAATATTGTTAATTTATAATATATGGGAATTGGTGCGTGAAAAAAATTAGGGAATTTGTATTTTAAGAAGAAAAAACTAATGGTTTAACTTTTGACGAGTTATTAAGTGTTTTTTCTGAGGGCTAGGACGAGTTTTGCAATTAAAACATAGTACATGTTCTACATTATATGTTGTAGACAAAGGGAATTACTTTTACAATGTTATAGTAAAACTAGACACTATCCACACTTTGGTTTGCGAGAAAAGGAAATTGCAATAAAACGCATACGCACTACTAAACCCACAAGCATATATTTGCTCGTTATTTAAATTTGTACAAGAGCATACGCTAAATGACGTAGGTAACGATATGTATATTGGTATAGTATTAAAAGTTTTGCATCAAAATTAAACAATCCGGTATACATGTCATGGTGTCCAACATTTAGCTCCATATCTTAAACACTAATAAACACATCATTTTCATGGATTCACTAATTTTTAAGGTACATATTGTAAATCCCCCTAATAAAAAGAACCAATAAAAGTAAGTACGTTAATTTCACTACACATCCCGCTGAACAATAACATATACTGCTCTTATTAGCTCAATAAAAATATGATCAAATGTATAAACTAAAAAAAATCATTCAGAACAACTATTGAAGTATACAGAAAAAAATAAGCTCTGACTGTTTTACGGATCGTATGGTAATTATTTGTTCGTTCGTGTTATTTATAATAACTTTCGTAGTTAAAATTAGATCGTTTGCTGTGCAAACTCGTTCTTAAAATAGATTGTCATCATATGAAGAATCTGAACAGAATAAAAAATGTTCTAATTATACACATATGACGTTTTCAAGTATATATCTCTTAAAATCTTTTTCTAGGAATGTTTTTATTAGTTCATTAATAAATTCATCATTTTCAATTGTATTTCATATGTATTAAAAATTGTCGTAATGGTGTGAATGTTTTTCCATGAGATTTCTCAACTGTTGTAAAATTTTATTTATCAAGATAATACTCAGATCGTGAAGGAGTCTATACTATTTAAATTAGACCACTTTATGTATACCCAATGTGGCATTAATTTATTAAGTTCTCTCCTCGATAGTCAAGATAGCCGCAAGTGATTTCTTACATTTAGGTCAATAGAATGAGTCTATAAGAAATAAATAATTTTAATTCTACAGAAAGAAGGGTTTTAATAGACCCTCCTATAAACAGTAAAGATAATCACACGTATATGAAAGAAGTATTGGAAATATTCGGTATTCCACGTGTGGTATATAGGGATATAGGATATGGATAGCCACTGGACCTGTGAAAATGTTAAAGGACTAACTTCATTGACCAAGATAATCGCTTTAACTATTTATCGCAAAAAAATCAAATATTCTATCGTTCAAGAATTATCGTGTAAAGTAACAGACGGACAGAAATATGTACTAATACAATTTTATAAGACTCAAATACGTAATCCTAAAAGCATGGATACGATGGCATTTAGTATATCTTCCAAATCCACTTTTAGAGCCGGTACTGTTTCTTGTAAACGACCTCGTTTATGCATACATTTACCGTTGCTGAAGCGCATGCTACGTACGGCGCACATTTTCGCTGCCTTTTGCCCCCCCTGTTACACTTTTGCCCCAACTCGGTTGGATAGCATTCGTGCTTTGTAGTCGCCACCTAGCACAAATTGGTTTGTGTTTTATGCATTGTACTTTTTATGCCATGCGTTCACATTTTACTTATACTCACACAAACAACGAACCGTAATCACTACCAAGTGATTTTGGCCGAGAAACTACATAATACCCTATAGATAAAATACTTACATTGCTGAAAGTTTGGTTTCGTTAACTAAAGTTTGACGGTCCAAAGCGGCGAGGTTATATATAACGTGAACTTACAGTTTAATGTAAAATCTAAACATAAGCTTCTTGCACCGAAAAGCAAATTTAAATTTACGCCGACAAACCCCTATAGTCACAAGCCTCATGTGTGTTTTAAAAAAAAATACACGAGTAAGTTAAAGATGTGCCAGTTATGAGACGGCACAAAACTCTTCCAGTAGAAACAGACACACTTTCCCAGAAGAGACATCACTTTCATAACATATTTCTAGACGAAGCAGACCAAACTCTTGCTTAATAGACAATGTTACGTAAGATTTTTCGTAATATGACATAGGGCAATGCGGTAGTCTAAATTGAAGCACGTTTTTTTAAGTCCTACTTTTAATGAATTCATCCTTTACCCTAAAAGAAAAAATGCAAGATAAACAATGATAATAAAAAGATTCGTAAAAGGACAATGCGAACACCCATGCCCTAAGCGAGATCGGAACCGGTAACAGACACATCTTACGGTTGCCAATTTAATGCTTTCTGCTACGTTGCGTCATTATATGTTGGTTCACAATTGTTCTTGTGTTTTACAATGTTGCTTTCCATACTTAGTTCATATTTGCAATTCTTTTTAAACAATTTCACCTGTTCAATGATCTCATAAGAAATGTACTTTAGTTCCTTAATGGTATGTAATCTCACACTACAATACTGTCGTACCAAATTATCTAACCCATAGGATATAACTGTTGAACAGAGTTGAGTCCCTATAATCTTGACAAATATATTTTCTGCATAAAGTTATTAAATGTTACCAATGTAACTGTACTCTCTCAACCAATTTTAAAACAACACCAGTGACAAGTCACAAATCCTTATCACATACGTTAATAAACCTCTTCTTTATTTTGCAGTGCCCTTGTAATTCCTTTTGCCAACGATAAAGTTAAAAATATGGTTCGTTCTTAAAAATTAGTTTCCTTACAATCTCGTAACTTTAACAATTTTAATCTTTTGAAATTATTTATCCACGGAAAAATGAATATTATATATATAAATTGCAAAATAATTCAAATCGATTCATGGTATAAAAATCGTATCACGGCTTCCCTTAGGATCAAGCTCCGAACCTTTAGTGTATGAGTTTACAATTTCACTCGTTACGTTATAATGAAAGGTATCGTAATCTAATAGCAAAGCGTGTCAAGAGTTATTTATCGTCTCAAGAAATATTTTTAAATGTAATTTATTAATGTATTTCTTTTATTATTATTATTATTATTATTATTATTATTAACCTCATAATATATATAACTAAATTATGAGTGTCTTCCAAGAAATGTACTCCTCCGTAAAATTAGTTTTCGACTATATCTTCTAATATTCATAACGCACAATTATGTAGTCACAAACACAGTGTTCATTTAGTATCTTATTCTATTCTAAATGAAGTTTCCATTTTTTGCACTCTTTCTATTTTACTTCTATTCATTAAAATTCATAACTTTAACAAATTATTTTTAATAAACTACAAAAGAAAAAATAAATTCAGTTCACGTTTCAAAATAAAAATTAAAAAAATCTTTTACTACAGCTTAGTCCCGGATCGAACCCCCAGACCTTTAGTGCATGAATCCAACGCCTTACTTACTAGGCCACGTAATTACGCGATGTCAATGCCATGCTTTCTGGGTGGCATGTGTTTTCACCAACGTATCTAAGTTCAGCATTTAATTTAAAGGTGATTTACTAGTGTTTTCTTATTATTTTTATTATTATTACCCTCATTATATATGTAAATTATAAATGTTTTCGAAAAACGTACTAAGTTCTATATTATAACGTACGTATGTACAATATGTGGTGGCATTCACCATTACCACTATGTCTTCCAATTATGTGATCATGCAGACTTTCTTGTCTTGCGACATCTTTTGTAATTTACTTTTGTTATGTATATATAATAATAATCATGAAAATTATTTATGAATGAACTTTCACGGAACAAAAAAATAAAGAAAATAATCACAGCTTGACTAAAAGTAATAAGAATAATTTCTCTCTTTGTTCTAGAATGTCAAGCTTGCCTATGAGACAAGACGAGATGAAACAAAAGTTTGTATGGTTAAGCGGATAGCGCACATGTCTTTAACATCTAAATTTTATTAGTACATACATTTTCTAATTTCACTTTCCATTTATTTAACAAGTAGTTCTTAATATGTTCATAGACTTTATCACTCCGAAGCAATTTTTATTGACTCACAAATAAATTTGTTCAGAGCTTGAACAAGCGAATCGTTAAAAATTGAAATCGGTAAGTCAAAATACATGTTGTAAAAGCAGGCAATCCAATAAAAAATAAATACTCCAAAGAAGAAATAAGTAATAAGAGGATTTTTATCACAAGTGGAAGGCTTAAAAGAACTTCAAAGTCTATAAGTTTACTGTGTAAGGACAACAAAGAAAATTGCTTTGATGATAGTAAACAGAATGCTAAACTCAAAAAAAATCATACATATCAATAACTATCTTACGTGAAGTTTTCCCTAATTCTACCACGCAAGTATAATGTCAAATAAAATAAGATCGTTTTTACATTACCTGCAAGTGGTCACAAATTCAAAACCAGAGGGAGGTTTACACCAATTAAATGTTAGAATAAAACTTGACATATAGCTTATAGATTACTGTTCTATTCTCCGTTTTCACAAATAAATATTTTCAAACTAATTGTTGAACCAGACTTCACTTTATATGGTAGAGATCCCCAGTTCCATCGTTGACCAACTAAAATTATGGCTAAAAATATCGTGTCTGTAACTTTTTTTCTTGAGCATTTCCCTGCGTTCACTTTACAGTTTCTTCATTTCAACATTTACTTTAGCATAACCAACATAATTATGGAATATCAGATTTCATTTCAATTTAATGCATAGTCAAGGGAAATCATTGCAATACGTAGCCAAGAGAGATCACTAATTATTTATTTAACTAGTAAAAATCTGATTTCAAATTTCAATATAAAACAACAGTTTGTCAATGGTAGTTTTTCCCATCGCTATAAGGACCACCAATTAGACTTTGTATTAAGAAACATTGTGTCTTTGAACTTTCTTGGAGTTTTTCACTCACCTTTTCAAGATTTTCTTTTTATAGGCAAAACAACATAAAATCATTCATTTCTCATAATTACTGTCTCCTTTAGCCTAACCAAGTTTAAACTTTGATTAGTTTACCACAAGACAAAGAAAAATATAACTGGTGAAAAATCAAATAGGCAATTAGCAATAAAAAATACTACTTCAATTCTCTCTCACTCTCTTTTTCAATTGTTTTGAAATCTTCAAGGTTTGTACAGTGTAGCTTCGTGTACAGTTTGTTTTTTTACTGAAAAATCATGTAAGTACCAATTAAAATTGTTTTATGGATAAGTGGTTACTGCGACCGTCTTGGCTAAGTGAATAGTACATCAGTGTTGGACCTTTTCTAATATGACTTCCTAATGTTCACACTCATGGAAGATTCGATTCCCGGAGATAGGTCATTTGGCAACAAATTAATTCTTACGAGGAATCTTATGCTAAAAATTTAGAAAAGTAGAGCCTTCTTGCTGAAAAGAAGAATAAACTCAAAATTCAATCATTCATCAACAATAAACTTGCAATAATTTCAAGTTTATATAAAAGAAGAATCCTTATATGTTTTGACAAAATAAATTTTTATTACACATTAGTTAATGAAACTAATATCAAAATACCTCAACACTGTTAAAAAGTTTGGAAGGTTTTAAAAATTCAGAGCTAAGAAAACACAAATTTCCCAGCACCCATCCGACAATACATAATTTATTTACATGTATATATAAATTATTTTCTTTCAAAAATTTTTTCTTTTAATTTTCTCACCCTCTCCAACCTTTTAAACTTTTCCCACGCCTTTACTATCACCCAATCTTCCCCATCGTTCAAGAATATTTCAAGTTCATCCGCTCCCCCGGTATTACTCCGCTCCTCCACTATTTCAACTGCTACTTCTTCCACTGATTGAAGTTATTTTCTTTCTTCAGCTAGTGGCACTGCTACTTCTTCCACTGCTGTAGCTTATTTTCTTTCTTCAGCTAGTGGCACTGCTACTCTTCCACTGCTGTAGCTTCTTTTCTTTCTTCAGCTAGTGGCACTGTTACTTCTTATACTGATTGAAGTTCTTTTCTTTCTTTCTTCAGCTAGTGGAACTGCTACTTCTTCCACTGCTGTAGCTTATTTTCTTTCTTCAGCTAGTGGCACTGCTACTTCTTCCACTGCTGTAACCTTTTTTCTTTCTTGAACTACATCTACCACTGGTGAGTAGCGCTTCTTTTTCTTCCTTTGTAATGTGTTTTAATTTCTTTTCCTTTTATTTCCCTCTACTACATATAATAAATTATGTTTTTTTTTCAAACCAGTCGATGTGGTTAAGGGAGGAGGAAGAGGTGCAAAATGATGACGATGATGATTGTGGTTGGGATTTCATTTTTTCTTCTGCAAAATAAAAAATAAAAGTGTTATTAGTACAACATAATTTCACCAAAATAGTGCAAATTGTTGTTTTTAATATGCACAATTAAATTTCTGTTATTCTATCCACGCACGATAATCAATTTCTTTTAGCGTACAAAACCTTAAAATATCTTTAGTTTCCAAAAGCTATGTAGTATTCTGAACAATATTTTATACATTTTTCGGATTCTCAATAAACCTGTTCAAACAAACTATCTGTGCCGTGTGTAATTCAATCCTAATTCCCAATAAAATGTTCATATAATTCGATTTACCTTTACAATTTAAAAAAAAAATCTATAAAAATTTCACTGCTAAACCTACCGTTAAACTTAATATCAACTTTAGTGTTCCCTCATAACATAGTCGCTAACGCTCTCGCATACAGTGCAAGCAGCTCCGGGTTCAATTTCCGGTGGTGTTAAATACTAGTTTTGCGTAACGTAGTTGCCAAATCTTCACCTTTTTTACTTCCAATGGTTTCAATTTTAATTTATGTTAGTGTACTAATACTCGTGCATAGCATAATTACTAACAAGTAAGGGACCATATGGTTGTCGGGCAAATCAGATCAGACATACGCCATCTGATTAGGCATAGAAAGATATGGAGAACACAGAAACCTAAGGTGCTAAGGGCCGTAGGGAGCGGAGCGAGAAAAGAGGAAACATTGAATGTCGGCAAAATTGAAGAAAGTCAGGAATGACGGGAAAAGTGTAATTTCTTGCAAACAGGGAAAGAAAGTCAACCAAAAGAACGAAACTAAACCTAACAAGAGCATCAAGGACGAAGAAAGATCATAATCAGGATTGCCATCCGGACCGCAGTGTTGCCAGCGCTGCTTAACATTGATATGGAAGGTATAGCACAGTATAGCAATTCATGCACAAGGAAAAATATTAGTAACACAAAAGACAATTGAAAAGACTCGGTACACGTGCGTAAAAGGGTTTAACGATAGTCGCGAGTGAATAATGTACATGAGGGAGGACAAATATAGACACGAAAGTGAAGGGGGTACACATGATAACACAGAAACGAGAGTGTTTGGGAGCATCGTTCCATGATGATGATGATGGTCGCTGAATTCCCCAATGTGAAAGCATATGCAAGCAGAGCAGCGAATCTGACCAAACGGGATTTACAAATCTTCTTGGAAGAAGTTTTGTGGCCGGACCTTCAGCGTAAGGATCGTGTTTTGCTTTTGGTTGACTCCTCGACTCCAAACAAGGATGACACTCTTTACAACATGACAGTTCCCGACGGTGTTCAGTTCTACAAAATGCGGATTCCTCCGAAATGTACAGGACTCATACAACCTGCTGATATGTTTTTCTTTCGTCCATTCAAAAACATGGTAAAGTTCATCACAGATACGTTAGTGTTCTCCAGTATTAATGTGTGGCAACGTGGGAACTTTCTCCGCCTTCAGTCATTTGTTCATTACCAGTTTTCTTCTAGGCGATTCCAAAAGATGATACGCTTTGCGTTTTTCAAATGTGGCTACTCCAATGAACATCCTGGACAGTTTGAAACACCTTCTGCATAATGATTTGATAAAGGACTCACAGAAGAATGTTGCAGAGACGCGTGTGACCAGCTTTCTTTCATCCGCTGTGCTCACTGCGAGAAATGTTTGTGTGTTGACCACGCATTCATTCGTGATCTTCACGTCAACTGCAATTAAACTACAAATGGTGCGTACTGTTCTCTACTTTCCTCCTTTTGTATTCACGCGGGTGTAATATTCACCCACGACTACGTTAAACCTTTTTACGCACGTGTACAGAGTCTTTTCAATTGTCTTTTGTGTTACTAATATTTTTCCTTGTGCATGAATTGCTATACTGTGCTATATCTTCCATATCAATGTTATGCAGCGTTGGCAACACCGCGGTGCGGATGGAAACCCTGATTATGATCTTTCTTCGTTCATGATGCACTTGTTATGTTTAGTTTCGTTTTTTTGGTTGACTTTCTTTCCCTGTTCGCTCGAAATTAATTTTTCCCATCATTCCTGACTTTCTTCAATTTTGCCGACATTCAATGTTTCCTCTTTCCTCGCTCCGCTCCCTATGGCCCTTAGCACCTTAAATTTCTGTGTTCTCCATATCTTTTCATGCTCAATCAGATGGCGTATGTCTACATCTGATTTGCGCGACAAACTTATGGTCCCTTACTTGTAAGGGCCTTGCTTTTGATGCAAACCGTTCGACGCACAAGTTTCGTTTGGTAAATATTATTCCGCGTCCTGTAATTCTTAACGCTCTTCCTTCAACGCAATAATTAAAGGTTCAATTCCTGAAAATCCCAATTGCGTCCGTACGCAATAACATTTACGCGTGTTCGGTGCGCGCAAGGCGCCCGGAAAAATTTACCCCTGCCCCGATACACGGCAAGATTCGCGTGCGTTCGGTAGGCGCAAAAAGCGGTAAAAAAAACTAACGCGGTTGCATTACGGTTACGTGTATTAGTACGCGCAAGTTATGAGCCCGTTTTTAATTTTCAATAAAGCAATTAGTTAACTATGCCATATAAAGTTTTCTCATTCACATATTACAAATTAGGTTATAAAGTGATTCCTTACTTTTTTCCTTCCTACCCCTTCCCGAATAATGTAGTCGGCAAAGATGTTATTTCTCAAAACATGACAAATTAAAAGTCTTTAATACCAAAAAAATATTTACTAATGTATAAAGTTAGGTTTAATTCACAACAAAAAATCCTATATTTCAATACTATTGCAAACTCAATAACAACAATAAAAACACAATAACTTCATATATTTAGTGCCTATAGTTCAAATTTGGTACCCCTCAACTAAACAAAGAATATACAGTTAATTCTAGTAACTATGTTAAATAATTATCTTTTAATATTACATTCAATACATTTTTTATTTTCTTGGAATTTTCCAATAATTTTTATACTAATATTATTAATATAATAACAATGATACTACTACTCGTGACACCTGGCGAGAAAAATATAAAATAGGACTTAATATAGCGAAAACTGTTTTACAGTGAGGGCGTCTGTCGTACCTTCTTCGTATAATTATATATATATATATATATATATATATATATATATATATTCATCCTCACGGCATTGTCAAGGCTCTATATTTGAATTTTACATTTAAAGTTGCAACCGGGTGTCTCTGACTGCCGTATTCGGTAGCCCGATCATCACCCCTGTTCTTCGCGCGCAGAGTCATTGGAAGAACTGAAAACGTACTCTGTACACAAACAGTTTATGGTTGTGAACTCGGAAAGCCTGGTACTTCTGCTTGTCAAGGTCAAAAAGTGGGAGAAAAAATGATGTGTAGAATGTAAAGAGGGTGCAACAGTGTCTGATGCTTGTAAGGGAACATATTCATTTGTAGTTCGTGCACATTCCGCCTGTAGCGCTACTGTGGCACAACGTATATTGTAACTGTATAACTCTTGTGCACCGCTAGTAGGTCTATTGGCGTTAGTGACGACCGAAACTATGTTGTCAGCTCTGACTGCGATAAGGCACTGCCGTGCTGCTTTTGCTTTTCTTTTTTCCCCTTTTTCATTTGTGAGACGCCAAACATGTTGTTTTTGCTTGTTGCACGCGCTGAACGGGTTCCTGCGAGCGAAGTATTTAAGAAGTTGACTACATATTCTTGTTTGCGATAGTTTTTAATTAGTTAACTGTTGAAAAATATACGAAAATAAAGCTGTACTTGTTAAGGTATATTAGTCGACGACGTAGCTACTGACAGTGTTGATTACAGATTTTCTCGAGGAAGAATTTAATTACAGTAGAGGTGAAAAGGAGACGTCCATTTAGACAGCCCCCCCCCCTTATCAGACTCAATCGGAAATGGTCTCAATCGTTTGTACAGAAATGTGCAAAAGAAATTTTCGTTTTACACAATAAGGGGCGCCGCCAGAACGAAAACAAAGTGGGGGCTGTCTACGTGGTAGCCCCCACCATGTCCAATTCAATCACAAATTGTCGCAATCATTGTACATGGTTTGAACAGAAATGTGAAGGCGAAATTATCCTTTGCACACAATTAGGGGCGCCAGCAGAACGAAAACAACGTGGGGGGCTGTCAAAATGGAAGCACCCACCATGTCCAATTCAATCACAAATTGTCGCAATCGTTTGTACTTCGTTTGTACAGAAATGTGCAGGTGAAATTTTCGTTTGTACACAATTAGAAGCGCCGCCAGAACGAAAAAAAACTGGGGGGGCTGTCAAAATGGTAGCCTACCATGTCCAATTCAATAACAAATTGTCGCAATCGTTTCCACATCGTTTGTACAGAAATGTGAATTCGAAATTTTCCTTTGTACACAATTACGGGCGCCGCCAGAACGAAAACAAAGTGAGGGCTGTCTAAATGGTAGCCCTTACCATGTCCAATTCAATCACAAATTGTCGCAATCGTTTCTACATCGCTTGAACAGAAATGTGCAAGCCAAATTTTCGTTTGTACACAATTAGGGACGCCGCCAGAACGAAAACAAGTGGGGGCTGTCTAAGTGGTAGTCCCCCACTATGTACAATTGAATCAGAAATTGTCGCAATCGTTTGTACATCGTTTGTACAGAAATCTGCAAGAAAAATTTTCGTTTTTAGACAATTAGGGGCGTCGCCAGAACGAAAAAAGTGGGGGACTGCCTAAATGTTAGCCCCCCCAAAATGTCCAATTCAATCACAAATTATCGCAATCGTTTCTACACCTTTTGTACAGAAATGTGCAGGCAAAAGTTTTGTTTGTACACAATTAGGGGCGCCGCCAGAACGAAAACAAAGTGCGGGCTGTCTAAATGGTAGCCCCCCCCCCACCATGTCCAATTCAATCACAAATTGTCGCAATCGTTCCTACATCGTTTGTACAGAAATGTGCAGGCGAAAATTTTTGTTTGTACACAATTAGGGACGCCGCCAGAACGAAATCAAAGTGGGGTCTATCTAAATGGTATTCCCTTCCACCATGTCCAATTAATCACAAATTGTCGCAATCGTTCCTACATCGTTTGTACAGAACTGTGCAGGCGAGATTTTCGTTTGTACAAAATTAATGGCGCCGCAAGAACGAAAATAATGTGGGGGCTGTCTAAGTGGTAGCCCCCCACCATATCCAATTCAATCACAATTTGTCGCATTCGTTTCTACATCGTTTGTACAGAAATGTGCAGGCCAAATTTTCGTTTGTACACAATTAGGGGCGCCGCCGGAACGAAAACAAAGTGTGGGCTGTTTAAATGGTAGCACTTCACCATGTCAAATTCAAGCAAAAATTGTCGCAATCGTTTCTACATCATTTGTACAAGAATGTGCAGGCGAAATTTTTGCTTGTACATAAATGGGAGCGCCGTAAAAACTAAAACAAATTGGGGGCTGTCTAAGTGATAGCCCCCCCCAAATGTCCAATTCAATCACAAATTGTCGCAATCCTTTCCACATCATTTCTACAGAAATGTGAAGGCTAAATTTTCGTTTGTACATAATTAAGGGCGCCGCCAGAACGAAAAAAAGTGGGAATCTGTCTAAGAGATAGCCCCCCCACCATGTCCAATTCAATCACAAATTGTCGCAATCGTTTCTACATCGTTTGTACAGAAATGTGCATGCGAAATTTTCGTTTGTACATAATTAGGGGCGCCGCCAGGGCGAAAACAAAGTGGGGGACTTTCTAAGTGATAGCCCAATCACCATGTTCAATTCAATCACAAATTGTCGCAATCGTTTGTACATCGTTTCTACAGAAATGTGAAGGCTAAATTTTCCTTTGTACATAATTAAGGGCGCCGCCAGAACGAAAACAAAGTGGGGGGCTGTCTAAATGGTAGCCCCCCACCATGTGCAATTGAACCACAAATTGTCGCAATCGTTTGAATATAGTTATAGAGAAATGTGCAGGCGAGATTTTCGTTTGTACCAGGGCCGGCGCTAGAAGTTTTGCCGCCCTGGGCGGTTCTTTCACATGCCGCCCTTTTATTGTTTTCTTTCTCAAATTTTGCCGCGCCTGTATTCTTTTCTTTTTTCAAATTTTGCCGCCCATCATACTTGCCGCCCCGGGTGGTGGCACGGCTCGACCCCCCTCGCGCCGGCCCTGGTTTGTACACAATTAGGGCCACCGCCAGAACGAAAACAAAGTGGGGGCTGTCTAAATGGTAGCCCTCCCACCATGTTCAATTCAACCACAAACTGTCGCACTTGTTTGTACGCCTTTGTACATAAATGTGCAGCTGAAATTTTCGTTTGCACATAAATGTGGCCCCGCCAAAACGATAACAAACTATGGGCTCTCTAATTGATAGTTCTCCCACCATGTCGAATTCAACCACAAACTGTCGCACTTGTTTATTTCCGGTTTTGTACAGAAATTTGCAGGCGAAATTTTCGTTTGTACACAATTGCGAGCGCGCCAAAACGATAACAAAGTATAGGCTGCCTAATTGGTAGCACCTCCCTACTCCGATTCAAAAGAAAATTATCTCAATTGTTTGTACATCGTTTGAGCAGTAATACGCAGGCGAAAGTTTTTTTTCTACGCTATCAGGTGCGTGGACAGAACGAAAAAAAGGGGAGTTGTCTAAGTGCTAGCCCCACCATGTTCGATTGAACCACAAATTGTCGCGATCGTTTATACATCGTTTGTGAAGAAATGTGCAGGTAAAATTTTCGTTTGTATTAAATAATATACGAATGTGAGTATTTTTAATATCTGCGATCAACGTTAACCGGTTTGAATAACGGTTGCTGAGTTTGAAAATGGTACCTATTACACTAGTCGAAAAAAAAATCTTTTTCTCTGGCACACGGAAGAAAATACCTGATTCTAATAGAACTCTTCACGTAGAATTCGAATCTGCAATCAGTTTTTCTCTATCACCCTCAGTTTTTCCGTGACAGAGGTGTTTTCGGAAAATTTCCCCTCAAATTTCTTTTCTTTTTCTTTTTTCTTTTTTTAAAAACCATTTTCATACTTGTAGCTTGGGTACGTTAGGTATATAAACACACAAATTATATTGTATGTTAGCTTGATTTATACTTAGTAAGCCCTCTAAGTAGCATTATTCTATCTAGAGAAATAAACATATTTACATAAAAATATGCTATGTGTACTGTTCATTTTACAATATTCATTAGTGCAGATAAAATCACATATAACTTCCATTACAATATAAGCACGGTTTATATCTTATTGGATTTGAAATAAAACATATTTTCAATGATGTATACACCGTGTCAGCATTTTATATCTACTTAATAAATAATACAATAGAAGTGAGTGGTATCTTCTTAATAAATGGACACTTACTTACCTCAACTAATATGTTTTAGTTGTCGACTTTCTTCTGTGTTTGGTTTCTAGAACATCTCTTTTAAGTGTCCAACAGTAATCAGCTAGCATTTTTGAACTTCACTGTCACTGGTATCTCTTCTCCATGGAGGAATTGTCCTGATGAAAATGTTCCAAATACTCATCACTAACAGCACCAAGGTTTTCAGGAAAGAAATGCAGGTGGGAGTCTAGAAAGTGAACGTTAAGTGACATGTTGCAACCCATTTCATTGAATGATTGCCGGAAATCACTCACAATTTCACGGTAATTTGGGGCTTTCTTGTTTCCTAAAAAATTCTCTGTTAAACATTTAAATGGACACCAAGCTGCTTTCTCAACCAGAGTTAAGAGATCCTCAAATTTTTGGTCACGAATCAAACATCTTATTTGGGGGTCTGCAAAACTCCCTAGCGTCACTAACCCGAGGAATTTTTTCCTTGAGGTAACAAGATCCTGCATTACTTTTGTCCATTGCCCTAACAAAGTTTTTGAAGAGCTCCAACTTTATGTGAAGAGGAGGTAGAATTATCTAATTAGGGCTCACCAGTGAGGAATAAACAGCATTCTTCTGTCCAGGAGTTAATCCATGCGTTGGCCATTCCTTCTTGATGTAATGTTCTGCTTTGTTCCTGCTGTCCCATTCGCAGAGGAAACAACATTTCGTATAACCAAGCTGCAAACCCATTAACAAAGAAATGACGTAAATCACAGCAAACGGTCCATTTGTATTTCTCATACTGAATGTTTTCTAACACTATTTCGATGTTTTCATAGGTTTCCTTCATATTAGTTGCATAAGCCAAAGGCACTGAAGGAAATTTGTTGCCATTGTGCAAAAGGACAGCCTTCAAACTAGTTTTCGAAGAGTCAATAAGCAATCTCTACTCTGTACTTATGTGCAGGTCCAAGTGTATCCATCACAGCACAGACATTATTACAATACACTAAATCATTTTCTTGAGAATAATAGTTTTGAAACTCTGTATGAAGGTTTCGAAAAATACACACTTTAGTGTCACGATGGAGCAGATTCCAGCCTTAAGTTTAGTATCAAGAAGTTCTGTCTGTGTCTTGGAGAGTTTTAAATCCCGTACGAGGTCATTTAGTTCACCCGGAGTTATCAGATGGGGATCCAATGTAGATGTGCTTCCTACATAAGTAGGATCATCATCTTCATTTGGAACTTCAATAGTTGCCTCAAGTACGTAATCCTCATTTACCGTAAGATGAGGAAGAGGTACTGGTACAGGTAATTCTGCACTGTGTGGAACTGGCCTAATTGCTTATGGCAAATTAGCGTACTGTACTGTGTGGTTAGATTTACTGCTTATTTCTTTTATCTGTGTCATACAGAAGTAGCAGTCTGAAGAATGATCTTTTCGTTCCCTCCAGATCATCGGTACTGCGAAGTTCATGTTTCGTCCACCATTTGCCCACCCAGTCAGACGTTTCACGCAAGTACAACAAATGTAGTGAGGAACCCAGTTCTTATCTTGGTCTCCTACACAGCAACCAAAATATAACCGATAACACTTCCTCACAAGTGGAGTAAAACATCGACGTTGTGATTTAAATATCAGCTCCCCACATACATAACAGAAATTGTCCGGTTTATTACACACTTCCTCGACATCTTGTATCCTGTAACGTATCACACACACACACACACACACACACACACACACACACACACACACACACACACACACACACACACACACACACACACACACACACACACACACACACACACACACACAGGAATCTACACTCCATCAAATTCCCACAAAATCCCTCTAGAAATTTCCTCATACAAAAATGGTGACATGGTGTACACATCATTGAAAATGTTTTATTGGAAGTCCAATGAGGTATAAACCGTGGTATATTGTAATTTTCGTGGAAATTATATGTGTTGAAGACCGACCCGACCCCACCCGTGACCCGAATTGACTGACCCGACCCGACAACCCGACCAGAGCTGACCCGATTGGCCCGACCCAAAGTGACCCGAGTGAACCAACCCGAAGTGACCTACCCGACAACCGACCCGAGTGACCTGACCTTACAATCTAATCAGTTTGAGAGAGCTAGAATCTTACAAAACTGCCACCAGAAAAAAAATGCTGACCAATTCTTATGCATAAACCATTGTTTCGGGTTTTTTATTTGTAATATAATTATCCTCCTCCTCCTCCTCCTCAATGTTCTGCCATTAATGACAGACCAGTTTCCGTGAACTAGGTAAGAAGCTTCCATTTTTGCGATTTCCCGCTAATATCTGCCTCGCAACCCAACATAAAGTACCACCCTCCTTATTACAATCTATCAATTGCTACCTTCTTACACACTCTCGCTCTCCTGATATCACCCCCTTTACTACATCTCTCAGAATGCAATCCCTTAGCAAGATCGAAACTTGTCATCCGTCCATTTTTTCGCTTCCTTATATTGTCTAATATTGTTCTCGTCTCTTGCATTTTTTCAGCATTTCCTAATTCGTTTTCCTCTCTACCCTGCTAACCTTCTTTATTTTACTCCACATCCAAATTTCCAAGGTTAAAATTTAGGCAATCAACTTCGAAAATCAAAATAAAATTTGACTGAGTTCTGAAGACAAGTTCTGAAGACTAAAAGAATAAAAGTTCTGAAGACAACATTATTTTCTAGTAAGGAATGTATATAGAACTTCTTTTAATATTTTTTGCTGTGTAACAAACAAAAATTTCATCACGTTAACATCCCGATTTTTTTATTTAAAAACAGCGTTGCTGTCTGATAGAATCATAAGGAACTAATTGCACTGAAATTTCATTCTGTAGGGAATTACCTTTTATTTTTTCTTGATTAATTTATCTAGAAGATATTTGTAACATTATATAAAATTAGCAAGTATTTTATTGCGGAGAAAGTCAAATCACTACCGCAGCAATAATAATAATAATAATAATAATAATAATAATAATAATAATAATAATAATAATAATAATAATAATAATAATAATAATAATAATCTGAAGATGACCAAGAAAGTTCTGTCTCTTTGTGGAGGTCTGTGTTCAATTGGCCCTCACACCGTGAGTTAAATGCGAATGGATGTAAGGTGAAGGTCAGTTGTTGGACGAGACGAGACGAGACAGAATTTTCATGAAGGGGTACGACATAAGACAGAGCTCTTTCAATAGAAACATATGCACTTTTTGAGACAAGACTACCTTCACGACCCATTTTCGAGACGAGAATGCCCCAAACCTGGTCTCGTGAGCAACACTAGTAAGTATATCCAACATACTACTTGGTTGTGGCTGTTCAGATACACCGTGAACGTGCGTAAGGACTGAGTGAACATGGGGCCTTCACAGAGCGTCATAAGGGCTTGTTTGCTGTACGAGTTCAAATTGCTGCTCCGCGGGCGGAAGATATGACAGACCTTTGGTGAGGGTGTCGTGACTACGCGGAGAGTGCAGTGGTATGGCGGTTTAAGGACGGTGACGAAACACTCGAAGACGCACCACGTGCCGGAAGACAAACAGATGTTCAAAATAAAGATCTTCAGGCAGCAATTGAGGCGAAGACAGATATGTGAGGAACTGGTACTACATTTCAGAGTGAGTGGAGAAACCATTCGGCACCACCACCATCAACTTGGAGGACCCATCAACCCAACTTGCAGTGCTTCCCATGATTTGACTTGGAGCCAGAAAGCAACGCGAGCAGATACCTGTGTTTCTTTGGTGTCTCGTCTGAGGAAGGAGCAATTTCTGGACAGGGTGTTGACATGTGATGGGAAGTGGGTCCTGTACGAAGCTCCACGGCGCCGTCATTGTTGGTTAGCATCCCATGGACCAGTTGAAAACAGCCCAAGCCAGCTCTACCCCAGAATAAGGTTCTCCTGTGCATTTTGTGGACTGCTCGAAGCATCGTCCATCGGGAACTGCTACAAGCTGGTCAGGTCATCAATGCAACTGTGTACTGTCACTGTGTACTGTCTGGATCCAGCAGTTCTGAATCGCAAAGGGGTCCTCTTGTTACAAGGCAACGCTAAGCCCCACGTGGCTAAAATGACCCAGTACATCATTCTACGCCTTGAATGGAAAACACTATTGGATCCGCCATACTCCACGGACATTGTACCGTCCGATTATCACCTGTTCCATTCCTTGGACAATCACCTTAGAGAATGCCAATTCAAATCGCTAGTAGAGGTTCAATATGCACTTGATACCTTCTTCACTTCACGTCCCACCAAGTTCGACTGCGATGGAATCCATAGCCTTCCAGAACGTCGGCAGAAGGTCGTCGAGGCTGATGGAGACGATTTTTGATATTCCAGGTACGTCTTAGGTTACATACCAATGTTCGAAGGTGTTGGTGAAAAGGCGGCGGAACTTTCTTGGGCACTTTTAAAGTTATAATAATGATAATAATAATAATAATAATAATAATAATAATAATAATAATAATAATAATAATAATAATAATAGTAATAATAATAATGTGTCCTGCACAAAGGTAGATGTTTGACCCGAAGATCCATGGGTATTGATTCCAGTTCGTACCAAGTAAGTTTTCTGGTGGGCAAACACCATGTGCATGGGTTTTCTCGGTGTTCTCCCATTTCCTCCCACTTTCTGCATTCAACCACTTCAATTATTTCTCATCATCGCTGTCTCTCTTAGCGTTGCTGCATAACGTTGGACGTTAACTAGATATTTCCTTTCAAATTCACTTAATGTGACATTCAACTTGACATAGAAACGCAGAAAGGAAAAAAGTCAGTAGTAATATTAATTACAATTACAATGCCAATTAGTTAATATAGGGTTAAATTAAAATTTTGTTACTATTTCACCTTCAATTAGTCACAATTATCATTCATTCACCAACTTCGAATTGAATTCTACAACAGAGCTCCTTATAGTATTCCGTATAGAAAATAAGTGAAGAATGTGACGACTCGACCCAAATGACCCGACACGAGCTAACCCGACCCGACCCGACCCGTAACCCGACCCGTTTGAGAGCAATATCAGAGGGGTACAATTTACAGTACAATTTATTTTGTATGGTTTAGCATACTTTAAGGCTACCATACTTTTTGAAAACAGAAAAAACGGGACATCTTACAAATAGTAGTAAATATTGCATTTTGTATTAATTATATCTTTCCAATTTTACTACAGTATCGCACTAGTTATACAACTTAAAATAATGTATTAATATAGTCCATACCTAATCAACAGTGCTAAAAATTATTATAGAAGCTAGAAGCTGTTATACAATATAAACGCAATCAGTGAACATACAATATTTAGGCAAAAATTATATTTTCAATATTATTACACATACCACCTTTACATGCTCTACATGTCTATAAAGAAAAAAAATCCAGATTTATGAAGTTGTTTCCAAATGTCAATAGACTGATTTATTTTTGTTAACCTAAAATGCGAACTAAAAGAAAGCAATTTGCATAATTGTTTTTCTGAAGCAGAAAAAAAATGTGTTTTCGGGGCTGGTCTGCAACGTCACAAGAATTTGTTGCCACCTCGGGGTATACATTCTTACTTTTAGTGATAAGAGTGCTACTTAGGAGGATTTAAACATTGTATGTTATATCCGGGGAACAGCGATTGGAATAATAATAAAGATTAGAATGAAATTGTTCCTATAGTATTGTCGGAATTGAAAGCAAAAGGAATAAGTCGATTTTATTATCTTTTCAGAAATTTTGATATGTAATTAATAATAATAATAAAGAAAAAAACAGGACAAGAAGGAAAATTTCTGCACACCGGAAGAGATTTTAAGAAACCGGGGCGTATGGTAGCCTTACATACTTATTTGCATGCGGAGTGTCAGTACGGAGCCACTACGTAGCAGAGTTGAAACAAAACCTCGTAAATAGGTTGCCAACTCAGGAAAATAAAATTACCGGCACACCCTCAAAATTCTCTGTACAAATGAGAAACTGAAGACTGTATTGATCGTTATTTTATTTACCATCAATTGCCACTTGTTTAAAATTATCGAAACAGATGAATAATACTGGATATTAATCTTTATGTAACAATAGTTGATTCATAAAATGAAATTTACTCTATAAACTTACACTTCAAACAAAGGAAATTGCTTTTAAAAGTCATTTTCTACTCTCAATAAATGTATAAAATCCTTTTACAATAAAATATAAGTGTTATCAAATTTGTTATGTTAAATAAATAAAAAAACTGCCATACATTAAAAAAATATCGGTAATGTATAATACAACGGAAATTTGTGTTTGTAAAGGCACTGTTGAAAAATTTCGATGTGCAATGTTATATTCTGGATTGCAGATTCCAAAATACCCGTCAGAAGGGGGCTAATAAGTTTGTACCGGTCACCGGCCTTAATCAAAATCACAGCAAATACCGGCCAGTTAGCAACTCTACTCGTAAATCAGAATGCTGAATGCACCAAAATACTTCACAATGCATTCTATAGTTTCTGCAAAATGAGTTTAATGAAGATGATCAAATAAAACAAAATACTGTGTTATAATTTTCCCTTTAACAGTCTACTTTGTGAATTTGTTATATCTTCCACTTATCAATTTCCTGTACGAGATGAGAATAACGGTTTCTGCGCAAGATAGAAAGAAAAAAATAAATTCTTCTCATAAGGATTCAGCTCACGTAAGAAATAATGAATAAGTTTAATAATAAGAGCCAAGGAGTGATAAACTAACTCAGCAATAATGATTGTAAGTATAAATATAAACAAAAAACAAAAAATAAACATTTAATTCCATCATCGTTAGAATAAGATCAATATAGTAAATCACACGATAGTGTGAAAATACCAAACCACACAAAAGTGTGAACAAAGTCCTGTTAGAAAAATACTCCATAAATGTGACACATTTTTTTAATGGTTCTACCATTTATACAGTCCCCCACATTGTTTTCGTTCTGGCGGCGCCCCTAATAGAGTACAAACGAAAATTTTGACTGCACATTTCTGTGCAAACGACGTACAAGCGATTGATATAATTTGTGATTGAATTGGATATGGTGGGGGCTACCATTTAGACAGCCTCACTTTGTTTTCCTTCTGGCGGCACCATTAATTGTGTATAAACGAAAATTACGCCTGCATATTTCTGTACAAACGATGTACAAACGATTACGACAATTTGTGATTGAATTGGACATGATGGACGGGGTACCATTTAGACAGACCCCACATTAATTTCTTTCTTGCGTCGCCTCTAATTGTGTACAAAAGAAAATTTTGCCTGCACATTTCTGTACAAACGACGTACATAGGATTGCGACAATTTGTGATTGAATTGGACATGGTCGGGGGCTACCACTTAGACAGCCCCCACTTTGTTTTCGTTCTGGCGGCGCCTTTAATTGTGTACAAACAAACATTTCGCCTGCTCATTTCTGTACAAACGAAGTACAAACGCTTGCGACAATTTGTGATTCAATTGGACATGGTGGATGGGTTATACTTAGAAAGCACCCTACTTTGCTTTCGTTCTGGCGGCGTCCCTAATTGTCTACAAACAAACATTTCGCCTGCACATTTCTGTACAAACGAAGTACAGATAATTACGACAATTTGTGATTCAATTGGACATGGTGGGTGGGCTACCAATCAGACAGCCTCCACTTTGTTTTCGTTCTGGCGGTGCCCCTAATTTTGTTCAAACAAACATTTCGCCTGCACATTTCTGTACAAATGATGCACAAACGAATGCGACAATTTGTGATTGAATTGGACATGGTGGGGGGCTACCACTTAGACAGCCCCCATTTTTTACTGTTCTGGCGGCGCCCTTAATTGTGTACAAACGAAAATTTTGCCTGTACATTTCTGTACAAACGAAGTACATGCGATTGCGACAATTTGTGACTGAATAGGACATGTTGGTGGGGGACTGCCACTTAGACAGCCCCCACTTTGTTTTCGTGCTGGCGGCGCCCCTAATTGTCTACAAACGAAAATTTTACCTGCACATTTCTGTACAAACGATGGACAAACGAATGCGACAATTTGTGATTCAATTGGAAATGGTGGGGGGTATACCACTTAGACAGCCCCAATTTTTTCTGTTCTGGCGGCGCCCCTAATTGTATACAAACGAAAATGTCGCCTGCACATTTCTGTACAAACGAAGTACAAACGATTGCGATAATTTGTGATTGAATAGGACATGCTGGTGGGGGACTACCAGTTAGACAGCCCCCAATTTGTTTTCGTTCTTGCGCCGCCCCTAATAGTGTAAAAACGAAAATTTGGCCTGCACATTTCTGTACAAACAATCTACAAACGATTGCGATAATTTGTGATTCAATTGGACATGGTGGGTGGGCTACCATTTAGACAGCCTCCCACTTTTTTTCGTTCTGGTGGCGCCCCTAAGATTGTTCAAACACACATTTCGCCTACACATTTCTGTACAAACGATGCACAAACGAATGCGACAACTTGTGATTGAATTGGACGTGACGAGGGGGCTACCACTTAGACAGCCACCATTTTTTTCAGTTCTGGCGGCGCTCCTAATTGTGTACAAACGAAAATTTTGCCTGTACATTTCTGTACAAACGACGTAGAAACGATTGCGACAATTTGTGATTGAATAGGACATGTTGGTGGGGGGCTACCACTTAGACAGCCCCCAATTTTTTCGTTCTGGTGGCGCCCCTAATTGCGTGCGAACATACATTTCGCCTGCACATTTCTGTACAAACGAAGTACAAACAATTGCGACAATTTGTGATTCAATTGGACCTGGGTGGGGGGGCTACCACTTAGACAGCCCCCATTTTTTCTGTTCTGGCGACGCCCCTAATTGTGATTGAATAGGACATGTTGGTGGGGGGCTACCAGTTAGACACTCCCCAATTTGTTTTCGTTCTGGCGGCGCCCCTAATAGTGTACAAACGAAAATTTGGCTTGCACATTTCTGTACAAACAATGTACAAACGATTGCGGCAATTTGTAATTCAATTGGACATGGTAGGGGCTACCATTTAGGGGAACTCCCTCGAGAAGAATTACTCTACTTATTTATTGCAAAAAGCAGAATTTAAAAATTCGCATTCGTTCAAAGTTATCGTTGGAAGTAACAGCCGTTTGTATGTACGTACTAATATCGATAAGTTGCACTACGCGATCCCAATTAATACTTCATATACCCGCGCCACACACACACACACTAGCATATGTACACACGAAAGTATACCTGGTAGTATCCACATGCTTACGCCGGAAACTAGAAACAAAAACACACACACACACACACACACAGAGAGAGAGAGAGAGAGAGAGAATATCTTGTGGTACCTTTATACTGAATGCACCATTACTCACAAAATCAGTTAAAAAAGAAAAAGGAAAAGAGCTGTAAATGAAACTTTCAAAGATTGGTACCACTGCTGCCTGTCACACATGAGATTGTTCCATAATGATTGATTCGTAATATGATGTATATGGGTTTCTTAATGGTAGTATAACAAAATGCCTTCAAATTGACCACTAAATAAAAAGTGAAATTTAATTTTCAAATTTTGTAAAATCGAAGTCGGTGGGCATTATGGGAACAGTCTACAATAACAATATATGCAAATAAATATTAATATACTTCACGTTTTCCAGTGGGTGCAAGAAAGCTTCGAATAGTGTTTGTTGTGATAATGATTAGCTGATGTAAATATATATATATATATATATATATACAGTGTATATATATATATATATATATATATATATATATATATATATATATTTTCAAGGTAGAATATAATATTGTATATTTTATTAAATATTATATTTCTTAACCATTAGTTAATATTTAAAAAGGCAAAACTTTTTTCCATATCCTCATAAATATGTATGTATGTTCTAATGTTCTTAATTGTCACCTCGAGTATTGGGGATCCATACACATATGTTTTGGTGACTACTTTATCCATTAGTGGTCAGTACATGTATAAATACAATAAAGTTAAATAAACCTCCGTTCCTTCAGTAAGGAAATAAATATTTACTTAGGAAACCCTACACCGTTTATTTCCCTAGTCGTTAACACTCTTGCCTTTGAGCCAAGCAATTTTAAGTTTAATTCCCGCTAAAAACAGTCAGTCATAAAGTAACAACTCGTTTCAGGCTGTTCATCCTAATTGAAGCTTTCCTACATTTTCCTCATTTACAATAGGGAAATAGCTAAATAATACCTTACTTATATATTTCAAACCGCTTTCCAATCCTTTCTTTCTTTCCTTTCCCCGGATTATGTGGACCCTCAAAACATAACATGGTAAATGTCCTTAAATGCCAAAAGCCTAAAAATCTAAATTCTTTCATTTGCCCGGGGCATATTCCCTTGTAGCACTATTATCAAAAAATAAAATAAATAGTCTTCGGGCAAAGCTTTCTATAAAATTAGCTTATTAGTTAAAGCGGCCCTCACGTATTATTATCAAAACACATACTAAATAGTCTTCAGTTATACAAAAGTGTGGAAAAAACTAGCTAAAAATATAAAGGGCAATACTCCACCTTTCAATTGCAAAATAGTTCTGCATATTCACTTCTCATTGCAAAAGGTACAGTTCAATTTACGAAAATTATGTTTCAAATACAAAGGAAATTCCCACCAGTAGTTCTCCATAACATAACATTAATTTTAATTGCCTATATCTTAAAACAAGTCTTGATAAAATACTCAGTCTTACACAAAATTTATAATGGGTAACGCAAATCCTGATGGAAAGACTACGCAGTACATTTTTATGGTCATTATTTCTTGTATATCAGCCAGTAAGCTAAAAATTGTTTTTTTTCAATCTATCTAAAAAAAAAGCGCGCCTGCTGCCAAAACACTTCCTGAACACATATTAGTAAATGATTTTTAATATAATTAAATAAAACTTTATGATAATATTTTTCTTCTCGATCAAACTGTTTATGCAAGGTAAGACAAACAATAAGCTCTTTAATAGAGCAAATTATTTCATAGTACGCGGTGCGCGCGGGGGTCCCGGGCCCGGGCCGGGGGTTTAATTCCTCACAAAAACTTATATTGTTCACCTCCTGTGGGCACATAAAGGTCCACGTCTCATGAAGCCTAAACTCAAACAAAAATACTTTTAAAACAATCATTATCTTCTAAATAATTGGTTGCCTTGACAACGACGTTCCAAAGTCTTATTATTTTTTAAACATTTGAATATCTTTATATATTAACATTAACTTTATATCTATTTTCCTTCTCTTCTTGTGATATTAAAATCAGCCAAGCCTAGTACAAATTTAGAATATTTTGCGGCCCAAAATTACAAATATACAATGTACAGGTCTATATTATGGCGCGCGACGGACTTTTCTTTTTATTCATTAACTTCATAAAAAGAACAAGAATTCTGGATCGTTTACTTTTACATGTTAATCATTTGAGTTTTCGTATGAACCCCGTATACATGAAAATTACAATTCATATAAATGTACATATATATCATATTTTTATCTCTGTGTACATTATAATTACATTTTGTGAAACAGTCGCATATATCATGTTTAAATATCTGATAAACATAAAAAAATCTATTTCATCACACACTTCTACACTTAGCACTCCATTTTCGACGACAAACACATTCAATGTTACCAGAACACAGAACAGGAACTGGAGACCACAGTTTAGCACTATAATTTTTTTTAAAAAAAGAAAGAAGGCCGTCTAAGTCCAATATTTTAGGCAAATCTTTTCGGAATTAGTGATAAAAAAAATAAATAAGAATATAATGCCAGCGAAGAAATATAAATGTTATCTTCTATCTTCTAAATTATAAATAAAAATTATCTTCTAAAAATTTTTTAAGGTTTACATCCCTCAATTATCTCAAGTAAACTTGGAGTAAAACTCATGCACACGGTGTTTTTTCATCACAACGTTCACTTGGTGCAAACTGGGATCAAACCAAGGTCCCCAAGCATCGGAAGTAAACCCTCTACCACTGAGCCATTGCGTATCCAAGAATCATTATTATAACTTAATCGTATATATATATATATATATATATATATATATATATATATATATATATATATATATATATATATATATATATATATATATCTTACGTTAATCAATAAAACAGTTGTGGGTAACACTTTAAAATTACACACAAACAAACAAAACAAACAAAACAAAATTCTATCTCGCAAGTAGAAAAATAATCAAAGAAATATGGTCATTCATATATTTATAACACGGTTCATTCAATCACCCACCCCTTCATTTTCTACCTATTACGGAAATTACCATTTCCCGGTGGACAAGACCGTATCATGTCCTAAAAAAGTAGTCAATAGTTTTATTATTTTTCACGTAGCAAGTACTTCAATTCTATAAACAATGTTAGCGGGTTATACTAGTTAATAGCATCAAGATTCTCTCCAGTCATTTATTGGGAAAACGTGTCATGACGATACATGGTTACAGTAACAACTTTATTTTCAACTTATGTTTTCAACAAAAATAAGGACAGCAAAGACTAATATTCAAAATATCTTAAACATTGCCTCGTGTTAAATTGTATTCTTGGTAAACAAAAACACCAAGATTGGATATCTTTCTCTCTCTGAATACATATGGTACCGTAAAATATTTAACAAAAAATTTGGTCAGCATCAGATAAATGTTCGGTGAGTCATTCAAAGTGTTATTATTAATACAAGGAAAGGGGGAATCAGCCAAGCACCTTCCTGCTGGGAGGGAGGAAGAAAATGCATTCTGCTATCTGTAGAACAAGAACTATGTTAAGAACAGCCAATCACGTTCAAGTTCATTAATATGTTACTGAAACTCCATGAGCATAGCTGAACAGTTTCTCGCGATTGAGAAATACCTTTCAATGACATTAAACCATAATGTGTGCGTTTCTGCAAACGAAGGTTTACACGTCTCGCAACTATGAAAAGGAAGATCTACATAAATCAAATGAAATGAAATAAAATTATACACCAACTAAATAAATGAATAAAGAAATAATCATTCCTACCTCTACCACTTCATCAACTAAATAAATAAATAATCATTCATCCCTCAACCCATCCCTTTAAGCGGTTAGCGTACGTACATTTCACACGAAAAGCACGGGTTCAATTCCACGTTAATCAGTAGGTTCACGTCTTACATAGCCTCGCTGCTAAAAGCAACACTAAACTTAAATTCAACTCAATTCATCTCCACATAATTTTTTAACTCCATTACAAAACAATACGTCTTCAATTAAATATACTACACAGTGGCGCGGCGCGGGAGGGGCATATACTCAAAGTATGTTATTCTTTCACAATTTTTTTATCATTTTTGCAAACGTAATTCCTTTATATTTCTGCAACCGACTAATTTTATTCTTATGCAATTACGTACTAATTAATTGTTTATTAATAGGGGAAAAAGCTTCTAGGAGCTACAAATCATGTTTCAATCAATTTAAAATATAATTTAACATATCACAATCATTATTATTAGGGAAAAAAGCTTATGGGGACTAGAAACCATGTTTCATTCAATCTAAAAAATATTTCTATTTATAATTTCAATTAAAAAACGTGTAAAATCATGTTTTCAACAGAAAGAGGTCAATATAAACTTCTACATCCTTTTCAATCCGTTTTGTCATCCCAGCATGTTCTTCTAACCTGTCGGGGCGGCGGGGTGACCCACAAACAAGATAATAATGTCATTCCCTTTCACATCTGTTTTATAACCTCAAAAATAAATTTATAATATGACACGTGTGATGACTATGCGCTTCTGTACTACTCTCGTCTACTTTTAGCTTGTCTAGCGGTGGGCCATTAACATTGATCAACAACAAGTTAGACAATGTTTGAGCACTTAGTCTATTCTATTTCTAATATCAGTCATCTGTAAGTTCATAAGGGGAAATCCCCGTTCGCACTCTGTCGTGGAGATTGATAATACTTGTACCCGATTTCTGCAACTCCTCATCGACAATCTGCTTGTTAGACTTAAGTCTGATAATGATTTTTCTCGGTCAGTTTTGAAATACTCAGCAAGATATATCATCTCTCTATCACTATACAACATCTTTTCCATATCAACCATGTCAGCTGGCAATGTCGACTCATGGAGAACAGAAACTTCATCTACCACGCCTTCGGTAGGGAATCTTTAAATAAATTATCAATTAAAACCTGATAAACTGATGATTTCTTATTGGTTTATAAATTTAATTTTTGTAATTACACATGAAGATTTGACGCCATTAGCAAGTTCCCTCCTCCGTCTAGAAACCGAAAGGGAACAAGGTTCCTAGAAAGTGTTCAGAGGTGAATGGAAATTTCCCTCCTTCCCCTTCAATTACCACACTGCTTTTTGCCATGTGTCAAATTACAACGAATTTAAGTTATCATAGTATAATTATTTCCTTGTTGAATTATCAATACTTTTCTATGAAAAAAGGGTGATATTTGAAAGTTCCAAATCAAGGTAAGTAGACCAACGTAAAGGAAAACAGTGTAAAATTTTCCATATAATTATGTGTACAATCCAAACTTAAAATTTCCGTGTAATTAAGCTTACAGTACAAATTTTATGCCTATTTTAGTTACAAGTTTTTGGGTTGATTGCCCTGTGCTTTAAGCGCTCCATATAGTAAACATAAGCTTCAGCAATTATTATAGTAGGAAACAATGGGTATGTGAAGCCAAGCACTAATTTTCTTTTGTTTCAGATTTTCTTTTTTTTAAATAACATCAATCGCTTTCGATAATTTTTACAAACCAACTCACTTCCAATTTTCCATATATAGAAAGTAGCCCCACACACACACACATAAAGAATTTTAAAAAATGCTAGGACACATTCTGTTTATTTTCAATAAAGAGTTAATACACTGAATTTCAGCTCCGTAAGTTTAAAGACTTGCCAGATACTCATATTTCTCGCAAATATTCGGATCCTCTCTACCTCCTTAGGATATTATGTATTATAATGAAAGCAATATAACATCCCAGTTTGGATTAAGGCCTAACTATATACCAAAAGTAATTTCATTTGACTTTGCAATTTGACCGTGAAGATCAGGCACACATAGTTACATTCAATTTTTTATATAATAATTTATATATTACAGTGATTCAAAAATGTATTTTTTCCAGTAGTTAGCTCCTCTAAAAACTCACAGATCTCGAAAGCCAAGTAGTAGTACAAGCCCTATCGCTATTATTACAATTAAAAATATCAATATCCAAAAGTGCCTGAAGTT
The DNA here is from genome assembly GCF_964235325.1 of Thermobia domestica. NCBI lineage: Eukaryota > Metazoa > Arthropoda > Insecta > Zygentoma > Lepismatidae > Thermobia > Thermobia domestica. The sequence continues at coordinate 214,857,155 of NC_137459.1, read as the reverse complement.
CTTTTTTTCACTTGGTTAGATATACTCACCTCAGGTAAGTAGACAGAAACAAGTGGAAAAGGAAGGGAAATGAAGGTCTTGGAAGTAAAACGAAGACAAATTTACCAGTCTTCAGAAGATACTGTCTACAATGCAGTGAGGAGAGTAGGTCGGTAGATAATACTGAGTCGGTGGATCGCAGTGGGTCATTGTGGGTGGTGGGTCGCAGTGGGTCACGGCGAGTGGTGGGTCACAGTGGGTCATGGTGGGTGGTGGATCACAGTGGGTCACGGTGGGTGTTGGGTCACAGTGGGTCACATGCTGTTGACCCACGACCCACTGACCCACTCAGGAAGCTTGACCCACTGATCCACCAACCCGCTGACCCACTCCATCTCTGATCGAGACTTGTAGGCGGACCCTTAGGGAAGGGTCGCTCGCCACCTCCAATAGCACAAGCACCAGTGCTGCAAAAGTTCAGGTCTGCTCATAATAAAACTAAAATAACCCTAAGCATCAGTGTTACAACAACTCACCGCTACCTCATCCCTCAGGAACCCGTCTTGTATCCGTCCCTGATCGAGCGTTACACTGTCGTCTCAAGTCGAAGATATATCATGTGGAATGAAAAGATATGAAAAATGTCATCTTCCAGTCTTTTGCGTCGATTTCCTTATAACTTAGGGAAGGCACACTAGGACGTATAAACATTCCCCCCACACACAAACACATCTTTAGATTCCAAATCAGTCTCTGTGGTCCGTCTCTCTGTTTATTGTTAATTTCACTGGGATGCATTTGCTTATAGTCTTCCGTCTATGTATAAAATTAACAGTACTCACCCAAAAGGTGTGGTGTAGTGTGCGACGCAATGGTAAGTCCCTTCTCCACACAGGAAGATTGTTGTTGATCCAAGATGAAGGCTAAAATCTTCTCATTTCAATAGTATATGAAAGACTCAATGGGTGGGATTATAACCTGCATCAACACCTCTTGAAGTACGCCACTGTTTGGAGGCATTTCTTTACTAATGTACACCTTGTCTCAAAAAGGTTGAGCGCATTCTTTATTGCTGTTTCGAGGCAAAAATTTTCTAAGTCCAACTTCGGGTATCTTCGGGAAAAAGTAAACCAGGTTCGAACCTCGAAGCCAACCTTTGCAATCGGGAAAAATCTTGCAGATGTGTTTTTCTTCTTTTAAATATAATAAGACTTATTACCAATTATAGGCTATATAAAAAAGCAACATTGATTGAAATACTTAATGATACAATATTTCGAAACTGTATTAATGCCAGCACATGCTTGTTTGTCATTTTGCTCTCCATATTTAATGGAATATTTAGATACGTAAACGAATCTTTCCATATGTAAAAGAATGGTTAAAGTTAAGACATAGAACATTATTCTCTCCTGAGTACTAAAATAAAAGTCAAAGGAGAACAAAAACAGCGTTTGCAGTGGATATGAATGTAATTATTATCTTAAATACCGCTATATGTCGCTAGAAGTTTTATTCGTGGAGCGCTTGTGATAGCTCAGTGGTACGCCGTTGGATTTCAAATCGTAAGGTCGAGGGTTCGATTCTCATCTGAGTCAATTTTTTTAATAAAATTCTATTTTCCGCAATGCATGAAAAATTATATAAAATAATTACATTAAAATACGTCAGTTGTATATATATATATAACACACAATCATTGCAGAACAAAGTGATTATTATGTTTAAAATATAACAGGTGTTCACAGTACGTTGGTATTCTATGATATATGTGAATGTTAAATACAAATTAAGAAAATAATATCATCGCAATGAATAAATTATGTAGTGTGTTTATTTGGAGCTATTTGTCATCGGAAGTTACTTCTGAATTTTCTCATTACAGCAAGTAATTTACGCTTTCTGAAAGGTAAAGAGACTATTCGGGTATAAACAGAAATTATTATACAAACTCCAATCTTCGTTACAGACACAAAACTCCCGATCCCCAATGTAAACAGGAAATTTACGAACACGAAGTCATGTCTAAGAGACTTATTTATACTCGAGAAAGAAGGCAGAATAGGATTTCTTTCCAAAGGATTTCAGTTCAATAATCTGCAAGGCTTTTGTATATGGATGTGGTCCCTTTCTCTCCGCCAATATATATAAAGTAAAAGCGATCGATATTAGTGTCGAATCCATAGTTCTCGTTGTTGCAGAAATTAATAATTACAACTCCGAAAGCGTTAAAGTCCAAATTTAACTCTCATCGTAAAGCTCCTTTGTGGTTAAGCGTATAGCGTACACGCTTTCGGTGTGGGAGACCCAGATTCGGCCCCCAGTGAGAGCTCATGTAGTTCGCGTTAATTAGTAGGTCTACGTCTCATATAGCCTCACTGCTGACGGGACGTTAAACTCAAAATCAATTCAATTGATTCAAAACCCATTATTATGGCGGGCGATAAAGGATGAAAAATAAAATGTCTCAAGTGACTGAGATTAGTGTCAAATCCATAGTTTGAGTTCGTGACACTGTTACAAACACAATGTCATTTAATGCCACGTTTTGGTATGAGCGACTATGCCTCCTGGATTTTGAATTTACAGGAGCAACATCAAAAGCATTGCTCACACAGCTCTAAATGTTTTGATGTATGTATACGTGTATATTCCAGCGAAACTCCGGATTGTCTGGAGCAAATTTTACCTACCATGGGAGATATATTACTTTCAATCTAAGGAAAAAAATATTGTGAAATTCAGATACCTCAAGGGATTGAAGTTGGAAGAGTGGCATGTAAAAATAGTGTAAAATGACTGATTGTATAGTGTTATCCATTGTTTTCTCGGTCGTTGAGATGAGTAGTGAGGCACTCAATGGCGTTATATCCAAATTCATCCCCATCTTTACAGGATGAGGGGCTTGGAGATATGATTAATAAAATGTAAAAACTTACTTAAATATTTGTCGAAGTAATAGTTTTCTGGGGTCGCGAAAGCGTTTCTAATAACTTTGGAATGTAGTTTGTAACCACTTCAAGATGGGCTCTTTAATCATATCAATTTCTCACCTTAAGAAGAAATTGCCATCTCAACTAGTATATGTATCAAGCTAGCCTTCGCAATCGAGAAAAAATTGTGTAGATGTATGTTTCGTCTTTTAAATGATATACTAAATGTAAAATCAGAGATTGAGTTGGTCGGTGGGTCAAATGGGTCAAGATTTATGAGTGGGTCAGTGGATCGTAGGTCAGCAAGGCGTGACCCACTGCGAAACACCATCACTGTGACTCACACTGACCCATTGAGCCACCAACCCATTCTGCTCAGTACCTTCTAGATAGCATTTTCTGAACACTGGCAACTTTGTCTACGTTTTACTTTCAAGACCTCCATTTTTTTTCTTTTTTTCATTTGGTTGTAATGAAGAAAGAAGTTCAGGCTCTTTTGGATTTTGATATTTCCAGTTGTAACAATGGCAATAGGACTTACTGCTTGGCTTTTGAGATGCAGGCTATGAGTTTTTAGAGGAGCTAACTACTGGAAAAAATTGGTTTATTACAAATATAACCTCTTAAGTCAGTAGAGAAAATGGCGTGGATAATGGATCAAACTTAATGACGATGTATTTTAGTGGGTCGGAGTTGGTCACAATGGTTCAGAGTTGTTTATAGTTTCTGGTGGGTCAGAGTGGGTGATGGTGGGTGAATGGGTCACGTTGGGTGTTGAGTCATTGTGGGTCACGATGTGTAGTGGGTCAGTATTTTGTGGATCAAGGTTTCATTGACCCACACCATCTCTTGTCAACCTTGCACTAAAGAGGAGAGTTTCCGAAGGTGCGCGTCGGCGATTTTCTCAAATTTTGCACATAGATATTCTGAGTGCACATAGATATCGGAGTTTGAATTCCTACCGTCAATCGCTCAAGCACCGCTCTGTTACAAAACCGGTGGATCTGACCTTTGCGATATAAAATGGTAAAGTGTTTCTCATCTTCCAAATTAAGATGAATTTAAATTTATCATATATAATTATTATTTCTTGGCTTACATATACATTTCAGTAGAAAACAGGATGAAATTTGAAAGTATCAAATCAAGATAAAGTAGACCAACGTAAGAAGAAAAGAAAGAAAAACTAGTTTTCCATATAATTAAGCATGCCGTACTAATTTAAAATGCTCATGAAATTAAGCTTGGAATACAAATGTTATGTCTATTTTTCTCACAACTTTATGGTTTGATTGCCTTATGCTCTGAACGATCCATATATTAAACACCAGCTTCAGCAATTATTATATTAGAAAGCAGTGGGTATGAAATGCAAAGGACTGTAGTTTTCATTCCTCAATTAGTTTCTTAACTAATATCAATCGTTTTCGATAATTTTTACAAATCAACCCACCACCATTTTCCAATATATAGAAAATCTTCCCCCCCCCCGCTCATAAAATACATTTTTTAAAATGATAGGACACGTTCTGTTTATTTTTAGTAAAGAGTTGTATACTGAATTTAAGCTCTCTAAGTTGAACGGCTTGTAAGATACTTAGTTTTTCGCAAAAATTCGGACACCTACTCCCCACTAAGGATATGTGTTATAATGAAAGTGATATGCGTATGATAACTTCCCAGTTGGGATTGGGGCCTGATTATATACCAAATGTCATTTCATTTGACTTTGCAATTTGACGGTGATAATCACGCAGACATAGTTACTTTCAGTTTTTTATACTAGGTATAATAATTCATATATTACAGGTGATTCAAATTTTTTTCCAGCAGTTAGCTCCTCTAAAAGCTCATAAGCTGTATCTCAAAATTGAATTCCTATTGCTATTGCCACTCTTACAATTGCAAATATCAAAATCCAAAAATACCTTAGCTTTTTTCATTAGAAATGGAGATTCAGAAGAAGAAAAATGGAGATATTGAAAGTAAAACGTACACAAGCTCACCAGTGTTCAGAAGATGCTGTCTACAATGCGCAGAACAGAATGGGACGGTGGGTAGTTGGGGGTCGTTTCGTCCAAAGGATTTTCGTCCAGAGACATTTAGCCCAAACACATTTGGTCCAGGGACATTTGGTCCAAAGGGCAATTTCTCCAAAGAACATCTTGTCCAAAAGACAATTGGTCCAAAGGACATTTCGTCCAAAAGACATTTGGTCCAAAGGACATTTCGTCCAAAACACAATTGGTTTAAAGAACTTTTCGTCCAAAGAACATTTCGTCCAAAAGCCAATTGGTCCAAAGGACATTTCGTCCAAAAGCCAATTGGTCCAAAGAACATTTCGTCCAAAGGATTTTCGTCCAGAGACATTTAGTCCAAACACATTTGGTCCAGGGACATTTCGTCCAAAACACAATTGGTGCTAAAGACAATTGGTCCAAAGAACATTTCGTCCAAAACACAATTGGTCCAAAAGATATTTGCTCCAAAGGGCATTTCGTCCAAAAGACAATTGGTCCAAGGGACATTTCGTCCAGGGATGTTTAGTTCAAAGCACATTTCGTCCAAAGAACATTTGGTCCGGTAACGCTTGGGGGTCAAGGGTTTGCTTCTATTAGAAGAGTAAAAGTGATGCATATAACATTATGACTCACAAGTAATACCTCCCAAGTGTAGCACTCCGATTTTGAAAAAATAGGCAGGTAGATACTACACACAAAATAAACGAATACGTGTTTTTCTGCGGAAAAGTGGTTTTAGGGGGGCAAAAGCCCCTACTCAAAATTTTGAAAGTTGACGCCCGAAAGGCAAGAAGAGGTGGACCGAAGTGAACGAAATTGTGCACAGATATTGCGGACGTAAAATGAGGGAATACGTGTTTCGTATTTTACTGGAAAAAATGGTTACGTGGGGCACAGACCCCTCCAAACCTTTGATCACGAAATATCAAAAGTACTAATAACAGTATGTCAGATGTGTGTAAAGAACATGAAGAATTGCAACGAAACTTTGAGTAGGGACAATACGTAATAAATAAATAAATACGTTTTTTTATTTTCTGCGAAAGAACGGTTTTAGGGGGCAAAAGCCCCCATCCAAAAGTTTGAAACTTGAGGCCCGAAAGGTCACAAGAAATGAACCAAAGTGAATGAAAATGTGCAGAGATATTGTAGACATAAAATCAGGGAATACTGGTTTCGTATTTTCCTGAAAAAAAGAAAAAGGTTTGGGTGGGACACAGACCCCTACAAAACTTTGATCGTGAAACATCAAAAGTGCGAATAACAGTATGTCAGAAGTGCTTAAAGGACATGAAGAATTGGAACGACATATTGTGTAGGGACAATACGCAAAAAATAAACTAATGCGAGTTTATTTTCAGAGGAAAAACGGTTTTAAGGGACAAAATCCCTCACCAAAAATTTTGAAATTTGAGGCCTAAAAGCCAAGAAGAAGTGTACAGAATTGAATGAAACTGTGCACAGATATTGTAGACGTAAATTGAGGTAATTGGGTTTCGTATTTTCCTTTAAAAAAAAAAACGGTTGCGTATATCACGGACCTTTTAAACTGTTGATTACGAAATGTCAAAAATGCAAATAATTATACGTCAGAGGTTCTTAAAGAGTATGGAGAATTGCAACGAAACCTCGTATAGGGACAATTCGCAAAACAATAAACGAAACGTGTTTTAATTTGTGCGGAAAACAGTGTTGGGGCCTAGGCCTTCTCCGCAAAAAAGTAAATATTACCGTAATAGCGCAGGAAGTAGTGGACCAAAGCAAATGAAATTGTGGGTAGACATTTTAGAGACCCTATGTAAAATAAGGTCTTTGTGTTTCTGAAGTATCCCTATCCGTTTTGCTTCAAATTTGGCACATCAACAGCAAACAGGAAATTAATCGACACGTGTTTTTGTTTATGCGGAAAAACATTATAAGGGTTAAAGGTGCCTCCTGAAATGCTATAAAATACACTATACTGTTTGTGCTTGTTGTTGATCTGCCAAATTTAAAGAAATCAGATGGAGAAACTTGTGAAACACGAAAGGCCTTATTTTATGTATCCAATATCTACATACAATTTCATTCACTTCGGTCCACTTCTTCTTGGCTTTCGGGCTTCAACTTTCAAAACTTTGGGTGGGAGTTTTTGCACCCTATAACCCTTTTTTCGCAGAAAATAAAAAAAAACAGTGTTCATTTATTTTTTGCATATTGTCCATACACAAAGTTTCGTTGCAATTCTTCATGTAAATTTAGGCACTTCTGACATACTGTTACTAGCACTTTTGATATTTCATGAGCAAAGGTTTGGAGGGGTCCGCGCCCCACCCAATCATTCTTTCTAGAAAAACACGAAACCCGTATTTCCTTATTTTTCGTCTACAACATTTGTGCACGATTTCATTCATTTCGGTCCACTTCTTCTTGCCTTTCGGACGACAACTTTCAAAATTTTGGGTGGGGCTTTTGCCCCCTAAAACCGTTTTTCCGCAGAAAATAAAAAAAAGTATTTACTTATTTTATGTGTAGTATCTGCCTGCCAAATTTTTATCAAAATTGGAGTGTTACACTTGGGAAGTGTTACTTGTGTAGCTTCTTATTTCTAAAGGAAATTTTGAAATAGAGATTTATTCCGCAATTTTCTTTTCGAAAAAACAAATATATGTTGAGATATTCAGAAAAAACGTAAACGCCTGAAAACTAAATGGCCACCTTTCTTTGCTTTCATTAATAATTTTACAAAAATACAGTTTTAGCTTCGCAGAAATACAGTTGTAGCTTCGTTGGTTAAGGAATTCACCTCCCAAAATGATAAACAACCCTTTGAAGAGCATACTCCCTCTTCATTTGCGGACAACATTGCCTCCGCATGGTCATGTGAATCTTGTATTTGGTTTGAGACTTTGCAATGGATATCTTAAATGTACTGTGCTGTACCGAGAAAATTAATATGAAAACAAAAGTATATACTATATTTGCATAAGGAGTAACACTGAAATAAAAATACAAGACAAGTTAACAATTCTGGTTTGTCATACAACTCACTAATTATGTAGAAACGTCTGCCGAAGTTACACACTATCAATAGTCTACAAAAAGAAGCCAGACTTGTGGTTAACCTGGAAAGATACGTATATTCTAAACGAAATGTTCCAACTTTCAACTTATATTTGTCAATCACTTTTCACAATGTTGCAGCCAAGAATGTGACTGTTTAAGAGTATTATCTTTGGACACTAAGAATATATTTCACACATGTGTATTTTTCTATTCTCAGTATTTCTTCAAAGATACTTGACACATAATTTTTCACTTTTCCAACACAAGGGTTTGAATACCTAATATTTAACTTACTCAAATTTAAACTCCATTAATTTTAGTTACCGGTACTTATTTTAAAACTATTTCATTCACAACATGAAAATTTTAGATGTCATGTTAGCAGTTATTACAGCAACATACTTCACACTACAACCTTTCCCTCACTCGTGTTGTTAGGCCATGTTGTTTTCAGGCATTTACGTTTTTCTGAATATCTCAGCATTATTTGTTCTATCAAAATGAAAATTGCGGAATAAATCTCTATTTCAAATTTCCTTTAGAAATAAGAAGCTACTGAGTCATAATGTTATATGAACCACTTTTACTCTTCTAATAGAAACAAACCCTTGACCCCCAAGCGTTACCGGACCAAATGTTCCTTGGACGAAATGTGCTTTGAACTAAACATCCCTGGACGAAATGTCCTTTGGACCAATTCTCCTTTGGACGAAATGTCCTTTGGACCAATTGTATTTTGGACGAAATGACATTTGGACGAATTGTCCTTTGGACCAAATGTCTTTGGATTAAATGTCTCTGGACGAAATGTTCTTTGGACGAAATATCTTTGGACTAAAAGGGTGGCCACCGGGTGGGCCAGTGTGAGTCACGGTGAGTGGTGTTTCGCAGTAAGTCACGTCCTTTTGACCCACGATCCACTGATCCACTCACAAATCTTGACTCATTTCACCCACTTACCAACCGACCCACTGACCCACTCCATCTTTGATTTTAACATGTCTTGTTTCATTTAAAAGACGAAACATACATCCACATAATTTTTTCATCAATTGCGAAGGTTGGCTTAATATCATAATTTTAATGTTAATTTCTTCTTAAGGTGAGAAATTGATATGATTAAAAAGCCCATCTTGACGTGGGTACAAATTACCTTCCAAAGTTATTAGAAACGCTTTCTCACCCCGAAAACTATGAATTCGACAAATATTTACGTAATTTTTGAGATTTTATTTTTAGCTCTCCCAGGCCATCATCTTGTGAAGATGGGGATTAATTTGGATGTAACCTCCATTGGGAGCATTACTATCCATCTCAACGACCGAAAAAATTATGGATAAAACACTAAGATCAGTCGTTTTACATTATTTTTACATGTCACACCTCCCAACTTCCATAACTTCATACTACTACAATATTTTCTTCTTAGATTGAAAGTAATATGTCCCCCAAGTTTGGTAAAGGTTGTCCCAGACATTCCAGAACTACGCTCTCCTTATTAGATGTGCTGGGGGATCTTACTCTTACTGGAAGTTGAACTTAAACTTAAAGGTCATCAGAACTGCTCCCAATGAACTTGGCGACCACGAAAGATATGGATTGTATACTAACATTGGTTATTTTCAATTATTTCTACATGACACAAATTTCACAAACTCATTCATTGTGTTAATGAGAGCTTAACTTACATGGCATCTGAAGTTCCAATCTTTACCTAAGAGACCCCCAAAATTATAGATTCGACACTAATGTAGGTCTTTTTTTTATAATTTTGATGTCAGTCCCTTTCATTCCTCCTAGGACAGCAAACGGATACTGCCACTGCTAGGACTAAATTTGATCTTAAATGGCATTAAAATTGCTACCAATTAATTTAGCGAACAGTGCTGCATTTAGAAGCTCGGCGTCCCTTCGCACTTTTGTTCTCGGCGCTCCCAATAACTGCACATTTCTCCGTCCCTTGATCCCTAACTTACAAATAAAACTTAATTCGAATATGCTTAATTAGTGAATTTATTGCAGTTAAATACCACTCACTAGATGCTACAGCTACAATTACATAACAAAAAATAAACGGGAAACATGTTCTAAATTATTTTCAGATTTCTTACGCTATCATTAAATATATTAGAATAGTAAAAGAGGACTGCTCATGAAATAGTATATTTGCTTTCGATTTTTTTAACTTTTTCATACGAAAAAAAATAAAATTTTAAACTTTGCGCTCTTCAAATATGTTGCCCTCTAGGCACGGGCCTAGTTGGACTAATGGGAAATGCGGCACTGAAAACTTACGTTTCGACTCTAATATTGGCTGATTTCGATATTTTTTTGTCGCTACGTAACCACCCTGGGTGCTAATGGGAGCTTGATTGGACTTGAATTGAAAGTAGAACTGTTTACCTAAGCGACCACGAAATTATGGATTCGATACTAATATCGATCCTTTTCTAGCATTTTTGATATATATCCCGACAGTACTTTTTTCCAGATTGTAAGAAATATGGTTAAAATTGCTCTAGACATATCAGAATTATGTCGAAACACACACATACATCCACTTTCATATATATAAATACAGAGTGAGCGAGCGAGAAAGTGAGAGAGAGCGACCAAAGGCATCACCACTTCCACATTGCAAAAGCACATATCAGGTATTGAATTGAAAATCTATGTAAAGACCTTCTGCTGTGGCATGCTTCATAAGAACAATTCCAGTCTGCTCACGTGACCTTTGGGGTTCATGAATTTGTTGCGAGCGTTCCGACTTTGGATTCTCTGTTTATACCCTCTTTTTATGCCTCGGATAATTTTTCAAGAATATCAATGACATGCTGTAATACGAATGTTCAGAAGAAACCCCTATATGACAAATAGCTGCAAATAAATACACTACATAATTTATTTATTGCGATGATATTATTTTCTTAATTTCTATTTAACATTCACATATATCATAGAATACCAACGTACTGTGAACACCTGTTATATTTTAAAGATAATAATCACTATGTTCTGCAATGATTATATGTTATATATATACAACTGACGTATTTTAATGTAATTATTTTATATAATTTTTCATGCATTGCGGAAAATAGAATTTCATAAAAAATCATTGACTCACATGAGAATTGAACCCTCGAACTTACGATTTGAAATCCAACGGCGTACCACTGAGCTAATACAAGCACTCCCCGAATAATACTTCTAGCGATATATAACGGTATTTAAGATAATAATTACATTCATATCTACTGCAAACGCTGTTTTTGTTCTACTTTGACTTTTATTTTAGTACTCAAGAGAGAATAATTTTCTATGTCTTAACTTTAACCATTCTTTTACATATGGAAAGATTCGTTTACGTATCTAAATATTCCATTAAGTATGGAGAGCAAAATGACAAACAAGCATGTGCTGGCATTAATACAGTTTCGAAATATTGTATCATTAAGTATTTCAATCAATGTTGCTTTTTTATATAGCCTATAATTGGTAATAAGTCTTATTATATTTAAAAGAAGAAAAACACATCTGCAAGATTTTTCCCGATTGCAAAGGTTGGCTTCGAGGTTCGAACCTGGTTTACTTTTTCCCGAAGATACCCGAAGTTGGACTTAGAAAATTTTTGCCTCGAAACAGCAATAAAGAATGCGCTCAACCTTTTTGAGACAAGGTGTACTACCATGAGCAAAATAAATGACGCGTCTCTTTATTTTGAAGTTTTTTGAAAATATCTCCGTTTTCTTTATATGTTCGAAATTTCGGAAGGTTTCCCCAGCAGGACAGGTTAATAACAAACCCGTTTTTAATATTTGTGTTAGATATTAGCTTAAAATAAAGAAATTAGAAGCAAAAAACATTAAATCGACAGAAATCTCGAGAATTACCAACTCTGCTAAAGTGGGAAATTTTCAAGGACACGAGGGAATTCTGCATTTCAACACGAAGCAGCGACATCTATGTCATCGAGAGAAATGTGGATTAAATCTACAAACTAAACTTTTAACGAATATTTCTAGTATGTCTTATTATATGCATTATCTGCAAACTCCAAATATATGAATATGTGCTAAGTATTAACATAAAGATAGAGCAAATAGTGGAAATTATCTATGGAAAAGGACGAATTGGTAGGACGATCGTAATGAAATATCGTCTTTACCGGAACAGGCTCAGTTCACGCAAAAAAAAAAAAAAACAAATAGCTCAGTTAGTTAAAGCAACGAGTCTGTATGCTGAAGGTAGCGGGTTCGATCCCCTGGAAGTTCCGTTATCATTTTTATCACTACACTACGGTTATTTTTTTTATTTTTTTATTTGGGAAAGAATCAAATTGTAACGTATGTGTAAAACTCATGACGATACCAAAAAAAGAAAAAATGCTGTTGTCGCACTTGCATTAGCGTCCCTAATTTTGTTTGCAAACAGTTTTGTAATTATTTCCCCTGTGCTCACTGCTCACCATATTCTCGCTGGCACATAACGAATGTTCCCCAGTAAATGTTGATTCTAATTTGGAGAATTTTATAAAGTTTCAAAATATTTCTCACTAGATAGTCTTCTATCTAAGTGTTTGGATATTTTGATCACAGATTTCCCTATTAAATGTTTAATTTTCCCTAGATGTTTAATTAGGGAAACGTTTTACAATGTATTTGTATTGAATTGAAATTGTTTGAATTTACTACATAAGGTAAGTAGACCGAAGGAGGAGAACTCAAGTAATTGATATTCTACGTAAAAGCAACCTATTGTAGAATGATGATGCTTTTTACCTTCAGCACATAATCTTTACGTTAGAGAGTCAGACAGAGAAAAATCTTGGTTATTCCTCCTCTATGACCACCCATCTTAAATCTCTACATATCATTGTTCGTCTCACAAAATTTCGGTGCTGCAAAAACATTCAAATAATAATAATAATAATAATAATAATAATAATAATAATAATAATAATAATAATAATAATAATAATAATAATCCTGAATATGAAATCCTTACATAATGTAGGATATCTTAGATTCCTAGTTTAAATCTTAAATATCTTAGTTTAAAATGCTTTCTTTAGTACTTATTTGAGCAACCATGTAGGAGGGGGTACGACTTTTTATTTTGCCCCTCTCATTTCAGTAGCCTTCCAACAGAAAGTAATTTTTGATAAGCAGGACAGACAAAATGAATAAGAAATATATTTACAGCATCCTCTCCCCTTTCATGATTGGAATATCACGTAATATTTTTTATTCTACGAAAGATGGTCCTGTGCGGTTAGGGGTAGGTAACTAAAAAAATACCTAATATATAGCGCCCCTTGATTGTAATATTACCGCTTCTTTATTTGTACGAGGGAGCCCCTACACAATCAAGGGTGACAAAAAGAATAGGAAGAGTGTCTATTGATTCCAGTGGTGGATCCAGCACGAACTCCTGGGGGAGGGGAGTTGAAGTGAAACATTCTTTTGATGATGTGAAGCTGTCACAAATTACCACTTAACTAAACTAAACAATAGTGGGGGGGGGGAACTGGAACCCAGTCAGTTTAAATTGATGTAAAAGTTTAATTTTTGGATTCATATTAAAGTTTTGGTTTCAAATGAGAATTTCAGTCCAAGTGGTCAATGATCAAATCTCGTGGGGCTCTTCAGTGTAGGCTAATACGGCCCCCTTATGAGAAAAGGCAAAATTATTAACATGTTTATAACTTTCGAATTTTTCGTCTATTTTAAAGAAATATTTTGCTTCGTATTAAAGTGTTGGTTCCAAATGACAAACTCAGTCCGAGGGGACAATGATCAAATCTCCGGGGGGGTCTTCAGTATAGGGGGCTACGGCTCCCTTATGGGAAAAGGCAAAAATATGAAAATGCTTATAACTTCCGAATTTTCCGTCTATTTTAAAGAAATTATTGGCTTCATATTAAAGTCTTGGCTTTAAATGACAATTTCAGTCCGTGTGGACAATGATCAAATCTCGGAGGGCTCTTCGGTGTAGGGGTTTCGGCTTCTTTATGGGACAAGATTCACGTAGTTGATATTGCAAAATTGTTTTGTATATATAAGTGGAAACTTGCACCATTTGGTTAATTTTACCTCTTATGTTTTGCAGATTCATATTCCAAGCAATAGTTACTTCGCAGAACTAAAAGAAGGCACTTACTAGTTTCATTAAAATGAAATGTCTTTTATGAGAGGAGCAGAGGAACGAACAGGCACCCAAACGTTGGTTGAGTCGTACGGTTGAAACTCGTTAAGCTCGCTTCAATTATTATTATTATTATTATTATTATTATTATTATTATTATTATTATTATTATTATTATTATTATTATTATTAATAATAATAATAATAATAATAATAATAATAATAATAAAGCATTGCAGGGACCTTTGGTGCAGGGGGTCCGTGGCTCGATTCCACTTCGTGCCAAGTGAAATTTGAGGTGGACAAATACCGTGTGCATGGGTATGTGTTTTCTTGAGATTTTCCATTTTCCTCCCACTTTCTTCATTTCACCATTTCATTCATCATCATTCTCCCTTAGCGTAGGTGCATAATCGTCCAACGTTAAACTAGATATTGCAATTTCAATAATAATAATAATAAAAATTAATTCAACTGAAAGGACTGTAATTTATGTGGACAGCAATTATCATAAATATGCAACCATTATAAAAACAATGCTTTGAGTAGAAAGATAATCCTTCCCAAGTGTTAACGAATGCCCACGAGATAAGACATGTCTCGAGAAAGAGACAAGACGCGCTTTGTGACATCCAAGATAATACGAGGCAAATGTTTTGGACACGAGATAGCTTGTAAAATGTCTCGTCTTGTCTGGAATGTCTCGAAAACAAAAGTCTAAGTTTTAAAATTATTTTTCAAGATCTATTCTCTCAGAAGTAGTTCTCTGCCTTAAAATTAATAACGACATTTGTGATTTAAAAAAAGATAAACAATGCCTAAAGTTAATAGTTAACTTTTCGAAAAGAAGCTTCATTAAGGGTGAACCTGAAAGATGTCCACAAACTTCGGGAGGTGATTCGTGACATCAAAAGGAGACAAATGGTCCTCTTGCACTTTTCGAATTCAGCTTCGTTGTCGAGATACAGGGTTGCCAACTGGTCGTGTTTGAGAAACTCACTGGGAATAAATTCAAGTCCAAGAATAAACTACTACTCATATATTTTTCAGGTCAATTGACTTATATCATGTTGTAAGGTCAAATATTTATTTATGAAGTGTGTACAAAATTCGCCAGGGTCTTTTCTGAGAAAATCGTCGAGAAAAAGTCACGTCCAAGAATAAACTACCCCTCGTAAATTTTTCTAAGAGAAATATCTGATACTGCAATATAGGGTTGTTAATTAAATATTGATTAATGAAAAATAAACAAAATTGTTAAAACCTTTTTTGAGAAAATAGCGTTTTTCGATTCTCGGCTGTTTGTAAACCACACTTATTTTAGGTGGTAGGAAAAAATGGAAAAGCTCCTGTAAGAATACTAAGTAAACCTTAAGTTTAAAATTTGGTGTAGATAAGTTGAACGGTATGGCCTCTAGGCGAGTGCATATAAAAGTGTGCCGAACGGACGGACCGGAAGGACGGGTGTCGAAAAGTCACATTTTCGGTATGTAGACGCCATGAAACATGTAAATCCGTTGAAATCTGAATTTGATATTATTTTCACAATCACTATATTTTCTTCTCTCTTTTGTCGCTCGAAAAAGAAAAGCCTGAGTTTACCACAAAAAGCTAGGGAGTTTCTCAAAAAATATTCAGTTACAGGGCCACCGCACTAAACTTTTTCAATTCAATTTCTTAATTGTGTTAGGCCGCAGTTGTTACTGAAGTGTGTATTTGGATAATACGAATAAAATTATCGTATTATTCAAATACATCGAATGTCAGATTATCGAATAAAAAACTTCGATTGAAGAAAACCCATACTACAAAACTAACTCACACTTTGAGCACATTTTCATTAGACATATAATAGACCAATTAATGCAATCATTGTTTATGAAATATGAAAAAAATTAAATGAGTCACTTTGGGAAAGTCGTTCAAAAAGAACACATCAGGAGTAACCTACCTCTTGTGAATTGTTTCGAACAATGAGTTAAGATATACTTTTGGTTATTAATGAAATATTTATTTGCGAAATTTGAACAAAATCGCCTGTCGTTCGAGAAAATTGTCGGGGAAAAAACCTTGACCCCAAAAATAAACTATCCGTTGTAATTGTTTTTCATAGAAATGACTTATACTAAAATATAGGGTTATTAATGAAATACTTATTTATGAATTATCAATAAAATTGTCCGAGTAATTTTTGAGAAAATCGTGAGGGAAAAATAACTCCCCGAATAAACTATCTCTTGAGGATTCTTTCAGGGTAAGCGAGTTATTCCATATTACTAGGTTTTTAATGAAATATTTATTTCTGAGTACGAACAAAATTGCTTGACTCATTTTTGAGAAAACCGTGGAGGAAAAACACCCCCAAGAGTAAACTACCCCTCGCATATTTTTTCAGGACAAACGAGTTTTGCCATATTGTTCGGTTATTAACGAAATATTTATTTTTGAAATATGAATAAACTCTTTTGAGTCGTTTTTGAGAAAATTGCCCAGACAACACTCCACCAAGAATAAACTACCTCGCATTTTTTTTTAGGACAAACGAGTTATGCCATATTGATAAGTTATTAATGAAATCTTTATTTATGAAATATGAACGAAAACATTTGAGTCCATTTTGAGAAAATCACTGAGAAAAAAAACACCCCCTTAGTATAAACTACCCCTTGTAGATTTTTCTCAGATAAATGCCTTATACCACAAAATAGGGTTGCTAATTAAATATTGATTTATAAAAAAAGAAAGAAAACAAGATCGTTAGAGCCAGTTATGAGAAAATATCTTTTTTTTATTTTCATCGTACAGGAAACTACCCTTGTTTTGGGAGTAGGAGGGAAATAAAAAAAAAACTATAGGAAATACTATGAAAATCTTAAACTAAAATTTGGTGCAGATAAGTTGAAAATACCGTAAATTTTTCAACTAATTTACGGTATGTTCAAGTATGGCTTCTAGGCGAGGTATGGCTTCAGGTATGGCTTCTAGGCGAGTGCACAGAAAAGTGTAGCGAACGGACGGACGAACTGATGGACATGTATCGAAAAATAACTTTTTCGGTGTTAGGGGCTATAATACGTGTAAATTCGTTGAAATCTCAAATTTGATTTTTTTTTCGAACACCATACTTTCTTCTCTCATTTGTCACTTCAAAGTAAAAGGAACTCAGAACTACAGATAAAAGACACCTACTTTTACACATAGACATTTATTGATTTAAAACTGTTTTAGTTTGTGTCATTTCACTTCCAATTGAAAGGTTTTACATTGATTAACGGCATACCAAAGACGAGACGGAAGTTTTCAGGAAGTAAATGCATTCAGAAGTCTAGACTGCATTACAGCCTGTTTTTATTTCTGCAATTGTTAACAGCTGTAATTTCGTCCAAACGCTACATGAAATAATTTTTGGTTGACGTCATTGTATTACTATTTTAGTATTGTTCTCTTCAGACTTGGTTGAAGTTTTGTCTTAACGGTTATACATTTTTTCTTTCTTATTTCATCGTTACACATAAGAACAAAATGTTATGGTGAGTGGATGGATTCGAACCTACGAACATTGAGTGTATATTCTTCCAACACTTTACCAATGGACCAAGCTTTGTCTTCACGTTAACGCCCGGTTACAGGGTTTACTACGACTTAAATAAAATGGCTGGCTGTTAGAATTCCCTGCTCACATATTTCGATAAATAATTTTCATTGCTTCGAAGATACGTAGAGCAATGTTTAGATACACATTTTAGGAGAGTGAATTTTGGTGTATATAATAATTTCATGCCAGGTAAAAGCTAGATAAGTTTTGATAAAATGTTTCATATGTAGTTCTCAATAATAAGCTTGCTGTTCGGAGTGAAGTTCCAAGGTTCAGCATTGCCTAGCAGTTTTTGCTATTAATATCCCTTCTAACAATATTGGCAGTGGACAAAAGTTAGCCCGTGTTGAAGCTTTTTGCTCCTAATTTAGTTATTTTACTTATTTTCGGAATATATTGAAAATTGTCAGCAGGCGCGTATGCAGTAATTTATTTCGGGAGAAGTCCGACTTCAATATTAGGATAAATTATAATAAAATTTAAAAGATAATCCTTAAATTTTGGATAAATTTACAGTGAAGTTGGGATTTCAGAGGGGAGTCCGGACCACCTGGACCCACCCCTAAATGCGTCCTTGTTTGTCAGTAACGTTTCCTCATTTTGAAACCCTCAAAAACTTCGGATATATAAAGGAAAACGAGTTATTTTCGATAAAATATCACTTCAGAAGACGCGACAGTTTTATTGCACATGGTGGTATCCCAAGTTCACAAGGGCAAGAATTCATTAATTTTGATTCTCTGTCATTGTGCTCTATCGAAAGGTTAGGTTTGTAACATATTACTCCTACGAACAAGCATGACTGGCAGATAGGAATACTGAACACAACTCCAGAGAAATGCATGCTGAATTTACGTTTATAGCTACGCTTTGGTGATTTGCCCTCAAGGTCAATCGAGTGGTAATTCAGTTCCGTCTCTGTTCTTAAGCCATGTTCGTATTACTTCGAACAGTTTTGCTTCGCGTAAGAAATCGAAACTCAGTTGGTCAGAGCAACTAGTCTGGAAGAATTAGGTTGTTAGTTAGTTAAAAGCCCAGTACGAGTAAGGGTTTTTATTACTATTGTTTTTATCTTTTTTATGTGAGGAAAAATCAAATTGTGACATCGCGATATCAAATGTATTTGATTAGGTAGCTTTGTCTTAGCTAAACTTTATAAACATCAGTAACCGTCGAAATTATTTCACCAACTGATCACTTACTGAACATTTCAAACACGTCAAACCAGTGGCATAACATGAAGGTTAACCTCTCCTCCGCAATCCTTAGTTATGCGTCCGTACTTTCAAGGGCGGAATAAGGGCCGGGCGACTGCCCGGGGCGCCAGAGAAAGAGGGGCACCAAAACGAGCCTCAAAAAGTAAATTTTATAATGTGCTTTCTACTGACGTTTTTGGTTTATATTCTTGTAAAGTAGTGGCAATTATATGATCTTTTTCCATTTCACTATGGAAGAAGAGAGTTTCATCGTACTAAGGGGGCTGTATCGAAAAATTGAGAGATGGCATGTAGAATAAAGAGTGCCGGGAATTAAGTATTGTTTGTTTGTTTGCTTGAGTTTAGCGTTCCACGGTTATGCCTTAATGGGCAAGGGAGATGTGGATACTAATTATAGTGGAATCCGAACCACTTTTATCGTTCAACAGTAATCCACCGGGAATTGGACCCGGTACCACAGAAGGCAGGCGGGCTAGCCACTAGACCAGGGGGGTGGAGTTGATATTGTTTATAGCGGGCCATGATCTTTGTGAAGTTTTCCTAGGTAATGGATTTCTTTTTGAAAATGGGTTTAAAACAGGGGCGTCATTTAGGGAGGGCAGGGAGGGGCATTTGCCCCCCGTGAGTTTGAGATGTATATAGATTTTATCATTAGAATAGTAGTAAATCAGTGAAAAACGCGAAATTTTACTTATATCAAGAGGTCTGCCCCCCCCCAAAGCAAAATCTGAAATGACGCTCCTGGTTTAAACTATTAAAAACACTATGATAAAATGTAAAATATAGGCTACTACTAGGGGAAGGGCGCCGAAAAGTCACTTTGTCCGTGTGAAAATTTGGCCTGCTCCGCCCCTGCGTACTTTCTGTATATTTTTTGGCCTTGCAGCTTGTGCGGTCCCCACGCCACATTGTTGCGGGGGCGCTATTTACGCCTACCCTTCGAACGTAATTCAATAACTGTTTAAGAAATTCTACCATCAGCGTGAAAACGGGAATATATTTTTCTAATAGTCTCATAGAACTTTCACTCAGAATGCCAGATGCAATTTTTCAGAGTGGGCTCTGGCTAAGTAGAAGGAAGATCTGTTTCCTAAGTAAGTTCCTTTCAGAAAGTTTGCTATTTCTCTAACAGTGATGTAAATAAATATACTTATCGTTATTAGCTCGACACCAAACCATCCTGGACAAATCCCTCTAGAACAATGATCGGCAAAAGTTATTCTGCATAATTTTATAAGCGACTCAAGGGTGAAACACTTGTTAACGAAAGCAATGTTGTGTATATACTGCCTTGTTTCTGACAAAATATAAAGTCTTTTGTAATCTTTAGACACTTTTCCTATTCTTTTTGTCACCCTTGGTTGTGTAAGGAAGCCTCGAACAAATAAAGAAGAGGTAATATTACAGATAAGGGGCGCTATAAATATATTAGGTATTTCTTTTGTTACCTAACCA
This sequence comes from Thermobia domestica, assembly GCF_964235325.1. Taxonomy (NCBI): domain Eukaryota; kingdom Metazoa; phylum Arthropoda; class Insecta; order Zygentoma; family Lepismatidae; genus Thermobia; species Thermobia domestica. The sequence goes on along the minus strand of NC_137459.1, from coordinate 214,836,763 downwards.
TAACGGCCTAGGGTCGTCTTCAGTAGAATAAAAAATGCTACGTGATATTACATTCACGAAGGAGGAAAGGATGCTCTAAATATATTTCTTATTCATTTTGTCTGCCCTGCTTCTCAGAAATTATATACCTTCTGTTGGAGGGTGCTGAAAAGAGAGGAGGGGAAATAAAACGTCGTGCCCCCTCATACATTTTAAATTTTGTGACGTGGTTGCTCAAATTATTACTAAAGAAAGCACTTTAAACTAAGATGTGTAAAGACAACATTATGTAAGGGTGGCATATTCATTAATAATAATAATAATTATAGTAATAATAATAATAATAATAATAATAATAATAATAATAATAATAAATATGAATGTCTTTGGAGAGCCGAAATTATGTGAGACGAACAATGATATATAGAGGTTTAAGATGGGTGGTCATAGAGGAGGAAAAACCAGGATTTTTCCCTCTCTGACTCTCTAACGTTAAGATTATGTGCTGAAGGTAAGAAGCATCATCATTCTACAATAGGTTGCTTTTACGTAGAATATCTATTACTTGAGCTCCCCTCCTTCGGGCAATTTTGCTTATGTAGTATATTCAAAACAATTTCAATTTAAGACAAATATTTATAGAGAAAATTAAACATTTAATAGGGAAATCTGTTATCAAAATATCCAAACACGTAGATAGAAGACTATGTAGTGAGAAACATTGTGAAACTATAAAATTCTCCATTTTTTTTTTTTTGTAAGTGACTAGCCCGTCCGGCTAGAGCCCTGTTAGAGGGTTATGCCCTCTCTTAGGGAACTGAAGTATGGAAATAGTAGCTGTGTATGACTTTGTGAAGGTCTCAGAGTTCTGTATTAAAGCTTATTAGTGTCTTACGCAGTAACACCATCTATAACTGCAAAGTTTTTTTTTGTAAGTGACTAGCCTAAAATTCTCCAAATTAGAATTAACATTTACTGGAAAACACTCGTTATGCATCAGTGAGCACAGGGGAAATAATTACGAATCTGTTTGCAAACAAAAATTAGAGACACTAATGCAAATGCGACGATATTTTCTTTTTTCTTCTTTTCTTTTTTTTTGGTATCGTCATGAGTTTTACACATATGTTACAATTTGATTCTTTCCCAAATAAAAATAAATAAAATAACCTTAGTGATAAAATACTTCCACGGGATTCGAACCGTCTACCTTTGGTATATAAATTCGTTGCTTTACCTAACTGAGCTATTTGCTCTCTTACGTAAGCTGAACCTGTTCTACAGTAAAAAGGATTTTTCATTACGATTGTGCTAACATTTCGTCTTTTTCCATAGGTAATTTCCACTATTTGCACTATCTATACGTTAATACTTAGCATAGATTCATATATTTGGAGTTCGCTGATAATGCATATAATAAGACATTCTAGAAATATTTCGTTAAAATTTTCGTTTGTAGATCTAATCCACGCTTCTCTCAATGACATAGATGTCGCTGCTTCGTGTTGAACTGCAGAATTCCCTCGTGTTCTTGAAAATTTCCCACTTTAGCAGAGTTGGTAATTCTCGAGATTTCTGTCGATTTAATGTTTTTTGCTTCTAATTTCTTTATTTTAAGCTAATATCTAACACAAATATTAAAAACGGGTTTGTTATTAACCTGTCCTGCTGGGGAAACCTTCCGAAATTTCGAACATATAAAGAAAACGGAGATATTTTCAAAAAACTTCAAAATAAAGAGACGCGTCATTTATTTTGCTCATGGTAGTACATACTTTTCAAGAACTTCAGTTTGATGTGTTAGGTTCTATATATATTTTCTTGTTATTTACTTTTTTAAATTTGTAATCATTTTTGGATTTTTTTCTTCATTTATATGCCTATATATAAATATTACATATATCTGTCTACCTATCTAACAACCGTTCAATTTATCATCTTTCATTCAACATTCAAATACTGTATAGAAATAATGCTACATAGAAACGCAAGAAATGACCACGGAAATATTAAACACAATAGTTCTTCTTTCTTTTCTTTTCTTATGTTTCTGAAGCCAAGAGCCGGTGCGATTTTTTTCCTCGGTCGGCAGGAATATCTGCTTTCCGTTGTCTTTTCACAGCACAGATATTTGTATTTTTTTTTTTCATCCTGCTGTCACTCAGATCCACACTTTTCTGGGAAGAAATCTATGTGGGATTGCAACATATGTATTTTTAATGATTCATTACACCCTATTGCTTGGTAGAAGGTATAGGTGCACCTCTACTTCCTTATAGTTCTGAGACCGCTCGTTTCCCAAAACATTCGTCACCACTTTTCGGAAAGAATTTCATGCAATCCTCTCCTCATTTTCTAACACTGCATCAAATTCAGGATCATTGAGGAGTTAGCGAATTTGAGTGCCAATAAGGGTTCTTACCTGATTTTAGTTTCAGCAATTTGTGGAAGTTTACGCAGAATATATTTGAAGAATGGTTTGATGTGTCTATGAATAGCCGCTATTCATCGAAATTATCGTCTATATTAAGTTTACTCATAAGACCAGTTAGGCCTACATTGTTACAACGTAATATGTCACTTTCCACTGAAAATACTGTTTAGGGATTCTGACGTGTTCAAAACACGAACACTTTTAGATCTTCAGAATAAGCTCCCCACTTCTTGAGTTTGGATGCCAGCAGTTCTGCGTCACTTTTTGACTACCCCAGGTTATTTAAATCAGGTTGAGTATCGTATGGTGAATAGATAATGATATTTTGGTTTTGTGAGGTTAGGGTCGGTGGAAGACGATGAATCTGCAGCAGAATTTGACAATTTGGGTTGACATTGTTCACCTTTTGCTCTTCATCTGGTGAAACACTGGAGTAAAGTACGGGAAGTTGTGGAACCTTTAGTTCTTCGGAGTGTGGTACAGTGACGAAAATTTCAAGGAATATTTGAATAAGTAGCAGTCCACTTTTTTCTTTTTTGATAGACCTTCAATTGGAAGAACTATGCAAAAATAGCAGTTTGAAGTATGATCTGTCGGTTCTCTCCATACCATTGGAACTGCAAGTGGCACCCATGGCCTTTTTCCGTGTATCCAGTCCCGGAAATTTGTAGAACAAGTATTACAACATATATGTGGTGCTCACTTCTTGTCCACAACTCTCACTTTACAGCCGAAGTACAAGTGATAGACTTTCTTTATGATAGGAGCGAAATGCCACTTTTCAATTCACTTCGTCAAAAACAATAATTTCCTCTGCACTACAAACACATTTACGCGACGTTACACAACATGTTTTATCTGGCAAACTCTTCAATACAAACTAAACCGTGAATTGGTTGAAATTTCTTTGTTAGCGATGAAGTGCGAGCAATATGGATAGCCAGATACTACGCAGCAACTTATTTTTGGAGCGGCCCTAAGCTTTTCGGGGGTCCAAATACAATTTGAAGCTAAATTATATTAAAAATTGTAAAATTGCACCTGAAATTAGACTAAATTTACAAACAAGTCGGGGTGTCAAGATCCGCAGGACCCACCCCTGCGTATGCCCCTGAGGATAGCAATGAAACTAACCGTCAAACAATGGAATTTTATTCAAAGAAGTAGACAGCTCCTATTGCCACGAACCCTTAATTTGCCCAGCAGGGCACATCGGGTGATAACGTATTTCTTTGAAACCCGAACAAATCTTCAAAAACTAATTTCATATTCGTTATCAGGACCCTAAAATTAGTAAGAATTGGTTAGTTTTATCTCCGAAGCATTTTCACTGTTGACCAGTGTTATTTCACTATAAATTTTACCAGTATGTCGTAATACGGTTAAAATATATAAGCGAAAACCAAAAAAAAAAAAAAAAAAAAAAAGTAAAGAAAAAGGAAATAAAAAGAAAAGAAAAACAACAATTCAAGAAATAACGCAGACATCTAGTGTGATAAACAATACATATGCAGGAACCAGTACATAGTCATTCCGCGGCGTAGCCAGCAAGTTGTCCTAGTAATTCCATAGTAATTACTTCTATTGATTGCAGTAATTTATTTGATGTAAGTTATTTTTTGTATGAAATAGATGTGTACATATTAAATAGGTAATCACTGCTTTCGTCAACAATGGCTTTCGTATATAAGTTTATGTCACTTATTTATATATAAGTATGGAAACACAGTCAGATCTTCTATATGGGGGTATATCCCTCCTGGTAAGATTGTTAAGCGTAATGGGAATTGGCATTTCACCTAAAATTTTGGATGATATTTTTTCTGTGATCGACAGCTGATAAAGTGTTAGGCAAAATGAGAATTGGACAAAGTTGGAAGACACCGTTCGAAGCTTACCTGAGCACCTACCACGAAACTACTGAGATCAACGCTCGAATGCCAGATACAAACTTGTATTATTATTGAGTAGTAATCTGTTTCTAAACCTCTGATCTGCTTCTCTATTTTTGTTTTCAGATGATAAAACGTTAGTTCGTATTCGGGAAGTTGGCCGTAGTTCAAATCCCAACCATACCATCCTGACTTAGGTTTTCATGTTTATCGCAGTTCTACCTGCGGAATGCTGGGATGTTTCCTTAGAATAAGGCACTAATCACCACCTTCACCACCCCTTAGATTTATGTCAGTTAGCCTAAATAAATTAAAGTAAAAAAAAAAAAGAATTGTGTTCCGTCATCGCGTAAAATAGAGATGTTTATTTAAATGCAAATTAAATTCCGAGAAAACTGAAAATGTCTGACAAAAACAGAGATAACTGCTGAAACTATTACATTGATTCAAATTATTACTTTGGTCTCATGAAGGTTATTTCATGCTCTGTCCAGCATCTAGAATACGATAGAACTTCCACATATAATAACATGGCAGACGTCTTTCGAAAGTATTACGAAAATTATTTTTTTTTTTTACATTTCGAAATTCATCCAGGTGTTTATTAAATATTTTATTCACTTTTATTTTTTCCCACTAGGGTAATATTAGAGCATGTTCGTTAAAAATTGTTTTCCTCCTGTTTAATAGCTGCTTTAAACTTGGCCCTATATGGCAACAGAATGATTTATGTTCCTTCTCGAACAAGACAGGCAGATTCCTTGGTTTCTTTCCTCACCTGCAAGACCTCCTGATAGTGCTTCGCATTATCTTGAAAATAATGACAATAAGAGTGTGCCGTCTGTTTGACCGCTGGTAATAACACCAAAACCTGTTTGTCACTTGTAAACATCTTTTCCTATGCAATATAAGCATTTTCTCTGAGAAGACAGCCAATTCCCATATGTATGGTTTGAAGCAGATTGTGGCTGACGATATTCAGAAGTTCCGTGTCTGTGTTCTGTAATTCGTGTATTTGTTTTATTCAAGCTGTTCGAACTGTACGATTCAGTCGAAAAGAAAATATGGAAAAAGAAGTGGGAGTAATAATGGTGCATTATCAGACTCCAAAGTGAGGAGCAAACTCATTTAAAAAACAAATACTTGTGGGTCATCTATATGTCTATACCGAGCGAAGTAGCTCAAGTGGTAGAGCGTTGGCTTCGCATTCGGGAGGTCGTGGGTTCGAATCCCGCTGCCGACCATCCTGACTGAGGTTTTCCAGGGTTTCCCTCAGTCCTACCAGGCAAATGCCGGGATGGTACCTACTAAACAGGCCCTGGCCGATACCTTCCCAAATCCTTTCCATTGTTATTGTTGTTGTTGGATATCCAGTGTAAAATGGCCTCTGAGCTGTATCTGGTGATTGTTAAATAAATAAATAAATAAATATGTGAGACCAGATTCTAGATATTTACAAACTACCGAATTTATTTTAGGCTTGAGGAATTTTCTACACCAAATAATCGTCTTGGATTGGTTGAACTGGAATTTAGCATTCCTTTCAGCAGCGAGGCTATATGACACGTGGACATACAACTTAACGTGGAGTAAGATCTACATGAACTCCTCAACGGAAATCGAACCCAGGTTCTCCCGGACAGAAGGGTATTTTTATCATTGGTATTTAATTATTTTATTTGACATATTGTGACCATATAATTTTAAAATCAATTTAGTTTTCATTGAAGCCATCTGATAGGTATAGATATAATGAAATCTCTAATAAGAAGCACTTCGATGTAGTTCAGAGGTGAACATTAGGAAGTGAATATGTATGATGGTCATGTCGGAAGTTATAAAATGCACAAGATCAAAACTGTATTGAGCCTCACAGCACAAGTATTAAAGTTTAGAGGTCCTAAAAATAATCAACATGCAGAATCCCTAAAATGTATTCACTGTCAATAATCCCACATGCACAAGCCCTGAGTGCAGTAATCCTGAAAACCTCTTGTGACACTAGCATCAAGTATTGAAGTTCAAACGTTGTAGCAGAATATCTTTACATATACCGAGGGAGGGCGAAAGAGGTGTTCACAATTGATAAATTATAAATATTTCTTAACACTAGAAGGACCAAGCCGTCATTTTGACGGCATCACGTAAAACAATTTTCTATATCTCATATATTTCTTTGAGTTATCCAACCATACTTTAGGACTTTTGTTGTATTAAGGAGAGATTTGATATAGCACATAAACATTGTGTGTCTATTTTAAATAAATGCGTATTTTTGTTGTATACCCCTAGAAAGACCTAACCGTCAATTTGACTGCCTCATTTAAAAATCTATATTTCGTTGTTGGTGTGGACTGTTTTATAGGTTGTACGCTATATGGTAATAATAAATGTAATATTTATGTTAGAAACAATAAATTTTGAAATATTCTACAATATTTTTCCAACGAGTTTGCTATTTGATATATGTTTTATTTCTGCTTTTCATTGCTGTAAAAGTAAAATATTTGTTTTTTCTTTGATTGATTTCTTCTTGAATTCTATTCGTATCTTGTTGGAGACATTGTACTCTGTACAAATAAAGGTTTTCTTGAATGTACATATGAAAGATTACAAAAGGAACATGATACGTGCTTTCTAAGATTTGAGTGAAAATAAATTTCGCTTGGAAGAACAACAGGGAGATTGCTTCGATGTAGCTAGAATGCAGTGTCTGAAGCTACTTTTTCGGAGACGAGGAAGGAAACATATACAAAAATTTCCAGAAGTAATCAATCAAATGTCTTTATAGCAGGTCATGGGACACGTTGGATTAATATGGACGGACAGAATAATTCTGGGCGTACTGCCTCACACGACATCCTTTGCGAGAAACCTGTTCGTTATATTATGCGTTACATCATATTGAAGATGGTGATTTTGGCAGTGCTTTTCGCTTGTTCATAGACGAGACAATGTTGAGAAACATTTTGAAATGCACCGTTGTTGAAGCTCAGACAGCGTCAAGATTCTCTTTGGCCGCTGTCAATTGCAGAACAGTTTCATTTTTTTTTTTTTTTTTTTTTTTTTTTTTTTTTTTTTTTTTGCAATATTGATATTTTGTGTAGCTTCAGGTATACCTGTAAAGGAACTATTGAACGTAAGCTGTGGACCAGTGTTTTACAGAAAGATTATGGAAAGAAAGATATTTCTTAAAATAATGAAGTATCTTCGATTTGATAAAAAGTGCCCTAGCCCTTCAAGGCTTAAAGCAAACAAGCTTGCTTTGGTATCGTCTGTGTAGAACTTATTCATTGAGAATATTATCAGGCACTTAAAACCCACGGCAGTGTTTGTGTGGATGAACAGTTATTCTCTAGTAAGATGACATGCAAATACATATAATATGTGACAAACAAGCCTGACAAATTTGGATTCAAATGAGGCTACTTCCAGTTGTAAAGTCACGGTATCAACTAAAAGGCATTCTCTACCTGGGAAACGACTAAGAACGACGTCTGGACTTACACTTAGGCGAATATATTGTTCTGAAGACGATGGATTCTTTTCTCAACAGAGGACTGAATGTTACATGCGATAACATTTCTTACAAGTTAAAAATTAGCCGAATCTTTGAAAAAGAAACAGTTGACCTTGATTGGTAGTATGCGTCCAAATAGAAGAGAACTTTCCAAAATGTGCATGAATCAGAATGAAAAGAATATGTTCACTACAAACGTTTATGGATATCAATAAAAAAATCCACTCACAGTACATAAGTGTAAACGCGAGAAAAGTGCTACTCACTTGAGTTCAGTGCATACAAGTTGAAATAAAAATGTATTGAAAATATAAATTCTCCTTCATGTAATAAAAAGTTTGAAATACATATAATGATTTTGGTGTATTATACACTGGGTCTATGCTAAAGAAAAATAGCCCAGCCAATGCCTACAGGGCAGGTAGTGTGATCACGTGATTAGTAAAAAAGGTTTTCATACGTAGGAATGTACGTAGTATTCCTTTATTTTAATTTTTCATGTCACTGTCCTGTGAACAAACGTCCGATATTATCATTATATTTAATGTATTGACGGGATTTAGTGGATCACTCTGTATGATATCACGAGAAAAACTTATATAAAACATAAGCTAGTCGATTAAACAGATTAAATTAAAGCTAAAATAAGAGAAATATAAAGAAAAATTATATATATCTGGTGCAATTAAATAGCCGTCAAAATGACGGCTCGGTACTTCTAGGGAGGTAAAAATTTTGGTCCTTCTAGTGTTAAAATAGATACCATGATAGGGGACGCGTCACAAGACCTAAAACTAATTTCGCGGCACAAGGTCTAAACGGCACTAGACCTAAAAATCATTTGGCTGCATAACACCTAAAAATCACTTCGGCACAAGATCTAAACGACACTAGACCTAAAAATCTATTGTGGCGCTACCATCGCGTCCATGCCAAGAATACTGCACCTGTTAGTCAAAGTTTTAGATATACAGTTCCGTATTACAGAATCAAATTCTAGGTTAAGTCTTACAAGTAAATACATATTGCAGAAATATTTGCGTACATATTATTATTAGTAGTAGGAGTATAGTAATAGTAGTAGCAGTAGTAGTAGTAGTATATTTCAAATATGCTACTTTTTGAGACGTAAGTTTTGATACGAATAGGTAAAGTTAAAAACAGAGGTTATGTCACGTGAGTCACATGATGTCTTAACACCCAAAATAAACTCCTTCCCCCCAATTGGGTGTTAGTCTGTTTTATGTTTATTAAAATTACAAAATTTTTATTTTTATTACAATTACAGCAAATTAAGAATGTAAAAAAAATAATAACTTCACATCAACATGCTAAAATAATTAATGCAAGATAATTAATCACCCACTTTGTACTCTCTGCGTAACTGGATGAACCCAATCCTAAATATGGAACAGTTTTATGCTCAAATTTCATAAACAGTGGGAAATTTTAATATTATAGAAACTGTTCCTCCTCCCTCCTTAGAAGTGTAATTTCCAAGACACTGAAACATATACTTTACTACTTTGAGTTAAAAATTTAAATACCGAGTTCCATGCATCCAGCATAAGCAAATTCTTCCTTACTTTATAAATATTTTCTGAGAGAGTAGTGGGAAATTTAAATATTAAAGAAATAGTCTCCTTGCACTTTCCATTTTATGTGTTGAAGCTTCAGTTATTTTAAACTGGAAATTTTATATAGCAATTTTCATATTATTAGCTTCAGAGGTTGGCGAGATACACTATTAATAATAATATATAAAAACTCACCCCTTATACAATACGCATTTCCAAAAAAAAATCCTATCTTATATCCTGCTTTCGTAAGAAAATGATTTTTTTTAGAATAAAAATTTAACGACTCTGCTTGTAGTAGTATGCCCTGAAAGATAATTCACTCATTTTTACTCTTTTATATAAGAGTGCAGAAGATGAACACAGTCAAACAAATGAACTATTTCCATGAACAGTTTCCGACGTTTTACGACTAACTTATTCGTATATTTCTCACAACTTGTGATTTCAAATTCGTTCAGTAAGATCCAGGTTTCAAACCGGTAATAAACTCGAAATATAATAATAATAATAATAATAATAATAATAATAATAATAATAATAATAATAATAATAATAATAATAATAATATGTATTTATGTATGTATATATTTAATATGTATAAATTTATTGTCTTATTGAAGCATTTATAACCTGGAAATAAATTATTGGTTTGCCCTTAATACATAATGATCCTGTTCTTCTAGAAAAATTCTTGCTCCTTACACCCCTAAATGACTATGGGGTCACGGTGGTTCAGTGGCAGAGCGTTCACCTCTGGTGCATGGGGTCCTTGGTTCGATCCCTGATCGGGCCAGGTGATCTTTGTAGTGGACAAACAATGTGTGCTAGGATTTTCTCGGTGTTCTCCTGTTTCATCCAACTTCTTCATTCCACTATTTTATTCATTTCCCATCGTCCTCGCCTCCTCGAACATTTTATTTCATTTTACTAAACCACTATCTATTGGTTTCTACATATGTATTGTGTTGCATATTACATTAGTATTTTAGCGTTATTTGTTGATGTTTTTTTCTTATACATATTTTAGCGCTATTTTTTGATGTTATTTCTTATACATATCAACTTATTTAATGTTTACTGTGAAATATCTAGTGGACTTTTGTCCTAACTAAGTAAACTTTCGTGAACTTTTGTCCTATCTTTGGAAAGTTAGAGTAGGTTTTTGATCTACTCTTAATAAAATGCACTCTGCAAAGTATATACTGCAGTTTTGACTGCTTGCTTGGTTTATGAAAAGTCTCGGTAAATGTTCTTTGAACATTTTTGTTTAATTCATTTTAGGAATTTGTCATTGGATACTTGTATCTTCATTTTAATGAAACGAATTTCTTGACCAATTATTAGGGATGCGCACGACACAAGATTTCTGGCTGTCTCGTCTCGAAAATGTGCTGTAAAAGTGTTATCTCGACTCGAAAAATGTATATTTCTCTATTAGAAGAGCTGTGTCTTGACCCGAATTTTGTCAGGAAAATCCTGTCTCGACTCGTCTCGTGCGCATTCCTACTAATTATCCAATTAATTCTTGCAATGAAATAAGTTATATTATGTACATCATGTATAATTGCAGGGTAGGTTTTGATGATGATAGTAATGATCTTAGTATTACAAATGTAGTTATTACTGTTGAAATTATCTACTTTCGTAACATTATTGACAACGGGTTGCAGATTCGTATAGTGGTGGCGAATTTCAAAATTAAAGCAAGTGAATGAAAAATGCACAAGTCCTAAACGGCATAAAATCTAAACGGTAAAATACCTAAAAATCATTTGGTGGCACAAGACTTAAACGGCACAAGACCTAAAAATCATTTGGCGGCACAAGACCTAAACGCATAAGACCTAAACGGCACAACACATAAACAGCATAAGACCCAAACGGCACATGGCGTAAATGCCATAAGATCTAAAAATCATTTAATGGCACAAGACCTAAATGGCATAAGACCTTAACGGGAAAGTCCTAAAATTTGGGTTTAGTGCCTATATTTTTAGGTCTTATGCCGTTTAGATACTATGTTAACTGAAAGATATTTTAGTAATATTTCCATCAGTCAGGTGAGATGAAGGACGAAAAATTTCTCTCTGTAATGTTAAAGTCCGATTCGACTTCGTTGCTTTGTTTTCAGTTAGGAGTCTTTTAAGCATACCAGAATATTTGCCCACATGAAAAGCTAAATATCTCATCAGGTTTGATATTTGCGTGTAACAATAATAATAACACATTATTATTATTATTATTATTATTATTATTTATTATTATTATTATTATTATTATTATTATTATTATTATTATTATTATTATTATTATTATTATTATTATCATTATTATTATTATTTTAACTGCAACTGCTCATGTTGTATCAACTTTGTACTAAAACTGAGAATAAGATGCTGAAATTGGAAGAGAGTAGGAATTTCAGAATAAGGCAAGATCATGGGAAGAGGGAAACTATCAGATTAAACCAGAGAATTGGGGTTAAAAATATCGAGATGTAAATTTTATGCTTGGTGGCTTTGAATTTAGCGGCCCTATCAACACCGAAGCTATACAAGATGTGAACCTACAGTTTAAGGTGGAATCTAAACTACCTTTATGCGTTGAAACTTTTCAATGATCTCCCATGGAAGAAAGAAAAAAAAATAATAATCCTATTCTTATCTCTTAATCTTCCAAGTATGAATATCAAATCCGTATAATTTAGCGATAACAACTAACAGCTCTATAAATATTCAAAACTTCCTATCTACGTCCTTACAAAGTACTTGCTCGTAATGTCTAGGGTATTTGGCACATATCAAAGAATATTAAATGAAATTTCGAGAAATTAAATAGGAGATTAATCGTTTATTTACAAATATAATACTCTAATTAAAAGGTAGGGTACTAACTTTAACTCAGGACGCCACTCCGCCCTATATGCACTCTATCTTCCTTCTTACCCTTCCCCAATAACTAATGGAGAAAGGAAGTAATCTAACCTCTAGAAATCCTAATTTCCTTAATAATCAAATTACTCTCTATTATAGTAGGGACCTGTGGAAAATACGGTTTACAGAATTCAGTTACTCCTGGATCGTACTCCTTGCTTTTAAAGACGGGACCTCGACTCAAAGGTCACTGTCTGGCCTAAACCTGTCTCTGGGACTCCAAGTTAAGTCCACAAAGGGATTCTATCTAGCTTAAACATTTAATTATATAGGATAACTTGGTATTAGGGATAGGATGTCAGCCTCTACTCACGGCTCTATCTAAATTTCCTTACACTCAAGGAAATAAAGGAATTTGGTTAAATACTCACTCTAACACTCTCTTAAATTAAAGTTGCAGTGAGAAAATCTCTAATCTCTTACAGCACCTAAATATGCTATAATTACACAAGTAAGGGGACGAACCCAAACGCATTTGGATTTCTATTAAATGTTCCTCCACCATTAGGACGGAACCAAAACCTCGAGTCTATACGTGCGTCACTCACCTCAACCATAGACCCTTAGGAAGCTTAAATACTCCCATTCTAAACAAGCAATAGTAATCCAATAGCCTCTGTTATAGGCGTAGGATTAAGCATCTAAAATAACAACTTATTTCCTAACTCCCTATCATTTGTATATCCTATCTCATGGCCAAAGCTCAATTGCTTAAGCGGGCTTCTGTAATGTAGTAGAATCACTATTCTGGCTACATACAGTAACTAACTAGAGGGGACTCTCTCCAAGTGCACTATTCACTTCCAGTGCAGCGGACTGGCTGGCCAAGATCCTACATTCAGGAATCCTCAAAACGCACAGCAACGAAGATAGGGGAGGCAGCCTTTTTATACGTTTTGGCCTGCTAAAAAAAATAGCAACAAAAAATTCTTTAGAAAGTTTTTTAGCGCCAACTACTCAAATGGAAAATTCCCAGCAAGGGAGACTGAAATACAATGGATTTCGCAGCTAGCCTCCTCGACAGGCTTCTAAAAGAAAAAGTAAGCATGGAAAAAGCAACGATAGAACTAGCTAAACTGTAAATAATAATATGGTTAATTCTTAATAATAGGGGATGATGCTCTAATATATATATACATAAATATACAACACAAATTGAATAAATATTTCCTTACACTAATAATAATAAATTAAATGAATAGATATATACCATTAAATTAATATACTCCAGGCCTGGATTTCTAACTTATAAATAAACACCATTATTAAATAGAGCAATATTTAAATTATATCATTTATATTTGAATCTAATATCAGCAAGGTCGCAAGACGTACCTTGCACCCACCAGGATTCGAATTCGGAATCCCATGCTCCAAAGGCACGTGCCTAACTAGTAAAGTATAAAGTAATATAAGTTTTGGGATTTATTGATTGACGTCTAACATTTGTTTACGATACAGAGGATATCTTAAACAAAATGCCTCTTGCTCCGTCTCTTTCGACTATATTAGCGAGGCTACATCAGGCGTGAGCTACAGCTCAACGTGGGATCCTAACCACATAACCTCCTGCCTAGAATTGAATCCAGCTCTATCACGCCAAAGGCACATACGCTAACGGCTTAATCACGAAGAAGCTCCATATGTTGATCGAAACGACACCGAGACTGATACGATGTTTTTTGACTCGAGACGAGACCGAGAGTGTATTGGGTTTTATCTCGTCTCTATACCATTCCTAACATACATACACATCCTATTTATACAGATACACAGATTAATATGGATGTAGGAATAAATTGAAAAACCAACAATCTAACACCAACTGAATTGTTTTCCAAGTTCGATTAAGATACAGTAAGTTGTTTTGGTCGTTTACTTTGTCTATACTTAGTTCAACAAAGGAGAAAAATAACTATGACAGTTTCCTATATGTTAATACTATGGTGATAAATTTACCGATGACGAAATTACTGTGTATAAATTTCCGGTAACGAAATTACCTACATGCTAATAGTTTGGTGACAAAAGTACCAGTGACGAAATTACCATGACATAATTACCTAAGTTCGGCAAATTATCCAGAATGGAGGTGGCAAATTTCCGCTTTAAGTAAATTTGGTGCAAATTGTTCGGTGTCAAATTCACATACACAATGGGCCTTGTATCCAGTTAATTACGAAACCACAATGATCACTATTGTCGCGCTGAATTGGGTCAACGTAAGTCAAACCGCTTTGCAAAACGAAGATGAAGAAGTGCATTCTGTAATATTTGTAATGTTATATTTATCCACTTGACGAATGTCTGATATTTGATGCTGTGATTTCATTGTTCAAACATCTTTGGAAATATAAATGTTTTTTCTTTTTTCATTCTTTTTGAGTGGTGTTTGAGGCTGACATTTATTTTTGTTGTTTTAGTAACAAATTCCATGCCTCCCCCCCTTTTATTTAAGATTATGATCATAGAGTAAGGAAACTCCTTGTCCTTTCCAGGTAGGAAATTTATATACTAACAACTAATGAAACTGCGCGTTCATAGAAAAGGCGAGCGAAATATGTGTTATTTTAACTGTAGGTTTGATAAATCCCAAAAAGAGTAGCACTTCAGAGTGTTGAATATCGACACCATCATGGTATCTCAGCCCTTTAATTTATGTGAGGAAACATTCTATTTATTCTTTGAAATAAACGAGAATATTAACAAGTTTATTTTATTGTACTGATTTTTTTTCTTTTGAGATCTTTAAATGTATTCTATGCGAAATGTAACTACTATATTATGTAATTTTAATATATATAAATAAAAACTAAAGGGATATTACATTAATGTTAGAGATTAATATAAGAATTATAATTATATAAGAAGATTTTTAAAGCAAGTGACACTTGAGTAGGCAAGAAGGAGAAATTAGTAAAATCATTCAACCAAAATCCTGTCCATTTAAAAGAAAAATACTTCCTCATATAAATCAATGGGGAAAAAGTGGCAATTCAACATCCAATAAAACACACACACGCTTTCTTTCATTAAAGTCTATTTTCGAAAGCTACTCTGAAACGATGGCATGTCGTTTGCCACAACTTGATTTTGGTGTAGTTTGTCACAATAATTTTATTGCGGATATATCAGCTCCTATTACAGTGAATATTAGCACATACCTGACGAAACAGCTAAATCTTGCTAGACGCTCAGGCCCGCAACCAGAGGGGAGGCTAGGGCCCCCCTAAACCTTTTCGTGGCCCCTCCAGACCTGGATAAAAAATGCGATTTTGTAATTATTAATTGGGTGCTCTTTAAATTTCCTTACACTCAAGGAAATAAAGGAATTTGGTTAAATACTCACTCTAACACTCTCTTAAATTAAAGTTGCAGTGAGAAAATCTCTAATCTCTTACAGCACCTAAATATGCTATAATTACACAAGTAAGGGGACGAACCCAAACGCATTTGGATTTCTATTAAATGTTCCTCCACCACTAGGACGGAACCAAAACCTCGAGTCTATACGTGCGTCACTCACCTCCGCCATAGACCCTTAGGAAGCTTAAATACTCCCATTCTAAACAAGCAATAGTAATCCAATAGCCTCTGTTATAGGCGTAGGATTAAGCATCTAAAATAACAACTTATTTCCTAACTCCCTATCATTTGTATATCCTATCTCATGGCCAAAGCTCAATTGCTTAAGCGGGCTTCTGTAATGTAGTAGAATCACTATTCTGGCTACATACAGTAACTAACTAGAGGGGACTCTCCAACTGCACTATTCACTTCCAGTGCAGCGGACTGGCTGGCCAAGATCCTACATTCAGGAATCCTCAAAACGCACAGCAACGAAGATAGGGGAGGCAGTCTTTTTATACGTTTTGGCCTGCTAAAAAAAGTAGCAACAAAAATTCTTTAGAAATTTTATTTAGCGCCAACTTCTCAAATGGAAAATTCCCAGTAAGGGAGACTGAAATACAATGGATTTCGCAGCTAGCCTCCTCGACAGGCTTCTAAAAGAAAAAGTAAGCATGGAAAAAGCAACGATAGAACTAGCTAAACTGTAAATAATAATATGGTTAATTCTTAATAATAGGGGATGATTCTCTAATATATATATATATATATATATATATATATATATATATATATATATATATATATATATATATATATACAACATAAATTGAATAAATATTTCCTTACACTAATAATAATAAATTAAATGAATAGATATATACCATTAAATTAATATACTCCAGGCCTGGATTTCTAACTTATAAATAAACACCATTATTAAATAGAGCAATATTTAAATTATATCATTTATATTTGAATCTAATATCAGCAAGGTCGCAAGACGTACTAAGTGCTCTAATGTCCTTCAGAGTATAACCTGGGTCAGCTACTCGAACTTTCTTACTACTGCTGCTATTTATCTCCGAAAAATGAATACGACGCTTATTGTTTCGTGGAGCATCTACGTGACACAATAATTCAAGTTCAAAACTTGCATCTGCTTTAGGACGTGCAGCAACGTACACACTACGTGTAGGTTTCTTAAATCCGTTCGACATTTTTTCAAAGTTTTTGAGACTACAAACAACGATGTTTACAGAAAACGACGAGACGAGAAATTGTAATCTTGGCCAGGCTTGTTCCCTAAACTAGCTAAATTTCTCTAAGAAAGAAAAAAATAACAGCACAAAGAATCTTTTTTAAGCTTAATTTACTACGTCTGTGGGATGTTTTATTTTCCCCCCAACTTTACTTTCTCTTTCGTCTGGAAATAGCGTTTTGGCAAACTCCGGCTGTAGTTCACGGAACTTCTTACAAAATTCTGGGGCCACAAAAACAAGTTTGATCATATCAGCGTTTCTCTTGACTGTTCTACCACTGTCTTGATTACGAATTATATTAGTATTTGCAGCTAACTGTTTTTCGATCTTCCAAGGACCACTGTATCTCGGTAAGAGGCCTGCACTCACTTTATTAGTGGGGGAAGAAAGCCGTATTATCCTCCACCACACCATCTGACCGGGTTTGAATGGATTCGGTCGTCGACCTCTATTGTAAATTTGTTTTCTGTTAGCATGTTTTCGTCTCTGTACCTCATTCGCGCGTTTGTAAGCAGTCTCCATTCTCAGTTGGATTTCCCGAACATATTTACAATAATCTGGCTCCTCTTGAACTTCTTCTTTCTCTTCTTTGGTTTCATATAACGGGTGTTTAAAAGACCTTCCAAAGAATAGAAATGCTGGGCTGTATCCCGTAGCCGAACAAACTCTGGAATTTATTGCAAATTCAATAAGTTTAATATCTCTCGCCCAATTTTCATGCTTGTTAGCATACATGCCGACTATTGTCTTTACATCTTTTATCATTTTTTCGCTTTTATTTCCCTTTGGCCTATAAGCGCTAATAAAGTGACATCTTGTCTTAAGCAGACTCATTGTTTCTCTCCACAATTTTCCTGAAAATATTGAGTGATTGTCACTAGATATCTGAGAATAAGGTCCAAACTCCGAGAAAAAAGTTAAAAGACAGTCTACCATTGTCTTTGCAGTAAGTCTTCTGACAGAATAAATCTTTACCAATCTTGAAAATCCATCAACAAGGACTAGTCCATATCTATATCCTCCTATTTTACTCGGCACTAAGGATCCAAAATTATCGACATACAAGATCTGGTTAGGCCTAACAGCTAATGAAGATTCCATAAACCCATATTTAGTATTAGTATTTTCCTTGTATAAACTACACGGAACACAAGCTTTGCAAAAATTTCGTACATCGTCACGCATACTTGGCCAGAAGTAAGCTTCCCGCAACTTTCTTAGCGTTTCTATCCACGAAGGATGGCCTGATTCTTTAATTATATGAGCCATCACGCAGAGAGTTGTTCTCAATGAGTTTGGGATCCAAACCACATCCCTAACTTCATCATTTACTCTCAATCTTCTTTTCAGAATTCCATTCTCGTCTACAAAACAATTTATCTTCAGTCTCTTAAATTTTTGTTTCAGCTTACTAGAAACTGACACCTTATCTCCTTTTAAGAAAGCAATGAATTTCGAAATAAAAGCATCTCCATTTTGATTTTCTCTAAGTTTATCTAAATCTCTGATTTGCGAGAAGTCTGCATAATTATTTTCTTCCTCTTCTTCTACTAACATGCAGTAAGGTAATTCCGATTGCATTTCTGTCTTTTCTTCTAGAGAAAATTTTCTAACTTTGCTCACGACTAAGTTCTTTCTTCTTTTCCTTTCCTTCATTTGTTTCTTTAATAGTTTTACTTCCCTAAAACTATTATAATCAATGAGTAAAACCTCAGACGTTGGTAGCTCCTGAACGTCTACTACTTTTCCTTCGCTTGTCTCTATCTTTAGAAAAAAAATCGTTTTCAGCTTCTAACGGTAATAATTCATTAGCCTCGTTGCTCCCCTCAAACTCTGGACCTTCAGTGTGCGAGTTTTCGAGACGAGACAGAAAATCTACGGGATTTGTCTTCCCTTGCTGAAATCTCAGCACAACTGGAAATCTCATTATTCTTGTTAACCACCTCTGAACAAGCGCTGGTACTTTCATAGATTTTATCAGTGATAAAATCGGTCTGTGATCTGTATATACATAAATGACAGGAGCATGAATTAAATATAATTCGAACTTCTCAAGTGCAATAACAATGGATAAAAGCTCTAGATACGTAGAACTATATTTACTCTGAGTGGGAGATAACTTTCTAGATCCATACGCTACTACTGGTAAACGGCCCTTATCATCCTTTTGGCAGAGGGTGTACCCAGTAGCCACCGAGCTTCCGTCCACATATAAGTAGAACGGATCATCTAACTTCGGTAGAAGTAATTCAGGATCTTTGGCTAATTCCTCCTTTAGTTTCAATAACGCTTTCTCGTGCTTTTCTTCCCATTTAAATTTTGCATCTCGCTTCAACAAATCTGTAAGCGGTGAAACTATCATAGCCATATTTGGTATCCGAAAGTGAAAAAACTGAAAAAATCCCAAGATCGCTTGAAGCTGTTTTACATTCTTCGGCCTAGTAATTTGCTGTGCCATCTTTAATTTCTCCGGAGTGCATGTTATTTTACCGGGAGTAATAGTATATCCCAGAAATTATATTTTCTGCGTAAAAAGAACTGCATCATCCGGGTTAAGGGTAAGTCCTGCATCGCTAATTCTCTTCAACGTTTCTTTAAGAGTTTCAATTAACTCATCAGGTGTCTTACCGCCCACCACTATATCATCATAGAATGAGATGACCTTAGTATAATATAGTTCCTTTAAAACCATTTGCATTAACCTGGCTAAAGCAAATGGGTAATTACATAATCCATAAACTCCTCTAATGAACTGATACGTGCCCAAATGAGTTATAAAACCTGCATAAGGTTGACTTTCTTCATCTAATTCAATCTGAGCGAAAGCATATGATAAATCAAAACATGCATAGAAATTCATCTTCCCTAAGTGAGTTAGGGCTTCCATTATACTTGGCAAACCTACTTTTTCCTTCTCTGTTAGTTCGTTAACTTTTCGACTATCTAATATGACCTTGAAACTACCATCCTTTTTCTTATGCAAAATCGGGCAGCTTACGTACGGAGTACTCGCCTTTTTAATAATTCTATCTTTTTCCATTTGATCTAACACTTTCTCCATAATCTGCCTTTTCTCTATAGACATAGGTCTAAGCCGACAGGTAAAGGGTTTGGGGTTTTTAATATTTATATGATGTTTCATTAAATGTGTAACTCCTGGTTTGTCTGAAAAAACGTTCTTATATTTTTCCAAAATATTTCTCATTTTATTTTTCTCTGTGGGTCTAAACTAACATTGTATAACATCTTTTCTATAAGCTGGCTGGGGGCATTCTCAATGGCCGCACAAGGGACATTTTCCTCCCCTCTTATTTTATGAGGTTTGTCATACTCGCATACTGTCATCCCTCCGTTCTCAATACACCATCCTCGGAGCGATGTACACAAAACAATCTTTGCCCTCGCCAGGCAATCTCTTCCTACAATCAAGGGTTTCAGAAGAGAAGATACCACGTGGAACCGTTGCCTAATTTTATGGCCGTAAAATTCAACTTCTACGAGCACACTCTCTAAGGAAGTCGTTGACCCACTCGCTAGACTTAAATACAATGGATCTTTCTTAAACTTCGCCCCTCTCTCTCTCCACAAATTTGCTTCGTTTTCGTCAACAAAGCTCAGTAGGCTGCCAGAGTCGCAAAACAAGAATACATCTCTATTTAATATTGTCGCTTTTATTAGTGGCTCTGTTCTCCACCCTTGAGATTCCTTTTTTGCTTTCGATGCAATAAAAAAGAATTCTTTCTTCTTCCTGACGCACCATCGTTTCCCCCTTTACAAAGAGTACCGTTATCCCTAATTGATGTTGACAAACTTTTTGAAGTTCTCTCTCGATCCTCTGGAATTACGAATCCCGTAAGAAACGACTCATCGCTAAAGCACCATGAATTTTCCGCAAGGTAAAGATTTATCTTTGCTTCTGATAGAAAATCAGCACCAAGCACTAATTCAATAGAAGCGTGAGAAAGAGCATAGAATTTATGCGTAAATTTCCTCCCTTTTTATGAAAAAAGTTGGCATAACCACAAGACTACAGTTAGCTTCACCTGTAGCTAACAAAATCTTTTCATTTACTTTTTCCGACTTCGCTCCTTTCTCTATCCATTTTTTCGCGGTCTTAATATCAATTAATGAAATAAATGATCCACTGTCCAAGTAACAGTCTTTAATATGTCCGTAAAATTTCCCAAAAAGATAAGGAGGTGCATTTTTTCCTTCTAGCAATCTAGTGACCGTAGCTGCAATATTTTCCCTTTTCCCGTGGTTCTCAAACTTTTTCTTGCTGGGGAAAACATAGCGTTTGTGCCCAAAACCTAGACACGCATGACATTTAATTTCAGCCTTTCTTGGTCTCTCTTTCTTACTTTCTCTCTTTTCATTTGTTTGCCTGCTAAAATATGCTGGATTTAATGCTTGCGGCCTAATCGAGGGGACTGACTCAGTGCCTATCTCTCTACTACTCACTGCAGCCAATTGGATACTTTCTTCCTTCCCTGCGCTATGCTGTTTAGCATAGTTATAATCTTCTAATAAATACGCTTGAATTTTCAAGGCGTATTCTTCCAACTCCCTTAAGTTTGCAAATTTCCTATCATGAAGAAATTGTTTATACTTAGGGTGTGCTTTACTTACAATCTTGGCTATCTGTTCTACCTCCTCGACTGGATTTTTCATACGAGAGAAGAGCAATGCCATTTCTCTAATAAATCTTGAGAAAGATTCGTCCGGTCTCTGAATTCGTGTCGCCAATTGAGCTTCTATTTCGCTTTCATAATTAAAGCTAAAATATTCCTGCAGTAGACTATGCCTAAATGCAGTAAAATCTGTAAATTTTGACTTGAAATTAAACCATTTACGGGCGTCAGAAACTAAGGCATTTGGAATAACTTTCTCTAGCAATTCATTCATTGTCATACTTTTGCTCTTCGCAAGATCTGTCAATTCATCGAGGAAATCGAATGGATTCCCCGATACTTGTCCTGAGAACTTCGGTAACGGTAGTTTTATTTCATCCAAACTACTACATTTACAATTTCTGTGCTCATTATTTTCTTGATTCCCCTCTCTAAGCTTACGTATTTCCTCTACTATTTGGTCTATTCCTAGATCAACATCCGAATCTATCACTAAAGCGGATTTTAACAAGTCTAATTCAATTACGTTCTCCATTTTCCTCCTACGTCTGTTTCTCGGTTTCATTTAATTTCTATTCCAGACGAGAATTCCCCACTTTTAGAAGAAAGAAAAAAAAGATAATAATCCTATTCTTATCTCTTAATCTTCCAAGTATGAATATCAAATCCGTATAATTTAGCGATAACAACTAACAGTTCTATAAATATTCAAAACTTCCAATCTACGTCCTTACAAAGTACTTGCTCGTAAAGTCTGGGGTATTTGGCACATATCAAAGAATATTAAATGAAATTTCGAGAAATTAAATAGGAGATTAATCGTTTATTTACAAATATAATACTCTAATTAAAAGGTAGGGTACTAACTTTAACTCAGGACGCCACTCCGCCCTATATGCACTCTATCTTCCTTCTTACCCTTCCCCAATAACTAATGGAGAAAGGAAGTAATCTAACCTCTAGAAATCCTAATTTCCTTAATAAACAAATTACTCTCTATTATAGTAGGGACCTGTGGAAAATACGGTTTACAGAATTCAGTTACTCCTGGATCGTACTCCTTGCTTTTAAAGACGGGACCTCGACTCAAAGGTCACTGTCTGGCCTAAACCTGTCTCTGGGACTCCAAGTTAAGTCCACAAAGGGATTCTATCTAGCTTAAACATTTAATTATATAGGATAACTTGGTATTAGGGATAGGATGTCAGCCTCTACTCACGGCTCTATCTAAATTTCCTTACACTCAAGGAAATAAAGGAATTTGGTTAAATACTCACTCTAACACTCTCTTAAATTAAAGTTGCAGTGAGAAAATCTCTAATCTCTTACAGCACCTAAATATGCTATAATTACACAAGTAAGGGGACGAACCCAAACGCATTTGGATTTCTATTAAATGTTCCTCCACCACTAGGACGGAACCAAAACCTCGAGTCTATACGTGCGTCACTCACCTCAACCATAGACCCTTAGGAAGCTTAAATACTCCCATTCTAAACAAGCAATAGTAATCCAATAGCCTCTGTTATAGGCGTAGGATTAAGCATCTAAAATAACAACTTATTTCCTAACTCCCTATCATTTGTATATCCTATCTCATGGCCAAAGCTCAATTGCTTAAGCGGGCTTCTGTAATGTAGTAGAATCACTATTCTGGCTACATACAGTAACTAACTAGAGGGGACTCTCTCCAAGTGCACTATTCACTTCCAGTGCAGCGGACTGGCTGGCCAAGATCCTACATTCAGGAATCCTCAAAACACACAGCAACGAAGATAGGGGAGGCAGCCTTTTTATACGTTTTGGCCTGCTAAAAAAAATAGCAACAAAAAATTCTTTAGAAAGTTTTTTAGCGCCAACTACTCAAATGGAAAATTCCCAGCAAGGGAGACTGAAATACAATGGATTTCGCAGCTAGCCTCCTCGACAGGCTTCTAAAAGAAAAAGTAAGCATGGAAAAAGCAACGATAGAACTAGCTAAACTGTAAATAATAATATGGTTAATTCTTAATAATAGGGGATGATGCTCTAATATATATATACATAAATATACAACATAAATTGAATAAATATTTCCTTACACTAATAATAATAAATTAAATGAATAGATATATACCATTAAATTAATATACTCCAGGCCTGGATTTCTAACTTATAAATAAACACCATTATTAAATAGAGCAATATTTAAATTATATCATTTATATTTGAATCTAATATCAGCAAGGTCGCAAGACGTACCTTGCACCCACCAGGATTCGAATTCGGAATCCCATGCTCCAAAGGCACGTGCCTAACTAGTAAAGTATAAAGTAATGTAAGTTTTGGGATTTATTGATTGACGTCTAACATTTGTTTACGATACAGAGGATATCTTAAACAAAATGCCTCTTGCTCCGTCTCTTTCGACTATATTAGCGAGGCTACATCAGGCGTGAACTACAGCTCAACGTGGGATCCTAACCACATAACCTCCTGCCTAGAATTGAATCCAGCTCTATCACGCCAAAGGCACATACGCTAACGGCTTAATCACGAAGAAGCTCCATATGTTGATCGAAACGACACCGAGACTGATACGATGTTTTTTGACTCGAGACGAGACCGAGAGTGTATTGGGTTTTATCTCGTCTCTATACCATTCCTAACATACATACACATCCTATTTATACAGATACACAGATTAATATGGATGTAGGAATAAATTGAAAAACCAACAATCTAACACCAACTGAATTGTTTTCCAAGTTCGATTAAGATACAGTAAGTTGTTTTGGTCGTTTACTTTGTCTATACTTAGTTCAACAAAGGAGAAAAATAACTATGACAGTTTCCTATATGTTAATACTATGGTGATAAATTTACCGATGACGAAATTACTGTGTATAAATTTCCGGTAACGAAATTACCTACATGCTAATAGTTTGGTGACAAAAGTACCAGTGACGAAATTACCATGACATAATTACCTAAGTTCGGCAAATTATCCAGAATGGAGGTGGCAAATTTCCGCTTTAAGTAAATTTGGTGCAAACTGTTCGGTGTCAAATTCACATACACAATGGGCCTTGTATCCAGTTAATTACGAAACCACAATGATCACTATTGTCGCGCTGAATTGGGTCAACGTAACTCAAACCGCTTTGCAAAACGAAGATGAAGAAGTGCATTCTGTAATATTTGTAATGTTATATTTATCCACTTGACGAATGTCTGATATTTGATGCTGTGATTTCATTGTTCAAACATCTTTGGAAATATAAATGTTTTTTTTTTCATTCTTTTTGAGTGGTGTTTGAGGCTGACATTTATTTTTGTTGTTTTAGTAACAAATTCCATGCCTCCCCCGCTTTTTTTAAGATTACGATCATAGAGTAAGGAAACTCCTTGTCCTTTCCAGGTAGGAAATTAAATACTAACAACTAATGAAGCTGCGCGTTCATAGAAAAGGCGAGCGAAATATGTGTTATTTTAACTGTAGGTTTGATAAATCCCAAAAAGAGTAGCACTTCAGAGTGTTGAATATCGACACCATCATGGTATCTCAGCCCTTTAATTTATGTGAGGAAACATTCTATTTATTCTTTGAAATAAACGAGAATATTAACAAGTTTATTTTATTGTACTGATTTTTTTTCTTTTGAGATCTTTAAATGTATTCTATGCGAAATGTAACTACTATATTATGTAATTTTAATATATATAAATAAAAACTAAAGGGATATTACATTAATGTTAGAGATTAATATAAGAATTATAATTATATAAGAAGATTTTTAAAGCAAGTGACACTTGAGTAGGCAAGAAGGAGAAATTAGTAAAAACATACAACCAAAATCCTGTCCATTTAAAAGAAAAATACTTCCTCATATAAATCAATGGGGAAAAAAGTGGCAATTCAACATCCAATAAAACACACACACGCTTTCTTTCATTAAAGTCTATTTTCGAAAGCTACTCTGAAACGATGGCGTGTCGTTTGCCACAACTTGATTTTGGTGTAGTTTGTCACAATAATTTTATTGCGGATATATCAGCTCCTATTACAGTGAATATTAGCACATACCTGACGAAACAGCTAAATGTTGCTAGACGCTCAGGCCCGCAACCAGAGGGGAGGCTAGGGCCCCCCTAAACCTTTTCGTGGCCCCTCCAGACCTGGATAAAAAATGCGATTTTGTAATTATTAATTGGGTGCTCTTTAAAGCGGCGTTTGCCTCTGCGTCTTTGCTTCCTTATATAAGAAACTGCAGCTAAAACCAATACTTCTTCGATAACCTTCATGTCTTCTCATAAGATATCAACTGAAGCAGGTCATTCTCATTCTACATTTCTGGCGAGGGAAATGAAAAGACCTGGAAACCCTGACTGACTCATAGTATGATTTACAACTCTGGTGAAATTAAAATTACCGAGTAGCCACTTAGGTCGCGTTCGCTGTGGGGGGTAACGCATTGTAAACGCTTTCTCGACTAGCCAGACTCTTAGGCTGAAAACTAACAAATATATTATGTATGTATCTGGCCATTAATTTCTAAAGATATCCCCTAGAAATTTCCTGTGTGGCATTGCAACCCAACATGATTAATCGTCCTGTGAAGCAGCTAACAATTCACGATAATAAAGAATAATTTATGAGTAAATTAAATATGGATAATCACTGTTAAAGTCACCGTTACCTATGAAGATGTTAAAGAGCTGACTCCATTAACGAACTCGGCCGAGATAACCGTTCTACTTATCTACTGCAAATATCAAAATTCAGAAATTCACTTTCACTCAAGAGTTATCCTGTGGAATAAAGGATTACTAACATTACAATCTTATAAGTCCCATTGGCGTGATCCTAATAACATATCTATAGGCATATAAGCTATCAGAATTTATGTAATCTTTGCCTTATCAAATTATAAGTCTATTATTTATACAGTAAAAACCCCATACCAGACATTTCTCAATAGTGGATACCTCCAAAATAAATCACATTTTTTTTTTGTCCACTCAAAAATATATGATGGAGAACCTTCCCTTTTATAGGAACCCTCGCGGACATTCTTTTTTGCTCCCAATATTTTAGTAACTTCCCTTTATTCTTAGTTCATATGTATTTAGCACAGAAAATAATTTCTGTATTTTGAAAATAAAGTTACAATTGATTCCTTCAACTACTCCAGCAATTATAAGCAAATTCCTATCATAGTCTAATATTCACGGGATTGTACGCAGACAATTATTGCATACTGTTCCAATAAATTCGTTAATTGTCATGATAGGTTAACACTGTCTATATCGTCCGTTTTTAACAATAACGTTGCATTTCAATAAAGACTTGTGTTATCCCATCGGTGTTTATCTTATTACATTGATGTTTGAAACGCAGTGACTGCATTTATTTGAGTAAGCCTAATAAATTAAGGCGATACTTATGTTTCTTTATAGATTACAGCATTTCGATATTAGCTTGTATTTACAACCAATGCATTTACTGTAAACTATACAAATTTCTGCACGAGCTGTGACTAATTTAAATTTTTGTAGCCTCTCTTCAACGAGTATCTCCTAATTATGGGCAAGTATTCATTCCCTTTTGGCGTACGTTATTATTAGTTATTAATCTATACCTGTTTGAGATTCCCAATTACAGTGATACACAACTGATTTGCATTTTATGTTCTCTTTCTCTTTTGGTACTAATATTCAACTAAGCGGACCTTGAGATCTACTTGAGATATGCAACCGCAGTTTAACAAACGTTTAATTACGTTATACGAGCCATACACTGACGTATTTTTCCGCCGTAGCCATAAAATTTCTTGCGCTAGTCTTGTTAGCAGCTGTCAATACGTTAGTGTATGGGGCCTGGCGTACGTTTACGTACCGAATTTTTATACGCTGGAAAAGTCTGGCTGCTTTTAACTTCGAGCGTAAATACGGCGCGTAAAAACGGCTCAGATGAAAGGGTTTTCGAGCAGCAGGTGGTCTCCTGCCCTTTCCACGGCCTTCTCCCTGGTCTGGTCTTATTGTTTTCAGAAGAGAAAATCTGTTCTTGTGTTGTCCTCGCGAATCGTTGCTGAGGTTAGCTGGTAGACTCACCAGAAATCATCATTCCAATCTAGTTTCAGTCTTTCCATACAAGATACCATTTCGGCTAAACTAATATTTCCTATTCCACAAAACGAGACATTTTTTCTAATTAAAATTCATAATTAATTTTGAGTGCACAGAGAAAAAGGTATTTAAATCCAATACTTCCTAATCTGAATTCGCAAATTATGAGAGCTCCTCCGTGGCTATATAGTCAGCGTACGCGTTTTCGGTGCGGGGCGCCCTGTTCGATTCTAGGCGGGAGATCATGCGGTTCGGGTTCTACTTCTCATATAGGCTCGCTAAACTTATCGAACCTGATGCCTTTGGACTAGGAATTTAAAATTTAATTTAATATTTGGACATTAGTTTTTCTTCACACACGTAAAGGTGCATATAAACATGAAGTCACACCTTCAGAGTTGCCCATGTTGTGATACTGAAATGAAATCTTTGAGTTTAACTTCCCACGATTATTCCCTTTAGACTAAAGGATACAATAATTAAGGCAAGTGAATGATGATGAGAGAATTGGTGGAATGAAATGTGGGAGGAAACGAGAGTACCCACATACCAGAGATAAGTGCTTTAGCACTGAGCCGCTGTGGCCCTCTGTTGTGATATTTTTAAAAAAGTATGACCGTCAATAGCATTTGACCAATTTTTGCCGAATTGAAAATTATCTATAAATCATATGTTGCTCCCACTATTGAGTATTCTTCTATCTCGTCTATGGCCTGACCTACTCATTTAAAAAAAATAAATTCCGTAATTAATTTATTTTTAGCCATTGTATCCTACTGAGTACCTCACCTCCGAACACTTCCAAAAATTAGCGTTTTAAAATATCTCAGTATCAAACCTCCCCTAGTGAGAAACAAAATTGGTGACCTAATATTTTTGCAAAAAATTGTAAATGGTCACATATCATATGAATAGTTGTTAAAGTCTGATCAATTTTCGCGTACCCACTAGAACAACACGGTCTAGTGATCTCTTTTACACTCGAGCGGTGAGAGTTAATATTGTCCAAAGGTCCCTTCTAAACAAAATTATCAGTACCTATAATCAGTTACCAGAAACTGTAGACGTTTTTTCAAGTGAGTATACTTTCAGATCATCTATAAATAAGCTATTTTTGTAATATCGCTGTTATCTTGTACCATCTTGACCTCAAATTGTTATTAAATTGTTATGCAATTGTTAAAATGTTTCAGAGTAAAATGGCCTAGTGCTGTATCTGAAACCTGTTATAAATAAATAAAGGATGCCACGCTATTTACAAAAACGAAGAAAGAAAAAGAAAGAAAGAAAAGAAAAGAAAAGAAAAAAGAAAAGAAAAGAAAAGAAAAGAAAAGAAAAGAAAAGAAAAGAAAAGAAAAGAAAAGAAAAGAAAAGTGAAAGATAAGGTTAGCACATCCAGCAGCAATGTTTCTTCCAGGCATACTTGCGGGAAAATGGTTGCCTCCGGCCGAACACAAATAAACCTGATCCCAATAACAAAGATAAATTACATTTCACTCTTGTGAAGGACACTCCTTCACCAACTAATGCAAATATTTTTTTTATCCGACGCTTCCCTGAAAAAAAAAATATTCGAAGGAAGCATCACCAGCATTAAGGCTATAGTTACCTACGAAGTAAGTTTAAATAGTAGTAATCCTGTCCTTGAACAAGATACTATCCGATATTTCCCTGATAACACGGAGCAAATAATTGAGTTTGAATATCGAAATTCGATGACGATTCTTCCCATTTTGACAATGTGCTGCTTGTTATTTTAAGTACTTTCTCAACTTGACAATAATTTATAGCGAAATAGGTTCAGAAAGTAATTATTTTTTCACGCGATCTTGACATTACTCATAAATAAAGAATTAGTAAACCACGAGATATAATGTTTGTTTCTTCGTATATTATTCCAAACGTCAGTTTGTGCAAATATTTATATCTAATAATAATTCTATTTCACCATTAATGTTTATATACTAAGTCAAATAGCAAATCGTTGTACAGCCTTTTTTGTGTGGTTGCTTCCCAGCCGTAAAAGTTCTGGTTCAATTCGAGGTACCGGCCATGTTGAATATTTTTCAACATTGTATTATATCTCATCATGATGGGGATATGTTTACGAACACTTACCTGAAAAGTACAATAGATATAAGCCCAAAAGAGATCATAACTAAGACCAGAATTAAAAATTACACCCATTTACAGGAAATACACTCATAAATTTATATTAACTTATTAAAGCATTTGTCAATCTCAGTGTTGGAAGTACCATCAAACCATCCTAGATAAATGTCAGCTTAAGGTATATTGCCATAAAATATTATGTAACACTCAATACTTGTCATTTAAATAATTTATTTCACGAACAACTCAATCGTTTTGCTATGTTTGCAAGTAGTATAAGCATCATTATTAGAAGAATTGACATAACTGACGCAATCTGCTACTTAATAGTGTATATTTTTTTTACAAACATTACATATTCAACATAGTAGAAACTCATCTTCAAGACTGCTTCGTGTGGATGTTTCCATATTGCAGGCTATTAATTAAACATTTATTTATGAAATATGAACTATCACCTAAGGCGTTTTTCAGAAATCCGAAAAAAATTCTCCCTCAAGAGTAAACTACCCGTTGTGCATCTTTTCAAGAAAAATTAGTTATGTCATATTGTACAGTTATTAATAAACCATTTATTTATCAATTACGAACAAAATTAACTGACTCGTGTTTGAGAAAATGTCTCGAAAAAACTCACAGGCAAGAGTAAACTAACATTTTGGTATTTTTACCACAGAAATAACTTATGCCAGATAATAAAAGTGGTAATGAAATATTGATGTACGAGCAGAATCGTTAGAGTCATTTTCGATAAAATCGCGTTTGTCTTTTTATTTTCATCTATCAGTGAACTTCCTTTATTTTGGGGGATAGGAAGAAAATTCGAAAACCTTCCCTTGGAAATCTGATAAAAGTATTAAGTTTAGAAACTTATCACTCGAATTTAAAGAAAATTATCCGATGTTGAGTTCGCCCTTACTACTACTCTATTGATTTGTATGTATATGTGGAAACCGTCAAGTTCGGGTGGATTTTACCCTCATGTCACATACCCGAGAGCAAGAGCGAAGAAAAAAGTTATTAAGTGTTTAAAACATTTTTTTAGTACAGTAAATTACTAAAGACTACATTTAAAGAAAACATGAAAATAAACAGTGATAAACTGGCAATAAACGAAAACCAGAGTAGAACTGAATTTAACCTGACCCCGCATGCTAACACCGGGCGGCGGTAATTTTGTCACCAGAAAATTCGTCACGGTAATTTCGTCAACGGTAATTTTGTCACCAAAATATTACCATATAGGTAATTTCGTCACCGAAAATAATGTCACGATAATTTCATCACCAGTGACTTTTAGAACATAATACAAGTACAATGAATGAACTCGAAAAAGTTTTTGAAATTGTTTTCTTTTATCTTCAACTGAAGCAAAACTATGCAGGATAATCAAAATAGATTATTATTATTAAATAAAGAGTTACATATTTTAGATATCGTATTTGAGACAAGAGATAAAAGTTTCCAGTCATTCTATCACAGAAATATTGTCATATAGGATTTTTTAACGGTTATTTCTTCACCTTTGTTAAATTAAATAGAGACAAAGCAAACGATCAAACAGCTTACGTTATTTTAATAAAACTTAGAAAACAATTCAGTTGGTGTTGAACTCTGCAAAATTGAAGTTTCTGGTACTCGACGCAAGAACAAGCACCAGTAGAATAAAATAATGTATACTTGAGCAAATGTTAAAAGCACAGGCAACATGGGGCACTAATGAGTTCATTATTCACTATTTACAAATATTAAATTTTGCGAATATCAAAATTTCAGAACAGAAAATAGTAAACAAATATGGGAAGATACGGCAATCAGTTAATTTTCCCGCAGAATAGACGAAAATTTTTATCTTTCTAGTACCGTTCTCTGAGCTCAAACTCTCGGACCTTCCGAGTTAACAGAGTCATTTCAAAAGAGTGGCCTTTTTTTTTAGGAGCTATTAAAAGAATTATATTTCAACTCTGAGTACACATTGGCAAATTGTTATTGGATATACATATGTGAAGAGAACAAATTTCTATAAAGGAAGAGAAACGTATAAATATTTCTGGATGTTTCCTTTAAATATAGCCTTATGAAGCTATTAAAAAGTGAAACATGGATGGTGAACGCCAACTTTTCAATGGCTAAAAAAAAAAAAAATGTATGTTATTTGTGGTGAGACTTCCTTTACTAGGTATACGCCCTAATGTAGACCAAGACACAAAATTCATATGAAGAACTGTTTCGTGCGGTGGTGCATCAGTGCAGTGAATTTAGTGAATATCCGGACCTGTAAGTATGGTAATGGATTTTGATATAGCGTAAATGCTGGCTGCAAATGCAACTTTTGGAGATTCAACTCGTTTATACCGTTACTTTTTTCACCTGACTCAGTCGATATGGAGGAAGGTCCAAGAGCTTGGACTCTTAGAACGGTACAAGAGCAATGAAAATTTTCGTTTTTTTTTTTTTTTTTTTTCGAGAAAATAAACAGATTTGCGTTTCTTCCAATAACAGATTTGCATCGATTAATACAACTGCAGATGTGCATCCAGAAAGAGCTGGAACTTCTGGACTAGTTTGATAGCACTTACGTGTCAGTCACGTATCGCCGTGTTAAAGGTCGGTCTGGGAATATTTGTTTGCGTAATGTGCCCCGTCTATATCCCCCAGACAATTGGAATGTTCACCAAGCTACCTTTAACAGCAATTATAGAATAAATAGTATTTGTGAATTGTGGAACTAGAAGTTTCATCATCTATTAGGAATGTCCCACGCAACTATTTGGAAGCTTATTCATGATATTCAACAAGTTGAAGCAACGGTGTCAGCTGTGCTTCGTCAAGATGCTGTGGGGCAACCACCCAAACAGCAAACTAGAAGAGTGTTTCAATTTTTTCAGAAACGGCTCTAGTCTTTGTGCTTAACGTATAACACTGGAACTAAATGTTTGAAAAAAAATTGCTTGTTGTTTCCTATAATGTTATGAATAGTAGAAAATGAACAAGTAAACCATTTATTGCATTAATACAAGTTATATTTTGTTTGTTAATTTTCTGTTCTGAAATTTTAATATTGCCAAAACTTAATATTTGTAAATAGTGATATATAAATCCATCACTGGCCCATTTTGCCTGTGCTTTTAACATTTGCTGAAACTGACATTGTGTTATTTTACTGCTGTTTGTTCTTGCTTCGAGTATCCGAAACTTTGATTTTCCAGAGTCGAACACCAACTGAATTGTTTTCCAACTTTGATTAAGATAAGGTCAGCTGTTTCGGTCGTTTACTTTGTCTCTACTTAGTTCAACAAAGGTGAAAAAATGACCATGACAAAATTTCCTGCACGCTAATATTTTGGAGACAAAATTACAAGTGACGAAGTTACTATGTCGAAATTTTCGGTGACGAAATAGCCTACATGCTAATATTTTGGTGACAAAATTACCGGTGCCGAAAATTCCGGTAATGAAATTACCTAAGTCCGCTAACACCCAACCTTTCAATAAATAAATATTTAAATGATTTTTAACAACTAGATAAAAACTAAATGGCAAGATAAACTTTGAAATAAAAAAGGTAGGTGGAAGCAGCGGGGAGGATCCCTTCAACTTACAAAAGCCGAGGTAACAAGGATCAAACTATTTCTAAAGAATGGGGCTGGAGGTAGTTGTATAAGTCTTGTTTTTCCTTTCTGGTCTATTTTTGAGCTGTGGATAAGGTAGTAAAAATTGGTATTCCGTTAGGGGATAATTTATTCTATTTGTTACTACTATATTCTTCGTTAATTTTGTAAGAAAGAAGAACAAAACGAAAGCTGCAACCATTAATTAATCTTATTTTTTTAAAATTGAATTTATCATTCAGTAGCCCACTTTTTAACGACCAAAGTCAACAGCCTAAAACATTGTATAATAAAAATATCAATCAATTATTCAACTATCGCTACACTCCTTTACTCCGTTATTCTTTGTAAACTGCAGTTCCAAACAATAGGCTTATTTCGGAAGGTAAGAGGAAACCACACATCAAGCTCGTTCAGATTGTATTAAATCATTATTGTGTCTGTTTAGAAATTTAAATGTTTGCAATTTATATCGTAAAAAATTGAATATAACTTTTTGCCTGTCCTGTGTCCTCCTTCGAAGTACGATTTATATAAATATTTAGTGATCTCAGATCACTAAGTATAATGATCTAAGATTGTACCAAAAATAGGCCAAATGGATTGAGCTGCTTGGACGCAATATAGATAAATGTGAATTTTTAATCCTCTTCGGCGTGGCTCCCAGTCTGTTTCTTCTATGCTTTCTTTTTATTCTTTTACTTAACAACACAATGTTTATAGCACCTGCACTTAAAACCATGGCCTCAGATAGATCCATCTTGTTCAAGCAACTTGAGTAAACTGGAAAACGACCATGTGCTCAAACAACAGGCAAGAGGAAAAGCGAAAAATGACCGCTTCTTTTTCTTCTTCTTTTACGCGCCTATTTTTACGCTAGATGTATGGGCCAACTTACGGACCGAAATTTACGATATCATTGCGCGCTGAAAATACGCTAGTGTATGTTGGCCTTTACGGTAAAAGAGGTTCAAAAATGATTGAAAAATCAACCTTCTTGTTATTTCTGATTGCAATCAGTCTTGTCTCCTCCAACCTTTTTCTCTTCGAAACGTTGCCTCACGGTTTTCTCATGGCTGGGAACTAAGCTATTGTCACTTCGAAGGTATAAATTCTTTGAATTATTAGATGACGGTGTGTTCTTGCCACCGCCTCCTCGATGGAGCGGACGTAGGAGGCAGTGGTTGTTGCTCCGCTTTTGATTTCTTTCGCAGACTTTGTACCTGCTGCACCCCCTACGGTCAAGAAAGGACACGCCATACATTCACCAAAAGCTGCATATATTACCTCCAGCGAGGTCGTATTTCTATGTCAAAAATAATATTATGTACTATGTATGCTAGTTTAAAACTTAAAAAAAAATGAATGTGCAATGTTGAGTCTAGCGTCTGGAGAAATTTTGCACTGAATACGATAAATAGTTTTAGTATTACTTCGCGCCGAAATTGATCATGTTATATTTTACGCAGAAATGATTATGATCGAAAACGATAGAAACGACCTTAATAACAAAACGTTTAACGTGGATTGAATGAACAGTGGTTCACTATGTCACAAATACTGTAGTATACTTGTTTATGTCTGATTATGCTTGGTTTTAAGTTGCCTGATATGTCAAACTTACTTTTTTTTTATCTTGATAGCTTACTATTATTTTACGCTTGACTACACTCGCTTGATACAACAATGCTATTTTCAACTTGGTATTAGGTTGATTTAAAAGTTCGTATGTTGAGGTTGATTTCAGGCTGATATTTTAAGTATTCAAACTTGGTAGTGGAAACTAGCTATCTGAATTTTAGCTTGATGTAGAATTAACCTTATCATGCCGCTGAGAGCAATGTCCCACATGGAAATCTAAAATGGGATAACCTTTAAGGCTGTTCCATATTTTTAAAGCTAAAATTGTAGTAAATAGTGATTTTTTTTTTGTCGTGCGTTTGACCTATCCATTCATCCTGGGTTTTTCACACTTCCCTGAAAAATATTCTACTGGCATGCCTCATGGTCACCTCTATATATAGCAGGGTTGATATGTTTCAAGTAAAATGTTTAAGGTGTTTAAAACGAGGGCTGTTGTTTTATTCAGTTTGTTTTAAACGTTTTAAACAAATTGTTTTAAACGTGTTTTTTTCGATGGTGGTTGGACATGTTTAAAACAACTAAAATATCAGATTGAAGAAGCTAATTTAATTTTGTAACAAACAACCCTCCTCCGCAGGATTTGTGCATGGAATAAATTACAAGTTATATTCTTATTATAACAGCAATTACTAAACAAAATTTTGCACATCAATGTACGTATAATTAAACCAACAGGAATTCAAGTGAAGTATTTGAACATTTCTTAATTTCCAAGAATAACAGAGGCTAAACACAGTATACAGGTACAGTATTTTAAGATCCAAATTCACAAATTCAAAACTTGAGTATTTTTTGGTCACTATCATTTCCATAATAATGAACAGTTCTCACATGGTAGCCATTGCGTAATGAATTCGTTTTATGTAGGAAATATTTTCAAAAAAAAAAAAAAACAAAAAAACAAAAAAAGAAAACAAAAAAGAAAGAAAGCGCAGAAAAATCATACATTAAGATAGACATTCTCTCACCTCCAACACATAAGTACCACATCCATATGCAAATCATTTGTGCTACACACATAATGTATACGAAGAAGAATTATGCTTCTAGACCACTTCAGTGAAATATATCTTGTCTTGTTTGAAACCGTCCTGAAAATAAATGTAAATCAGCCAACTTTGACCTCCTCTTCCTCTTTAAACAATAAGTAAGTACACGTGAACTTAGAATAACAAATTTCGTCACCGGAAATTTCGCCACAGGAATTTTCGTCACGGTAATTTCGTCACCGGTAATTTTGTCACCAAAATATTAGCATGTAGGAAATTTTGTCAGTCATTTTTTTCACCTTTGTTGAACTAAGTAGAGAATAAGTAAACAACCGAAACAGCTAAACTTATCTTAATCAAACTTGGAAAACAATTAAGTTGGTTTCGACTCTGGAAAACCAAAGTTTCGGATACTCGACGCAAGAACAAACAGCACTAAAAGAACATAATGTCAGCTTCAGTAAATGTTAAATGATACACAAAATGAGCCGCTAATGGATTTATATCTCACTATTTAGAAATATTTAGCCAATATCACAATTTCAGAACAGAAAATAAGAAAACATGTTTATTTTCTACTATTCATAACATTATAGGAAACAACTATCAGTTATACGTTATGCACAAAGACTGGAACCGTTTCTGCAAAATATGAAACACTCTTCTAATTTTCTTTTTTGCTGGTTGGCCCACAGCATCTTGACGAAGCATAGTTGAAACTGTTGCTTCAACTTGTTGAATTCCATGAATAAAGTTCGAAATAGGTGGTTGGGACATTCTTACCAGATGATGAAACTTCTAGATCCACGATTCACAAATATTATTTGTCCTAGAATTGCTGTTCAGGGTGGCTTGGTGAACATTCCAAATGTCTGGGTGATTTAGAGGGGGCACATTACGTAAACGAATATTCCCAGACCGAGTTTAACATGGCAATACGTGCCGAGCACGTAAGTACAATCAAAGTGGTCCATAAGTTCTAGCTCTTGTTTCGAAGACTCTTGTATTCCTGATGTATTATCTGTCAGGAAAGTAAATGTACACCTATTTCTCGAATCTGGCATTCCTGCGCTCCATCCGTGGAGAGTATGAGAATTAAATCAATCAAATGTTTACTGAGGGGCAAAAAGAAAAGGTTAATCTGAATAAGACATTGTAGAGGAGCACAAGCTGTGAATACGAATAGTGCATAGTGCAAATAAAGGATGACACCGAAAGAGAAAGCCAGAAACAGCTGATAAACTTAGAAAAAACAGTAAAAATTGCCGAAGTGGGAACATAAAACACAAATACAACAAACACGCCGACAACTAAACGTTCACCATGCCATGATCTTGGTGTAGTGGTTAAGGTGCTGGCTTGCAAATGAAAAGAACGCCAGTTCGAATCCCCATCAAGGACGTCTTTTAAAAATTTTGTTAATAATACACACAGCTCATGACAGATGGTAAAAGAGGTCGTATTTAGTCTTTCGTAGCAATTATTATTGGTAATGTTTAATACTGATAATACTCTTTGTCTTTGCGTATTGCTTTTATTCTCTTCTTAATTTTGAAAGAGAAGAATATCCGAACAAATGCCACCAAAATTCCTCATATTTTGAATGTAAACGCCATTTGCAATTAGTAAAGAATGAAAATTGAACGTTCCAATGTAGCTGCAAAAAGTAAAAAGAAAAACATGGAAGTGGAGTGTTCGAATCCATACTCATGGTTATTAAAAATTCAATTTCTACATGCTTTACACCTCCCGGCCACGTTTCTACGTTAGCAATTAAGAGGTTTGTGTTTAGGTTAGGCTGGTCAATACGTTTTGCAAAGGGGCCCGGTTTAGCTCTCACGGACCACAGGTGCGAGCAGGGAGCAAAATACCTTTTCTCTCTCCCTCTGTGTGTCTATTTATCTATCTATCTGTATATATATATATAACGCTATTTGTGAATGCCATAACCACCCTAATTTTCAGCGATTGAGACGAAACTTGGCACAAACATTAATTGTTGAAATATCTTGATGAGTTCGTTAACCAGAATAATCAGATGAAAATGTTCAAAATGGCGGCCCTTCAAAATCTTAAAAACTTCCAAGGGAACCAAATTTCGCCCATAAATAGGTATTCAGAAAGTTTGAATAACTTTTCCTCTTTTACTGAGATATTTGTGCGCAGGGACTTATTGAAATATTGGACCCGATTAATCGCATAAAGAAGGTTCACGCTCTTTCTCTACGGTCAGGCTTTTTTTTTTCATGAGGGAGTTATTTTCGTATCGGAACAAGATGATTGTTAGTGATGATATGAAATTACACATTGAAAGTGAAGTAACTTGTGAAACGTGTTATTTGAAAGAATAATATAATAAATGTGCTTTCCCCTAACACAGAGGACTGTAAATCATGCATTTTGAATTCGGGAGCGTGAATGGCGAGGAGTGTTATTTGATTTGCTTTTTAGCAACACATTGTATTGCAAATAAAGGTAGGCAACATTAGTGGTAAGTAAAATATTCTTATTATTATTAATAATAATAATAATAATAATAATAATAATAATAATAATAATAATAATAATAGGTGTTGTTTGTGGCAAGACAATATCTTCCTCAATTCTTCTTCAAACGTAATAATTGTAACGCCAAATCTCCCTTACAAACAAAATATTAGCAATTTATATCGAGAGAACGGGAAATTGTAGAGTGATGGGAGCAACGTTGGACAGTATGCACTCATAGTAATCAGAAAAATAAGCGATTTCAATGCAAAATGAACGAAGAGTCATTGTCATGGGTAGTCACGGAGCCACGGCAGAGCCCTCTTTATGCAAAATGTCGATAACTTATATCGAGAGAACAGGAGGTGATAGTGAGATGGAACGAACGTTGGACACTGTGGACCCATAAGGCGCATCGAAAAAAAATAGTGTGGGGAGGGGCGCCAGCGAGCATTACTTATTTCCACATAATAATATAAAATTATATTGTCGAACCACACACACGAGTTAGCTGGTAATATTTGACATTATTATTATTATTATTATTATTATTATTATTATTATTATTATTATTATTACTATTATTATTATTATAGACAGCGTCTTTTCATTACGTGTGCATGTTTGACATGAAGCCAAAGAGAAAATCCATCATTCGTAGAAAGAATAAGAACAGTCAGTTACTTTATCTGTGAACGACTGCGAAAAACACGAAAAGAGTGATTAGCTGTAGCGAAAAGAAACAATACTTTCTCTCAAATGGATAAAAAACCAAGCCGAGATAGATTCGAACTCGCATGGACGGCGTGAAAAGTCAGTGCTCCACTTTTTTTTAACTGACTCACCGAACGTGTTTCAGTAACTTAGTTATTGCTAATTTTACTTGCTTCACTCGTTTAACTTGCTTTTCCTAATAACTTATAACGACAGAGACACGAACACAGAAACATAAGGAACACTTAAAAATCATAGACGCTCTCCCGCCGGGAATCGAACCCGGGACACCAGACACCAAAGTCGCACGCGCTAGCCACTAGACCAGAGGGAAGTGCACTGCTCACTCTCTGTGTCGTTAGGGATTACGACCACTGTATTGCCAGCTATCACTTCTGTGGGTTGTATACTATGATCACATGTTTCTTCTTTGCTGGAAGAGTTAAACCTACATTCTATGTAATACATGAGGTATTTAGACCTACATGCTCTTCATATAATGTAATAAAAGGGTCATCCTGGGAATAAGAAAAAAAACATTCCTTGGACGAAACGGAAACTATTGGCATTAGAAATATTTATCTACGAGGCATGCGCAGAAAGATAATTCAGAATAGTTACTGTTTAGTTCAGTAAGCGAAGAAAGGGGTATAAAAAGCAAATATGTGGCGTCAACGAGATCGACCGGAGTTGACAGAGGCGGAAGCAGATGTGTAGTAATACAATAACTTGGTTAAATTGATAATTGGTTCTTTATTCTGTAGTAGATCGTATCACAACATTACGGGGGAACAGAGAAAGACTTACTAACGCTGTCATATAGTAAGCTTTAGTAACACGATCATATAGACACAAATAAATGTAACTGTGAGTACTACAACTTGGATTTAACGAAAGCCGTTTAGATATTCAGTGGTTTGCCGGGTTGTATAAGACACAAAAAAATAAGACACAATACAATTCTTCATACCTCAGCTTCCAGTAACTAGATACATGCAATTTCTGGTTAGATACTGAAACTGCTGTCGGATTTTAATACATGACGTATTGCAGGATACAAAATGCTTTGCATTACTTGTTTGTTTGTAGACAGCTACTAGTTTAGTGTTCTGAAAGGTTGTGCATAAACTACGGATAGCCAATTCCGGAATTAATTACTTTCCGGACTCCCGAAGGTAAAACCGGACAAATTCCGGAATTCGGAAAATTCCGATTTTGGAATAATTCCGGAATTCGGAAAAATCCGGAATTTAGAAATTTCTGATTTCGTTAACATTCCGGAATTTGGAGCAATCCGGATTTCTTCGAAATCCGGAGTTTTTCTCAATTCCGGAAGTTTCTAAATTCCGGATTCTTCCCGAGTTCCTGAATTTTTCTGAATTAGGGAGTTTAACTGAATTCCATAATTTTCCGAAATCCGGAAAGTGAAAGTTCCGCTTCCAAAAAATGAATTTACTTTGGTTAATATGAATCGTGGCGGAAATAAGTCTTTGAGCAGGTAATGGCGACTGCTTTGAAAGAAATGGGGTGTATGAGAATTCAATCTGTCATATTTGTAGTTTCGTGTGGAGAAAAAACAAACTCGTGAACCAACGGTCTAAGAACTACTCAAGTTATTAATGTAAACTTTGCCGACATCATAAAAGAAATACGAAAGACATTTTGAATCGAAGAAATATAACATACAGGTTTGCAAGCGGAGACAAAGAAACCTAACGTAACCAGACTAAAGATGAATCGTTTACCGCGTAGCGATCAAGGTCAAGCTGTTTTCGAGGGCAAGTTTCGAGTTGAGTCGAGTTTGATAATGGCTCGCTCGCGCGTTCAGTTCGTTTTAACTCGTATTGAAATAATGGCCTGATTAGACTGGAATTGCGAAAGCCATGAGAAATGTAAGCAGTAACGTGGAATACTTTTAGTGTTGCTCACGACAGGGGTGCGTCTCGTCTCGTAATTTTAGTGCATCTCGTGGGACAATTTTAGTGTATCTCGTCTCGTCTAGATAACGAGAAGACAAGAGTTTTTTTTTTACGAGACAGCCTCAAATGTCGTAGTCACCAATATAAGTATATACTGTAGTTCTTAAAATCAAGGCTGAGACCTGCACTGTCGAATTCTTGAGCCCAAGCAGAAGACCAACTCGGGTAGTGATATCAACCGGCTCGGCTCGTATCAACTGAGCGAACAGCTCGAGTCGGCTCGGTTGGGATGAGCCGGTGACCCGA
This sequence comes from Thermobia domestica, assembly GCF_964235325.1. Classification (NCBI taxonomy): domain Eukaryota; kingdom Metazoa; phylum Arthropoda; class Insecta; order Zygentoma; family Lepismatidae; genus Thermobia; species Thermobia domestica. Next base: position 214,795,294 of record NC_137459.1, on the reverse strand, counting down.
GCCGGCTCAGTTAGAACGACATTTGAGCTGAGTCGATGGCTCGAGCTTTCTCGGTTGGGATGGGTCCCCTACTCGGCTCATGTGAACCGGTTCAAGCCAGCTAAGTTGAAACTAGTCCATCGGCACGTTTCGATTCAGCTGAAATAAGCCGATGGCTCAAATCCTCTTGGTTGGGTGAGCTGTTGGCTCGGCTCACTTCTCGGTTCGGTTCGATAGTGAATGAGCTGTAAGCTGAGCCGCTCGAGCCGTTGAGAAGCCTAAACCCGGTCCCAGCTGTTTTGAACATGTTTGGCTGAAGCCTATAACTTTTAGTTTTGCCACGAGACGAGACAGAACCCTTTTACACGAGACACGAGACGAGACATACTACTTGTCCCGTCTCGAAAATGAAAACGTTGGCTGGAATGGCCAAGATTGAAATTGCCAGTGGTCATATAGATTGCAAAAGGAAAATCCACTTTGTGAGAAAACATTTTAAAAAGCCTTCATAGAAAAGTGTTTTCTGTCTATTAAATGAAACAATCGTGATACATGAGCCTCCAAGAATATCATCCTTAATGTCTTGTCCCCAATTCCTGTTGCTGTAAACTAAGGAATTCTCATTTTTTTATCATTTCTGGCTGGAATGATGCCAAGCAAAATCAAAGACAGGGAAGATTTTTACAAGGTCAAGAAACCGAACTACCACCACCATCTATTCAATTTGAAAACTGGGTAAGGTCTACATTCATTACAGGCTGTAGTTGAAAGTTCTGGCTGAGATGGCGGAAGAGAACAGAACAGACTACACTTGTCTTTATTCTCTGGTGGCGGTATTTTTTGCTAAATGAACCGAAAACGGCAATTGAAGTATGTTATCTTGCAACTAAAATTTTGTCTTCTCTCTTTCTCTCTCTCTCACACACACATACACATAAAAACCCACTTTTACCATTTTACCAATCGTTCGCTTATTATACAGCAGTCATGTTGTAAAATTCACCTCTTCGTTTGGAAGCCGGGCGAAGGACAAAGAAAGCAAAAATATTGTCGACGAACCCTTCAAATTGTTTGCTTTTAGCAAATTTATGGTACTAACAATACCACTGGAGTTGAAGAGGTTTTACAGGGGGCCTTCCTTTTGTTACGCGGAAACGTTTGATCTGACCAAAGTGCGAAATTGCCGTCTGCTTCCATGTTGAGAGGAGGGGAATACTTCCCTTTCCTAGTGAATAATATTCATTAGATCCTGAATTATCTTCAGAAATGGTTTCTTTCAGGCGCATAAAATCTTTCGAACTTGATAAATGTAAAGAACATTTGGTATAATATTCATGGAACTCCGTTGAAAGCAGAAAATATCATGAGAATGATCAGGAAATATCACGAGAATGAGAATTCGAACATTGACGAACATAATTAACAGAAAAGAAATAGGATACCCAAACCATATTTTTAAACCTGCTATAAAATGTATATCCTATATTTTTACTAATTCCTTACTCCCATGAAAGTATCCTGGGGAGGATATTCTCTCCAAATTTTTCAGACTGAAATCCTTTTATTTTGTACGATTTCCCCCCCTGACAATACGAAAAAACAAATGCTGTTAAAAGCCATACAGATGACCCTTCCGGGACTAACTCGGGGCCTTCAAGCCGATGGTCTATCGCCGCAGACCGCTCGGCTTGGTATGAAGATGTACGTTGTATGGTTGCGAATAGATCACGACAATATAAGAAACTTTAATCCAAAATGGTCACCCAAAAAATCAACTTTTTTTAGACCACTAGCTAATCTGGGTATACTGTCATGAATTCGTTACACAAACGGGGCAACCACCACATAGTATCACACACCCCGCGGTTATGGGAACAGATTTGAACCGTGGAGGTGAAGACTGGCCGCAAGCATTCTTTCGTCCGATGTGTCCTTCAGCTCCCATTACTATGAAACTTTAAGTAGAGCTTACTGTGCAGTAACATAAAAATTCAATCAAATACTTTCCATTACTCAATAAAATTATTTGGTTCCGAGCATTTTTTGTAAAATAATAATAATAATAATAATAATAATAATTATTATTATTATTATTATTATTATCCATCTCTCTCTCTCTCTCTCTCTCTCATATATACAGACACTATAAAGCAAGTGGGTTGATAGTATACGGTAGTGTCGGGGATGGTGACACCTTTACATCGAACTTTGCTTGTCGTGTAAACATTATTTGACATTAGTGGCTTCATCTTCGACGTACCTATGAGCAATTTACTGTATATTCGTGTATTAAAACTCGTAATAAAATTTCAATGCTTTAGAATGTAAAAAAAAAAAAAAAAAAAAAAAAAAGCCAGGGTCGAGAAGCCTCAGACAACTAACAGCAGAGATATATTATCTTGTAAACTATTTGTCCTTGCCTTGTGAGCTTATTTGAATTTATTTTTAAGACCGTTAGGCAACTTTGGCCGAATGGATGATGATGGGGAAATTAGTGGAATGAAGAAAGTAGTAGGATACTAGACAACTTCGAGAAAACACACACATTCGAAAAATGAAATGAAATTAAATGAAATCTTTGAGTTTTCCGTCCCACGGTTAGGCTAAAGGAGACAGTGATGATGAGTAATGAATGAAATGGTGAAATGAAGAAAGTGGGAGGAAACGGGAAAACCCCGACAAAACCCACGCACACGGTGTTTGTCCACCACAAAGTTCACTTCGCGGGGCTGGGATCGAACCCGAGACCCCAAGCACCAGAGGTGAACTCTCTACCACTGAGCCACCGCGGTCCCCACACACATTCAATGTCCACCACAAAGCTCACATGGCACTAACCGAGATCGAACCGACTACCACATACACCAGAGGTGAAGGCTTCAGAGTGTAGCTAACGTGACATTTCTTGTCTTGTGTGTTCTGGGTAATACTTGTAACTTCGTTGTATCTTGATTAGCATGGTGCAACCTGCTACATTTTACTTTCGTTCCCATGGTATGCTGCTATATTTTTTACGAGACAAGACGAGACAAAACGAGACAAACAAGACGAGACGAGACGGACAGAACCTCTCGAGACGAGACACGAGACGGGACGAGCTCATTTTTTGAGACGAGACACGAGACAAGACATGCTTTCCACGAGACGAGACGAGACAGCCTGAAGTCTCGTCTCGTCTCATCTCGTGGCAACACTAAAAACTTTTAACAATTTTTGGCTCCAGCCCGAATACTTGCCCCTTCGGAACTCAAACCCAGAACGTGACCGATGTCCTTCTCTCCTGAAGACTTCTCGACGACCGAGATCGACAGTCAATTGGCCTTTACTATTCAGATACAAACCGTATATCTTTTAAAGATTATACACGGTGTTGATATAATAATAATAATAATAATAATAATAATAATAATAATAATAATAATAATAATAATAATAATAATAATAATAATAATAAAAATAAAAGTTTAAACTTGCCATTGAAATTTGGCAAAACTTGCTTAAAAGTATAGAGATTTCGGGGAAAGGGTTCCGTACCTTCAAGACACCTCAGCAACTACCAACATTTTATACTACAACATTCCGTTGAAGTTTCATGTAAAAAGTATTCTACTGTATGTTTTAAGGAAAATAACTGTAATAAATATAACTGAATATCACGCAACAGTAAGGCATATAATAAACTAATTTTTAGGATATGCAGAGGTAAATATAAAAGCTTTGCTACAAAATACCTACACAGAGCATAATTCAATGAGCTCTGAAATATAATGTAACGAAATAGCCTATGAGATTCAGTCTACAGAGCAATTGTTACTTAAAGAATGGACATACATTATTTCGAGAATCGAGACAAGACGGGAAATGTTTACCATACTTTTCGTCTCGTCTCGATTTTCATCTCCAAAAAGAGACGAAAATTTTCAGTTAGCCTTGACCCGTCTCGAATGTAAAATGTTAATTATCATGTTATTTTATTTGTTTTAGAAACGGGATGAGAAACTCCTCTTCTCGTGAGCAACATTAAACCAAACCGAAATATTATTTGCAAATGTCACGTTTCTGCTTGTAATGGTATGACCTGAGCGATAATTAGCTCCTAGCTTTTAATCTTCTACGAGATAATAATAATTATTATTAGTTTATTATTATTACTATTATTATTCCTGAAGATTTGATAGTTCAAGTATTGAAACATCCGAGTATTCAAATATCTGAATATAATAAAACGTATGTTATCGCCGATCAATCGCCATCAAAAATCCTAAAGTAAAAAAAAAAAGTGCATTCGCACAAGTACCTTGACCACTGAACCGCGATCGCTACGCGGTAAAAGATTCGCTTTTAGTCTGGTTACGTTAGGTTTCTTTGTATCCGCTTGCAAACTTGTATGTTATATTTCTTCGATTCATAATGTCTTTCGTATTTCTTTTTCCGAATTCCGGAATTATTCCAAAATGGGAATATTCCGAATTCCGGAATTTGTCCGGTTTTACCTTCGGGAGTCCGGAAAGTAATAATTCCGGAATTGGCTATCCGTAGTTTATACACAACCTTTCCGAACACTAAGCTAGTAGCTGTCTACAAACAAACAAGTAATGCAAAGCATTTTGTATCCTGCAATACGTCATGTATTAAAATCCGACAGCAGTTTCAGTATCTAACCAGAAATTGCATGTATCTAGTTACTGGAAGCTGAGGTATGAAGAATTGTATTGTGTTTTATCTTTTTGTGTCTTATACAACCCTGCAAATCACTGAATATCTAAACGGCTTTCGTTAAATCCAAGTTGTAGTACTCACAGTTACATCCATTTGTGTCTATATGACCGTGTTACTAAAGCTTACTATATGACAGCGTTAGTAAGTCTTTCTCTGTTCTCCCGTAATGTTGTGATACGATCTACTACAGAATAAAGAACCAATTATCAATTTAACCAAGTTATTGTATTACTACACATCTGCTTCCGCCTCTGTCAACTCCGGTCGATCTCGTTGACGCGACATATTTGCTTTTTTATACCCCTTCCTTCGTTTACTGAACTAAACAGTAACTATTCTGAATTATGTTTCTGCGCATGCCTCGTAGATAAATATTTCTGATGCCAATAGTTTCCGTTTCGTCCAAGGAATGTTTTTTTTTCTTATTCCCAGGATGACCCTTTTATTACGTTATATGAAGAGCATGTAGGTCTAAATACCTCATGTATTACATAGAATGTAGGTAACATGTGATCATAGTATACAACCCACAGAAGTGATAGCTGGCAATACAGTGGTCGTAATCCCTAACGACACAGAGAGTGAGCAGTGCACTTCCCTCTGGTCTAGTGGCTAGCGCGTGCGACTTTGGTGTCTGGTGTCCCGGGTTCGATTCCCGGCGGGAGAGCATCTATGACTTTTAAGTGTTCCTTATTGTTTCTGTGTTCGTGTCTCTGTCGTTATAAGTTATTAGAAAAAGCAAGTTAAACGAGTGAAGCAAGTAAAATTAGCAATAACTAAGTTACTGAAACACGTTCGGTGAGTCAGTTAAAAAAAAGTGGAGCACTGACTTTTCACGCCGTCCATGCGAGTTCGAATCTATCTCGGCTTGGTTTTTTATCCATTTGAGAGAAAGTATTGTTTCTTTTCGCTACAGCTAATGACTCTTTTCGTATTTTTCGCTGTCGTTCACAGTTAAAGTAACTGACTATTCTTATTCTTTCTACGAATGATGGATTTTCTCTTTGGCTTCATGTCAAACATGCACACGTAATAAAAGACGCTGTCGATAATAATAATAATAATAATAATAATAATAATAATATAAAATATTACTAGCTAACTCGTGTGTGTATTTGGACAATATAATTTTGTATTATAATGTGGAAATAAGTAAGGCTGGCTGCCCCCCCCCCCCACTAATTTCGATGCGCCTTTTGGATCCACAGTGTCCAACGCTGCCGTGTTGTGACAAAATGCTGTAACTTTGGCGGAGCAGTTTTGCGATAAAGAGCCGTAAAGTTTTCATCTGAAAATGTGATCTGTATCGTGTAGAACCAGTGTATCTTGACTTTGGAAACAGGTGATTACATGTAATGTTTCGTAAATCCATGTTGTGTGATTAAATTTGGTGAAAATTGATTGGTTGACCATTATTGCCCAGTTACTCTTCTTCTACACGATACAGATCACATTTTCGGATGAAAACTTTACGGCTCATTTTCGCAAAACTGCTCCGCCAAAGTTACAGCGTTTTGTCATGACACGGCAGAACGTTGGTCCCATCTCACTATCACCTCCTGTTCTCTCGATATAAGTTATCGACATTTTGCCTAAAGAGGGCTCTGCCGTGGCTCCATGACTACCCCTGACAATGACTCTTCGTTCATTTTGCATTGAAATCGCTTATTTTTCTGATTACGATGAGTGCATACTGTCCAACGTTGCTCCCATCACTCTACAATTTCCCGTTCTCTCGATATAAATTGCTAATATTTTGTTTGTAAGGGAGATTTGGCGTTACAATTATTACGTTTGAAGAAGAATTGAGGAAGATATTGTCTTGCCACAAACAACACCTATTATTATTATTATTATTATTATTATTATTATTATTATTATTATTATTATTATTATTAATAATAATAATAATAATAATATTATAATAATAATAATATTTTACTTACCACTAATGTTGCCTACCTTTATTTGCAATGCAATGTGTTACTAAAAAGCAAATCAAATAACACTCCTCGCCATTCACGCTCCCGAATTCGAAATGCATGATTTACAGTCCTCTGTGTTAGGGGAAAGCACATTTATTATATTATTCTTTCAAATAACACGTTTCACAAGTTACTTCACTTTCAATGTGTAATTTCATATCATCACTAACAATCATCTTGTTCCGATACGAAAATAACTCCCTCATGAAAAAAAAAAGCCTGACCGTAGAGAAAGAGCGTGAACCTTCTTTATGCGATTAATCGGGTCCAATATTTCAATAAGTCCCTGCACACAAATATCTCAGTTAAAGAGGAAAAGTTATTCAAACTTTCTGAATACCTATTTATAGGCGAAATTTGGTTCCCTTGGAAGTTTTTAAGAGTTTGAAGGGCCGCCATTTTGAACATTTTCATCTGATTATTCTGGTTAACGAACTCATCAAGATATTTCAACAATTAATGTTTGTGCCAAGTTTCGTCTCAATCCGCTGAAAATTAGGGTGGTTATGGCATTCACAAATAGCGTTATATATATATATATATATATATACAGATAGATAGATAAATAGACACACAGATGGAGAGAGAAAAGGTATTTTGCTCCCTGCTCGCACCTGTGGTGCGTGAGAGCTAAACCGGGCCCCTTTGCAAAACGTATTGACCAGCCTAAGCTAAACACAAACCTCTTAATTGCTAACGTAGAAACGTGGCCGGGAGGTGTAAAGCATGTATAAATTGTATTTTTAATAACCATGAGTATGGATTCGAACACCCCACTTCCATGTTTTTCTTTTTACTTTTTGCAGCTACATCGGAACGTTCAATTTTTATTCTTTACTAATTGCAAATGGCGTTTACATTCAAAATATGAGGAATTTTGGTGGCATTTGTTCGGATATTCTTCTCTTTCAAAATTAAGAAGAGAATAAAAGCAATACGCAAAGACATAAAGTATTATCAGTATTAAACATTACCAATAATAATTGCTACGAAAGACTAAATACGACCTCTTTTACCATCTCTCATGAGCTGTATGTATTATTAACAAAATTTTTAAAAGACGTCCTTGATGGGGATTCGAACTCGCGTTCTTTTCATTTGTAAGCCAGCACCTTAACCACTACACCAAGATCATGGCGTGGTGAACGTTTAGTTGTCGGCGTATTTCTTGTATTTGAGTTTTATGTTCCCACTTCGACAATTTTTACTGTTTTTTCTAAGTTTATCAGCTGTTTCTGGCTTTCTCTTTCGGTGTCATCCATTATTTACACTATGCACTATTCGCATTCACAGCTTGTGCTCCTCTACAATGTCTTATTAAGATTAAACTTTTCTTTTTGCCCCTCAGTAAACATTTGATTGATTTAATTCTCATACTCTCCACGGATGGAGCGCAGGAATGCCAGATTCGAAAAATAGGTGTACATTTACTTTCCTGACAGATAATACATCTGCTACGAGGAGAAATGCCAATTCGTTCATTTTCTCGAAAAATAAACGAACATTTTCATTGCTCTTGTACCGTTCAGTGAATCCAAGTTCTTAGATCTTCCTCAACGTTGACTGTAAGATGAAAGAAAGCAACGCTGTACGCGAGTTGAATTTCAAAAAGTTGCTTTTAGAGACTTCATTTCCGGTATCTCGAAATCCATAAACACAGTTACAGGGGTCGGATATTCACTAATTCACTGCACTGATGCACCACCGCACGAAACAGTTCTTCATATGAATTTCGTGTGTTGCTTTGCATTAGGGGTACACCTAGTAAAGGAAGTCTCACTTCAAGTAATATAGGCCTATACGTACGTGAGATTTTTTTTCTTATCTCAAATACGATATCTAAAATATGTACTTCTTTATTTAATAATCTGTCAATTATGCTGCATAGTTTTGCTTCAGTTGAAGATTAAGGAAAGCAACTTCAAAAACTTCTTTCGAGTTCATTCTTTGTACTTGTATTATGCTCTAAAAGAAACCTGTGATGAAATTATCGTGAGAAAATTTTTGGTGACGAAATTACCTATATGGCAATATTTTGGTGACAATATTACCGGTAACGAAATTACCGTGACGAACTTTCAGGTGGCGAAATTTCCGGTGACGGCGGTAATTTCGTCACCGGAAAGTTCGTCACGGTAATTTCGTCACCGGTAAGTTTGTCAGGTTACTATCATGTAGGGGACTACTTCATTGCTTCACATACTAATTTATATGGATGTACCACAAAGGAGGGAGGAATGGCCTCCAAAATCTGATGAAAAATTTAAAAAACGAACTTCATCCTCCCTCCTCGGCCGTACATACGTAGCCCCTACATACATAAAATGCATACTGGCGGAAAGCTCCATCCTTGAGGAATACTTTGGTATCAAATCATCTTTCTAGCTTAATTAGGGACTTAGCACTTGATGTTTGTTGTAAAAATAAATAAATAAATAAATAAATGCAATTTACGTCAAAAAACTGAAAGTCCAAAAATTGGCTAACTTTGTCCCCTCCCTGCTCCCTCATATAAGCAAGAAGTACAAATATACGATATTACGACTTATGATATACGATATACGATATATGATATTACCATTGCCTACTTCATTGCTTTACGTAACAATTTTTATGAATGTATCCCCCAAGAAGGGGAGTGGCCCCCAGAAAAACTGTTGAAAAAAATAAAAAAAACACGATATTTACCCTCCTCCCACCCTCACCTGGTACCCTCACATACATAAAATTCACGCCGGCGGAAAGCTGCATCCTTCAGGAATAAATTGGTACTAAAGACACCTCCCTGCCTTAATTAGGAACTGAGTCATTGAGGTTTAAAGCCCTGACACAGCAGTTGCGTCAATGGGCGTTTAAAGATTAAGAATACAGACGACCAGTAGAACCAGGGCCAGATTAACGGTGGGTTTAAAGGGGTTATAGCCCAGGACCTCCAGGTGGACAGAGGCCTCCACTCTGATCAAAATCTCGACTGGCTATCTAAAAAGAATCATGAAGATACCATCATCATCATTAAATAAAATATGACCAAAAATATGAAACATATTCCCTGAACTTTTGCACTGTACTTTCACAGAAATGTATTAGTTGAAGTCAGCAGCAGCCACATATTTCTCCTAGCCCCGGGCCTCCAGATGGGTTAATCTAGTCCTGAGTAGAGCGTAACACGCCGTGAACGAAGATCGGGAAAACCCCGATTTCTTTCTCCGGAATTGAACATATGGACGGATTGAGATTTGGGAAGTTCCCGAAATTTGTCCAACGGTTGAATTTAGATTTCAAGCAATACCTGTGAGCGTGTAAAAATGTAATATATAGGCCTATTTAGATTATTGTTTTAAACAAAATAAACTTTTTAAACGTGTTTTTTTTTTTTGTTTAAAACAAAGTAAAAACGTGTTTTTTTTAAACCATGGTATATAGTTACAATAACGGCAATTTTGTTCTAATGCCGTTATAATTTCGAAAACTGAACTTTCTAGAACTGAAAATTAATAGAAAATATATTTGGTTAATGATACAACCGTTCTTAGCAAATAGAGGTGGACAAAGATTAAGATGATATGACAGAGGTTTGAAATGGACTTGAGATTAAGATTTCAGGTGAGCTTGCTATCACTGTAGTATTATTATATTTTAAGGAAAAAGTATATAGAATATAAACAAAACAGGATGTCAAACAACTGGAGGACATATACTAAACACTTGCTAAGTCGGTTGCCTTGTTAATGGTGTTCTTTGTAAGTCATAGTATTTGATACTTGGTTCCTAGCAAGAATTGATTCATAGCTTAACACCATTTGCGATACTGTTCACGATTATCTTACAGAAGAAATCTCCTTTCTTAAGCCTAAGCCGCTTCGTGGCATATCTTTTCCCTCGCTTCTTAATTTTGAGATAAGAGGAACACTCAATGCGTAGAATGGGATATTGTCATTGAAATGTTTAAATTGGCTGACAGTTCCTAAAACCTCATAAAAGTTTGAGATTAATCGAAATTGAAAAGAACATAAGGATATTGTGTTAGTAGAACAATATCCCATTAGAAACATACAATTTACAAAACAAGTCCAAGTGTCTAAATTGTTTTTCCTTAAAAGGTTGTGATATCTAATGCAGAACCAGGTCTGGCACTCTTCTTAATCTTCGTACATTTTAATTTATTTTTATTTTTATTTATTTTATTTATTTATTTATTTATTTATTTTTTGAAACTTGGTAATCGCACATTGCCAATAAGTCATTGCGTGTAGTATTTTTAAAAAAAATATCCTGCTGTACTTAAAATCTTTTATCTTTGATTAGAGCAATTTGTAAGAACGTCTTCTTAACGTAAGCTGAGATTTTTTCTTTCTTCTTCTTTTTTTTTCTTACATATATGCCGTATACCTATCAGTTATTTTTTCCGAGTTCGTTGTCCCTATATGCCTAATGGTAATCTTATCAAAAAATATGAAATGATCTGTTTACATACGAATTTGCTTTAAAATATTACCATACTGTAATAATAATCATAGTATGGTTAGCTTACGCATAGTAGCAATGATGCGTAAGCTAACCATATAGCTACAAAGGATCTCTAGGGAGGCCCTTGTTCACCACACTAATCATAAGTAAAATTTCAATTTATGCGATAGTGTATGGAGTATTTTTTTATCTAGTATCATGTTTGAAAAAAGTACCATAGTACTATTTAGTAACTTATTTATCTTATATCTGTCGATTTAATGGTGCCCATTACACGTTTACCATATTTATATCGAATGAAAGATAACAAAGACATAGTGCTGAATAGGAAACAGAGTTGGTCTTTTGTTTCTGCTTCTTTGAAGCCGTAGGTTCTTCAAATCCTAAAGCTTGTTGCTAAATCATCTAACGCAGAGCTTCACCATTACATCCGCGTACTACCAAAGCATATTATTAACCAATACTACCATATGTCGTACGTACCCTCAACCGCGACTCGCGTACCACCAGTGGTACGCTTACCATAGGTTGAGAATCCCTGCTCTAACGTAATAAAATTTTCCGTATGTCTTATCCTCTAACTTGGAAATGAAACGAGAAATCACCATTTCTAGCAAGAAACAACTTCCTTTCCTTGTTTTCTAAGATTATGGAGAGAAAGTCGGTCAATTATTTTTTCTCTGAAATTAACTAAAGTGGTTAATATTTTTACGTCTCTGAGGTTGACAACCAAAGTTTCACAATAAAGAATAAAGTTTCTTCGGAGACGCATAAGGGAAGATGTATTGGGGAAGATGCATAAGGAAAGATGTATTGAAATCTTAAGTAGGGGACATGTAGCTGTCTTTTCCATCAATACATGGAATTTGGATTTAATTTTACACTTGCCTAGAATAAAGAAAAAAACTCAATAAATAATAATAAAATTAGTATGGTACCACTGTAGATGAGAGCGAAATATTTTATTGAACTTCCTGTTTTCAGCGTCTTAGCCATGAAAAATTTTCATCAACAACTAATTAGAGTAATTATTTTTTTCTATTAAGGATAACCAGAGATGAAGAGGAAGCCATTATATAATTTATTTAAATATAATTCCGGTATTGCCTTGATAAGATAAAGACATTATATGGTGAAAAATTCTTATGATTGACGGTTGCAATTATTGCTTACGAGACGAGATAAGATGAGACGAGACAGAGTTTTAGTGACGAAACAGCACTTTCGCGACACTATTCCAAGAATAAGTATCCCGAAACTTCGTCTTGTGGACAACACAACCCGTCATGGGTTTCGAGCGTTCAAGGTTGCGAATAGTCCACTCTACCACACTACATAGGGTTAATCTTCAAGTAGATAACTTCTCAATTCAATCCAATAACTTTTGTCAATTCCATCCACTTTCTCATTGTTATATGGTTAGTGTAGGAGTGTTCGACAGCGGAGATCTGGTTAGATTTGTGGTGAAAGCTTATGTGGTTCAGATCCCACGTCAAGGTGCAATTTCACATCCTATATAAAAATGAAATGAAATGAAATTTTTGAGTTTTACTTCCCATGGTTATGCCGGCTAGGCTAAATTAGACGGTGATGATGAATGATGAATGAAATAGTGGAATGAAAAAAGTGGGAGGAAACAGGAGAACATCGAGGAAACCCACGCACACGGTGTTTGTCAACCACAAAGTTCACTTGGCGGGAGCAGGGTTTGAACACGAGACCCCATGCACCAGATGTGAACGCTCTAACACTGAGGCACCGCGTCCCCTAATCCTATGTAATATCGCTGCTGAATGAAACTCTAACTTCTACTTGACCAACTAACCAATCTAGAAAGAATACATAATTATGTGAATATTATGTCTTTAGAGAATCACAAACAGTCACGTCAGTTGACTTATTATATCGTTTATCACTAAAAGTAACTTAATACGTATAATCAAACTTAATACATAAAGAATGTTCATATATGCAGACTAAGCTAATAAACGTGAAGTAGACTCCTTGTGATTACGGTAATAATCCTCAAAGACTGTGCAAAATGCAACGGATTACATAGTGTCGAAAAAAAATAGAACCTTATTTGTTAATATAGTCAAAAGACCGTTCATGTAAACTAAGAAAGAAAAAGAAAAAATCCACAAATCTGAGCACTTACTTTAGCAAGTAAATTGAATTCAGGACATAAAATACTGCATGTGTACATAATAAACTGACAAAAGTAAAATACCTGTTTAAGATATTGCAAATGTATGCAATGTGCAAAAGATCAACGTAAAATGGAGAGCCAATTTTCATGAAACGCTATGCTGAACGTTGAGTGGCATGTCGACTGCGCAGAATATTGTCAGGACTGCCGGTCAAAGGACTTAAACCCGGTTCTCATATACGATATTGTGGCATTATCGCTTACAGCGCTTTGTTCAATTCCAATTCTCATAAGAGGAAAGTTGTACAGGAGCGCATAGTAGTCCCACGTCACCAGTTTAGATTTAGCACAACATTCTAAATATAATTTTTGAGGTTATAAAACGGATGTGAAAGGGAATGACATTATTATCTTGTTTGTGGGTCACCCCGCCGCCCGACAGGTTAGTAGGACATAGTAAATTTATTTTGGGATGACAAAATGGATTGAAAAGAATGTAGAAGTGAATATTGACCTCTTTCTGTTGAAAACATGATCCTACACGCTTGTTTAATTTAAATTATAATTAAAAATATGTTTTAGATTGAATGAAACATGATTTCTAGTCCCCATAAGCTTTTCCCTAATAATAATGATTGTGATACGTTAAAATATATTTTAAATTGATTGAAACATGATTTGTAGCTCCTAAAAGCTTTTTCCGCCTATTAATGAACAATTAATTAGTACGTAATTGCATAAGAATAATATTAGTCGGTTGCAGAAATATGAAGGAATTACATTTGAAAAAATAGTAAAAAATTGTGAAAGATAGCATACTTTGAGTATATGCCCCTCCCGCGCCGCGCCACTGTGTAGTATTTTTAATAGAAGACGTATTGTTTTGTAATGGAGTGAAAAAGATGTGGAGATGAGTTGAGTTGAATTTTAAGTTTACCGTCCCTTTTAGCAGCGAGGTAATGTAAGACGTGAAGGGAACAGGTCAAAACTCCCACAGTCAAAACCCCCACACTCAAGAAATTTCAAAACGCCCACACAAACGGTCATAACCCCCACACAAATGGCCAAATCTCCCAAATATACGAACGGTCATAACCCCCACAGCCAAAACCCGCATACTCAAGAAATGTCAAAACGCCCACACGATCGGTCATAACCCCCACACAAATGGACAAATCTCCCAAATACACGAACGGTCATAGCCCCCACAGCCAAAACCCTCACACTGGTAATCGGTCATAACCTCGAACGGTCATAACTCCCACACAAATGGACAAAACAGCCACACATAGCAACGGTCACAATCCCCACATAAATGGACAAAACCCCCACACAAATGGACAAAACTCCCACATGCAGAAATTGTCACAACTACCACACAAATGGACAAAACCCCCACACAAATGGACAAATCCCCCACACTCTGAAATGATCCTGGATGCATGTCTTGCCCTTGTACTTTTTAATAAATTTTTTTAATCCACTTAAACTGATGCTGCAGCTATTCTTCTTGCACTATTTTCTAACGACAGAAACACTAAAGTTGGCGTCATAAAGAGACGCAACAAAAACGTGCAATCACGATCATTTCAGAGTGTGGGGGATTTGTACGATTGTGTGGGGGTTTTGTCCGATTGTGTGGGGGTTTTGTCCATTTCTGTGGCAGTTGTGAAAATTTCTGCATGTGGGAGTTTTGACCATTTGTGTGGGAGTTTTGACCATTTATGTGGGGATTATGACCGTTGCTATGTGTGGCTGTTTTGTCCATTTGTGTGGGAGTTATGGACGATTGTGTGGGCGTTTTGACATTTCTTGAGTGTGGGGGTTTTGACCGTTCGTGCGTTTGGGAGGTTTGTCCATTTGTGTGGGGGTTATGACCGATCGTGTGGGCGTTTTGAAATTTCTTGAGTGTGGGAGTTTTGGCGGTGTCACGTCGGAAGGACCCGGACAAAAAGGCGAGGACAAAAAGCCCCGAGTCAAAACGGCCCCGCGTAAAAAGGGCCCTGGTCATAAGGGCCCGAGTCAAAAGGGCCCCGGTCATAAAAGCCCGAGTCAAAAGGGCCCTGCTCATAAGGGCCCGAGTCAAAAGGGACCTGCGTCAAAAGATGCCGGGTCAAAAGAGCCTCAGGCAAATGGGCGCGAGTCAAAAAGGCCCTGCGCCAAAAGGGGCCCCGAGTCAAAAGGACCCCGCGATAAAAAGGCCTCACGTCAAAAAAGCCTGAGATATTGCCTGAAAAGCATGAGAAATATAAAAATGCTTATTAGATTAAAAGTATTCGGTGGACACCACCTGATTTGTGTTGAAAGAACGTACATGTGGATCTGTATACAGTGTTAGTCAAGGTTATTACGACAGCCCAGTTACGATTCATTGAACAGAGAAAAGTGTTGTAGGTAGGTATTGATCAGTGCCGTGTCATGGTGCGGGTGAGCGGGGCAACGGCCCTGGCTGCCGAAGTAAGGTGGCGCAAAATTCGGGAGTAAGAAATAAAAGGAAAGAAGGAAAGAAAAGGAAAAGGAAAAGAAAAGGAAAAATTACTTGTTATATTTTAGATCAATACCAGATAGTGTTACTCGTGTTAGGAAAATCTATGTACACCCAAACACAAAAGTCTCTCCCCCTAAGTGCTCTAATTCCATAACTTGGGGTCCATGTAATTTGCAGTTGTGAGAACGCCTGGGCAGATGCAACCCAATTTACACGTAACTTTTCTCGACACTAACAACAGTTGGAAGCACTGAATCCAGTCTTTATGCAAGTAAGATTGTGAGTAGATGACACACGAAACATTTCTTCATTCTGAGATGAACCTATCTGGTTCAGAGCGTGTTGTCCAATGAACATCATATGTTAATCTTAATATTGTTGTGCATGTAATTTATTATTTCACTATATACTGTAAACTCAATGAAATAAAAACACTGATCACACATGAATCAGAAAATGCTTGAAAGTAGACGAAAACAACTGCTGGAAATAAGTTAGTAAATGATTGCCTTCATTGAGAGACCTTCTTCAATTCTCCTCATTCCAACCTTTTTTTTCTTTTTGAAGGAGGGAAAATCTTGCTTGTCACACTGAGTATGTATTGAAATTGAAATTGAAATATTTGAAAAAGTTAGAACTTGACCGGGATTTGAACGCGGGTCCGCCGAATATAAGTTCAATGCGCTAAACACTTACCCACCTCGTCACTTCATCTTCCGCCTATACTATTAGCTAGTTAAAAGCATTGCATGAAAGACTATACACAAAATACTCGTACTAGTACTCGTATAAGGAGACGTTCCTTATGAGTGTCACAATGACTTACTCGAGGTTTTCTTCTTTAACTCAAAAACAAGTGATATAGACAGTCGTCAATGAGGAAAATATCGCAAAGCGTTCTTCAAGATGAGGCTACCTCATTGTTTTTAACTGGTCCCGATTTATATTACTGCAATTCTTCCTCATCGTAACTTCTAATTTCTAAAGAAGAAAAGCCGGCAAACATTATTTTCGCATTCTTTGAATTGCATCAACACGTGTAGAAATAGTGTGTGCTATGTTTATGTAACATAGCTACTAGTTTATTTTCTTATTTTTGTATCAAGTGTGAAAGCAGAGAACTGCCATTTCAGTGACCCGGGTTCGAATTCCAGCGTGACAGTTATTTTTTTCTTTATTCGAAAGTACTGTTTACGTAATTGATATTGTAATTCTGTTATTATTATTATTATTATTATTATTATTATTATTATTATTATTATTATTATTATTATTATTATGCGTATAACTCTATGAATTTCGATGACAACTGTCGCCGAATATTAAAAAGTGAATATGGTAGAACTATGAAATAAAGTAAAGAGATGCGCATAATTTTATCATAAAATTATATGTCACAACAAATTTTATCTTATCGCAAACGGTTATCGTCGAACATACACGGTTAAAGGAGCACTCTGTTGATCAAATTAATAGAAGTTGCTAGACAAGTATTGGCCACCGGCAGAAAAAAATACAGAGTAACTGCAAGTCGAGTACGTACTATTGTACAGGAGAATACTCAAAGACCTTTAGAGAACTATATTCGTGGCTTGGCACACAATTTTAATTTGCAATCCACGTAAGCAGTTTGAGACAAATGTCAATCGTATTTGGCATTTGGAAAGTTAAGAAAAAATGATAAACTTATGTCCAATATAAGTTGGAAGAATTTCAAAACAGATTAAAGTAGCCAGAATTTTTCAATGTAAGTTCACATACTTTATATATCAGCGACTTGGGACTAAAAGGGCTAATGTCGACACGAAGTAGTTTGGAGTATATATTCTATTCATATTAACATTTGCTTTTCTTGCAAAAGAAAATATCCATTTATAGGCGTTAAAATTTGACGAATATCTCATTTTTTGCCAAAAAGTGACACTGGCCCTTTTAGACCCGAATCACATATTATATATATAATTTAATCGACAAGACATGAAGATTTTTCTTTGTTTGTAAGGATTCATGTTAAGAAAGTACTTTTCAAATATAATAAATGTAATATGTTTATCTCAAAAATACTTTTTGTTAGTAATGTCTTTTTTCACTCTTTTTATCGTATTGTAATGCTTTATGCAACATTGGTACTTCTAAAATATAATGATCATAATGTAATGTTAATCAAAGTCAAGTTGTTAATATTATATATATCTATATATATATATATATATATATATATATATATATATATATATATATATATATATATATATATATATATATATATATATATATAATTTGACGAGATTTAGTGGAGAAAATATATATAATAGTTTTTAGTAAGGATTTTTTGTTTATAATATACTTGTTGTTTCATTATTTTTTATTTGATTCCATGTCAGTAAGGCCTAGACTAAGAACGACGTGTACAGAAGGGGTTGTCCTCAATGCAATATCGTATGTCAGTGGCTCCCAATCACGTTTACCTGGCACCCTCAATGCAAGCCCTTAATACTTCACACATTTCTTACCGCTTGTTGGCTACACGTACTTTGTTCTGATCTTTTACCTGATTTCAGATGCACCATTGAATTTTCAATTCGATAATAATAATAATAATAATAATAATAATAATAATAATAATCTCAATATATTTATATTTCATCTAGCAAGACTTCTGAATACCTTTGTAGTCCAATATTATTATTTACCAGCTGTATTCCTAATTAAACCACAGTTCGTATTCAAAAAATATTTTGCATTCCTATTTTTGATTTAACATCTCTCTTATATCATTCGTAATATTTCTAATTAAGAATGTAGTTTATTTCTGTCAGTAGCTTCTGCACTTCTGTTCTTGGAAATAACATCCCATCAATGTGGGTTTTCATCGCTCCAATAGTGATATTTTTTTTCGGTTCAGCAGACCATATAAGGTAAATATCACTTCATCAAATAATACCGGAGGGAGGGGCACAGTGGTTCAGTGGTAGAAAGCTTAGCTCTAGTCTGTAGGACTACTGGTTCGATTCCCGGCCAAGTAAGGTTGTAGTGGATAATATTGTATACGTGAGTTTTCCCGGGGTACCCTCGTTTCCTTTTGATTTCACCCGTTCTTTCATCATCATTCACTTGCTTTAATCATCGTCATCCTAAAGGGCATAATGTGGGACGTTAAACTGACAGTCTGAAAGTTGCCAGAGAATACCATGTCATTTACGACAATATTGCTGTCATCGATCTTTCATATCATTACTTCGCAAAACTCAATGCGGTGATCAAAGTCGTCTTCCGTTATTTCATGTACTAAACGCATTCTCCTTGGGTTTAAACTTATACCGCCTTATACCGTATCGGTAGTCTGATCGTTTTGACGTATGATTAGCGTCATACTAAAGGTTTGACTACTGCAATTAACATATGTCAATCGAACTCTTTAGTATGGTACTAATCATACTTCAGAATGACTACATAAAGAGCATAGCGTACAAAAATTCATTGCGCTGAACTCTGGGAAACTCCTACCTTGTTAGCAACTCTGGTTATCAATGAATGCGGAATTTCTACAAAAGATTGTAAATTCAAAGAAACTGCCAAATTGCTACATTTTTTCGGCTTTCCTGATCGCATGCGGTACCTTTCTGCAAAACATTCAATGGTCTCTTAGGCAGTTGACTTCGAAATTGGGTTAAGTTCGGAAATTGTAGCATTAAATAACTGTTGTACCTCTGTATATGATCCCTTCCTATCCTATAACTGGTGTCATGTCAGAAGGGCCCGAACAAAAGGGCGAGGACAGAAAGGCCTTAGTCAAACCTTCCTCAAACCTTCTTTCACCGTAACTCGTATATATTGACCTTACGTTGCAATTCGTTCCAAAGATTCTCAATGGGATTAAAGCCGGTACTGTGTATTGAGGTTTAGCGCAATTTTGGGCAGTTTTAAAGCAATCTTTTCTTTACAACATATACTTTGTTTGGGATCAATATCTTGATAAAATTAGAAGACCTTCTAAGAACGTTAAGATATATTTCTTCTGTATTTTAAAGTAGGCTGGAAGTTCTTGACATTTTTTTCTGTATTTACTTGTCGAAAAACTATTATTCTACCATCATATTCATTCAGATTTAACTTAAATTCGTCGATAAAAAAACACTCCCACAAGTTTTTGGGTTTATTTTCAAAAGCTCTAGACAATTTAAGTATCTTATATTTCTTAATTTGGGTAATACATGGTTTCTTTCTAGCAATTCTACCATTATATCCTTTCCGTATTAACTCTACATGGTACAATACACTGACCAGAAGAAACATCGTTATCACCCACTACTATTTGAACGACGTTATTGAGCTCTACCAAATATTCGAAACTGCACATTAAAAGCATTCTATTGCTTTATAGTCGTAAAGTAACAATTACTCACAAATATACTTACTATTAAAATGTTACACATATGTGGTAACTTCTCAATATTTTACAAACGGGAACAAACGAACAGAAACGTTAAGAACACAATGAAGTACTATTTATTAGTTACCTGTCTAAATACTTTCTTCTACTAGAAAGAAATGTCAAACTTAGCACACACTATCGCGTAAATGAAGAGAGATCGGTCAAAAGTAGACTCAGTAAGGGATGCGGACGAGACGAGTCGAGACAGAATTTTCCTGAGAATATCCGAGTCGAGACACAGCTCTTCCAATAGAAAAATGCACATTTTTCGAGTCGAGACATCACATTTACAGTGCATTTTTGAGACGAGACAGCCTGAAATCTTATCTCGTGCGCATCCCTAATTCAGATTATCGTTTGTAGCAAGATTGTAGGCTAATTTTATGTGATACAAGTACCCCTGTCTATTTGAAAATATTTTATGGTATATAATATGCGGAATTCAAATTGGGTGCCATGATCATTTAGCGCAGTTTTAACACCAATACCAACCTGTAACATTTACCTTTCCTTTGTCCATTTGTCTCTTTGTTACTGCCCTGTGATGATACATTTTTCTATTAGATACATATGTCAAACACCCTGTCTCATAAACAAATGGTAATGTGTCAAAAATGAGTTCACATTCACATTTGTGGAACTATAAAGCCTAAACTGAAGTGCAAGATCATAGCCTTTTCCATTAAAAATGTACGATCCGGAATATAGTGTAATTCAAAATGGCTCCCACGGTGACCACACACCAAACCAATGCAGTTTCTGCAATAACACCAATTGCAACATTTAATTTTCCTCCGTCCACGCGTGTCGTTATTATTGTTCTGTCCCAATACTTTTGACTAACCCTGTATGGAGATCCACATGTATGTTCTTACACCAAAATTAAACGTTTTTAAGATAATATTATTCATATAATACGTAATTTTCTACTTTGATTAGGGGCAGACATTGAATTTTAGAACTAAGGGTGCAGTCATTAATAGATAGTCTGATTGGGCTAGGTCTCGAGAATATAAACTCAGAGATATGATATGATACAACCAAACAAAATTAAGATCACTTTAGTTTCCTTTTTGTCTCTAATAACCACTGATATTCTTCCTTCTATTGGACAATCACTTCTACTTACTAAGGTGGCACTATCCCCTCGTGCATCTTTGATTTCCACTTCTGTTTTGATTTCAGGCTTTCTGGCCGTGGGACTATTTCTACCCGGGCTCTTTCCACTCAAGCCCTTTTTCGCGGGGCCCTTTTGACGTGAGGCTCTTTTGACTCGAGCCCTGTTCTTGCGGGGCCGTTTTGACGCGGGGCACTTTAGACTCAGGCCCTTTTGACCCGGGCCCTTTTGATGCGGGCCCTTTTGACCGTGGCCCTTTAGACGTGGAGCCATTTTGACCCGGGCCCTTTTCACGCTGGGCCCTTTTGACGCGGGGCCGTTTTGACCAGGGCCCTTTTGACACAGGGCCCTTTTGACCGGGGCCCTTTTGACTCGGACCCTTTTGTCGCGGGGCCGTTTTGAACGGGGCTTTTTGACGCTGGGCCGTTTTGACTCGGGCCTTTCTGTCCTCGCCCTTTTGTCCGGGCCCTTCTGACATGGAATCAGTTTTGGCTGTGGGGGTTTTGACCGTTCGTGCTTTTGGGAGATTTGTCCGTTTGTGTGGGGGTTAGGACCGATCGTGTGGGCGTTTTGACATTTCTTGAGTGTGGGGTTTTTGGCTGTGGGGGTTTTGACCTAGACCCGACGTGAACCTACTGATTAACGTGGAATTGAACCCGGGCCTTATCGTGCCGCGCCACTGTGTAGTTTTTTTTTAATACAAGACGTATTGTTTTGTAATGGAGTGAAAAAATGTAGAGATGAATTGAGTTGAATTTAAGTTTAGTGTTTCTTTTAGCAGCGAGTCTACATAAGACATGGACCTACTGATTAACGTGGAATTGAACCCGGGCCTTTCGTGTGAAATGCACGTACGCTAACCGCTTAAAGGAATGGGTTGAGGGATGAATGATTATTCATTTATTTAGTTGATGAAGTGGTTGAGGTAGGAATGATTATTTCTTTATTTATTTAGTTGGTGTATAATTTTATTTCATTTCATTTGATTTATGTAAATCTCTCTTTTCATAGTTGCGAGACGTGAAAATTTTCGTTTGCAGAAACGCACACATTATGGTTTGATGTCATTGAAAGGTATTTCTCAAATGCGAGAAACTGTTCGGCTATGCTGATGGAGTTTCAGTGACCTATTAATGAACTTAAACGTGATTGGTTGTTCTTTACATAGTCCTTGTTCTACAGGTAGCAGAATGCATTTTCTCCCTCCCACTTAGTTGAAAGGTACCTGGCTGACCCCCTTCCTTGTATTAATAATAACACGTTGAATGACTCTCACCGAACATTTATCTGATGCTGACCAAATTCTTTGTTGAATGTTTTATGGTACCATATGTATTCAGAGAGAGAAAGATATCCAATCTTAGTGGTTTTGTTTAGCAAGAATAACATTTAACACGAGACAATGTTTATGATACTTTGAAAACTACTGTTTGCTGTCCTTACTTTTGTTGAGAATATAAGTTGAAAATAAAGTTGTTACTGTAACCATGTATCGTCATGACACGTTTTCCCAGAAAATGACTGGAGAGAATCTTGATGCTATTAACTAGTATAACCCGCTAACATTGTTTGTAGAATTGAAGTACTTGCTACGTGAAAAATGATAAAAGTATTGATTAATTTTCTAGGACATGATACGGTCTTGTCCATTGGAAAATGGTAATTTCCGTAATAGGTAGAAAATGAAGGGGTGGGGTGATTGAATGAACCGTGTTATAAATATATGAATGACCATATTTCTTTGATTATTTTTTACTTGCGAAATAGAAGTTTGTTTTGTTTGTTTGTATGTAATTTTAAAGTGTTATCCAGAACTGTTTTATTGATTAAGGCAAGAATATATATATATATATATATATATATATATATATATATATATATATATATATATATATATATATATATATATATATATATATATATATACACGATTAAGTTATGATAATGATTGTTTCATACACGATAGCTCAGTGGTAGAGCGTTTACTTCCGATGCTTGGGGACCTTGGTTTGATTTCAGTTTGCACCAAGTGAACGTTGTAATGGACAAACACCGTGTGCGTGAGTTTTATTCCAAGTTTAGTTGACATAATTGTGGGACGTAAAACTTAAAGATTTTATTTTAGAAGATAATGATTGTTTTAAAACTATTGTTGTTTGAGTTTAAGCTATATGAGACCTGGACCTTTATGTTAACACATGAGGTGGACAATATAATTGTTTACCAGGAAGTAAACCCCGGGCCCGAGCCCGGGACCCGCGCGCACCGAATACGACCGTGACGCGAACGCGTTAGTTTTTACCGCACCGCGCGTAATGTTGCCGGTTACGGCACGCGGGTACCGAACGCGTACGGCACTTTTTTTTATTTTAAGGGGATGTAATCGCTTAGTTACGAATGAGTTTGTTAAGGGAGATGATGCCAACCGAAACTAAAGTGGGGTCCCCCTGATTTATTTAGGGAGTATTATTCCTAGAAAATTCATACGCGTGTCAAGTTGGACCAACCACCAACACCAAAACGACCGGAACATATCTCAGAATTATGGGCTATTTATGGGCTAATTAGTTGCTCTAATCCCAATTTTTGGGCTCCTACTGTTTAGCGGGAAATCGGATTCAAAGTGGGCGAGTCCAGCTTGATATCAAGCTAGAACCCCCCATATGGTTAGAATGGTCCGATCGAAAAAATTCAAACGCCAGAATTATGGGCTATTTATGGGCTAATTAGTTGCTCTAATCCCAATTTTTGGGCTCCTACTGTTTAGCGGGAAATCGGATTCAAAGTGGGCGAGTCCAGCTTGATATCAAGCTAGAACCCCCAATATGGTTAGAATGGTCCGATCGAAAAAATTCAAACGCCAGAATTATGGGCTATTTATGGGCTAATTAGTTGCTCTAATCCCAATTTTTGGGCTCCTACTGTTTAGCGGGAAATCGGATTCAAAGTGGGCGAGTCCAGCTTGATATCAAGCTAGAACCCCCCATATGGTTAGAATGGTCCGATCGAAAAAATTCAAACGCCAGAATTATGGGCTATTTATGGGCTAATTAGTTGCTCTAATCCCAATTTTTGGGCTCCTACTGTTTAGCGGGAAATCGGATTCAAAGTGGGCGAGTCCAGCTTGATATCAAGCTAGAACCCCCCATATGGTTAGAATGGTCCGATCGAAAAAATTCAAACGCCAGAATTATGGGCTATTTATGGGCTAATTAGTTGCTCTAATCCCAATTATTGGGCTCCTACTGTTTAGCGGGAAATCGGATTCAAAGTGGGCGAGTCCAGCTTGATATCAAGCTAGAACCCCCCATATGGTTAGAATGGTCCGATCGAAAAAATTCAAACGCCAGAATTATGGGCTATTTATGGGCTAATTAGTTGCTCTAATCCCAATTTTTGGGCTCCTACTGTTTAGCGGGAAATCGGATTCAAAGTGGGCGAGTCCAGCTTGATATCAAGCTAGAACCCCCCATATGGTTAGAATGGTCCGATCGAAAAAATTCAAACGCCAGAATTATGGGCTATTTATGGGCTAATTAGTTGCTCTAATCCCAATTTTTGGGCTCCTACTGTTTAGCGGGAAATCGGATTCAAAGTGGGCGAGTCCAGCTTGATATCAAGCTAGAACCCCCCATATGGTTAGAATGGTCCGATCGAAAAAATTCAAACGCCAGAATTATGGGCTATTTATGGGCTAATTAGTTGCTCTAATCCCAATTTTTGGGCTCCTACTGTTTAGCGGGAAATTGGATTCAAAGTGGGCGAGTCCAGCTTGATATCAAGCTAGAACCCCCCATATGGTTAGAATGGTCCGATCGAAAAAATTCAAATGCCAGAATTATGGGCTATTTATGGGCTAATTAGTTGCTCTAATCCCAATTTTTGGGCTCCTACTGTTTAGCGGGAAATCGGATTCAAAGTGGGCGAGTCCAGCTTGATATCAAGCTAGAACCCCCATATGGTTAGAATGGTCCGATCGAAAAAATTCAAACGCCAGAATTATGGGCTATTTATGGGCTAATTAGTTGCTCTAATCCCAATTTTTGGGCTCCTACTGTTTAGCGGGAAATCGGATTCAAAGTGGGCGAGTCCAACTTGATATCAAGCTAGAATCCCCAATACGGCTAAAATGGTCCAATCGAATAAATTCAAACGGCAGAATTATCGGCTATTTATGGGCTAATTAGTTGTTGTGGTCCCAATTTTTGGCTCCTACTGTTTTATCGGGAAATCGGATTCAAAATGGGCGAGTGCAGCTTGATATCAAGCTAGAACCCTCCATATGGTTAAAATCGTCCGATCGAAAAAATTCAAACGCCTGAATTATGAACTATTTATGGGCTAAATAGTTGCTCTAATCTCAATTTTTGGGCTCCTACTGTTTAACGTGAAATCGGATTCAAAATGGGCGAGTCTAACTTGATATCAAGCTAGAATCCCTCATATGGTTACGGTTAGAATAGTCCGATCGAAAACGTTCAAGTGCCATAATTATGCTCTATTTATGGGCTAATTAATTGCTCTAATCCCAATTTTTGGGCTCCTACTGTTTAGCGGGAAATCGGATTCAAAATGGTCGAGTGCAGCTTGATATCAAGCTAGAACTCCCCATACGGTTAAAATGGTCCAATCGAAAGAATTCAAACGCTAGAATTATGGACTATGTATAGGCTAATTAGTTGCTCTAATCCCAATTTTTGGGCTCCTACCTTTTAGTGCAAAATCGGAATCAAATTCTGCGAGTCTAGCTTGACATCAAGTAAAAACTCTCCATAAGGTTAGACATCTCGAATCGGAGAAAATCAAACGTCAGAGATATGGGCTATTTATGTTCTAATTGATGCTGTAATTCCGAGTCTAGGGCTGCTACGTTTTAGCAGGAATTCCTTATCAAATTGTGAGATTTAGCTTAACTTCTTGCTATAAACCTAGGGCTATAACACTCCGATCAAAAGAAATAAAACGTCGGAATTATGGGTTATTTGTATTCTAAATTGTTGCTCTAATGTCGAGTTTTTTCTTCTATCGTTAGCAAGAAATCTCAAGCAAGATTGGTATTGATTTTTAGATAAGTTGGGATGATACTTTCAAAGTTGCAGTGAGAAAACATCGATGTTTATTAACTGAAAATTGATTTATTTGCACTCTCCGCAAATGTAAATCTATATCTCTACAAGTAAATCCATGAATTCTTTTTTCACGTGTGTATGTTCATTATGTTTTTAAGTAAATAGTGTATATATAGAATTTATATAGTGAAATATCATTATTTATTAAATCAATTTTTTTCTAAGGAAAAGCCTCTTTGCCGTTGCTGGGGGCCGCAGTCAGTGGCACAGTGGTAGAGCGTTTTCCTCTTGTGCGTGTGATTCCTGGTTCGATCCCAGATCACGCCAATTGATCTTTGTGGTTGACAAACACCATGTACTTGGGTTTTATCGGCATATCTACCGCTGTGCCATTGCGGGCCCCAGCAACTATGAAGAGGCATTTCCTATAAACTAAAAAAAAAAATATTTAAAAAACAATATGATATTTCACCATATAAATTCTATATATACACTACTTGCTTCCAGACATACTGAACATATAAACGTGAAAAGACATTTCATAAATTTACTAGTAGAGATATATATTTGCATTCGCGAAGAATGCAAAAAAATCAATTTTCAGTTAATAGATATCGACGTTTTCTCACTGCAACTTTGCAACTATCATCCCACGTTATCTAGAAATTAATACCAATCTTGCATGAGATTTCTTGCGAACGATAGAAGAACTAAAATCGACATTAGAGGAACTAATTAGAAAACAAATAAACCATAATTCTGGCATTTTAATTATTTGATTATTTATAGCACTAGGTTTATAGCTAGAAGTTATGCCAAATCCCACAATTTGATGAAGAACTCCTGCTAAACGGTAGCAGCCCCAAACTCGGAATTAGAGCACCAATTAACTCAAAAATAGCCCATAATACCGGCGTTTGAGTTTTTTTGGATCGGACCATTGTTACCGAATCGGAGGTTCTAGCTTGATGTCAAGCTAGACTCGCCTGTTTTGTTTGCCAATTCCCGCTAAACATTAGGATCCAAGAAATAGAATAACAGCAACACATTAACCAATAATTCTGGCGTTTGAATTTTTTCGATCGGACCATTCTAACCCTAACTACATGGGGGTTCTGGCTTGATATCAAGTTAGACTCGCCATTTTGAATCCGATTTCCCGCTAAACAGTAGGAGCCCAAAAATTGGGATTAAAGCAACTAATTAGCACATAAATAGCTCATAATTCTGGCGTTTGAATTTTTTCGATCGGAACATTCTAACCGTAACCGAATGCGAGGTTCTAGCTTGATATCAAGCTAGACTTGCCCATTTTGAATCTGATTTCCCGCTAAACATTAGGAGCCCAAAAATTGGGATTAAAGCAACTAATTAGCCCATAAATAGCTCATAATTCTGGCGTTTGAATTTTTTCGATCAGATCATTTTAACCGTATGCGGGGTTCTAGTTTGGTATCAAGCTAGACTCGCCCATTTTGTATCCGATTTCCCGCTAAACAGTAGGAGTCCAAAAATTGGGATTAAAGTAAATAAGTAGTCCATAAATAGCCCATAATTTTGGCGTTTAAATTTTTTCGATCAGACCATTCTAACAGTAACCGTATGGGAGGTTCTAGCTCCATATCAAGCTAGACTAGCCTATTTTGAATCCGATTTCCCGCTAAACAGTAGGAGCCCAAAAATTGGGATTAGAGCAACTAATTAACCCATGAATAGCCTATGATTCTGGCGTTCGAATTTTTTTGATCGGATCATTCTAACCGTAACCGTATGAGGGGTTCTAGCTTGATATCAAGCTAGACTCGCCCATTTTGAATCCGATTTCCCGCTAAACAGTAGGAGTCCAAAAATTGGGATTAGAGCAACTAATTAGCCCATAACTAGCCCACAATTCTGGAGTTTGAATTTTTTCGATCGAACCATTCTAACCGTAAAAGAATGGGAGGTTCTAGCTTGATATCAAGCTAGACTTGCCAATTTTGAATCCGATTTCCCGCTAAACAGTAGGAGAACAAAAATTGGGATTAGAGCAACTAATTAGCCCATAAATAGCCCATAATTCTGGCGTTTGAATTTTTTCGATCGGACCATTCTAACCATATGGGGAGTTCTAGCTTGATATCAAGCTGGACTCGCCCATTTTGAATCCGATTTCCCGCTAAACAGTAGGAGCCCAAAAATTGTGATTAAAGCAACTAATTAGCCCATAAATAGCCCATAATTCTGGCGTTTGAATTTTTTCGATCGGACCATTCTAATCATATGGGGTGTTCTAGCTTGATATCAAGCTGGACTCGCCCACTTTGAATCCGATTTCCCGCTAAACAGTAGGAGCCCAAAAATTGGGATTAGAGCAACTAATTAGCCCATAAATAGCCCATAATTCTGGAGTTTGAATTTTTTCGATCGAACCACTCTAACCGTAACCGAATGGGAGGTTCTAGCTTGATATCAAGCTGGACTCGCCCACTTTGAATCCGATTTCCCGCTAAACAGTAGGAGCCCAAAAATTGGGATTAGAGCAACTAATTAGCCCATAAATAGCCCATAATTCTGGAGTTTGAATTTTTTCGATCGAACCATTCTAACCGTAACCGAATGGGAGGTTCTAGCTTGATATCAAGCTAGACTCGCCCATTTTGAATCCGATTTCCCGCTAAACAGTAGGAGCCCAAAAATTGGGATTAGAGCAACTAATTAGCCCATAAATAGCCCATAATTCTGGAGTTTGAATTTTTCGATCGAACCATTCTAGCCGTAACCGAATGGGAGGTTCTAGCTTGATATCATGCTGGACTCGCCCACTTTGAATCCGATTTCCCGCTAAACAGTAGGAGCCCAAAAATTGGGATTAGAGCAACTAATTAGCCCATAAATAGCCCATAATTCTGGCGTTTGAATTTATTCGATCGGACCATTCTAACCATATGGGGGGTTCTAGCTTGATATCAAGCTGGACTCGCCCACTTTGAGTCCGAATTCCCGCTAAACAGTAGGAGCCCAAAAATTGGGATTAGAGCAACTAATTAGCCCATAAATAGCCCATAATTCTGGCGTTTGAATTTTTTCGATCGGACCATTCTAACCATATGGGGGGTTCTAGCTTGATATCAAGCTGGACTCGCCCACTTTGAATCCGATTTCCCGCTAAACAGTAGGAGCCCAAAAATTGGGATTAGAGCAACTAATTAGCCCATAAATAGCCCATAATTCTGGCGTTTGAATTTTTTCGATCGGACCATTCTAACCATATGGGGGGTTCTAGCTTGATATCAAGCTGGACTCGCCCACTTTGAATCCGATTTCCCGCTAAACAGTAGGAGCCCAAAAATTGGGATTAGAGCAACTAATTAGCTCATAAATAGCCCATAATTCTGGCGTTTGAATTTTTTCGATCGGACCATTCTAACCATATGGGGGGTTCTAGCTTGATATCAAGCTGGACTCGCCCACTTTGAATCCGAATTCCCGCTAAACAGTAGGAGCCCAATAATTGGGATTAGAGCAACTAATTAGACCATAAATAGCCCATAATTCTGGCGTTTGAATTTTTTCGATCGGACCATTCTAACCATATGGGGGGTTCTAGCTTGATAACAAGCTGGACTCGCCCACTTTGAATCCGAATTCCCGCTAAACAGTAGGAGCCCAATAATTGGGATTAGAGCAACTAATTAGACCATAAATAGCCCATAATTCTGGCGTTTGAATTTTTTCGATCGGACCATTCTAACCATATGGGGGGTTCTAGCTTGATATCAAGCTGGACTCGCCCACTTTGAATCCGATTTCCCGCTAAACAGTAGGAGCCCAAAAATTGGGATTAGAGCAACTAATTAGCCCATAAATAGCCCATAATTCTGAGATATGTTCCGTGCGTTTTGATGTTGGTAGTTGGTCTAACTTGACACGCGTAAAATACATATATATATTATGAAAATAATTAACGTGTGTTACATTTGGCATTAGAGATGTTTATGTTACCCCTACTGAGGACCTTACAATTATCATTAGACTGCGTGAAGGCTATTCTTTTGTGTTTACCAAAACTTAAGGGAGAATGAGAAAGAGAGAGAGACAGAGAGAGGTTAGTTTAGTTACGTTATAGCTGTTGGGTAACCTTTCTTTCATAAAATATTGGTAGAGCTAAATAAAACTATTCTATATTGAATAGGAAACATGTGTTCCCTTAAGAACCGTCAATGATTTTTTTAAAAAATTATTGCAAAATCATAACTATATAATATTGGTTTAGATTTGGTAAAAGTGTACTCTGTACACATACGGAATACTTGATATATGTCTGAATGACATGTGTAATAAATATTTATGTGTTTACTGTACTATGAAATAATTTGCTCTATTAAAAAGCTTTTTGTTTGTCTTACCTTGCATAAACAGTTTGAACGAGTAGAAAAAATATTATAATAACGCTGTATTCAATTATATTAAAAATCAGTTACTAAAATGTGTGCAGGAAGTGTTTTAGCAGGCGCGGTTTTTTGAGATAGATTGAAAGAAAACAATTTTTAGCTTATTGCCTGATATACAAGAAATAATGAACATAAAAATGTACTGCGTAGTCTTCCCATCAGGCTTTGCGTTACCCTTTATAAATTTTGTGTAAGGCTATGTATTTTATCAAGACTTGTTTTAAGATATAGGCAATTGAAATTAATGTTATGTTATGGACAACTACGGGTGGGAATTTCCTTTGTATTTGAAACATATAATTTTCGTAAATTGAACGGTACCTTTTGCAATAAGAAGTGAATATGCAGAACTATTTTGCAATTGAAAGGTGGAGTTTTGTCCCTTATACTTTTTAGTTAGTTTTTTTTCACACTTTTGCATAACTGAAGACTATTTAATATGTGTTTTGACAATAATACGTGAGGGCCGCTTTAACTGATAGGCTAATTTTATTGAGAGGTTTGACCCTAGACTATTTATTTTATTTTTTCATAATAGTGCTACAGGGGAATATGCCCAGGGCAAATGAAAGAATTTAGATTTTTAGGCTTTTGGCATTTAACGACATTTACCATGTTATGTTTTGAGGGCCCACATAATCCGGGGAAAGGAAAGAAAGAAAAAAGGATTGGAAAGTGGTTTGAAATGCTATTAATTTGCTATTTATCTATTGTAAATAATGAAAATGTAGGAAAGCTTCATTTAGGATAAATAGTATGAAAAAAGAGTTGTTACTTTATGACTGATTGTTCTACTGGGAATTGAACTTAAACTTGCTTAGCTCAAAGGCAAGAGCGTTAACGACTAGGGAAATAAACGGTGTTGGGTTTCCTAAGTAAATATTTATTTCCTTACTGAAAGAACGGAGGTTTATTTAAGTTTAATGTACTTATACAGTACCGACAACTAATGGATAAAGTAATCATCAGAACATATATGTATGGGTCCTCAATACTCGAGGTGATTATTAAGGACATTAGAACATACATATATACATATTTATGAGGATATTGAAAAAAATGTTTTCCCTTTCTAAATATTAACTAATGGTTAAGAAAAGAAATATAATATTTAATAAAAAATACAATATTATACTCTACCTTGAAATATATATATATATATATATATATATATATATATATATATATATATATATATATATATATATATATAATCATACGGACACGGTACGACAGACGTCCCCACTGTAAAACAGTTTTCGCTATATTAAGTCCTACCAAATTCGAACTACAAACACTAAACATATGAAGTTATTGTTTTTTTGTTGTTGTTATTAAGTTTGCAATAGTATTGAAATATAGGATTTTTGTTGGGAATTAAACCAAACTTTATTTATTAGTAAATATTTTTTGGTATTAAAGACTTTTAATTTGCCATGTTTTGAGAAATAACATTTATTGCCGACTCCATTAATCAGGAAGTGGTTGGAAGGAAGTAAGGAATGAATTTACAACTTAAATTGTAATATGTGAATGAGAAAATTTTATATGGTATAGTTAACTAATTGCTTTATTGAAAATCAAACACGGGCTCGTAACTTGCGCGTACTAATACATGCAACCGTAATGCGGGTAGGCGTTAATTTTCTTGCGTGCACCGAAAGGGCGCATTTGTTATTACTTACGGACGCAATTGCGTTTTTTGGGATTGGAACCTTTAATTATTGCTTTGAATTAAGAGTGTTAAGAATTACAGGACGCGGAATAATATTTACCAAACGAAACTTCTGCGTGGAACTGTTTGCATCAAAAGCAAGACCCTTAGCGATTATGCTATGCACGAGTACTAGTACCCTAACATAAAACTGAAACCATTGGAAGTAAAAGGCGAAAATTTTAGCAACTACTCTATGCAAAACTAGTATTTAACACCACCGGTAATTAAACCCGTGGCTCCTTGCACTGAATGCAAGAGCGTTAGCGACTACGCTATGAGGGAACACTAACGTTGATTTTAAATTTAACGGCACGTTTAGCAGTAAATTTTTTATGGATTTTTTAAAATTGTAACGGGTAAATCGAATTATATGAACATTTTATTGCAAATTAGACTTGAATTACACACGGCACAGATAGTTTGCTTGTACAGATTTATTGAGAATCCGAAAAATGTATAAAATATTGTTCAGAATACTACATAGCTTTTGGAAACTAAAGATATTTTAAGGTTTTGTACGCTAAAAGAAATTGATTATCGTGCGTGGATAGAATAACCTAACTTTTATTGTGCATATTAAAAACAACAATTTGCACTATTTTGGTGAAATTATGTTGTACTAATAACACTTTTATTTTTTATTTTGCAGAAAAAATGGAATCCCAACCACAACCATCATCATCATCATTTTCCACCTCTTCCTCCTCCCTTAACCACATCGACTGGTTTGAAAAAATACATAATTTATTACATGTAGTACAGGGAAAGAAAAGGAAAAGAAATTAAAACACATTACAAAGGAACAAAAAGAAGCACTACTCACCAGTGGTAGAAGTAGTTCATGAAAGAAAAGAAGTTACGGCAGTGAAAGAAGTAGCAGTGCCACTAGCTGAAGAAAGAAAATAAGCTACAGCAGTGGAAGAAGTTGCCGTGCCACTAGCTGAAGAAAGAAAAGAACTTCAATCAGTGGAAAAAGTAGCAGTTGAAATAGTGGGGGAGAGGAGTAATACCGGAAGGAGCGGATGAACTTGAAATATTCTTGAACGATGGGGAAGATTGGGTGATAGTAAAGGCGTGGGAAAAGTTTAATAGGCTAGAGAGGGTGAGAGAATTAAAAGAAAAAAAGTTGAAAGATAATAAGTTGCATATATATATAATGTAAATAAATTGTGTATTGTCGGATGGGTGCTGGGAAATTTGTGTTTTCTTTCCTCTGAATTTTTGAAACCTTCCTAACTTTTTAACAGTGTTGAGGTATTTTGATATTAGTTTCATTAACTAATGTGTAATGGAAATTCATTTTGTGCAAAACATATAAGGTTTCTTCTTTTATATAAACTTGAAATTATTGCAAGTTTTATTTTTGATGAATGATTGAATTTTGAGTTTATACTTCTTTTCAGCAAGAAGGCTCTATTTTTTAGGGATGCGCACGAGTCGAGACATGTCTCGAATCTCGACTCGACTCGACTCGAGATTCGAGTTGAGACACAGTTTGTAAAATTCGAGACGAGTCGAGTCAAACGTATTTCTCGACTCAAATTTTCGAGTCGAGACTCGAGTCGAGTCGAGACAGCTCGTTAAGATCTCGACTCGACTCGAATGTCTCGAAATCTTTCTATAATTTTTAATATTATTTTGAAGAAAGTACTCGCTCAGAAACACTCGGCACGAGAATTTCGGAAACTCCAGGACTTGTCACGTGTTCGAGGAGTGCTGTGGTGATTGTCTTCAAGAAGTGGCGAAACCAAGGGAAAATGACGTCCAAATGTCGAGGGTTGGGCGCCCCCCACCTCACTACAGATGTCGAACGTCGTAGGCTGGGCAGACTGGTAAAACAGAACTGGCAGCGAACTGCGTCGGAACTATGATCAGAGTTTAATGCTGGGCAAAGTACAAGTGTGTCTGAACTAGTGTTGTCAAATTTCCGGAAATTTTGAACCGGAAAAAAATTCGCGTTTTTCTTTAAAAAAAACGTTTTTTTTCGATTTTCCGGAAAAATTGAGAAAAGTATATAAATATGTTTGAATTAGGTTAATTTTACTAGTAATGATATTTCTTTTTTTCAAAAACGCGAAAAATGTAAGTTCAAAAATTTCAATATTGCGAATATTAAAAAATAGCACTCGAAAATAAAACTATTCCAAACTAGATTTATGCGTATATGTTTCTCCTCACAGAAAAGTTTATATGTATTTTTCCAATCCTTTCAACAATGAGATCTCGAACCCACAAGTGCTAGAAACGTGCCGTATTCCTTTGTCGATTCCAAATTTTGTGTAAATTGTGCAGTTCTAATTAAATATTTTTATTTAAAAAGAACATGGCCATTAGTTCTTTATTACATTTATAGGGGTACACTAGAAGTACTGTGGGGGCGGAGGTTCAGTGGTAGGGCGTTTATCTCCGGTGTTTGGGGCCGTGGTTCGATCCCAGATCGCGGCGTGTAGACTTTGTGGTGGACAAACACCATACTCGTGGGTTTTCTCGGGGTTCTCCCGTTTCCTCCCACTTTCTTCATTCTACCATTTCATTCATTTCTCATCATCCCCGTCTTCTTTAGCCTAACCGGCATAACCGTGTTACGTAAAATTCAAGATTTCATTTCACCAGAAATACTGAAATTTTTGAAAAAGTAAAGCATGATAACCTACGAGTTATATATTCCAACACCACATAGTTGTATATAGGGGTTGTATATCTGTAAGGCGTTTGTTTCATGGCCAAATGATAATGAATACGAAGGATAACCATTTCACCAGTCTAAGATTAATCTTCATTGTTTGGGGAGGGTTTTCTTTTCAATAAACACCGTTATCACTGACATAATTAATTGTGTGTGTACTTTATTTACTTATTAAATAATGCATGCAAATGCATGCATACACGATATGGGCATTCAGTAAATGGATACTTGAAAATTTGAATTCAATTATCTATACAAGCCGGCTACGAGTCTTTTGTTTTGGCCACGGGTGCAGTCCAAACTACTCTCCTTCTACCAATTTTACAATTAGGATTGAGCTTCTTACCGGATGTGTAGTCTACCGAAGGACAACACAGATGTTATCGAAACTATTGTGCTATTGTTTCTTTGTATTCTTTGGCAGAAACTTCTGTAGATATCGAAGCCCGCCAGTGAAGCCATATCTAGCACCTTGATGCTAGATCTAGCATAATTCACTCCCATTTAGCATCTAGCATCTTGACTTTAGCATCTTGGCAAACTCTCATTCTTTGCTCCGGAGAAGAGAGAAAAAAACGAAAATTTAGATGGCTCACTGACCGTTGGGAATTATTCCTTAGTTGAAACGATGCTTGGAGTAATAAAACCAGTTAGTATTTTCGCTGTTGTATTGTTGAATTCACAGAAATGTTCAAAAATAAGCAAAACATGACTCTGCAAAAAATGTTTACTTACCCATAGTTTTATTATTGTCAACTAGACCCTGAGTGTTTGGGATGTTTCTGTCCCTTCTCACTTTACAACTTGATCGTCAGAGTACACCGCTAAAAGAAATGCTTCAGTGCTGCGTCGGAAGCGGCTTGTTTTGTATATATTTCTTAAAATGTTATCCATTCATAAAGTATAAATTCCCCCTTTCTCCCCTGATTCTCTTTCCAATAAAGAACCCTGAACCCTCCAGAAAATACAAAAATGAGTGATGCGTACAAATAACAAATCTGTGGATGAATCAAATAATGCAGATACATGAGAAGATGATGACGAAGATAACAGTGCTTGATGCAGCGCAGTCCACCACATGTAAATAGATTTGAAGTGTTCATATTTGTGTATGTATACGTGTGTCTGTGCTTGTTTCTGAGTATTTGTATGCGCGTGTGTCTTGTAATTGTTATATTAATATGCATTGGATTAAGTAAAAGTATAAAATGGATTTGATGACTGCCAATTTTGACGTGACCTTGGTAGGTCATTATTTTTTAATATTTAGTAATATTAAATTAGGTTATAGTTTAGCGTCGTTATCAGGAGCAAAGCTCTACAAGACGTGAGCATACAGTTTAACGTCGGATTTGAAACACACGAGCTCCTACCATGAATCAAATCTCGTTCGAGAAATGCGCATACACTAACCACACAGGAACGGGGAGCTCAACATTTAGTAATATGTATATTAAGTTGTAAAATTATATTCGTTTGATTTTCACTAATATAAACTTTACAATGTAAAGCATTCGCTAGGCACGGTATTTTGTTTAAGAACAAAAAAGCCTATCTCTTATGTTTCCGTCTCGGGGTTGGACTGCGGGATGATCGTGTTTGATAAGAATAAACCTCCCTGGCTCACGAAAATGTATAAGTAATATAACAAACCATGCTTATTAAATGCCAGACTAGTTCGGAAAGATAATATGAAAATCTGGCATAATTTGCAAGAATCTAGTCTAATATAAAAAATAAATAGTTTGTTTGTGTTTGTCTGTCCTTATGCGGCCTGGGGACCAAACGAGTGGACCGAGAGTTACCAAATTTTGGTCAGGAGTACCTTGGCCCAGGCCCCAGATCAAGACGAATCTTTTTTTTTCAAAATTGGAACTAGGGGGTCTCACGGGACGCTTACAGGGACATGTAAAAGTGGTAGAAAATGGCCGATATTATTGTCGAATTCATAGTTTTCGCAGTCGCTGAAATCAATGGTGACAATTCCATTAGTGATGATTTGCTAATTCAGCTACAATTGTATGCGGGCCGGGAGTTAGCGGGGTCTCAGGGGGGCGGTATCCACCCCCCGGTGACCCCTGGCCCGAATAGGATGTATTTGAAAGTTAATGCGACCGAGTTTCACCATTGATTTC
Source organism: Thermobia domestica (assembly GCF_964235325.1). Lineage (NCBI taxonomy): Eukaryota > Metazoa > Arthropoda > Insecta > Zygentoma > Lepismatidae > Thermobia > Thermobia domestica. Next base: position 214,757,915 of record NC_137459.1, on the reverse strand, counting down.
AGCGACCGCGAAAACTATGAAATCTACAGTAATATCGGCCATTTCCTATCACTTTTACATGTCCCTGTAAACGCTCCCCTGAGACCCTTGGTTGGATTCCAAGACATGTAAAAGTAATCTCAAAATGATCGATATTAGTGTGAGATTCATAGTTTTTTCGGTCGCAGAAATGAATGGTAATACTTCAACAGGCGTTGTCTTCCAAATACTGCCCCCATGCGAAGAATGGGTATATTCAGCTGTCTAATATAAATAAAACAAAAGAGTTTGTTTTTGTGTTTGTCTGTCTGTGCACGGCCTGGGGACCAGACGAGTGGACCGTGAGTTACCAAATTTTGGTCAGGGGTACCTTGGCCTAGGCCCCAGATCAAGACGAAAAGTTGTTTTCAAATGAACCAGGGGAGTTTCAGGGGCGGCGTTTACCGGAACCGGCTTGGGAACCAGACAAATTGACCGAGAGTTACCAAACTTTAGACACGAATATCTTGGTCCAGACTCCAGAACAGAGTTAAACGATTTTGTCAAAATTCGAAACAGGGGAGTCTCAGGGGTCGTTTACCGGGACATGTAAAAGTAGTAGAAAATAGCCGATATTAGTGTTGAAATCATAATTTTCGCGGTCGCTGAAATCAATGGTGAAACTCCGATAGCATTAACTTCCAAATTCATGCTATGCTGCAGCGGGCCGTGGGTCACCGGGGGGGGGTTGAGATATCGAGACATATAAAGTAATCCAAAATGACCGATAAGTTTTCGCGGTCGCTGAGATCAATGGTGACACTTTCATTAGTGATCACTATCAAATTCAGCTACCATTGTATGCGGGCCGGGAGTCAGCGGGCGGGGGGTGAATACCGAAACATGTAAAAGTAATCCACAATAACCGATATTAGTGTCAAATCCATAGTTTTGCGGTCGCTGAGATCAATAGTGACACTTCCATTAGCGATGATTTGCAAATTCAGGTACAATTTATGTGGGTCGGGAGTCAGCCGGGGGGGCGGATACCGAGATAAGTAAAAGTAATCCAAAATGACTTATATTAGTGTCAAATCCACAGTTTTCGCGGTTGCTGAGATCAATGGTGACACTTTCATTAGTGATCACTTGCAAATTCAGCTACCATTGTATGCGAACCGGGAGTCAGCGGGAAGGGGGGGCAGAGGATACCGAGACATCTAAAAGTAATCCAAAATGATCGATCAGATCCATAGTTTTCGCAGTCGCGGAAATGAGGGTAATACTTCCACAGGCCTTGACTTCTATACGAAGAATGGGTATATTGAGCTGACATATATATATATATATACTGATCAAATAATTAGGGAATCAGATGAAAACACATGTAAAACTCCTTACGAATAATGTGAGAACACTGTATCTTGTCCAGTTCAGATTAAAATCATGAAGGCTCAACGTGCAAACGAACCGTTTGGAACATCTGTGCACGTGATCAGTGACGTGGCGCTACCAGATATCATTTTGTAGTGTGGCGTTGCCAACACATTTCAGCTCCAGGATACCTTTGTTCTCATTGTGTTTAGTGCGTCACAAATCTACGTAGAGAAATTGCGCAACAACGTGATTTGCCAGAATCGTTGGCATGGCAAGCTGTCGGCAGGTCCGAAGCTGGTCAGTCACGGTGGGAGGTGGCACATGCCATAGGAGTGGCATAAAGTGTGATTTCCCGATTGTGGAATCGATTTCAAACAACTGGAAGTCTTTGAAGAACACAAGGACAGGGCCTTCCACTAGCAAGCAAACCCAGTGACGATCGTTATCTCTTGTTAACAGCCCGTCGAAACCGGCGTCAGAATACAACTCTGCTCCCGCAAGCCTTCCGAACAATAACAGGACGCACAACATCCACTCAAGCGGTCCGCAATCGCCTTCAAGAAGGTGATCTCTACGCACGTAGGCCTATGGTGTGTATCCCATTAAGTGCACGACACCGTGTTGGTCGAAGAGCGTAGACGGAGGAACATCGTGGGTGGGGACGCAATGAATGGGGCAATGTTTTGTTCTCTGATGAGTCTCGAGTCAGTGTAGAGCCTGATAATCGACGTGTTTTCATCTGGAGAGAGTGTAGAACACGACACAATCCCACGTTTGTGCAAGAAAGATCCCAGTATCATAGTGGTGGACTGATGGCGTGGGCGGGAATCAGCATTGGAGGGCGTATTGAGCTCCACATCATCCGAAATGGCTCTTTGACGGCTCTCAGATATAGGGATGTTATCACGAAAACTCTTGTTTCTTATGCTGGTGCCATTGATGATTCGTTCCTTTTCATGGATGACAATACTCGTCCTCACAGAGCTCGGTTAGGGGATGAGATGCTGTATGCTGAGGGTATCGCTTGGATGAAGTGGCCAGCATGCTCTCCGGATCTCATTCCAGTTGAGCATGTCTGGGATATGCTTGGCAGACGAATTGCCGCTAGGCCAGTAAATCCAACAACCATTCCAGAGCTGGAAGTCGCTCTTCTGGATGAGTGGCACAATATCCCCGAAGAACTCATCAATAATCTGATTGAATCCATGCCACGCAGGTGCGAGGCTCTTTTGGCTATTCGAAGTGATCATATGACATATTAAGGAACAATCAGTGTTGTTGCCTTGCCTGTTTGTGAGCAGTTCGAGAGGTGCACACATAACCGTCTTGTGTCATGAGCCATGTGAACAAGGTTTTCCGTGCCCCAACACCAGTATGTGCCCCATTTTTCTACTGTATCTTAAAGCATTCCTTCTAGTATGATATATATGAGTCAAACACAAGCTTATTCATACACTATCTTAAGGTCTTGTGTGATATTTCAGCTGAACCTCTATTTTTTTTTTTTATTTTAGCATTAGTACTCTAAGGAGGATGGTGACATGTAAAGATAATTGAAGATTATCGATATTAATGTCAAATTCATAGTTTTTGGGCTCCACAAGTTCATTTGTGACAGTTTTGTTGACCCTTGTGTCCAAAATGAAACGTATTCTCCTCTTGCGAAGAACGGATATTCTGCTAGTCTGTAATAATAACTAACGGAAGTTTCACTTAATATATTTCTCGCTGCTCAAATTTACTCACTTGTGCGGTATATGTGTGTAAAGTAGAATTAAAACCTGTTGCTTTAAGTATTTTTCCATTAGCGAAATACATTGTATATACACTAGAACGTCGATCATCCTAACGTCAAAAATCCGAACGCGGTCCCTACAAGCTTTTTACATTTTCTCTTAACGCTAGCGATAAACAAACAATAGCGTGTATATCGACGTTATGTGAAGTCAGTGTTTTTACAAAAGTTCATTTATATGTAATTAATTGTTTGTCATGTACTTTTATTTTTATTTTTTGTTAGGCCTATAAGTTTTAATTGTGACTTACAAGAACAGTGTTATTTAGAGTGCAAGCAAGTTCTTCAGAAACATTAAACGTAAGTAACCTTACGTACGGTATTGAGATTACTGTATGTACTGAATAAACACTGTATCGATAGAAGAACATACCGTGCAGTATATGTAAGCCTAAATGGCATTTTCTTGGCCATTTTCGAAAATCCGAACAATTTGAAAATCCGAATACCTGTGGTCCCAATTAATTCGGATTTTCGACTTCCCAGTGTATATGCGGCAGAAATGTTACAGCAAGTAAGATTACTAGTATCAGGCTAACAAATAGTTTTTAAACTATATTTTCCTGTTTTTGCCAATATTTCCGAACCAATGATTTTTTCTAATGGTTTCAAAATTTCCGGAATTTTACATAGAACAATGAAGATATATCTATGAAATATATGTTTGATTTAATATATTAACTAAAATGATTCTGTGATTAACAAAAATGGTGATTCTGATAACACCCAAATTTTCCGCTTTTTTTCCAGCTCGGGAAAACCGTAAGAAAATCTTCTTTTTTAAAAAAACACAAAATTTCCGTTTTTTTCACAGGCCTTTACAACATTAGTCTGAACACACAGTGCACCGAACACTCCTAACGATGGCGAATGTTAACACCACGACATCGGCAACTATAACTGAAATGAAAACGTGACCATCGCCACTAGACTTTGGCACAATGGCAGAGCGTTGCATTGTCTGATGAATCCCGGCATCTTCTTCATCATGACGATGTGAGGGTGCGAATCCGTCGTGTTCCAAGGGAACAGCTCCTTGACATCTGTACTGCGGGACGGAGACAAACTGGTTGGATCTTAATTATTATCTGGGGAACATTCAGGTGAGCATCGATGTGTCTAGTGGAGCTCGAGCAAGGCACCATGACAGCCGAGGCGTCGCACGCTGCTTGCAGACTACGTACACACCTTCACGACGGCCATGTTTCCCATCGGTAGTGGCATTTTTCGACAAGATAATGCACCATGTCACAAGGCCAGGAGTGTGATGGAGTGGTTCGAGGAACACAGGAGCGAATTCCAAGTGATGTGCTGGCCCCCAAACTCTCCGGATCTGAACCCAATCGATCACATCTGGGATGTAATTGAACGTGACGTGAGGGCTCATCACCCCCTCCCCGGAATTTATGGGAATTTGATCAGCTGTGTGTGCATATGGGGTGCCAACTCTCTCCAGCGAACCACCGAGGAACATTGCGACCATGCCAAGACGCGTTGCCGTTGTTATTCGTGCCAAAAGGTGGACATACTAACAATTAGGTAAAAAGTCATAATGGTCTGGCTGATGTGTGTGTATATTTTAACTGGTACATTTTGTCTCGACTCGAATTCGAGTCGAGTCGAGACAGAGACTGTCGAGTCGAGACACGAGTCCAAAGAGAAACATATTTTCGAGTCGAGACACGAGTCGACACAACATTTTCTCGAGACGAGTCGAGACAGGCCTAAATCTCGTCTCTACTCGACTCGTGCGCATCCCTACTATTTTTCTAAATTTTTAAAATAACATTCTTCTTAAGAATTAATTTGTTGCCGCATGATCTATCTCCGGGAATCGAATCCCCGATGAGTGTGAACATTAGGAAGTGATATTAGAAAATGTCCAACACTGATGTACTATTCACTTAGCCAAGACATCGCACTAACCGTAAAACAATCTTAATTGGTACTTACATGATTTTTCAGTAAAAAAACAAACTGCACACGAAGCTATACTGTACAAACCTTGAAGATTTCAAAACAATTGAAAGAGGGAGAGAGAGAGAGAGAATTGAAGTAGTATTTTTTATTGCTAATTGCTTATTTGATTTTTCACCAGTAATATTTTTCTTTGTCTTGTGGTAAACTGATCAAAGTTTAAACTTTGTTAGGCTAAAGGAGACAGTAATTATGAAAAATGAATGTTTTTATGTTGTTTTGCCTTATAAAAAGGAAATCTTGAAAAAAGTTAGTGGAAAACTCCAAGAAAGTTCAAAGTCACGATGTTGTTTACTACAAAGTCTAACTGGTGGTCCTCCCAGCGATGGGAAAAACTACTACAGTCTGCAAAATATACTAAACTTTATGGTTTTCACCGACTTTTTTTTTCTAAAATAATTTAATAGCTTACACCGTTTATATTTCGAAAATTAATCGAAACTGAATTTCTAAAAGCAGTACCGAAAACCATTATATGGTAGCAAGATGAATGGTCTCGAGAACTTAAAGTTAAATAGTATACGTAAACTAGATTGAAATTTGTATTTACTGGGTACAAAGAATGGATTTTAAGACAAGTGTAGGGGACCACATTAAAGTATCAGTATTATATACACATAAATGTTTGAAAATACAGATTTACAGAGATAAATTTCAATTTCATGAAAGAGTAATTCAGACATGAAAAGTAAGGGAGATGGGTGCAGGCTACAGTGAAAGAAAACAATAATATTTATTTAAATAATATAATGTTTCCTTTTTAGGGGACTTGGATAAGGGATAAACATTTCAGTTTGCATGTGGTGACAAAATAAATTAATTGAAAGACATTTAACGTACAAATTTCTCTTCCAAGCTTTTTAAATACATCGTAATGAAAATTACATGGAACGTTCCATGCTTGAAAAGAGCGTAGTACCAATTAAAATTGTTTTACGGTTAAGTGGTTAGTGCGATGTCTTGGCTAAGTGAATAGTACATCAGTGTTGGACATTTTCTAATATCACTTCCTAATGTTCACACTCATCGAGGATTCTATTCCCGGAGATAGGTCATGTGGCAACAATATAATTCTTACGAGGAATGTTATTCTAAAAATTTAGAAAAATAGAGCCTTCTTGCTGAAAAGAAGAATAAACTCAAAATTCAATCATTCATCAAAAATAAAACTTGCAATAATTTCAAGTTTATATAAAAGAAGAAACCTTATATGTTTTGCACAAAATGAATTTCCATTACACATTAGTTAATGAAACTAATATCAAAATACCTCAACACTGTTAAAAAGTTAGGAAGGTTTCAAAAATTCAGAGGAAAGAAAACACAAATTTCCCAGCACCCATTCGACAATACACAATTTATTTACATTATATATATATATATATATATATATATATATATATATATATATATATATACAACTTATTTTCTTTCATTTTTTTTTTCTTTTAATTTTCTCACCCTCTCTAGCCTATTAAACTTTTCCCACGCTTTTACTATCACCCAATCTTCCCCATCGTTCAAGAATATTACAAGTTCATCCGCTCCTTCTGGTATTACTCCTCTCCCCCACTATTTCAACTGCTACTTCTTCCACTGATTGAAGTTCTTTTCTTTCTTCAGCTAGTGGCACGGCTACTTCTTCCACTGCTGTAGCTTATTTTCTTTCTTCAGCTAGTGGCACAGCTACTTCTTCCACTGTTGTAGCTTCTTTTTTTTCTTCAGCTAGTGGCACTGCTACTTCTTCCACTGATTGAAGTTCTTTTTTTCTTCAGCTAGTAGAACTGCTACTTCTTCCACTGCTGTAGCTTATTTTCTTTCTTCAGCTAGTGGCACTGCTACTTCTTTCACTGCCGTAACTTCTTTTCTTTCATGAACTACTTCTACCACTGGTGAGTAGTGCTTCTTTTTGTTCCTTTGTAATGTGTTTTAATTTCTTTTCCTTTTCTTTCCCTGTACTACATGTAATAAATTATGTATTTTTTCAAACCAGTCGATGTGGTTAAGGGAGGAGGAAGAGGTGGAAAATGATGATGATGATGGTTGTGGTTGGGATTCCATTTTTTCTGCAAAATAAAAAATAAAAGTGTTATTAGTACAACATAATTTCACCAAAATAGTGCAAATTGTTGTTTTTAATATGCACAATAAAAGTTAGGTTATTCTATCCACGCACGATAATCAATTTCTTTTAGTGTACAAAACCTTAAAATATCTTTAGTTTCCAAAAGCTATGTAGTATTCTGAACAATATTTTATACATTTTTCGGATTCTCAATAAATCTGTACAAGCAAACTATCTGTGCCGTGTGTAATTCAAGTCTAATTTGCAATAAAATGTTCATATAATTCAATTTACCCGTTACAATTTTTAAAAAATGTATAAAAATTTCACTGCTTAACGTACCGTTAGACTTAAAATCAACGTTAGTGTTCCCTCATAGCGTAGGCGCTAACGCTCTCGCATTCAGTGCAAGGAGCCCCGGGTTCAATTTTTGGTGGTGTTAAATACTAGTCTTGCATAGAGTAGTTGCTAAAATTTTCGCCTTTTACTTCCAATGGTTTCAGTTTTATGTTAGGGTACTAGTACTCGTGCATAGCATAATCGCTAAGGGTCTTGACTTGCATGCAAAGAGTTCCACATACAAGTTTCGTTTTGTAAATATTATTCCGCGTCCTGTAACTCTTAACACTCTTAATTCAAAGCAATAACTAAAGTTCCAATTCCCAAAAAAACGCAATTGCGTCCGTACGCAATAACAATTGCCGGCGTTGGGTGCACGCAAGGCGTACGGAAAAAAATTAACGCGTACCCGCAATACGGTTGCATGCATTAGTACGCGCAAGTTACGAGTAAGTGTTTGATTTTCAATAAAGCAATTAGTTAACTATACCATATAAAGTTTTCTCATTCACATATTACAAATTAAGTTATAAAGTCATTCCTTACTTCCATCCTACCCCTTCCCGAATAATGGAGTCGGCAATAAATGATATTTCACAAAACATGGCAAATTAAAAGTCTTTAATACCAAAAAATATTTACTAATATATAAAGTTAGGATTAATTCCCCAAAAAAATCCTATATTTCAATACTATTGCAAACTCAATAACAACAAGAAAAAAACAATAACTTCATATGTGTAGTGTTTGTAGTTCGAATTTGGTACCCCTCAACTAAACAAAAAAATTAATAGTTTATTCTAGTAACTATATTAAATAATTATCTTTTAATATTATATTCAATTCTTTTTTCTTGAAATTTTCAAATATTTTTATACTAATATTATTAATATAATAACAATGGTACTACTACTCGTGACACCTAGCGAGAAAAATATAAAATAGGACTTAATACAGCGAAAACTGTTTTACAGTGGGGACGTCTGTCGTACCGTGTCCGTATGATATATATATATATATATATATATATATATATATATATATATATATATATATATATATATATATATATATTCAAGGTAGAGTATAATATTGTATATTTTATTAAATATTATATTTCTTTTCTTAACCATTAGTTAATATTTAGAAAGGGAAAACATTTTTTCAATATCCTCATAAATATGTATATATGTATGTTCTAATGTCCTTAATAATCACCTCGAGTATTGAGGACAAATACATAAATGTTCTGATGATTACTTTATCCATTAGTTGCCGGTACTGTATAAGTACATTAAACTTAAATAAACCTCCGTTCTTTCAGTAAGGAAATAAATATTTACTTAGGAAACCCAACACCGTTTATTTCCCTAGTCGTTAACGCTCTTGCCTTTGAGCTAAGCAATTTTAAGTTCAATTCCCAGTAGAACAATCAGTCATAAAGTAACAACTCTTTTTTCATACTATTTATCCTAAATGAAGCTTTCCTACATTTTCATTATTTACAATAGATAAATAGCAAATTAATAGCATTTCAAACCACTTTCCAATCCTTTTTTCTTTCTTTCCTTTCCCCGGATTATGTGGGCCCTCAAAACATAACATGGTAAATGTCGTTAAATGCCAAAAGCCTAAAAATCTAAATTCTTTCATTTGCCCTGGGCATATTCCCCTGTAGCACTATTATGAAAAAATAAAATAAATAGTCTAGGGTCAAACCTCTCAATAAAATTAGCCTATCAGTTAAAGCGGCCCTCACGTATTATTGTCAAAACACATTAAATAGTCTTCAGTTATGCAAAAGTGTGAAAAAAAAACTAACTAAAAAATATAAGGGACAAAACTCCACCTTTCAATTGCAAAATAGTTCTGCATATTCACTTCTTATTGCAAAAGGTACCGTTCAATTTACGAAAATTATATGTTTCAAATACAAAGGAAATTCCCACCCGTAGTTGTCCATAACATAACATTAATTTCAATTGCCTATATCTTAAAACAAGTCTTGATAAAATACATAGCCTTACACAAAATTTATAATGGGTAACGCAAAGCCTGATGGGAAGACTACGCAGTACATTTTTATGTTCATTATTTCTTGTATATCAGGCAATAAGCTAAAAATTGTTTTCTTTCAATCTATCTCAAAAAACCGCGCCTGCTAAAACACTTCCTGCACATATTTTAGTAACTGATTTTTAATATAATTGAATAAAACTTTATTATAATATTTTTCTTCTCGATCAAACTGTTCATGGCATTTTAATAGAGCAAATTATTTCATAGTACAGTTAACACATAAATATTTATTACACATGTCATTCAGACATATATCAAGTATTCCGTACGTGTACAGAGCAGACTTTTACCAAATCTAAACCAATATTATTTAGTTATGATTTTGCAATATGTTTTAAAAAACCGTTGGCGGTTCTTAAGGGAACACATGTTTCCTATTCAATATAGAATAGTTTTATTTAGCTCTACCAATATTTTATGAAAGAAAGGTTACCCAACAGCTATAACGTAACTAAACTAACCTCTCTCTCTCTCTTTCTCATTCTCCCCTAAGTTTTGGTAAACACAAAAGAATAGCCTTCACGCAGTCTAATGATAATTGTAAGGTCCTCAGTAGGGGTAACATATTACATAAACATCTCTAATGCCAAATGTAACACACGTTAATTATTTTCATAATATATATATGAATTTCCTAGGAATAATACTCCCTAAAAAAAATCAGGGGGTCCCCACTTCAATTCCGGGTGGCATCATCTCCCTTAACAAACTCATTGGTAACTAACCAATTAGCGTACATCTCTTTAATATAGAAAACGCAACATTACGCGCGGTGCGGTAAAAACTAACGCGTTTGCGTCACGGTAGTATTCGGTGCGCGCGGGTCCCGGGCTCGGGCCCGGGGTTTAATTCCTGGTAAAAAAAAAATTATATTGTCCACCTCCTGTGTTAACATAAAGGTTCAGGTCTCATATAGCCTAAACTCAAACAAAAATAGTTTTAAAACAATCATTATCTTCTAAAATAAAACCTTTAAGTTTTACGTCCCACAATTATGTCAACTAAACTTGGAATAAAACTCACGCACACGGTGTTTGTCCATTACAACGTTCACTTGGTGCAAACTGAAATCAAACCAAGGTCCCCAAGCATCGGAAGTAAACGCTCTACCACTGAGCTATCGAGTATGAAACAATCATTATCATAACTTAATCGTGTATATATATATATATATATATATATATATATTTCTTGCCTTAATCAATAAAACAGTTCTGGATAACACTTTAAAATTACATACAAACAAACAAAACAAACTTCTATTTCGCAAGTAAAAAATAATCAAAGAAATATGGTCATTCATATATTTATAACACGGTTCATTCAATCACCCCACCCCTTCATTTTCTACCTATTACGGAAATTACCATTTTCCAATGGACAAGACCGTATCATGTCCTAAAAAATTAATCAATACTTTTATCATTTTTCACGTAGCAAGTACTTTAATTCTACAAACAATGCTAGCGGGTTATACTAGTTAATAGCATCAAGATTCTCTCCAGTCATTTTCTGGGAAAACGTGTCATGACCAGTGGCGGCGATTGGAGGTTAAAAGTGGGGGGGCAAGACACTAATATTTGTATATCAATGTTAGTTTTAGTGGGTGTTTCTTACACTTTGTTTGACGAAAGGTTGTATAACAAATAGGATACTATCTTTTTCAGTTAAAATACCGTATATCGTATTTTATATTTTATTAAGTGAATTAACAAGAGCAACGCAAGTAGATATTTGTCCTTTGTATTCTTAAACAACGAAGGTGTACGAAGAGATTTGATTCCTTGCTCATGAACATCTTAAAATTCTATCTGGAAAATTTTGTGATCAGATTATTTAATAGGACTAACAATTTGCAAAACAAATAAATAGAAAAAATAATATTAATCATAGTAATGCATAATGAGGCCGGTTTTGCAAAATTATATTTAAACCTGGGATTAATGAACAACTTACATCTTTAATTCCACACATGCTATTAAATGTATGTTATTTCTCTTAGAAAGACAGTAAATGCTACAAGCATACGCTACGACATTTAAAGAAATATTTTTGCAGCTTCCCGAAACATGTTCATTGCGATTAGGTGCACTTTTGATTTTCTTGAAACACATCAAAACTTAACAAAACTTAGAAACGCTCCACACTCCAATTTTACAAAATAATCCTAAAACTTTTAGAATTATGTCGAATTCACTAAATTTAATTGTATATACACTCGTACACCCCTAAACATGCCAGTTCACTCGTATATTATACTGCAAAACAATGGAAAAGGTAGAAGTTGTTTATTACTCTTTTTTTTTAATCATTTGGCGTGGGATACCTGCGTTCGATTCCCGGTGGGAGCTCATGTGATTTGGAGGTCCCGTTTCATATAGCTTCGCTGCTGAAAGGGACCTTAAACTCAAAATCAACTCTCTTTGTAATGAATATTCCATACTATTAGAAAGAAGAAAAGACATTTTAGGGACTATCAATTTTTGTGTAATTGAAGAATAACTTGTGAAAAACTTTTTTTTTTTTTTTGGCGAAATGTTCTCTCAATTAGTTTCGAAGAGCGTGATTAACATATCGAACCTTTGTAAAAAGAAATGAAAGTACGCTGGAATTGTTGCGCTCCAATAAGTTAATTTTGGACCGTTTTCTGTGACAATTGAAACGCAATTCCTGTAACTTTCTTAACTCCACGGGAAGACAACCAATACGAACTTACGCAACTGCAAATATTATATGGAACTATTTTTTTTCTATGAACCAGTAATACATACAAAAATTTTACATTTCCAAATGAAACTATATTCATTAGTGGGTCACTTCAAAAAAGTGGGGGGGCAACTGCCCCCCTTTGCCCCCCCTAATCGCCGCCCATGGTCATGACAATACATGGTTACAGTAACAACTTTATTTTCAACTTATATTCTCAACAAAAATAAGGACAGCAAACAGTAGTTTTCAAAGTATCATAAACATTGTCTCGTGTTAAATGTTATTCTTGCTAACAGTTGCGTGCCGTGACTTTTCTCATAGGGGACTAGATTCGAAGAGAATGTGTGCTGTAGAGTGAGATCCTGAGTAGTATTGTTGATACCAAATAACACAATTTATGTGTTTCTGTAAACGCTTCTTCTACCAAGCCTCTTTCTTTCAAGAAACGGATAATTTCAGTCACAGTTTTATTTGAAAAATCTAAGAGTCTGTAAACCTATATCAATTCACTCCGCAAATTGTTAAAATTAAAAAAAAAACTCCCGTAAATTGATTTAAGGGTCAAAAACAAGCAATCAGGAAATCGAGATTTCAAGCACTGAAAATTCTTTAAATCTAACAGCTCAAGAAATTGTAACTCACTGAGATCTTGAAATCACAGTATCAATAATCTCATTGATGATACGCACATATTTAATTTCTGAATCTGTTCAGTCATCTACTTTACGTCTTTTATTAGAAGGTTCCCGTTGTCATCCAATTCTACTTTTCTATAAGTCTTCAAAATCGATTCTTGCATTTCTAGGTTGAGATACCATCTTTTGTACTTTCTGGATGCAATATTTCACATCCATGGTTTTACTTTAAAGAATGTTGAATAGTATATCCGTGCGAAGAAATGCAAAATCGAAATCCTTCAATGATAACTCTAACATTTTTTCTTTTTTGTAGTCATGAAAGTTTCGGTGTTGCAATTATCTGAATCTTCTACAATGTTTTCAGAATACCGTAAGAGTTCTATTTGATTTTCATTTACTGCATTCACAATTTTGAAATTGTAATTCCATCTCATAGTGGCAACCATTGGAAATCGCTTAATTACTTCTGATTCAGCAAGCGCGTTACAGCGTTTCGATGAATATGAAAAGAAATTTGGAATGCCACTTATTCTAAAATATATTTTACATTCCTTGATGTGATGAACAGACTGTGGAACAACGGGATTGAGTCTGTGATGATAGCAGTGTATGGTGAGTGCACTCAAACACCTTTTCACAAAAGATTCTAAACCGTTCAAATTTCCAGAAAATGTGGCAGCTCCATCCATAGCCTAGTGCTACAAGCTTTTGCTTACAATTAAAATGAGAGAGAATTTGGAAAGCATGCTCACTTAGAGCAGTCGCAGTGCAATCGCTGCTTTTTTTAGTAGTAACATCTGCAAAACAAATCTTTCACGAATTGCCGTCTTTCACGTACCGATTGAATGTTGAAAGATCTTTGCAATGTCCGTAGTTTTGTCCAACATTATTGCTGTAAGAAGTGTATTGTTTATTTCTGACTTAATTTTATCCAGAATTACTCACCAACACATTTAATAATATAATTCTGAATTCTGTTTGACGTTCCTTTAAACACTCCCATGCTGTGAAGATGCCAAGTCAACATGGGTGCCCGAACGAGAGGGCAGGGTGGGGCCCGGAATTTCCTCTGGCTCACGAAAATGTATACGTAATATAGCAAACCACGTATATTAAATACCAGAACTACCAGATGCAACATAGCAACCATGGAGATGGGCCCCTCCCTAGAAAATTTTCTTCAGGCGCCCCTGCAAGTCCATTTAATGTCGTACTTAGAAAGTAACTGAATTAGTTCAATATAATTTCCCTAATTGACAGAATCTTCCTGTTTGTTATATCTCTTGTTTAGCCATAAAACAAGAGGAATAAGTCAATCGGTTCATTGGTTCTCGGTTTGAATCAACTTCTGCATTGCTTGCTCAATTAAAAATCAATTCTGGTTTCCTGAAAATTTTCAATTTAGTTATTGTGGACAGGTGTGAACAACAGTTTTCTTGGCGGAACTTGGGTTTGTGAAAATTGTTCATGTCACAAAAGCCATCATTATTCCACACGTTCTTTTCTATGTGGAACAGAATACAAGGCCAGCAATACAGTTTGTTTCTTGTTTACATGCAGTTAGCTATTTTGAAGAAGCAAAATAATCCGTATTGATATTATGTATATAATCTTTCATTTTAGTCTAAATGGAAATGCTTAGAGTTGTTCTACCACTGGTTATTATTTGTTGCATTTCTTGAAAATTAAGGAATCCAATGGTCCAGAATACAAGACTGAAACAGCCGATCCCCACCCCTACTGTTCTCTATACCAATTGAAGTAATATCCGTGCTTGCGCCATCGCTTTGCTGCAAGGGACTCGGTTTCTCAAACGAGTCCCCTTCCATACTTTATTCTTTGAGTCATTTTCAAAATATATTGATAATCTAAAAAGTTCACACTTCACTAGATTTCTTAAAGTGTCAAGATTAATACTGTAAATTTAATAGCGTTAAAACTATTAACTGTAAAAAGCAAACGAGCATTAAATTCGCTTACGGCAGAACGCCCGTGCTTAGAGCTTAGACAACATAATATGAGGACTAGCTGACTGGACCCTGTTCCCTTCCCCGAGAAAAGCCGATTAAAACCCGAGCGTTTCCGATCTCCACTTCGCTATCGTACCCAGCACACGGGCGCTGACTATAATAGTGTTAGAACAATTGAAATAGTGTTATTTTACAAAAATAGAGAAATGTTTTCGTTTTCTTTGGTATATATTTATCACAAATACTTTAATTAAAATTCCAGGGGACTAGCCTAGTCCCCTAGTCCCCTTGACGGCACGCCGCTGCTTGCTAAACAAAACCACTAAGATTGGATATCTTTCTCTCTCTGAATACATATGGTACCATAAAACATTCAACAAAGAATTTGGTCAGCATCAGATAAATGTTCGGTGAGAGTCATTCAACGTGTTATTATTAATACAAGGAAGGGGGTCAGCCAGGTACCTTTCAACTAAGTGGGAGGGAGAAAATGCATTCTGCTATCTGTAGAACAAGGACTATGTAAAGAACAACCAATCACGTTTAAGTTCATTAATAGGTCACTGAAACTCCATCAGCATAGCCGAACAGTTTCTCGCATTTGAGAAATTCCTTTCAATGACATCAAACTATAATGTGTGCGTTTCTGCAAACGAAAATTTTCACGTCTCGCAACTATGAAAAGAAAGATCTACATAAATCAAATGAAATGGAATAAAATTATACACCAACTAAATAAATAAAGAAATAATCATTCCTACCTCAACCACTTCATCAACTAAATAAATGAATAATCATTCATCCCTCAACCCATTCCTTTAAGCGGTTAGCGTACGTGCATTTCACACGAAAGGCCCGGGTTCAATTCCAAGTTAATCAGTAGGTTCATGTCTTACATAGCCTCGCTGCTAAAAGAAACACTAAACTTAAATTCAACTCAATTCAGCTCCACATCTTTTTTTATTCACTCCATTACAAAACAATACTGTTCTATTAAAAATACTACACAGTGGCGCGGCACGATAAGGCCCATGTTCAATTCCACGTTAATCAGTATGTTCACGTCTTACATTACTTCGCTGCTAAAAGGGACGGTAATCTTAAAATTCAACTCATCTCCACATCTTTTTCACTGCATTACAAAACAATACGTTTTCTATTAAAAATACTACACAGTGGCGCGGCGCGGCAGGGGCATGTGTTCAATGTATGTTATTCTTTCACATTTTTTTGCTAATTTTTTCAAGTGTAATTCCTTCATGTTTCTGCAACCGACTAATATTATTCTTATGCAATTATGTACTAATTAATTGTTCATTAATATGTGGAAAAAGCTTCTAGGAGCTACAAATCATGTTTCAATCAATTTAAAATATATTTTAACGTATCACAATCATTATTATTAGGGAAAAGCTTATGGGGACTAGAAATCATGTTTCGTTCAATCTAAAACATATTTTTAATTATAATTTCAATTAAACAAACATGTAGGATCATGTTTTCAACAGAAAGAGGTCAATATTCACTTCTACATCCTTATCAACCCGTTTGGCATCCCAAAATAAATTTACGATGTCCTACTAACCTGTCGGGGCGGCGGGGTGATCCACAAAAAAGATAATAATGTCATTCCCTTTCACATCCGTTTTATAACCTCAAAAATTAAATTTAGAATGTTGTGCTACATCTAAACTGGTGACGTGGGACCACTATGCGCTCCTTTACTACTTAGGAACGTCTCGTATTTACACACCAAATCATTTGAAAAGCGTGGTGCCAGTAAACAGTCGCGCCAGACAAATCACTAAGTGTGGCTTCTAGAAAGAAAGCTTTTTCTACGGTAATCAAAAGACTATCTCACGTGAACCTCAGTAAGATAATCTACAACTGCGAGTACATTATAAATAACTAATGTGATTCTTGAATTAGCAGCTAAATCAAACTTAAAATTATTATATGCAGCTTGCAAAAGGGAGCCATTTCTACTACAGTGGTTAATAGATCGTGCTGTCTAAACTTTAGAAACAACTTTTATAACTATGAGGATATTATGCACATTTATCTATAAAACTGATTTTAACAAATAAAGTTGAACACTAAAAAAATGCATATGCAGACTAAGTTGAGAATGGTAAAATGGTCAAAGTTTACATTAACCAATCCTGTAACTATATGCTGAAGGTGTCATCCTACTTTCGACAGTCTTATGTGAGATAGGAACTGTTAACTGGCCCATGAATCACCTTTTCGTTCATGCTAAGATAATGGGAGAAGATAAGGTTCCCTCTTCGTTGACTTGTTTCACGCTAGTGTGATTTAGAACCT
Organism: Thermobia domestica; assembly: GCF_964235325.1. Lineage (NCBI taxonomy): Eukaryota > Metazoa > Arthropoda > Insecta > Zygentoma > Lepismatidae > Thermobia > Thermobia domestica. Next base: position 214,740,683 of record NC_137459.1, on the reverse strand, counting down.
AAGAAAATGCACTATAAAAAAATTACGTTCCTAGAAATCTCATTTCTTCTAGCCGTTTTACACTTACAAGGATCGTAAATTTTTTCTAATATTCTTGCTTAATCATAAATTTCAGATGTAATCTTACCCTTACGTTCATAAGTATAAAGCGCCTGTTAATAAGCATTGCATGCAAGTAGTAATAATAAACTATTAAATAGTAAAATGTATATTTTTCCTTAACTACCATGCTCAACTACCAACCTTAACTACCGTCCTTTATCCATGCTTGGGACTAACAACGTATTGGTCATAGCGTTTGCGTATTTAAAAGTTGCGGAAAGTAGGATTTCTCAATAAATAATCTCTCTAATACACACACACATGAGCTACTGCCTATATCATACTTAAGAACTTATACATAGCAATCTTATGTCAAAATCACTTCTACATCAGTGGTAGAGCGTTCACGTCTGGTGCATGGGTGCCGGGTTCAAACCCTGCTCCGGCCAAGTTATGGATAAACACCGTGTGTGGGGGTTTCCTCGGGGTTCTCATGTTTCCTCTCGCTTTCTTCATTCCACCATTTCATTCATTTCTCATCATCACCGTCTCGTTTAGCCTAGCCGGCATGACCGTGGAACGTAAAACTTAACATACACATATGCCACCTCCTTTCCTTGTCAAAATTATCAACTTATAGTATGCAGTTTTTATCTGAAATTGTATCTTGCACATACTATACACTGTACAGAAGGTACAGTCAAGTACGCTCCTTAGCACACTTCGAAACCTACGGTAAGCAGTCTTCGTCAAAATTATAGAATACAGTTCTCCAGTTACAGTCATTAACATATACTGACAGTTCTGTCAAAATTTTCACATCTGCAAGGACAAAATATTACTAGAGGTTTTGCACATACTCAAGTGATCACAAACATTTCTTCACATCCAGTATACGCTCGTGTTCATCAAGGCGGAAGATATCCTGTGGTCTAACATTACATATTATTTTCCTTCTTTTCCCCTCCAAATTCAGAAGCTTCCTGTCATACAAAAGATTGTTTGGTTGAGTTTCATTCTTCAGAGCAATTATTAGGTGATAAATATGCCAAAGCAGCACACATTCTTATATGAAGTCTGACTTCGGCGTCCTTCTTGTACTCCTTTACCAAACTGATATCCCGCATTTTCCACCAAATGCATTGATTAAAATGATATTTAACAACAGATGTAGCTTTATTTTAACCTCACGCGTATTTGGGCATATTGTATTTACTGCGCATGCGTATGCGTTTGCGCGCCTACCCCACTCATTTAAAATTATAGCAGAATGCAGAGTTTTGTAGCGACGATATATGACAATAATCCATTTTCGTCTCGTGTTATAAAACACAAAAGAGGACACAAGAGCAGCGGTAAGCTCGTTCATATAAGGATTTAAGAAAATACATATTTCCAATATAGTGTCAGTGCGTTAATTATTTACCAACCAACTATAGCCTTAACATTGTGGAAACTATGCGACGACAGTAAGCTAGCAGACGAACTTGCTGTTCACGTCTCAGGCTGCCGAAGCACGTGTGAGCCGCGGAGTAATACATGTCGCTTTGTTTATGTCTACTTTGTTCTAAGGCTGGAAAGAGTTTAGCTACAAGGGAATATATCAGATTGCTATGCGACAAGCTTTTACGTATAAGCCAAAAACAAAGCGAGAAGACAAATTAAGAGATTAATTTATGTTTTGGTAGCTCATAACAGGGGAAGGTAATTTAAAGAGTTTACCTTTTGGGTGGGTTGCATTGTCATTGGTGGGATTGGTTGGGAATATCCAATCAGATGTAAGAGATCTTTTTTAATACTGATATGTTTTTCTCATTTTATTCATAGAGTTTTAGGAAGTCTAAAAAAAGTAGATAGTTGGAGAAACTGTTACGCGTTTAAAATTTCCAAAATAAAATATACTGCTTTGCTTAGTGAGTAATTAAATCAAGTACAGAAAGCAGAGCTTTTTAAGAAAGGGGACATAACACTTGGATTTTTAATAATTAATTACATAGGAATACACTTTCATGAAAATATTCCTGTTTTCTCTTATGTTTCATGTCAAATCTAACTCAAAATTAAGATAAGTTTTATTTGCACTCACAGTAGATGGAAAACATGTTTCACGAATAGTATCACTGGCACTTAAATTTTTCATAGGAAGGTTGTTTGGACGCTAATAACGCCAGAGGCAAACATATTTTATGACCCGCCTGGGTTCGTATCTTGTCCGGTACGCCTTTCTTATGGTGGTTTTAGTGGTTAGAGGGAACAAGAATTTCACTCCGCTATTGGCAATAGCCAAAATAAGTGGGAAGCAAACCTCTAATTGGATCACGAACCAATATGAACATGGACTGAGGTTGCTCTTGTGCGTACCCACCGTCTTCGATACGCCCATCAACATTCATAGAGTGAAAGTAAAACCTGAATGTAATACCCTCCAAATTGTAACAATTTACACGGTAGTGATTCATACTGAAACGACAATAGGAAACAAACATATATATGAAATGGAATTTATTAGATCAAAAATAATTCACACCTGAAATTACTTACGTACACTTTTGAATATATTTCTATTAATGAATCTTTTGTACGCTTTTACTAGCTTTTAGCCCATGTTATATTCTAATAAAAAAATAAAAAAAGGACGAGGAATAACTTTGATAGAAATTGTAGATTTTTGCTTATGAATTGTCGGCTTGGTTGTGTATGACCATCTAACACACGTTGATTTGTAAAACACTTCCCTTCACTACACTCTTTGATGGTTGGGGGTTTTCAGGGAAAATTTAGCGTGGTTACGATGAAATAGACTTTGATATTCCACTTCTTATTTTAGAGAAGAATGGGAGGCTCTTTATAACATGCTTTGACTTGCACACTGCACTGCAAAGTTTAAGAAGAAATTGTCAAACATTCGACAAACTTCAAATGTTTTATGTAGATTTGTTCTTTCTGCTTGCCGGAGACTTCTTGAGATGAAAACTAATATTTTAAATGTAAAAAAAAAAAAATCGAACCAATCTTGAACCCGCTGAACGAGTTTTTGCGGCGTGGACAGACATTACCTTAAGCAATTTGTATAAATATAACACTTTTACACTTGTTTTCTTTTAACCATATGCCTTTCAAAACTCTGTTCACTTCTTTGAAGTCATTTATGCTTCTCAATTCATAATATTCCCGAAGATGGCAATTTTACTCAAAGATTCATGTTTAACAGGACTCATGCTTAATAATAATAATAATAATAATAATAATAATAATAATAATAATAATAATAATAATAATAATAATAATAATAATAATAATGTATCCTGCCCAAAGGCAGATGTTTGACCCGAAGATCCATGGGTATTGATTCCAGCTCGTACCAAGTAAGTTTTCTGGTGGACAAACACCCTGTGCATGGGTTTTCTCGTTGTTCTCCCATTTTTTCCCACTTTCTTCATTCAACCACTTCAATTATTTCTCATCATCACTGTCTCTCTTAGCGTTGGTGCGTAACGTGGGACGTTAACTAGATATTTCCTTTCAATTTCACTTAATGTGACATTTAACTTGACATAAAAACGCAGAAAGGAAAAAAGTCAATAGTAATATTAATTACAATTACTATGCCAGTTAGTTAATATAGGGTTAAATTAAAATTTTATTACTATTTCACCTTCAATTAGTCACAATTATCATTCATTCACCAACTTCGAATTCAATTCTACAACAAAGCTCCTTATAGTATTCCGTATAGAAAATAAGTGAAGAATGTGACGACCCGACCCGAGTGACCCGACACAAGCTAACCCGACTGACCAGACCCGACAACCCGACCCGACCTGTTTGGGAGCACTATCAGAGGGGTACAATGTACAATACAATTTATTTTGTATGGTTTAGCATACTTTAAGACTACCATACTTTTTGAAAACAGAAAAAACAGGACATCTTACAAATTAGTAGTAAATATTGCATTTTGTATTAATTTTATCTTTCGAATTCTACTACAGTATCGCACTAGTTATACAACTTAAAATAATGTATTAATATAGTCCATACTTAATCAACAGTGCTAAAAATTATTATAGAAGCTAGAAGCTGTTGTACAATATAAACGCAATCAGTGAACATACAATATTTAGGCAAAAATTATATTTTCAATATTATTACACATACCACCTTTACATGCTCTACATGTCTATAAAGAAAAAAATCCAGATTTATGAAGTTGTTTCTAAATTTCAATAGACAGATTTATTTTTGTTAACCTAAAATGCGAACTAAAAGAAAGCAATTCGCATAATTGTTTTTCTGAAGCAGAAAAAAAATGAGTTTTCGGGGCTGGTCTGCAACGTCACAAGAATTTGTTGCCACCTCGGGGTATACATTCTTACTTTTAGTGATAAGAGTGCTACTTAGGAGGATTTAAACATTGCATGTTATATCCGGGGAAGCAGCGTTTGGAATAATAATAAAGATTAGAATGAAATTGTTCCTATAGTATTGTCGGAATTGAAAGCAAAAGGAATAAGTCGATTTTATTATCTTTTCAGAAATTTTGATATGTAATTAATAATAATAATAAAGAAAAAAATAGGACAAGAAGGAAAGTTTCTGCACACCGGGACAAATTTTAAGAAACCGGGGCGTATGGTAGCCTTACATACTTATTTACATGGGGAGTGTCAGTACGAAGCCACTACGTAGCAGAGTTGAAACAAAACCTCGTAAATAGGTTGCCAACTCAGGAAAACAAAATTACCGGCACACCCTCAAAATTCTCTGTACAAATGAGAAACTGAAGACTGCATTGATCGTTATTGTATTTACCAGCAATTGCCACTTGTTTAAAATTATCGAAACAGATGAATAATACTGGATATTTATCTTTATGTAACAATAGTTTATTCATAAAATGAAATTTACTCTATAAACTTACACTGCAAACAAAGGAAATTGCTTTAAAAAGTCATTTTCTAACCTCAATAAATGTAAAATTATTTTACAATAAAATATAAGTGTTATCAAATTTCTTATGTTATATAAATAAAAAAAAAACTGTCATACATTAAAAAAAATATCGATAATGTATAACACAACGGAAATTTGTGTTTGTAAAGGCCCTGTTGAAAAATTTCGATGTTCAATGTTATATTCTGGATTGCAGATTGCAAAATACCGGTCAGAAGGGGGCTAATAAGAAGTTTGTACCGGTCACCGGCCTTAATCAAAATCACAGCAAATACCGTCCAGTTAGCAACTCTACTCGTAAATCAGAATGCCGAATGCACCAAAATACTTCACCATGCATTCTGTAGTTTTTGCAAAATGAGCTTAATGAATATGATCAAATAAAACAAAATACTGTGTTATAATTTTCCCTTTAACAGTCTACTTTGTGAATTTGTTATATCTTCCACTTATCAATTTCCTGTACGAGATGAGAATAACGGTTTCTGCGCAAGATAGGAAGAAAAAAAAATTCTCATAAGGATTCAGCTCACGTAAGAAATAATGAATAAGTTTAATAATAAGAGCCGTGTTTAATAAACTAACTCAGCAATAATGATTGTAAATATAAATATAAATATAAAAAACAAAAGAAGAAAGCATTTAATTCCATCATCGTTAGAATAAGATCAATATAGTGAATCACACCATAGTGTGAACATACCAAACCACACAATAGTGTGAAAAAAGTCCTGTTAGAAAAATACTCCATAAATGTGACACTTTTTTTTAAATGTTTCTACCATTTATACAGTCCCCCACATTGTTTTCGTTCTGGCGGCGCCCCTAATAATGTACAAACGAAAATTTCGCCTGCACATTTCTGTGCAAATGATGTACAAGCGATTGATATAATTTGTGATTGAATTGGATATGGTGGGGGCTACCATTTAGACAGCCCCACTTTGTTTTCGTTCTGGCGGCGCCATTAATTACCTACAAAAGAAAATTTTGCCTGCACATTTCTGTAAAAACGCTGTACAAACGATTGCGACAATTTTTCATTGAATTGGGCATGGTCGGGGGCTACCACTTAGACAGCCCCACTTTGTTTTCGTTCTGGCGGCGCCTTTAATTGCGTACAAACAAACATTTTGCCTGCACATTTCTGTACAAACGAAGTACAAACGATTGCGACAATTTCTGATTCAATTGGACATGTTGGTGGGAAGCTACCACTTAGAGAGCCCCCAGTTTGTTTTCGTTCTGGCGGCGCCCCTTATTGTGTACAAACAAACATTTTGCCTGCACATTTCTGTACAAACGACGTACAAACGATTGCGACAATTTGTGATTCAATTGGACATGGTAGGGGGCTTCTATGTAGACACACCCCACTTTGTTTTCGTTCTGGCGGCGCCTTTAATTGTGTACAAACAAACATTTCTCCTGCATATTCCGTACAAACGAAGTAAAAACGATTACGACAATTTGTGATTGAATTGGACATGTTGGTGGGAAGCTACCACTTAGACAGCTCCCACTTTGTTTTCGTTCTGGCGACGCCCCTAATTGTGTACAAACGAAAATTTTGCCCGCACATTTCTGTACAAACGACGTACAAACGATTGCAACAATTTGTGATTGAATTGAACATGTTGATGGCAAGCTACCACTTAGACAGCCCCCTCTTTGTTTTCGTTCTGGCGGCGCCCCTAATTGTCTACAAACGAAAATTTTACCTGCACATTTCTGTACAAACGACGTACATAGGATTGCGACAATTTGTGATTGAATGCGACTATTTGTGATTGAATTGGACATGGTAGGGGGCTTCCATGTAGACAGCCCTCCCACTTTGTTTTCGTTCTGGCGGCGCCCCTAATTGTGTACAAATAAACATTTCGTTTGCACATTTCTGTACAAACGAAATACAAACGATTGCAAAAAATTTGTGCTTGAATTGGACATGGTGGGGGCTACCACTTAGACAGCCCCCATTTTTTCTGTTCTGGCGGCGCCCCTAATTGTGTACGAAGGAAAATTTCACCTGCACAATTCTGTACAAAGGAAGTATAAACAATTGCGATAATTTGTGATTGAATAGGACATGTTGGTGGGGGGCTACCACTTAGACAGCCGCCAATTTGTTTTCGTTCTGGCGGCGCCCCTAATAGTGTACAAACGAAAATTTGGCCTGCATATTTCTGTACAAACAATGTACAAACGACAATTGCGGCAATTTGTGATTCAATTGGACATGGTGGGGGCCATCATTTAGGGGAACTCCCTCGAGAGGAATCACTCTACATATTTATTGCAAAAAGCAGAATTTAAAAATTCGCATTCGTCCAAAGTTATCGTGTGAAGTAACAGCCGTTCGTATGTACGTACTAATATCGATAAGTTTCACTACGCGATCCCAATTAATACTTCATATACCCGCGCCACACACACACACACTAGCATATGTACACACGAAAGTATACCTGGTAGTATCCACACGCTTACGCCGGAAAGTAGAAACAAAAACACACACCCACAGAGAGAGAGAGAGAGAGATAGATAGAGAGAGAGTGAGTGAGAGAGAGAATATCTTGTTGTACCTTTATACTGAATGCACCATTACTCACAAAATCAGTTAAAAAAGAAAAAGGAAAAAAGTTGTAAATGAAACTTTCAAAGATTGGTACCACTGCTGCGTCTCACACGTGAGATTGTTCCATAATGATTGATTCGTAATATGATGTATATGGGTTTCTTAATGGTAGTATAACAAAATGCCTTCAAATTGACCACTAAATAAAAATATAAATTTATTTCTCAAATTTTGTAAAATTGAAGTCGGTGGGCATTATGGGAACAGTCTACAATAACAATATATGCAAATAAATATTAATATACTTCACGTTTTCCAGTGGGTGCAAGAAAGCTTCGAATAGTATTTGTTGTCATAAGCATTAGTTGATGTAAATATATATTACGTAAAAGTTTATCTGGCTAAGAAACAAAATGTATGGCAATAAGACGACATAGATACCCTCGCTTCACCGAAATAAAAACTGTTATTAGTTGGGGTAGCCCTTCGAGGTTGAAGTTCAATTGAAGTAGGGATGTAAGCAGGGGGTGGATGGTGATGGTCCAGGGTCCGCGAACTTCCGACTTTTCTGCAAATTTAGTCTACTTTTAAGGACAATTTTACAAATTTTAATATAATTCATCCTGATACTGAATTTGGACTCCCCAAATGGAATGGACCCGTCCAGAAATAAATGTCTGCATACTTCAGGTACTTAAAAACTATCAAATTAATGGAAATTTATTTTTTGACAAAGTAACATCTCTTTTCTTCAGTTGGTAGATTACAACATTCAATATTTGTTAGTGTCCGTTTTGGTGCCATATAACTTCGCGATACGCACTTTTTTCTATGGGTAAAGCAGTTTCAAAAAGAAGACAACCTACACAAGGAAGTTTATGATGGTTCATTTGTCGAGAATGATATTTTTCCCCTATAACCTAAAACATTTGAATATACTTCAACGTCTTTATCAGTATCTACTTTCATCACTACACTGCAAAGGTATTATCTGTAAATTTAGAGGGTCGTGAAGAAATCTAAGAAGATTTTGCCCCCTCTTGAAAGTGTTTGAATTCAGAACTGTAGTAGACAGAGTAGGAAACCAGAACTACAACTATCAGAAATCATTGCAATCGTAAGATAAAAGAGAGACGGATAGCATATGGTTGAAAATTTAGATGTGATTCTCAGTTAAAACAGAAAATTATCTGTTCAACTTCAAATATGTAGTCAGATATTTTTCTGTAGTCTATACTGTTTTTTTTTTTTTTTTTTTTTTTTTTTGTTAAGTGTGAAATGCAAAACCTAAAAATCAAACTTTCCGTTTTAAAATTTTGTTATTTGGCAGCACAACATTCATGTGCATAGAGTGCTTCTTCGTAGCTAAGCGGTTCGCATAAGCGCATTTGGTGTAGGAGACCCGCGTTCGATTCCCGGCGGGAGCTCATGTGGTTCGGATTCCACGTTAATCAGTAGGTTCCGTCTCATATAGCCTCACTGTTCAAACGGACGTTAAACTCAAAATCACCTCACCTCATTCCTGTGCATAGAATGGGACATTGTATAGTCATATTATTATATTTGTGGGTTCGGGTATTACCAAATCCAGTATACATTTTAGATGTTAGGTGATGTAATTTTATTATTATTATTGGGTCATTCCATGTGAAATCAACAAATTAAACAGAGATTTCTGACCCAACCATCTCAGATTTTTACCAAATTTTAGTATTTCGTAGATTTGGAATTGTGCAAAGTTGTAGCTTCCTGTGTGGCGAAGTTTGTGAATTATGAGGCTCAAAAATACGAAAAAATCGCCCACTTTGGTACATACACGAAACATTCGGAGAACACTGCTCTTGATCTAATTGGCGTAGAGAGCTGATTCTTCTTTTGTTTGAAAGAACATAAAATAAGCTTTCCAACAATATATCGCACGCCTAGTTCTGGAAGAATATATATTTAAGGTCACGCAGTGTGACCTTTTGACCTTGAACTTTTGAGGATGCATATTTCGATTTTTCTAAAACTCGCATATAATTTACACACAAGATTACTCTATAATATAACGGAAGTAGAAGTTGGGACAATAATGGGAACTTTCAATAAAATTGTGTTCTTAGTAAGAGTTTTAGAAAGAGTTTTAGTGTATAAAGCAGTTTGCAACACTGTAACATTGCACAACAGCATGATAGATTGCTCAGTCATCTGCTACAGAAAAGTTTGGAAGATTGAGAGGTGTGGATACGTTAGTTAGAGGAATGTGTTGATAGGGGACTGAGTCCACACGTTCAAATGTACGATTGAGGTATTTATGTGCTGGTGCTGACTTTGTACTTGAAAACAGAAGCTTGATTGCGGTGTCTGTTAAGTCAGTGTTCCAATGGTCAGTCTTATTTAACGAATTATTATATCAGAATAGTGTCATCGTCGAGATTTAAGAAGAAAGTTTGCTGCAATCCATTTAATATAGAAGATTATGAGAATGTCAAAAGAATATTGAGAAATATGATGCCATGGATGATTTCAAAGTGTTCGTCGCTAAAAGATGGATTTAAAATTGGTGATTCCTGTCGTAAGAATTTAGCAACACCTTGTGATGCGGTTGCGACTCCTGTAATAACAGAGACTGTGATGATTAGCAGCATCGATGCTGGAAATAGTGATATTGAGCAGTGCATTAAAGAAAGTGCGTTACAATCTCTGAACTGCAACCCAAAAGATCACAAAATTATTAGACATTTCTACAGAGTATGGGAAGCAAAATGCAACAGAAAGTGAAATTATAATGCAGTTGAAAGAAAAAAATCGAACAGCGGATAGAAGTGTGCAAGTAAAATTGATAACTACACTTCCAAAAAGTTGACCTGTCAGAAAACATCAGCAAGAATTTCACATGGCTCGTAAAGCAAAAGAACTTACTCATCAACAATCTTCATATCTTAAGGATCTGAAAGAAAAACTTCTTGATAAACAGTACATTGTTCCCTCCGATTTTGCAGAAAAGTATTCTTCGTTTTCCTAGAAGTGTCACAAGGTTTCCACTGGAATGACGGTCAAGCAACTATTTTGCTTATACTCCAGAAATCTGACGTCTACAGTTATAACTGACAATGTGATTGTCCTATATGACTGTCTCAAACATGATACAATTTTAGTGCACCTATTGCAGAAAATACTTATTACCTTTCTGAAAGATAAATTCGATTCTGAAAATTTAACAAAATTATTCTCTTTCTCTAATGGAGCAGCAGCTCATTACAAAAATCACAAGAATTTCATCAATGTTAGATACATTAAGGCAATTTTTCCGTACCTGTTGATTTTTTTTTTTTTTTTTTTTTTTTTTTTTTTTTTTTACGCCGCACATGGAAAAAGTACGTGTGATGGACTCGGGAAACTTGAAAGAGACTTGCTGCAAGAGCAAGATTGAAAAGACCTTATAGTGGCCAGATAATAACACCAAAACAATTATATGATTGGGCATGGCAAAATATAAAACTTATGAATTTAAAATATGTCACTAATAAGGAATACGAAGCGGAAGCGTCACTCCTGTGGTTTCGTGGTACGTTATTATTTTTTTTTTAATAAAACGTAACGATAGCTGTTGCTTTTTTATTATTAGTACATTAAATGCGGTGTTGCAAACTGCTTTATACATTAAAACTCTGTCTGGTACAAACAAATTATTACTTAAAAAAACAATTTTATTGAAAGTTCCCATTACTGTCCCAACTTCTATTTCTGTTATGTTATAGAGCATGCTTGTGTGTAAATTATATGCGAGTTCTAGAAAAATCGATGATATGCATCCTCAAAAGTTCAAGGTCAAAAAGTCATACTGGGTGACCTTAAATATATATTCTTCCAAAACTAGGCATGCGATATATCTTTGGAAAGCTTATTTTATGCTCTTTCAAACAAACAAAAATCAGCTCTCTACGCGAATTAGATTAAGAGCAGTGTTGTCCGAAAATTTCGTGTATGTACCAAAGTGGGCGATTTTTTCGTATTTTTGAGCACCCATAATTCAGAAACTTCGTCATACAGGAAGCTAGCTACAACTTTGCATAATTCCATATATCGACCATCCCTACGAAATACTAAAATTTGGTAAAAATCTAAGATGGTCGGGTTGTAGGCTTTGTTGATTTCACATGGAATGACCCTATTATTATTATTATTATTATTATTATTATTATTATTATTATTATTATTATTATTATTATTATTATTATTATTATTATCGTTTTCAATAATCTTCAGCACTATTGAAAACTAGGTGAAATTAACTTCATATAACAAGTTACTGGTTTCAGCATGATACATCGACAAAGTAAGCAGCCATATACAGGGTGACTCCAAAACAAACAAGACAATTTCGAGAGGTGATTCAACTTGCAAAAATAAGATTAAAACATTTTTCAACATTTTCTCCTCTGAGGCTTTATTTTCAAATAATAGATCTCTGAAAAAGTTTCACGAGGTTTTTAAAAACCTGTACCTTTGAAACCAGAAGAGATACAAGCACATATAAACACTATATTAAAGACTCAATTCTTTAAAAAATAGCAACTATACCAGAAATCATTCAACTTCAATCAGTGGTAGAACGCTCACCTCTGACGCATGAGGTCTGTGGTTTGATTCCAGCTAACACCAAGGGACTTTGTCATCAACAGACACCATGAACATGCTTTTCAGAGTTTACTGTTTCCATTTACTTCCATCTTTCCATCATTATTATTCATCTCCTTTATCTTTCGTGAGTTCTCTAGTTGTTATGAGGATAGCGTACGTACCTTTCGAGCGGGATACCTGGGTTAAATTCCCGCTGAGAGTTCATGTGGACTAGATCCTACGTTAAGCTGTAGGTCCGCATTTCACATAGCCTCGTTCCTGAAAGGAACGATACAGTCAACATAATCAATCAATACCTTAGCCCTCACGCCATTTCTGTTGACCACTTCTGACACTATATGCAATAATTGCAATACTGACTTACTATGACTATGACATTTCCTTGGTTTCCTCACTAGGTAGATCGTTTCTTTATCATTTTCGACAGTAAGAATAACTTGCGGCTGAGCTAATATTGCTAATACAAAGCTAGAAAATGTTTTCTTTGTAATTTCAGTCTATTTAAAGTTCGTTTTACAAAAAAAAAAAAAAAAAAAAAAAAAAAGCAAATTTGCCAGTCGTATCTTATCTAAAGTGTTTGAAAATTACACTTTTATTCATAGTAAAATACAACCACGCTGTGCACTCTTGAACAGTGACGACGCTAAAGAAAAAAAGGGTCGAACGCCATCAGTGGTTTCTTTCGCCTCCCACTGCTCCCCACACGTATTACAGTGTATTGTAGGTCAAGTAATATAAAACTAATATCTTCAACATACAAAAAAGAAAAAAAAAGCTGCTTTCTCCAAATGTCTGCCCCTCCGCTCTCCAAAGAAATTAAAGCTTGCGTCACCACTGCAACCAACGGTAACAAACGATTTATTAACAGGTTTATTTGTACTACATTAATTAGGTTTGCATATAGTTTGTACAGTGGGTCCGTCATTTTTTGTACTGTCAACAGAGTCCAATGAATTTCTGCTATGATCTTATTTTTCTCGGCTAAAAGCCGACGTCAAATCAAGCATTTATTTTTGCAAGAAATCGAAAAAAAAGGATATTTTTGAAGGCAGATGTTATTCCTGACCTTCCAATTCTTTTGCGGAAATACTCCGCTTTCTACCTAGGTAGAAACCCAACAGCGAACGCAAGGTAAGTGACCTTGTCAATATCCAAACTGATTTTTTTTTTTACTTTCTTTGTCTCCTTCATGTCAAACAACTGCATATTGCCACGTCTTCTTACACCGGCCATACATTGACGTATTTTTCCGACCAGTGGTGTAGCACACTTTTGCGGGCCCCCTCGCAAAGTATAGAGAATAGGCCTTAGTTCTAAAGTCGATAAAAATAAGATTCAAGTTCTACTTCTTTAAATATTTATTCATCGTAAGACTTCGGGGCGCCCTATACATCGGGGCCCCCTTGCACTGCGGGGGTTGCGGGGGCAGCTGCTACGCCACTGTTTCCAACGTAGCCATAAAATTTCATGCGGTAGTCTTGTTAGTAGCTGTCAATATCTGGCGTACGCTTACGTACCGAATTTTTATATGCTACAAAAGTCTGGCTGCTATTAACCTCGTGCGAAAATACGGCGCGTAAAAACGCCTCAGATGAAAGGGTTTTCGAGCAGCAGGTGGTCTCTTTCCCTCTCCGCGGCCTTCTCCCTGGTCTGGTCTTATTATTTTCAGAAGAGAAAACTTGCTCTTGTGTTGTCCTCGCGAATCGTTGCTGAGGTTTGCTGGTAGACTCACCAGAAATCATCATTCCAATCTAGTTTCAGTCTTTCCATACAAGATACCATTTCGGCAAAACTAATATTTTCTATTGCAAAAAACGAGACATTATTTCCTAATTAAAATTCATATTTAATTTTGAGTGCACAGAGAAAAAGGTATTTAAATTCAATACTTCCTAATCTGAATTCGCAAATGATGAGAGCTCCTCCGTCGCTATATAGTCAGCGTACGCGTTTTCGGTGCGGGGCGCCCTGTTCGATTCTAGGCGGGAGCTCATGCGGTTCGGGTTCTACTTCTCATATAGGCTCGATAAACTTATCGAACAGGATGCCTTTCGACTAGGAATTTAAGATTTAATTTAATATTTGTACATTAGTTTTTTTTTCACACAGATAAAGAGGCATATAAAGATGAATTAACACCTTTAGAGTTACCCATGTTGTGATACTGAAATGAAATCTTTGAGTTTAACTTCCCACGATTATGCCCTTTAGACTAAGGGATACAATAATTAAGACAAGTGAATGATGATGTGAGAATTGGTGGAATGAAATGTGGGAGGAAACGAGAGTACCCTGAGAAAACCCACGGACATGATGTTGCCCACACAAACTTATTTGCACGGAATTGAATTAGGGACCCCACGCACCAGAGATAAGGGTTTTTAGCACTGAGCCACTGTGGCCCTCTGTTGTGATATTTTAAAAAAGTATGACTGTCAATAGCATTTGACCAATTCGTGCCAAATTGAAAATTATCCATAAATCATATGTTGCTCCCACTATTGAGTATTGTTCTCCTATCTGGTCTATGGCCTGCTTACTCATTTAAAAAAAAATAATTCCGTAATTAATTTCTTTTTATCCATTGTATCCTACCGAGTACCTCACCTCCGAACACTTCCAAAAAATAACGTTTTAAAATCCCTTAATATCAAACCTTCCTTAGTGAGAAAGCAAATTTCTGGTCTAATATTTTTGCAAAAAAAATGTAAATTGCCACATATCATATGAACAGTTGTTAAGTCAGAACAATTTTTGCGTACCCGCTAGAACAACACGGTCTAGTGATCTCTTTTACACTCGAGCGGTGAGAGTTAATATTGTCCAAATGTCCCTTCTAAACAAAATTATCAGTACCTATTATCAGTTAACAGAAACTGTAGACGTTTTTTCAAGTGAGTATACTTTCAGATCATCTATAAATAAGCTATTTTTGTAATGTCACTGTTGTCTTGTACCATCTTGTCCTCAAATTGTTATTAAATTATTATCAAATTGTTAAAATGTTTCAGAGTAAAATGGCCTAGTGATGTATCTGAAACCTGTTATAAATAAATAAATGTATAAATGATGCCACGCTATTTAAAAGAAACGAAAAAAGAACAAGAAAGGAAGAAAAGAAAAGAAAAGTGAAAGATAAGGTTATCGCAACCAGCAACAATGTTTCTTCCAGGCATACTTCCAGGAACTTGGTTCCCTCCGGACACTCTTGT
The DNA here is from genome assembly GCF_964235325.1 of Thermobia domestica. Classification (NCBI taxonomy): domain Eukaryota; kingdom Metazoa; phylum Arthropoda; class Insecta; order Zygentoma; family Lepismatidae; genus Thermobia; species Thermobia domestica. Next base: position 214,725,272 of record NC_137459.1, on the reverse strand, counting down.
GGACGACACTCCTTCAACAAATAATGCATTTTTTTTTATCTGACGCTTCCCTGAAAATGTTATTCGAAAAAAAGCACCATCAGCATGAAAGCTATAGCTACCTACGAAGTAAATTTACATAGTAGTAATCCTGACCTTGAACAAGATACTATCCGATATTTCCCTGATAACACGGAGCAAATAATTGAGTTTGAATATCGAAATTTGATGACGATTCTTGTCATTATGAAAATGTGCTTGTAATTTTAAGTACTTTCTCAACTTTCCAAGAATTTATAGCGAAATAGGTTCAAAAAGTAACTATTTTTCACGCGATCTTGACATTACTCGTAAAAAAAGAATTAATAAACCACGAGACATAATGTTCCTTTCTTCGTATATTATTCCAAACCTCAGTTTGTGCAAATATTTAAATCTAATAATAATCCTATTTCACCACTAATGCTAACATACTAAGCAAAATAGCAAATCGTTGTACAGGTTTTTTTTTTTTTTTGTGTGTGGTTGCTTCCCAGCCGTAAAAGTTCTGGTTCAATTCGAGGTACCGGCCATGTTGAATATTTTTCAACATTGTATTATCTCATCATGATGAGGATATGTTTACCTCATCTTACACTTACCTCAAAAGTACAATAGATGTAAGCCCAAAACAGTTCATAACTAACGAGGGAACCTATCCAAGTGTAACTCGGAATTCGAGTCGAGACTATGGCCGTTGGATACTTTGTCCCAAAAGAACATAACACGAAAAGGGGCACATCCTCGATCGCAACCGTTGCGAAGATATAAGCGTGAAAATTTAGAAATTGAGCTCCATACTATTCATTACATAGTCAGATTCCGGGTCAATATTTTCGGAAACGGTCGGATAAGGAAACTCAGCGAATACATATCAAATTTGTCTGGGGAGTCCAGCTCTTTTTGAATTTAAAATCTGTCCCCGGGCCACTCGATGGGTCCCAGGCGGGATCCAACTCAAAATTTGCAAATGGAACCTGAAAAGTACAATAGACGTAAGCCCAAAACAGATCATAACTAAGACCAAAATTGACAATTTCACCCATTTACAGGAAATACGCTCATAACTTTATATTAACTTATTAAAGCATTTTTCAATCGCAGTGTTGGGAGTATTATCAAACCTTCCTAGATATATGTCAACTTAAGGTATATTGCCATAAAATAATATGTAACACTCAATACTTGTCATTTAAATAATTTATTTCACGAACAACTCAACCGCTTCACTATGTTTATAAGTAGTATGCGCATCACTATTAGGAGAATTGATATAATTGACGCAATCTGCTACTTAATAGTGTATATTTTTCATAGACATTACGTATTCAACATAGTAGAAACTCATCTTCAAAACTGGTTTGTGTGGATGTTTCCATATTGCAGGCTATTAATTAAACATTTATTTATGAAATATGAACTATCACCTAAGGCGTTTTTCAGAAATTCGAAAAAAAATTCATCTATCAGTGAACATCCTTTATTTTGGGGGATAGGAATAAAATTCGAAAAACTTACCTTGGAAATCTGATAAAAATATTAAGTTTAGAAACTTATCACTCGAATTTAAAGAAAATTATCCGATGTTGAGTTCGCCCTTACTACTACTCAATTGATTTGCATGTATATGTGAAAACTCTCAAGTTTGGGTTGATTTTACCCTCATGTCACATACCCGACAGCAAGAACGAAGAAAAAAGTCATTAAGCTTTTAAAACATTTTTTTTTAATACAATAAATTACTAAAGACTACATTTAAGAAAACATGAAAACAAACAGTGATAAACTGGCAATAAACGAAAACCAAAGTAAAACTGAATTTAACCTGACCCCGCATGCTAACACCAGGCGGCGGGAATTTTGTCACCGGAAAATTCGTCACGGTAATTTCGTCACCCTTAATTTTATCAAAATATTACCATATAGGTAATTTCGTCACCCAAAATAATGTCACGATAATTTCATCACCAGTGTCTTTTAGAACATAATACAAGTACAATGAATGAATTCGAAAAAGTTTTTGAAATTGTTTTCTTTTATCTTCAACTGAAGTAAAACTATGCAGCATAATCAAAATAGATTATTATTATTAAATAAAGAGTTACATAATTTAGATATCGTATTTGAGACCAGAGATAAAAGTTTCCAGTAATTCTATCATAGAAATATTGTCATATAGGAAAATTTGTCACTGTTATCTCTTCACCTTTGTTGAATGAAATAGAGACAAAGCAAACGATCAAACAGCTTACTTTATTTGAAGAAAACTTAGAAAACAATTCAATTGGTGTTGAACTCTATAAAATTGAAGTTTCTGGTACTCGAAGCAAGAACAAGCACCAGTAGAAGAAAATAATGTCTGCTTGAGCAAATGTTTAAAGCACAGGAAACATGGAGCACTAATGGGTTCATTATTCACTATTCACAAATATTAAATTTCGCGAATATCAAAATTTCAGAACAGGCAATAGCAAACAAATATGGGAAGATACTCCAATCTGTTAATTTTCCCGCAGAATAGACGAAAATTTTCATCGTTCTAGTACCGTTCTCTGAGCCCAAACTCTTGGACCTTCCAAGTTAACAGAGTCAATTGAAAAGAGTGGCCTTTTTAAAGGAGCTATTAAAATAATTATATTATATTTCAACTTTGAGTAAACATTGGTATATTGTTATTGGATATATGTGAAGAAAACAAATTCCCATAGAGGAAGAAAAACGTATAAATATTTCTTGATGTTTCCTTTAAACACAGCCTTATGAAGCTATTAAAAAGTGAAACATGGATGGTGAACGTCAACTTTTCAATGGCACCAAAAAAAGTATGTTATTTGAGGTGAGACTTCCTTTACTAGGTATACGCCCTAATGTAGACCAAGACACAAAATTCATATGAAGAACTGTTTCGTGCGGTGGTGCATCAGTGCACTGAATTTAGTGAATATCCGGACCTGTAGCTATGGTAATGGATTTTGATATAGGTTTAGTGCTGGCTGTAAATGCAACTTTTGGAGATTCAACTCGTTTATAGCGTTAGTTTTTTCACCTGACTCAGTCAACATGGAGGAAGGTCCAAGATCTTGGACTCTTAGAACGGTAAAAGAGCAATGAAAATTTTCGTCTATTTTGCGAGAAAATAAACAGATTTGCATTTCTTCCAATAGCAGATATGCATCGATTAATACAACTGACTTCGGAGGAAGAGCTGGAACTTCTGAACTATTTTGATAGCACTTACGTGTCAAACACGTATCGCCGTGTTAAAGCTTGGTCTGGGAATATTTGTTTGCGTAATGTGGCCCGTCTATATCCCCCAGACAATTGGAATGTTCACCAAGCTACCTTTAACAGCAATCCTAGGATAAATAATATTTGTGAATTGTGGAACTAGAAGTTTCATCATCTAGTAGGAATGTCCCACGCAGCTATTTGGAAGCTTATTCATAAAATTCAACAAGTTGAAACAATGGATTCAGCTGTGCTTCATCAAGATGCTGTGGGGCAACCACCCAAAGAGCAAACTAGAGGAGTGTTTTAGATTTTTCAGAAACGGCTCTAGTCTTTGTGCTTACCAAAATACACTGGAACTAAATGTTTGAAAAAAAAATGCTTGTTGTTTCCTATAATGTTATGAATAGTAGAAAATGAACATGTAAACCATTTATTTCATTAATACAAGTTATATTTTGTTTGCTAATTTTCTGTTCTGAAATTTTAATATTGCCAAAACTTAATATTTGTAAATAGTGATATATAAATCCATTACTGGCCCATTTTGAATGTGCTTTTAACATTTGCTGAAACTGAAATTATGTTATTTTACTGCTGTTTGTTCTTGCTTCGACTATCCGAAACTTTGATTTTCCAGAGTCGAACACCAAATGAATTGTTTTTCAACTTTGATTAAGATAAGGTCAGCTGTTTTTGTCGTTTACTTTTTCTTTACTTAGTTCAACAAAGGTGAAAAAATGACCATGACAAAATTTCCTGCATGCTAATATTTTGGTGTCAAAATTACCGGTGACGAAAATTCCGGTGATGAAATTACCTAAGTCCGCTAACACCCAACCTTTCAATAAATAAATATTTAAATGATTTTAACAACTAGATAAAAACTAAATGGCAAGATAAACTTTGAAATAAAAAAATAGGTGGAAGCAGCGGGGAGGATCCCTTCAAGTTACAAAAGCCGAGGTAACAAGGATCAAACTATTTCTAAAGAATCAAACTAATTCTAAAGGGGCTGGAGGCAGTTGTATAAGTCTTGTTTTTCCTTTCTGGCCTATTTTTTTAACTGTGGATAAGGTACTAAAAATTGGTATCCCGTGAGGGAATAATTGATTCTATTTGTTACTACTATATTCTTCGTTAATTTTGTAAGAAAGAAGAACAAAACGAAAGCTGCAATCACTAATAAATCATATTTTCTTTAAATTGAATTTGTCATTCAGTAGCCCACTTTTTAATGACCAAAGTCAACAGTCTAAAACATTGTATAACAAACAAATCAATCTATTATTCAGCTATCAGAAGACTCCTTTACTCCCTTACTCTTTGTAAACTACAGTTCCAAACAATAGGCTTATTTCGGAAGGTAAGACGAAACCACACATCAAGCTCGTTCAGATTGTATTAAATCATCATTGTGTCTGTTTCGAAATTTAAATGTTTGCAATCTATATCGTAAAAAAAATTCATATAACTTTTTCCCTGTTCTGTGTCCTCCTTCGAAGTACGATTTAAATAAATATTTAGTGATCTCAGATCACTAAGTACAATGATCTAAGATTGTACCAAAAATAGGCCAAATGAATTGCGCTGCTTGGATGTAATATAGATAAATTTGAATTTTTAATCCTCTTCTGCGTGGCTCCCAGTTTGTTTCTTCTATGCTTTCTTTTTATTCTTTTACTTAACAACACAATATTTATAGCATCTGCACCTAAAACCATGGCCTTAGATACATCCATCTTGTTCAAGCGACTTGAGTAAACTGAGAAACGAGCATGTGCTCAAACAACAGGCAAGAGGAAGAGCGGAAAATTACTGCTTCTTTTTCTTCTTTTACGCGCGTATTTTTACGCTACGTGTATGGGCCAACTTACGGACCGAAATTTACGACATCATTTTACGGATCGAAAATACGCGCGTGTATGTTAGCCTGTATATCGCTGCTTCCACCTACCTTTTTATTTCAAAGTTTATGTTGCCATTTAGTTTTTATCTAGTTGTTGAAAATCATTTAAATATTTATTTATTGAAAGGTTGGGTGTTAGCGGATTTAGGTAATTTCATCACCGGAATTTTCGTCACCGGTAATTTTGTCACCAAAATATTAGCATGTAGGTTATTTCGTCACCAGAAATTTCGACATAGTAATTTCGTCACTTGTAATTTTGTCACCAAAATATTAGCATGCAGGAAATTTTATCATGGTCATTTTTTCACCTTTGTTGAACTAAGTAGAGACAAAGTAAACGACCGAAACAGCTGACCTTACCTTAATCAAAGTTGGAAAACAATTCATTTGGTATTCGACTCTGGAAAATCAAAGTTTCGGATACTCGAAGCAAGAACAAACAGCAGTAAAATAACATAATTTCAGTTTCAGCAAATGTTAAAAGCACAGGCAAAATGGACCAGTAATGGATTTATATATCACTAATTACAAATATTAAGTTTTAGCAATATTAAAATTTCAGAACAGAAAATTAGCAAACAAAATATAACTGTATTAATGAAATAAATGGTTTACATGTTCATTTTCTACTATTCATAACATTATAGGAAACAACAAGCATTTTTTTTTTCAAACATTTAGTTCCAGTCTTATACGTTAAGCACAAAGACTAGAGCCATTGCTGAAAAATCTGAAACACATTTCTAGTTTGCTCTTTGAGTGGTTGCCCCACATCATCTTGATGAAGCACAGCTGAAACCATTGTTTCAACTTGTTGAATTTCATGAATAAGTTTCCAAATAGTTGCGTGGGACATTCCTACTAGATGATGAAACTTCTAGTTCCACAATTCACAAATATTATTTATCCTAGAATTGCTGTTAAAGGTACCTTGGTGAACATTCCAATTGTCTGGGGGATATAGACGGGGCACATTACGCAAACAAATATTCCCAGACCAAGCTTTAACACTGCGATACGTGTTTGACACGTAAGTGCTATCAAAATAGTTCAGAAGTTCCAGCTCTTCCTCCGAAGTCAGTTGTATTAATCGATGCATATCTGCTATTGGAAGAAATGCAAATCTGTTTATTTTCTCGCAAAATAGATGAATATTTTCATTGCCCTTGTACCGTTCTATGAGTCCAAAATCTTGGACCTTCCTCCATGTTGACTGAGTCAGGTGAAAAAACTAACGCTATAAACGAGTTGAATCTCCAAAATTTGCATTTACAGCCAGCACTAAAGCACTGATGCACCACCGCACGAAACAGTTCTTCATATGAATTTGGTGTCTTGGTCTACATTAGGGCGTATATTTAGTAAAGGAAGTCTCACCTCAAATAACATACACTTTTTTTTTGGAGCCATTGAAAAGTTGACGTTCACCATCCATGTTTCACTTTTTAATAGCTTCATAAGGCTATATTTAAAGGAAACATTAACAAATATTTATACGTTTTTCTTCCTTTATAGAAATTTATTCTCTTCACATATATCCAATAACAATTTGCCAATGTTTACTCAGAGTTGAAATATAATATAATTCTTTTAATAGCTCCTAAAAATGGCCACTCTTTTCAATTGACTCTGTTAATTTGGAAGGTTCAAGAGTTTGGGCTCAGAGAACGGTACTAGAACGATGAAAATTTTCGTTTATTCTGCGGGAAAACTAACAGATTGGAGTATCTTCCCATATTTGTTTGCTATTTCCTGTACTGAAATTTTGATATTCGCGAAATTTAATTTTTGTAAATAGTGAATAATGAACCCATTAGTGCTCCATGTTTCCTGTGCTTTTAACATTTGCTCAAGCAGACATTAATTTCTTCTTCTGGTGCTTGCTCTTGCCTCGAGTACCAGAAACTTCAATTTTGCAGAGTTCAACACCAATTGAATTGTTTTCTAAGTTTTATTAAAATAACGTAAGCTGTTTGATCGTTTGCCTTGTTTCTATTTAATTCAACAAATGTGAAGAAATAACTGTGGCAAAATTTCCTATATGTCAATATTTCTGTGATATAATTACTGGAAACTTTTATCTCTGGTCTCAAATACGATATCTAAATTATGTAACTCTTTATTTAGTAACAATAATCTATTTTGATTATGCTGCATAGTTTTACTTCAGTTGAAGATAAAAGAAAACAATTTCAAAAACTTTTTCGATTTAATTCATTGTACTTGTATTATGTTCTAAAAGACACTGGTGATGAAATTATCGTGACATTATTTTGGGTGACGAAATTACCTATATGGTAATATTTTGATAAAATTAAGGCTGATGAAATTACCTTGACGAATTTTCCGGTGACAAAATTACCGCCGCCCGGTGTTAGCATGCGGGGTCTGGTTAAATTCAATTTTACTTTGGTTTTCGTTTGTTGCCAGTTTATCACTGTTTATTTTCATGTTTTATTTAAATGTAGTCTTTAATAATTTACTGTATTAAAAAAATGTTTTAAAGACTTAATTACTTTTTTCTTCGTTCTTGCTGTCGGGTATGTGACATGAGGGCAAAATCCACCCGAACTTGAGGGTTTCCACATACACAGACAAATCAATTGTGTAGTAGTAAGGGGGAACTCAACATCGGATATTTTCTTTAAATTCGAGTGATAAGTTTCTAAACTTAATACTTTTATCAGATTTCCAAGGTAAGTTTTTCGAATTTTCTTCCTATCCCCCAAAATAAAGGAAGGTCACTGATAGGGTGAAAATAAAAAGAGAAATGCGATTTTATCGACAATGACTCTAACGATTCTGCTTGTACATCAATATTTCATTACCACTGTTATTATTTGGCGTAAGTTATATCTGTGGAAAAAATACAAAAAGTTAGTTTACTCTTGTCTGTGAGTTTGTTCGAGATATTTTCTCAAACACGAGTCAGTTAATTTTGTTCGTAATTGATAAATAATTTTTTTTTAATAATAACCAGACAATACGACATAACTATTTTTTTCTGAAAAGATACACAACGGGTAGTTTACTCTTGAGGGAGATTTTTTTTCGAATTTCTGAAAAACGCCTTAGGTGATAGTTCATATTTCATAAATAAATGTTTAATTAATAGCCTGCAATATGGAAACATCCACACGAAGCAGTTTTGAAGATGAGTTTCTACTATGTTGAATATGTAATGTCTATGAAAAATGTACACTATTAAGTAGCAGATCGCGTTAATTATGTCAACTCTCCTAATTATGATGCATATACTACTTACAAATACAGTAAAACGATTGAGTTGTTCGTGAAATAAATTATTTAAATGACAAGTATTGAGTGTTACATAATATTTTATGGCAATATACCTTAAGTTGACTTTATCTGGGAAGGTTTAGTAGTACTCCAAACACTGAGATTAAGAAATGCTTTAATAAGTTAATATAAATTTATGAGTGTATTTCCTGTAAATGGGTGAAATTTTCAATTATGGTCTTACGAGGGAAGCTATCCAAGTGTAACTCGGACTTCGAGTCGAGACTATGGGCGTTGGATACTTTGCCCCAAAAGAACATAACACGAAAAATGATACATTCTCGATCGCATCCATTGCGGAGATATAAGCTTTGGAAGTTAGAAATTGAGCTCCATACTATACATTACAAAGTCAGATTCCGGGTCAAATTTTTCGTAAACGGTCGGGTAAGGAAACTCAGCGAATAGATATCAAATTTGTGTCCGGAGCCCAGCACCTTTCGAATGAAAAATTTGTGTCCCAGGGCACCCGTAGGGTCCCAGGCGGGATCCAACTCAAAATTTGCAAATGGAACCTGGGATCAAGTAGCATACTGTATGAAAGGTATTGTTAAATAAACGAAGATACAACAAATCTCAATTCTCTACGATAACACTGTCTAAACGGGCAACTGGTCAAAATGTCAATACAACCTACATCAGAAAATGTATGGCCACGCTTCTAAATCCGTTAAGTTGCGACAATTACAAAACAGAAAAACACCTTTAAAAGTGCAAGGTATTGAAGTAAAGCAAATTGATGCAGTCTCTCACAGATTCGCACAACGGACCGTATCCATGTATAAGTGTGGCTTTGAATGACCAATGGACCATAGAATAACCATGACTATTAGATTTCGTGTCTTAGAAGAGGAAGGATACATTGTCAATCGCAACCGTCGCGGAGGGTGAGAAGGTCAAAAGGCAACGGTATATGCTTCGCGCATCGGGACCCCAGATTCACAGATTGCACCGTGACATTTCTATCAGAGGATTTCCTGAACGAGAAACATGATGGTAAAGACGAATAGGAGTTACCTTGAAACTGTGAGGCAACTTGGAGGGGAGTAGGGTTGGGGAAAACTGGAAAAATGGTGCAGAAATAAAATATATCGGAGGATTCTTTTGAGAGAAAGATTCTGCAGCAATTTGCTTTATTTCAATACTTTGCACTTTTGAACGTGTTTTTCTGTTTTGTTATTGTCGCAACTTAACGAATTTAGAAGCGTGGCCATACATTTTCTGATGTAGGTTGTATTGACATTCTGACCAGATGCCGGTTTGCACAGGGTTATCGTAGAGAGTTGAGATTTGTTGTATCTTCTTTTATTTAACAATAGCTTTCATACAATATGCTACTTGACCCCAGGTTCCATTTGCAAATTTTGAGTTGGATCCCGCCTGGGACCCATCGAGTGCCCCGGGGACAAATTTTTCATTCAAAAAGAGCTGGACTCCCCAGACAAATTTGATATGTAGTCGCTGAGTTTCCTTATCCGACCGTTTCCGAAAAAAATGACCCGGAATCTGACTATGTAATGAATAGTACGGAGCTCAATTTCTAAATTTTCACGCTTATATCTTCACAACGGTTGCGATCGAGGATGTACCCCTTTCCGTGTTATGTTCTTTTGGGACAAAGTATTAAACGGCCATAGTCTCGACTCGAATTCCGAGTTACACTTGGATAGGTTCCCTCGTTAGTTATGATCTGTTTTGGGCTTACATCTATTGTACTTTTTAGGTAAGTGTTCGTAAACATATCCTCATCATGATGAGATATAATACAATGTTGAAAAATATTCAACATGGCCGGTACCTCGAATTGAACCAGAACTTTTACGGCTGGGAAGCAACCACACACAAAAAAGCTGTACAATGATTTGCTATTTGACTTAGTATGTAAGCATTAATGGTGAAATAGGATTATTATTAGATTTAAATATTTGCACAAACTGAGAAACGAAGAAAGAAACATTATGTCTCGTGGTTTATTAATTCTTTTTTTACGAGTAATGTCAAGATCGCGTGAAAAAATAGTTACTTTCTGAACCCATTTCGCTATACATTCTTGTAAAGTTGAGAAAGTATTTAAAATAACTAGCAGCACATTCTCAAAATGGCGAGAATCGTCATCAAATTTCGATATTCAAACTCAATTATTTGCCCCGTGTTATCATGGAAATATCGGGTAGTATTATCTTGTTCAAAGTCAGGATTACTACTATTTAAACCTACTTCATAGGTAGCTATAGCTTTAATCCTGGTGATGCTTTCTTCGAATATTATTTTTCAGGGAAGCGTCGGATAAAAAAAAATATATATTTGCATTAGTTGGTGAAGAAGTGTCCTGCAAAAGAGTGAAATGTAATTTATCTTTGTTATTGGGATCAGATTTATTTGTGTTTGGCCGGAGGGAACCAAGTTCCTGGAAGTATGCATGGAAGAAACATTGTTGCTGGTTGCGATAGCCTTATCTTTCACTTTTCTTTTCTTTTCTTTCTTTCTTTCTTTTTCTTTTTTTCGTTTTTGTAAATAGTGTGACATCATTTATTTATTTATTTATAACAGGTTTCAGATACAGCACTAGGCCATTTTACTCTGAAACATTTTAACAATTTGATAATAATTTAATAACAATTTGAGGACAAGATGGTACAAGACAACAGCGACATTACAAAAATAGCTTATTTATAGATGATCTGAAAGTATACTCACTTGAAAAAACGTCTGCAGTTTCTGTTAACTGATAATAGGTACTGATAATTTTGTTTAGAAGAGACCTTTGAACAATATGAACTCTCACCGCTCGAGTGTAAAAGAGATCACTAGACCGTGTTGTTCTAGCCGGTACGCGAAAATTGATCTGACTTAACAACTGTTCATATGAGACGTGGCCATTTAGAATCTTTTGCAAAATTATTAGGTCAGAAATTTCGTTTCTCACTAAGGAAGGTTTGATATTGAGGGACTTTAAAACGTTATTTTTTGGAAGTGTTCGGAGGTGAGGTACTCGGTAGGATACAATGGATAAAAGGAAATTAATTACGGAATTTATTTTTTTTAAATGAGTAAGCAGGCCATAGACCAGATAGGAGAACAATACTCAATAGTGGGAGCAACATATGATTTATAGATTATTTTCAATTCGGCAAGAATTGGTCAAATTCTATTGACAATCATACTTTTTTCTAAATAATATCACAACAGAGGGCCACAGCGGATCAGTGCCAAAGCAATTATCTCTGGTGCGTGGGGTCCCTGGTGCAATCCCCGCGCAAATAAGTTTGTTTGGGCAACACCATGTCCGTGGGTTTTCTCAGAGTACTCTCGTTTCCTCCCACACTTCATTTCACCAATTGATTGATTGATTGATTGATTTTGAGTTTTACGTCCCGTTCAGCAGCGAGGCTATATGAGACGTGGACCTACTGATTAACGTGGAATCCGAACCACATGAGCTCCCGCCGGGAATCGAACCCGGGTCTCCCGCGCTAAAGGCGCGTACGCTAACCGCTTAGCCACGGAGGAGCTCTCATTCCACCAATTCTCTCATCATCATTCACTTGCCTTAATTATTGTATCCTTTAGTCTAAAGGGCATAATCATGGGAAGTTAAACTCAAAGATTTCATTTCAGTATCACAACATGGGCAACTCTGAAGCTGTGACTTCATCTTTATCTGCGCCTTTACCTGTGTGAAAAAAAACTAATGTCCAAATATTAAATCTTAAATTCCTAGTCGAAAGGCATCATGTTCGATAAGTTTATCGAGCCTATATGAGAAGTAGAATCTGAACCGCATGAGCTCCCGCCTAGAATCGAACAGGGAGCCCCGCACCGAGGACGCGTACGCTGACTATATAGCCACGGAGGAGCTCTCATCATTTGCGAATTCAGATTAGAGAGTATTGGATTTAAATACCTTTTTCTCTGTGCACTCAAAATTAATTATGAATTTTTATTAGGAAATAATGTCTCGTTTTGTGCAATAGGAAACATTAGTTTAGCCGAAATCGTATCTTGTATGGAAATACTGAAACTAGATTGGAATGATGATTTCTGGCGAGTCTACCAGCAAACCTAAGCAACAATTCGCGAGGACAACACAAGAACTGGTTTTCTCTTCTGACACCAGCCATACACTAACGTATTTTTCCTTCGTAGCCATAAAATTTCATGCGCTAGTCTTGTTAGCAGCTGTCAATACGTTAGTGTATGGGACCTTGCGTACGTTTACGTACCGAATTTTTATACACTGGAAAAGTCTGGCTGCTTTTAACTTCGAGCGTAAATACGGCTCGTAAAAACGGCTCAGATGAAAGGGTTTTCGTGCAGCCGGTGGTCTCTTTCCACGGCCTTCTCCCTGGTGTAGTCTTATTGTTTTCAGAAGAGAAAACCTGTTCTTTTGTTGCCCTCGTGAATCGTTGCTGAGGTTTGCTGGTAGACTCACCAGAAATCATCATTCCAATCTAGTTTCAGTCTTTCTATACAATACATGATTTCGGCTAAATTAATATTTTCTATTGCACAAAACGAGATCTTATTTCCTAATTAAAATACATAATTAATTTTGAGTGCATGGAGAAAAAGGTATTTAAATCCAATACTTCAGAATCAGAATTCGCAAATGATGAGAGCTCCTCCGTGGTTATATGGTCAGCGTAAGCTTCTCCGGGGCAGGACATACTGTTCGATTCTCGGCAGAAGCTCACGCAGTTTGGATCTCACTTCTCATATAGCCTCGCTGTCTAAAAAGTCGCAAAGTCAAGCCCAATCCAATCGAACATGATGTTTTTCGACTACGAATTTAACTTTAAATTTAATATTTGACAATTAGTCCCAAGATACTTCAACAAGATACTCTCTCGATATCTGCCTGATAAAACAGCAAAAAATTGCGTTTGACTATCGAAATTCGCTAATTTTTTTTTTTTTTTTTTTTTTTTTTTTTTTGCTATTTCGACCACCTGCTGATTGTTATTTTAAGTACCTTCTCAATGTTACAAGAACTTGTAACAAAATAGGTTCAGAAAGTCATTATTTTTTTCACGTGATCTTAACATTACTCGTAAAAATGAAAATGTGATAAACCACAATACATAGGCTAGTGTTTCTTCCTTTGTGAATTATTTCAAACCTCAGATTGTACATATATTTAAATTTAATAGACTTAATGATCCTATTTCGCCATTAGTGCTCACATACTAAGTCTAAATAGCACAATCATTGTACCGCTCGTTTTAGTGTGCTTGCTTTTCAGCCCTAAAAGTTCAAGTTCAATCCAGGGTACCAGCTATGTTGAATATTTTTCAACATTTTTTATAATTCGTCATGATGGGGACAGTGCCAAAACTTAGGGGAGACCGGGGCTATTTGAGTCAAGGGGCTATTTAGGTCAAACTTAAGATAAAATGTCACTGCGCGCTAAATATGCGCATCAGTGCGCTGAATTTGCATTCATTTGTGAGTTCGTTGGTAAAGGAAACTTTGTATGTATCGTTGATCTTCTGCTTTCTTATCAGTTGCTGTAAATATGAGATTATTCTAAGCAAAGTGGATTGCAATACTTCGTATTTTGGCCTGATATAAAATAATGTCTGTATAATATAAGGTTCTGAATCTGTGTAAACGCATATATTTGTAAAATCATTACCGTACGCGTAAAACAGAACGTCCGCATGTTATAACCGCTATTTTTCGCTCTCTCCTGTGTTTCATGTGAAAATAGTACGTTCCTACGTAAATATGTGCAAAACGGGGCTATTTGAGTCGAAAAAAATGGAGCTATTTGAGCCAATGGGGGCTATTTGAGTCAGTGAAAACTTACGTGAATATCTTTGATTTATGAATTTTAGTTTTGTATTTATGGTTCAGCCTCCTATGCGATGCACGTATGTAAAACAAAACACTTCGTTTTCTTTTTATATAGTACGAACATGCAAATCAAAACATAAACACAGCAAGTGGAATAATGAAGACATCGAGAAGGCCATGCAAAGTGTACCAAAAAGTAATTTGACTTTACGTGGAGCTTCACAGCTGTGCAATTTTTCTTTTGACACTTTGCGAAGGACAGGGTGAGACTAGCTTGGGTGATAATAATGGAACAATTTGATGTATAAAACCGAAAGTCATAGGACACTCCACAAATCTGACAGAAGTACAGGAGGAAGTTGGTGTTGCAAATTATGACTCTTACGGAAAAAAGGAAAGCTGCACCATAGGACGATTCGTAAAGCTGTGCATCGATATGTAACAATAAATCAAATTCTGCAACTTTTTAGGTACTAACTAACTAGTGAAGATTGGTTTTTAAGTTTGATGAAAAGAGAACTGAATTTATTATTACGAAAGCCTGAGGGACTTTCAAGAGCTCGTGCTGAGGTCGTTAATAAGGAAGCAAGAGTCCGATTTTGAATTCTTGATATCCGTTGCTTCAATGGATGGTATCAACACAAAAACAACACCGTATATACAATGTGGATGAAGCAAAGTCATTGCCGAAAAGGTGGTAGAATGGGTGGTATTTACGTTGAGACAGGCGAAAATGTCACTGTGATAGTCGCTTGGAACGTAGTTGGACAATACATCCCACAATTTATTGTTTTAAAGATCAGTGTATGAATGAAGAATTTTAAACAATCTACCACTGACGTCTCAAGTTTCCTTATCAGATTGTAGTTACGTTAATAAAGAGTTGTTTGTTCGCTGGATCAAGTTTTTTCAAACAAACTGGGCTGAGGGAAAATGTTTGTTAATTTTGGACGGACATATTTCTCACTATTCGCTACAAGCTCTCAAATTTTATGAGAAACATAACAATTTACTTTTGTGATTGCTACCTCACACCACTCATATATTACAATATTACAACCACTGGATAGAGCAGTGTATTTTCATGACATCAGTTCATCAGAGCCCGGAAGTCCAAGTGATAATCGAATTTAAAAATCCAGTCTGGGAAATATAATTAAGAGTACATGAGATGTACAGCATATGATGGAGCAGAAATTTCATCATATGCTGTACAGTGATGTAAATTCTTCTCACTCTTACATAAAATGTTAAACGTATCTCCACGAAGAAGAATCAAAGTACAGGTCTACTTACTTCTCCCGGAAATTCCAACAGCTTTGCACGAAACGGAGGGATCTGGTAAAGCTTGCTCCAAGACGAAAAGCATCAAGAAGACAAAAATAAATACCCCTGCACCTTCAAGTGTTACATATGTTACACGTTATGATGATAATTATTAGAACGAATCTGAGAACAATGTACCATGCGGATTCTGTAAAGTGAAATATTACTCTAAAGAATCAGTGAGAAAATAAGAATGTATCTGCTGCCAACATTGTAAACAGTGGTACCATGAGATATTTGAACCTTATGGGAAAAAACAGTTTGTGTGCAACAAGTGCCTCTATTTTACACATTCCTTGATAACTTTCATTGTCTCGTACTTCAGAAGTTTGAGAAATTAGTGATTTATCATAAGTTTGTATTTAAAAAATAATGTTCATGCACCTTGCTTTCCCCAGCACAGGTTTTGAATTTTATCTTACTATAAACTTAATTTTAATTGACAAGAGTACTCGTTAAATTGATTTTGAACATAAATCTTATTGTGAGTTCATTTTTTATTTTAAAAGTTAAAATTGAACTATAGTTTTCATTATTGTGTATTCTTTTATTTACTGAAAATTGATGTAAAAAATGTAAAACTATCCGAAGTTTCTTTTTATGTTATTCTGTCAGGAGTTCCTTTTGTTCTCTTTTGCTTTTACAAGTGTATTTCAAAGAGAATAAGTCAAATCACTCTATGATAAATGTATACGTGTAAGGTATTATGTAACATATAAGAAAATTAATAATCTTGTATTATTACAACGCTGAAGAAGCTTTAGCTTATCCTGAACACCCTTTCCTAAAGAATTGCTTCACTTGTTTTCTTTCACTATGAAGTTACTTTTTTTTCTACAAATTATATAGAAAAGGGTATAATTTAAGAATATACATGAACACTAATGTAATTAATCTAAACAATGTTGATACAGTGAAATACCCAAATAGCCCCGTGAGAAACCCAAATAGCCCCGTGATTTTTACTAGTCTCGAATTCTGCCATTTTTACTTTAAATTCGTTTCCTGAATTTCCATGATTTAACACGTTCTTTATTCCTTAATATGTTGTACTATAATAATGGACGTAGATTATGGCCTAATTATTTAAACTCTAAAGTGCGTAGGTTTTTGGAAATTTTGAGTTTTTCCTTACTATACTCAAATAGCCCCGGTCTCCCCTATTTGAAAAGCTTATGTAGACTCAAACCAGAACATACCTAACGCCAAAATTGAAATGACACCCATTTGCAGGAAACAGGATTACACTCACAATAGTTCATGTTAACTCGTAGTATGCCATTAAAGCATTTCTCAACTTTTGTGGTGTGGTTACTATCAATTCTCCCCAGATAAACGTTAACTTAAGGTCAATTATCACAAAGTATTAAATAACAATGAATATCTGACACTTAAATAATTCCTTTCACGAATAACTCAATCATTTTACTGAGCTCTTCTGTGACTAATCGGTTAGCATACGTGTCTTTGGCATGGGAGAGCTGGGTTTGCTTCCCGGTAGGAGTTCATGTGGTTCGGATTCCACGTTAATCGTAGGTCTCGTCTCATATAGCCTCGCTGGTGAAAGGGGCGTTAAACCCAAAATCAACTCAACTTAATCGTTTTACTATCTTTATAAGTAGAATGTCCATCCTATCAGGAGAATTTATATAATAATTGACTTAATACTGAAGAAGAAGAGAAAACAATATTTAATGAGCCCAAAATGTTGTACCCCAATATGAACCATCTATATAGATTAGCCAAGCTTGAAGATAAAAACATACTGAACGTAGCATTTAGACAACTAGTAAGAGACATCCACGAAAAAGGCAGAACGATTACATATCCGGTCTTAGAAGAAATAGATAGATTGGAATTAAGAACGTTCGATCTGCCAGCTAATGGATGGGAGTTGCTAGATCTAATAGATGAGGTATACGAAAGAAGAGGCATCCACTGGGATCTAGAGAATGTCTATAAACAACTGGTAAATGCGCATGGTAGAATTTGTTTCGACTACAGTAAAACGGTAATGGATGCCTACGTTTATACCAAATATGCATAACACGTTAACAACAATTAGAATAGCACAAAACAATTCGCACAAATCGAAAGTAGCAACAATGGAATTACGAAGATTTACAGAAACAAACAACATCGATATCTTAGACATACAGGAGCCATATCTGCATAACAACAAGTTAACAACTTTCCCTGTAACAAGTAAAATCACATATGGAGGTGAAGAACCCCAAGCAGCCACAGTAATAATGAACAGGAACATTGAAGCTTTAAAACTTTCACAATATTGTGGCAATTGGATAATCTGTATAGAAATAACGAAAGGAACATACACTTTTTGGATAGTCAATTCATATTTCCAGTATAGCAAAGACATTGAAATATTTATAGGTAAACTTCAACAAATCACTTGGCAGAATCCTGAAAAGAAAATATTGTTTGTTCTAGACTCGAATGCTAAGAGTACTGCTTGGGGATCACCCTCTACAGATACAAGAGGAGAAATTATGGAAGATTTCATAGCCCAGAATGGATTAGTAATCGTAAATACTGGAAACAAACCAACGTTTGTGGGCTCCCGAGGAGAATCTTATATTGATATAACACTCTGTACATCAAATTTAGTTGATAACATTACAGATTGGCATACATGTGATCGAGAAACAACAAGCGATCACGAAATAATAACATTTAACATAGAATTAAATACACCAAGTAAGAATAAAGAAAGGTTAAACATTAAAAAGATAAATTGGGAAAATTTTAAAAAGAAGATTACCTTACCACAATTGGACATAGATAAAAGCAGTGACGAATTAGTACAAAAAATTGAACAGGCTACTAAATTGGCAATAGAGGCATCCACTCCTAAAACCACGCAGAGAGTAGGATATGGCGATTTTTGGTCACCTATACTGGAAAGATTAAAAAAAATCGTGCGAGCAAAAAGAAAAAGTTAACAAACCACAGCAATTCCAAATTTGAAAGAAAGAAGATTCTTAGCTTATAGAAATGCCAAAGAAGAATATGAAACAGAAATCATAGAAGCAATGAAAAGAAGCTGGGAACTATTCCTAACCAAAAACATACAGCTTGATCAGTGGGGATTTCCATACAAATTAATAATGAAGAAAATAAACCCTTTAACACTTTGCACGTTAAGAAAAAATGACGGATCTTATACAGTAACTAGAAAGGAAACCATTGAAAATTTAACACAAAAGTTTTTCCCGAAGGATATAATGGAAGATGAAACAGAAGATCAGAAACGAATAAGAAGAAAATTCGAAGAGCCGACACAAGTAGAACAGGTAAATAAGGAAGACATGGCAACAAATGAAGAAATCGAAAACATCACTAGGAAACTAAAAACAGGAAAATCACCAGGATTGGATGAAATACCAAATGAAGTCTTCACGAAAAATAGAGAAATATGGTCCCCGTACCTGACAAGACTTTGCAATGTACTACTGCAACGGCAAGAATTTCCGGACTCATGGAAAATGTCAAAATTAATAATTCTGCTATAAAACGAAGACAGGGACCCAACTGATGTAAGCTATATCGCCCAATTTGCCTGCTAAAAAGCATAAGTAAAATATACGAAAAGATTATAGCAAATAGGATTAACAAACATAGGGATATGAGTGAAGATACACTACAGTTTGGCTTCAGAGCGGGCAGATCAACAGAAGACGCTCTGAATGAGTACATAGAACAAATTCGAATGAGTAATTGAGAAAGTAAACCTGTCCTGTCGCTCTACGTAAACATAGAGGGAGTATTTGACAACCTATGGGTCCCATCATTGGTCGATAAATTAGTTAAACTTGAAATGCCAACCTACTTGATAAATATCATTAAACACTACTTTCGGAACAGATGGATCTCAGTACAAATGGAGGAAGAGGAGTTGCAAATTCGTAATGAAAAAGGCTGTCCACATGGCTCAATATTTGAATCCTTAATGTAGGACATTTTGATACAACCCTGCTTAGAAAAAATAAATGCTAACAATCTAATAGACAAACTAATAGCCTTTGCAGATGATATTGCGATAATATTATCAGCCAATTCAAGAAGAGAAATAGAAATGAAAACAAATGCAATAGTTGAAGACCTAAACAATTGGTGTCAAGAAAATAAACTAAAATTATCAGTCAAAAAAACAAAATATATGCTTTTCGGTAGAAAATTGAATAGAGGCCCACAAATAAAACTAGGCAATCAAAAATAGACAGAGTTAAAGAATTTAGATACCTAGGGGTAACAATCGATGAAAATCTGAACTATGGTAAACACATTCAAGAAACCGTTACGAGAGGAAATAAGGTGACAAATAAATTGATAACCCTAGGTAAAAATAAATATAAATTGCCTAACAAAATATTAAAATTGTATCACGAAACCCTGTTATGTGCTACAATGACTTATGGATCTAGCATATGGGTGCACAGACTGCTTCAAAACAAGAGAATAAAAGAAAACTTTATCAGACCACAAAGAAACCTTCTGATGAGATTAAGTGGTGCATATAGCACCACCCCCAACAATGCCCTGTGTTTGCTACTTGATGTCAAGCCTTTGAACTTAATAGCAGTACAGAGAGCGGCAAATTATTGGATGAAAAGGAATAATAGAGAAGAGGTAAGGGCACTGTTGGGTGATGTTCTTGAAAGCGCCCAAGAGATTGAAGAAAGAATCAAAAAACTGTGGAATATTGAATGGACGCATTCTACTAAGTCACAAAGACTTAGAAATATTATACCAACGGTAGAAATCAGAGAACAAATAAAGTTTCTTGACCCAGCCCCAGGACTCATTCATTTCCTAACGGGACATGGTCCATATGAAACCTACTTACAAAAAATACAGGCCAAAGACAATTCAATTTGTGAATGTGGTGAAACGGGGACACCAGAGCATCATATATTCTGGTGCCCCTTTCTCGAAGAGTTATTTAAAGAAAGAGTGGACATAAGACAGAAGACGATAGCTGATATAATGAGAAGCGAGAAAGATTACAATATCCTGAAGAAAATAACAGACCTTTACTCGAAACTAAAAAAAAGAACAATTCTATAGAGAAAAACACATAAGAAAAACAAGAGCAGAATGTATGTGGAAGGACGAATGGAATCCAGTTTCTCCTCAGGACCGGAGACCTCAGAACATCTCGTGGAAGATACTGGAACTCCGTATCTGCCGGGGAGGACGAGTGCGTTTGTGCTAGTGCGTCTCCAGGCATAGGTGACTTGGAACGGAACTCCGGACGCACTAGAGTGTGTTTTTGGAAGTGTCTTTCCTTCGGGTGGCGGGCCATCTGTGTGTCCGTGTGCGTGTTGGCTGTGACTGTCCCCATAAGAGACAAGTTTACTTCGTGAATGACTCAATAACGGTATGTTAATAGAGATTGATCCCTATATCGGCACAGGTGGAAGGATACCTTGGACCAGGGTCCACACTAAGTACTCAGAATGGGCCCTGGACCTCAAACCTGTGATATTGGGAGGAAATCTATTCCAACCACGAGAACATTCAATAAACGAAGGCTCACGGGACTATTAAGAGGAATGCGGTATGGATTAGTGAAGACTAGTGTGGCTTAGTGTGTTTTGGTGAATGCGGTTTATGTGTCAACTTAATGTTCTTAGTGCTTTTAGTGTGTGAAACGGGCAAAATATACAGGGAAAAAACAGTGTATAATTAGTGAAAGAATTAAAGGTGCGTGAAGTTGGCCCGCCACTTGTCGCCAAAATTCACCAAATTTTGACCAGCGTTAGTGCTACGTTAGTGCTGTTTTCTGCCGTAAAAAGTTTCGTTAGTGCTGTTAAACTTCACGAATTAGAGCAATTTCAAAATGGGTCCGGCCAACTTCACGCAGCCCGCCACTAGTCGCCAAACTTCACCAAATTTCTACCATCGTTAGTGCTACGTTAGTGCTGTTTTCTGCCGTAAACATTTTCGTTAGTGCTGTTAAACTTCACGAATTAGAGCATCTTCAAAATGGGTCCGGCCAACTTCACGCAGCCCGCCACTAGTCGCCGAACTTCACCAAATTTTCACCATCGTTAGTGCTACGTTAGTGCTGTTTTCTGCCGTAAAAAGTTTCGTTAGTGCAGTTAAACTTCAAGAATTAGAGCATCTTCAAAATTGCTTCAGCGTGAAGTTGGCCCGCCACTTGTCGCCAAAATTCACCAAATTTTGACCAGAGTTAGTGCTACGTTAGTGCTGTTTTCTGCCGTAAAAAATATCGTTAGTGCTGTAAAACTTCACGAATTAGAGCAACTTCAAAATGGGCCCAGCCAACTTCACGCAGCCCACCACTAGTCGCCAAACTTCACCGAATTTTCACCATCGTTAGTACTGTTTTATGCTACAAAAATTTTCGTTAGTGCTGCTAAACTTCAAAAATTAAAGCATCTTCAAAATGGCTTCAACGTGAAGTTGGCCCGCCACTTGTCGCCAAAATTCACCAAATTTTGACCAGCGTTAGTGCTACGTTAGTGCTGTTTTCTGCCGTAAAAAGTTTCGTTAGTGCTGTTAAACTTCACGAATTAGAGCAATTTCAAAATGGGTCCGGCCAACTTCACGCAGCCCGCCACTAGTCGCCAAACTTCACCAAATTTCTACCATCGTTAGTGCTACGTTAGTGCTGTTTTCTGCCGTAAACATTTTCGTTAGTGCTGTTAAACTTCACGAATTAGAGCATCTTCAAAATGGGTCCGGCCAACTTCACGCAGCAAGCCACTAGTCGCCGAACTTCACCAAATTTTCACCATCGTTAGTGCTACGTTAGTGCTGTTTTCTGCCGTAAAAAGTTTCGTTAGTGCAGTTAAACTTCAAGAATTAGAGCATCTTCAAAATTGCTTCAGCGTGAAGTTGGCCCGCCACTTGTCGCCAAAATTCACCAAATTTTGACCAGAGTTAGTGCTACGTTAGTGCTGTTTTCTGCCGTAAAAAGTATCGTTAGTGCTGTTAAACTTCACGAATTAGAGCAACTTCAAAATGGGCCCAGCCAACTTCACGCACCTCGCCACTAGTCGCCAAACTTCACCAAATTTTGACTAGAGTTAGTGCTACGTTAGTGCTGTTTTCTGCCATAAAAAATTTCGTTAGTGCTGTTAAACTTCACGAATTAGAGCAACTTCAAAATGGGTTCGGCCAACTTCACGCAGCCCACCACTAGTCGCCAAACTTCACCAAATTTTCACCATCGTTAGTGCTACGTTAGTGCTGTTTTCTGCCGTAAAAAGTTTCGTTAGTGCTGCTAAACTTCAAAAATTAAAGCATCTTCAAAATGGATTCAGCGTGAAGTTGGCCTGCCACATATCGCCAAAATTCAAGAAATTTTGACCATCGTTAGTGCTAGGTTAGTGCTGTTTTCTGCCGTAAAAAGTTTCGTTAGTGCTGTTAAACTTCAAGAATTAGAGCATCTTCAAAATTGCTTCAGCGTGAAGTTGGCCCGCCACTTGTCGCCAAAATTCACCAAATTTTGACCAGAGTTAGTGCTACGTTAGTGCTGTTTCCTGCCGTAAAAAGTTTCGTAGGTGCTGTTAAACTTCACGAATTAGAGCAACTTCAAAATGGGCCCAGCCAACTTCACGCAGCCCGCCACTAGTCGCCAAACTTCACCAAATTTTGACCAGCGTTAGAGCTACGTTAGTGCTGTTTTCTGCGTAAAAGGTTTCGTTAGTGCTGTTAAACTTCAAGAATTAGGGCATCTTCAAAATTGCTTCAGCGTGAAGTTGGCCCGCCACTTGTCGCCAAAATTCACCAAATTTTGACCAGAGTTAGTGCTACGTTAGTGCTGTTTCCTGCCGTAAAAAGTTTCGTTAGTGCTGTTAAACTTCACGAATTAGAGCAACTTCTAAACGGGCCCAGCCAACTTCACGCAGCTCGCCACTAGTCGCCAAACTTCACCAAATTTTCACCATCGTTAGAGCTACGTTTGTGCTGTTTTCCCCATAAAAATTTTCGTTAGTGCTGTTAAACTTTACGAATTAGAGCATCTTAAAAATGGGTCCGGCCAACTTCACGCAGCCCGCCACTTGTCGCCAAACTTCACCAACTTTTGACCAGAGTTAGTGCTACGTTAGTGCTGTTTTCTGCCGGAAAAAGTTCCGTTAGTGCTGTTAAACTTCAAGAATTAGAGTACCTTTAAAATTGCTTCAGCGTGAAGTTGGCCCGCCACTTGTCGCCAAAATTCACCAAATTTTGACCAGAGTTAGTGCTACGTTAGTGCTGTTTCCTGCCGTAAAAAGTTTCGTTAGTGCTGTTAAACTTTACGAATTAGAGCATCTTCAAAATGGGTCCGGCCAACTTCACGCAGCCCGCCACTAGTCGCCAAACTTCACCAACTTTTGACCAGAGTTAGTGCTACGTTACTTCTGTTTTCTGCCGGAAAAAGTTCCGTTAGTGCTGTTAAACTTCAAGAATTAGAGCATCTTTAAAATTGCTTCAGCGTGAAGTTGGCCTGCCACTTGTCGCCAAAATTCACCAAGTTTTGACCAGAGTTAGTGCTACGTTAGTGCTGTTTTCTGCCGTAAAAAGTGTCGTTAGTGCTGTTAAACTTCACGAATTAGAGCAACTTTAAAATGGGCCCGGCCAACTTCACCCAGCCCACCACTAGTCGCCAAACTTCACCAAATTTTCACCATCGTTAATGCTACGTTAGTGCAGTTTTCTGCCATAAAAATTTTAGTTAGTGCTGTTAAACTTGAAGAATTAGAGCATCTTTAAAATTGCTTCAGCGTGAATTGGCCCGAAATTTCTCGGAAAAATTCACCAAAATTTGACGAGCGTTAGTGCTACGTTAGTGCTGTTTTCTGCCGTAAAAAGTTTGGTTAGTGCTGTTAAACTTCTCGAATTAGAGCAACTTCAAAATGGGCCCGGCCAACTTCACGCAGCCCACCACTAGTCGCCAAACTTCACCGAATTTTCACCATCGTTAGTACTGTTTTATGCTACAAAAATTTTCCTTAGTGCTGCTAAACTTCAAAAATTAAAGCATCTTCAAAATGGCTTCAACGTGAAGTTGGCCTGCCACATATCGCCAAAATTCAAGAAATTTTGACCATCGTTAGTGCTAGGTTAGTGCTGTTTTCTGCCGTAAAAAGATTCGTTAGTGCTGTTAAACTTCAAGAATTAGAGCATCTTTAAAATTGCTTCAGCGTGAAGTTGGCCCGCCACTTGTCGCCAAAATTCACCAAATTTTGACCAAATTTAGTGCTACGTTAGTGCTGTTTTCTGCCGTAAAAAGTTTCGTTAGTGCTGTTAAACTTCACGAATTAGAGCAACTTCAGAACGAGCCCAGCCAACTTCACGCAGCTCGCCACTAGTCGCCAAACTTCACCAAAGTTTGACCAGCGTTAGTGCTACGTTAGTGCTGTTTTCTGCGTAAAAGGTTTCGCTAGTGCTGTTAAACTTCAAGAATTAGAGCATCTTCAAAATTGCTTCAGCATGAAGTTGGCCCGCCACTTGTCGCCAAAATTCACCAAATTTTGACCAGAGTTAGTGCTACGTTAGTGCTGTTTTCTGCCGGAAAAAGTTCCGTTAGTGCTGTTAAACTTCACGAATTAGAGCAACTTTAAAGTGGGCCCGGCCAACTTCACGCAGCCCACCACTAGTCGCCAAACTTCACCAAATTTTCACCATCGTTAATGCTACGTTAGTGCAGTTGTCTGTATAACTCGGCTATAGAAACTAAAAGAAAAAATTTCTCCGACTTTTCCTGCATCAGCTAACGTCGTTTCGTATTTGCTATTGTTCAAGAATATTTTCCACCTAGCGAGAACTGGCAACAGTGAAAGGAAGCCAAAAAAAAAGTGAAGGTGAATGGTGGCGAGTGGAGTTGTAAAACAAATTACCGATGGCAAAATTATTTTAAAATGAAGTATAGAATTGACTTTTTGTATTCTGCTAAAGAATAACTTCATCTATAGTGAAACCCAAACAAAAATTCATAAAGAGAACAATTTAAACGCAGAAAGATTTGTTATTTTACCCACATATTAAAAACAAACGGAAAAACAAAGGAATCACGTGTGTTAATAGTATAGTTATTTGTGGTTTATTGGAAAGAAAACTTTTAGTGTGTGAAATCTCATATAATATTCTGCCCTATTTCTCATCAGAATATATATATTTCATTATTTGTTTGTTAAAATCTTGTGTGAAGTTCTATTAAGTAAAATTGCAAGAAGTGATTACTAAACGTATCAGTGCAAGTATTTGAATATGCTCATAGCATTATAGTAAAGAATACCTCTGAAAGATACATACTTTTATTGTACCAAAGTATAAGTTTAACCATACCAATCTTTTGACATTTTTTCAGTAAAAAAAAAAAGTCGTTGATTAACAAGGTAGGTTTATTCAACATTCTATAATGTATGGAATTCTTCATGGTGTATAAAGAATAATCTGCTTGACATGGAAAGATTTAATTCATCAACTCCTTATATTTTGACAGACATGTAAGTGTTCATATATGCAAGAGTGTGGAAGCCTTAGAAAGTCAAGGCACGAGTGCTGTTCATATACTATTGTTTATGCAAAAGAATGTTGTTATACTGTATTAATATGTTAACTTCAGAAGTAATCAACGATGTTGTCCGGAAGTAATATTCTATTGAGAGGGAATTATAGTACCTTTGACGGGTTTTACTTCAGGATAAATTCGAGATACTTCTAACAAAATTTCAGGCAACTGGAATTTTTCTGACCATTTTAAGGTAAGCACTAATAAATGTCAGATATTAATCAAATACTTTATTGAGCCCTTCTGACTACTGCAAGTACACAGGATTATAATACGTTTTTCGACTTAGTAGTTTTCTAGCAGCTACAGAATAATACTCCCCTGGACCGGGCTGCTTCACCGCAGCTACAGAATGGCTTTCCCTCAAGGGACCACACTACGACCGTTGCAAAAAGTATCGTGCTCAGTGTGCAATTAAAAAGTGTTATTCAGATATTTGGTCTAGGAATTAATTCGTGCGGTTTTACAAAAGATGGCGTAACTAGCTTATTGTCCCATAGTTTCGTTGATCCAAACATGCGTTGAAAACTACTGTCATTGAGCATCTTGTTTAGTATATGTCAGTTGCTTGAAGCGGAAACAACAACATTTTTTCTTCAACTGAAAATGGCGCATTTTGTGCCTGATAAAGTGTTTTTGCGGGGAGTTATTCTTCATGGCTTTAACATGAAGAAAAGTGCTACCGCAAGTCATCATATTTTAGTGGAAGTGTTTGGTGACCATGCTCTAGCTGAGCGAAAGTGTCAGAAGTGGTTTGCACGGTTTAAAGGTGGTGATTTCAGCTTGGAAGACCAAAAACAATTTGGACAGCCAAAAGAATTTGAAGATGAAGAATTGAGAGCATTGCTTGATCAGGATTCGTGTCAAACGCAGGACGAACTTGCAGAAGCATTTGGAGTTGAGCAAACAACAGTTTCCAAACGTCTCAAAGCCATAGGAATGATTCAAAAGATGTCTTATTGGGTTTCACATGAATTGAAAAGAAAGACGTTGAAAGAAGAAAAACCGTTTGCGAATTGCTGCTTCAAAGACAGAAAAGGAAGGGATTTTTGCATCGAATTGTAACTGGTGATGAGAAGTGGATTCATTACGAGAATCCTAAACGAAAAAAGGCCTGGGTGAAGCAAGGTGAACCAGGTCCTTCACAACCGAAACGAGATATTCATTGTGCAAAGGTTATGCTGTATATATGGTGGGATTTGAAACGTGTGGTGTACTATGAACTTCTGAAACTTGGTGAAACTATTAATGGACACCGCTATCGACAACAATTAATGCGTTTGAAGCAAGCTCTGGCCTGAAAACGACCAGAATGGAATAACAGGCATAATAAACTTATTTATCAAGATGATAACGCTCGACCACATGTCGCAAAACCGGTCAAAACCTATTTGGAAAATGTCGGATGGAAAGTGTTACTCCACCCGCGATATTCACCAGACACTGCTCCGTCTGACTACTACTTGATCGATTGCATGAATAACGATTTGATTGGACAGCGGTTCACTTCTTCAGAAAATATCGAAAAATGGATGTTTGATTAGATTGCGTCAAAAGATGAGGAATTCTTTCGACACGGAATCCGTAAATTGCCTGAAAGATGGGAGAAAGTAGTGGCTAGCGATGGACAATATTTTTGTTAACGTATTCATTTACTTTGTTTTTGAAATAAAGCTTCAATTTTTATTAAAAACCGCACGAATTAATTCCTAGACCAAATATAAACAAAATATACCCCTGTGTACAATATTTAGTAGTACTATGTGCACAGTAGTAAACAACTAGTGTTGAAGAAAAGTATATTAACACTGTTCTTCCTTGTATATCTCTAGTAGTCAAAATGAGTGAACTTAAGGAAATGTCTTTGGAGACATTGATGCGAGCTATTGAAAATTTAGGTAGCAAAGTAGAAAGTAACAATAAAGAATTTCAAACCCAAGTGGTAACGTTGGGTAATACCTTTGAAAAAATGTTAATGCAACACAGTGAAAAGTTGTCAGAAGAAATCGGAGATAGAGTGAGTAAATCTTACGAAAAAATTAAGCAAGAGGTGAACGCAGTTAAGTTAGCTTGTGAAAAGAAATATGAGGAAATGACATCACTATATCAATCGCACATAGACGACCACGAAAATAAATTACTACAGGTTAACCAAACAGTAAATCAACTTCAATCAGACATGCTTTCCTTAAACAGTAATTATGACCATGTTTTAGGGAAGTTAGGTGAAGTTATTCAAACCCAAGAAAGTTTGCAGGTTACATTAGATCGGGTTACGCCTAAAATAGAAATAGTGGAAAATGATCTGTTACCGGTACAAAAGCAATGTGCTTTACAAGAGAAGCAATTTTGTCAGTTGCAGGGTAAAATCACAGAAATTCAAGAAATGAGCAGAGTTGCTCGTGAAAACGCCTTTCAAGCACAGAAGTCTGTAGAGAATGTAAGTTCGTATGTAAACCAAAGAATAGATAGAATCGAAAAAGAAGTTAGGAATCTACAACCATTGGCTAGCGATAAGAAAGTTAAAACATTTCCTGAATCAGGTTATGACTTTCCATTGGCAGAAATCAGAAAGGAATCAGGTGAAGATACTGTTAAAGATAGTACTTGCGTCAATAATAGAACAGATCCAAGCGAAAGTGACGTAGAGTCAGTCAGTTCAAAAGGTAGTGACCAGTATCAAAATTCTTGTAGTAATGTAAAAAAGAAACGTACACGGGTAGAAAAGAGGATGAGTATTAAAAAGAGGGATCTAGATACCTTTTACAAATTTTCAGGATACGAAAACGACCTTACTGCTACTAGTTTTCTGAAACATTTTTTCGATGATGCTAGAATGATGAATATTCCTTCTCATCAATATCTAGAGGTAGTTAGATATTTACTCACAGATTCAGCTAGAAACTGGTTTGACAGTAATTGTACGTCTTTTAGTTCCTTCCATGATTTCGAAGAGAAGTTCAAAAAAGAATTTGAAAACGAGCAAGTTCAGGCAAATAAGTTAGTCACACTGCAAAGCAAGCATTACGACGCTAGGAGCGATGGAAGTGTATATAATTTTGTTTCTGATAGAGTTAGAAAGATAAGAGAAATTAATCCAAATATATCTGAACCACTTGCTATTAATATGGTGATAAATCTTATACCTAATTTTTTCAGAAGACAACTTACCACATTGAATACGTATACTTTACCTACAGTATTACCTGTTATTCAAAAACTAGAAGCTATTCCTCGTAACGATAATCGTAATAACAATTATCAAAAATATTTGAAAGTCAATAGGATCTCTGTAGAAAATCACAGTGATCAAAATACCACTAAGAAACAAAAACATAACGTAATACAGGAGAGTAATGGTAAAAATCAGAGTTACCGAAAAGTCAAAGAAGATAGAAGTAAATGGAATAGAGGTTATAATAAGTATAACAGACGGAACAGCCAGAATGATCGAAAGGGTTGTTCTTGCAATTGTGAAAGAAATGTAGTTAGTGATCAGGATGAACAAGCTAAGTCATCATTATCTGCCGAAAGTTTTGATAGTGAAAATTACCCGAATAGAGGAAATTTAAATAATGTAGGACAAGTACCATCCCATGTTACGCAACTGCAAGACAGGAACGTTTCCCAAAACACAGCATTTACTCAGTCACCTGCTGTTAGTTCTCCTGTATCAAATAGTCAAGTAAGGTTCCAGCACCCAAACTAGTTCCACCCTGTGTGGAGAGTGCGCATAACAGGGAGAACAAATTCCATTGCTATTCAGACGTTACTAAAGCACTCAATCCAACCCATCAGACTGTATTTGTGAAGATTAATAAAAGTTTAGTTAATGTAGTGCAATGGGATGACGAAAGTATTTCCGAAGATGAAACTAGTGAACAAAATAGTAGTAATACTAACTCTCCCATTGGTACTGCGGAAATTGCTGTGAAGATTTTCAACAATGAGTTATACGCTCTCTTAGATAGCGGAGCATCAGCCTCTTTACTTACTTTCGAAACGTGGAAACAAATTTCTAGTATTGTTTCACATGCCCAACTTAAGGCAACACCTCATATAGTGCTAGTAGATTACACTGGTAAACGAAAAAAGATGATTAAAGGAGAAGTAACCTTGGGTCTAGAAATTGGTCCTTTAAGTTTTGAAGTTAGATTCCTAGTTGTGAGTGACCTAAATTGTAAGTGTTTGCTAGGGCGAGACTTTCTTTCGTTAGCCAATTGTCGTATGGATTTTCGAGAGAATACAGTAACATTAGGTCATGATCACAATATAATTAAGGTAGCTATGAAAGATAACTTCTTGGAAATGAGGTGTAATTCTCAAGGCGAAAACAAAGCAAAATCATCTATAAAAATTTTAACAAAACACAATAAGCATGGTGTTGCAAGGAGTGAAGATGTAAACAATTCTAGTGTTAGTAATCCATCCTTAACATTTAGGTATAGTGACGATGAGGACGAAACTCTTTGTAAAGTAAAAATTTCAAATTGTGCAGTAGTAAAAAAATTGAGTAATATGAAACATCACTTAGAAAAGGAATGGGTTGAACAGATAAAAGAAAGAGGTAAGACTTATGATTCATTTAGGAAAAAGTACCAATTTAGTAATATCAGTATACACATGTTACAAGAGATAAATTCAAACGAAGCTAGTGAAAATAAATTTTTGTTTGAATTTTATGGGAACCAAGTTGATGATCTTGAGAAATAAATAAAAAGACTCCATATAACGAGTAAGCCAGAAGAAAATAACTCATTTTCTGAAAATATTTGTAATGTGAAGAATGATTCATACCCTTCAGTAGAGGATATCAAAAGTAAAGTCGATGAGATTTCTCATCTGGAATTACATGAGAAACAGCAATTATATGAACTTCTGTTAAAACACAAAAATGTCTTCAGTAACTTTCCAGGCAAATGTAATAAGTATTCATATACTATTGATGTCGATACGGAAGAAGCTATCGTAAAACGTCAATATCCGTTACCTTTTAAATACAAGGCGAATATTGAAAATCAAATAAAGGAATGGTTAGATTGCGGAATCATAGAGGAGTGTGTGTCTATACACTGTCATCCTTTACTGTGTGTTGCAAAGAAAAATACTAATAAACTTCGAACTGTAGTGGACTTAACTGAATTAAACAAACACGTTACATTGAAACAGTTAAAAGTGAACAAAATCGACGATTTACTTTTAAAGTTTCAAGGAGTGAAATATGTTACTTGCATTGACTTTGTGAATTCGTACCTTCAAACACCCATTAGTGAAAAGAGCAGACCTTACACTGCATTTTCGTGGAATGGGAAGATGTATCAATTCCTTCGCGTACCGTATGGGTACATAAATGGCGCTGCAGCTTTTACTATGTGCCTGCAGACTGTTTTAGGAACTGGCTTAATAGACAAATTAGTATATTATATCGATACCAACATTCAGTTTTGAGGAACAAATGTGCCTATTGGACGAAATATTCACTAAAGTAAAAGATGCTGGAATGACTCTAAATTTGCAAAAATCTTCTTTTTGTAACACCAATTTCAGTTTTCTTGGATTTAATGTGAGTGCGAAAGGTATTTCTAAAGATCAGTCATATGTTGAGTGTATTCAAGAACTTCCTAGACCGAGGAATCTAAAAGAGTTACAACGTGTCATTGGACTATTTCAGTGGTGTGGAAAATTCGTTCATAATTTTGCTTATAAGGCTCAACCTTTGTTTTCTCTATTGCAAAAAAGAAAGAAGTGGGTTTGGACTGATGAATGTGAAAATAGCTTTGAGCAATTAAAAAGAGATTTAGCTACTAATGTCGTATTGGCTCACCCACATTTAGATGAAGATTTCTGTTTAATAACTGATTGCAGTAGTGTAGCTCTGGGAAGTATACTTTTTCAAGATATAGACGGGCAAAGACATATTTTAGGTTTCCATAGTAGGATGCTAAGGCCATCTGAAAAGAATTACACCATAACAGAACTTGAAGCTTTGTCAATCATGGTTGCTATCAGGAAATGGTCTCAACTGTTATACGGTAGACACATTAAAATTTACACTGACCATAATCCTTTAGTTTATCTACACCGGATGCGTCAATGGAATTCAAGATTAGCTCGATGGAGCATTGAACTTCAAGGATTCGACATTGAAATTATATACGTACCTGGTAAAGAAAATGTGGCCAGCGACGCTTTATCCAGAATTGTGTTATTCCCCGATTTAGAAAAACATGTAATTAATTTGTATGAAGTACTACCACCTTGTTTCAAAAATCTTACTATTCGGGAGTTAATTCAAAAACAAGGGAACATCCCGAGTATGAAAAAATTATAAAGTACTTAAATAATCCAAATGATCCATTTAGTAGAGTGAAAAATAAGAATCTTGAAGAATTTTATAAACTAGAAAATAATATTTTATTAACTAGAAGTTACCACTTCCCGAAAATTTGGAAAATATGTATTCCACCTTCTCTTGTAGGAGATGTAATCAAGACGATGCATGACGAATATGGGCATTTTGGTTTTGATAAATCGTTAGCTTATGTTCAAGAGTACTGTCACTGGAAGTCTATAAGGCGTGATGTTGCAAATTTTATTCGTGACTGTACTCAGTGTAAGTTAAATAAAGCAGAAACATCACCTCCGGCTAGACCGTTGCAAACAGTGGAAGTAAAAAATGTAAGACAGTTGATTTCCATGGATATCCTAGGCCCTTATCCGGCTTCTAGCAATGGTAATAGATTTGCTTTATCTATCCTGGATGTATATAGCCGTTATTATGTTATGTATCCAATACGAAGAACTACCTCCAAAAGTGTGTTGAGATGTCTCGAATATTATTACATGACTGCGCTAGGAGTTCCAGAAGCCATATTAGTAGACAATGGCAGCTGTTTTACTTCTAAACATTTTAAAGAAAAGATCCAACAGTATGGGATAAAAATCCATTATGTCAGCCCATACCACCCTAAAAGTTCTGTCGTGGAAAGGATCCATAGGGAAACGAATCGTCTCTTTAAGTTATTGTGTAACGATAATCATCCTTCTTGGGAGAAATATATTCCGCAAGTTGTGATATTGTTAAACTATTCTATTTGCAGCAGTTTGGGAATTAGCCCTGCAAGTATGCACTTAAATGTTAAACCACAGTGCGCTGTATTCAAACACTTTGGAATTGTGACTGATAGTGATTATGACGAAAATGAACCATTAAACTGGGAAAACAAATTGGTTATGGCCGATTATCGTAGGAAAGAAAAAATTCGAAAACGAAATGAAAAGTACAACGCTTCACAAGAGAATAGATACAAAATTAAAGAGAATGATTTAGTTTTTCTTTTGCAAACTCATCACAGTTCAGTTGTAAATAAACAAATTAGTAAGTTCTTCAACTTATATCAAGGTCCTTATGTATGTCAAACTAAAGTATCTGACAAAGTATTCAAATTAGTTGACCCTCTTACAGGAGAATCACGAGGTACTCACTCAATAGACAGAATGAAAGTGTGGAGACCCACAGAGAAAACCAGACAGTTATGGTTAAATTTAGCACTCAAACATGTAAGTGAACCTATTCAAAGTTTAACAAAACAAAATGCCTTGAATGTAAAAAGTAAAGAACCGGACACAATTATTCATGTAAACTCATGCAATTGATCAACGTAATGTGATCTTGTTAGCAGTATTTGTGTCAAAATATTTCTTGTAAGAAATTAAAGTTGAAACTGCTTAAAAAATCATTTAAACACGCGTTTTATCCAATTTATAGACATTGATATATGTGGATTACCATATTAAAAGATGTTAATATGTATTGTGTTGTTACTTTAATGTTATGTTTGTATGTCTATATTGCCTTTGAATATTTTGTGCATCTGCTTGATTTTTTTTAATCTATTAGTGTAATTTTTTATATTTGAGTTTGTTTGTTACTGTGAAAAAGTACATATCGAGAGAACATTATTTAAGATTTGTGCATTGTAACGAAAAGTTCAGATGTTTAAAACTGTTAAAAAAAAGTATATTCTTCTCATGAACGATGTAGCGAAAGTCCCTACTGAAAAGATATAAAAGTCAAAGAAAGTATTTAGAGATTGTTTGGATCGTTGATGTAACGTTACAACTATACATACATATTGTATTATAAAGTATGTTCAGTTCAAAAGTTATGTTAAAGTGTCAAACTTGGTATTATCGTGCAAAACTACTCTCCAAAAAACAGTAAACATTTTTGTTTTAAACCAGGATTCTTGAAAAATTGATTACGTACGAACATTTTTTATTCCCGTCGTGCGCCAATATAACTCGGCTATAGAAACTAAAAGAAAAAATTTCTCCGACTTTTCCTGCATCAGCTAACGTCGTTTCGTATTTGCTATTGTTCAAGAATATTTTCCACCTAGCGAGAACTGGCAACAGTGAAAGGAAGTCAAAAAAAAAGTGAAGGTGAATGGTGGCGAGTGGAGTTGTAAAACAAATTACCGATGGCAAAATTATTTTAAAATGAAGTATAGAATTGACTTTTTGTATTCTGCTAAAGAATAACTTCATCTATAGTGAAACCCAAACAAAAATTCATAAAGAGAACAATTTAAACGCAGAAAGATTTGTTATTTTGCCCACATATTAAAAACAAACGGAAGAACAAAGGAATCACGTGTGTTAATAGTATAGTTATTTGTGGTTTATTGGAAAGAAAACTTTTAGTGTGTGAAATCTCATATAATATTCTGCCCTATTTCTCATCAAAATATATATATTTCATTATTTGTTTGTTAAAATCTTGTGTGAAGTTCTATTAAGTAAAATTGCAAGAAGTGATTACTAAACGTATCAGTGCAAGTATTTGAATATGCTCATAGCATTATAGTAAAGAATACCTCTGAAAGATACATACTTTTATTGTACCAAAGTATAAGTTTAACCATACCAATCTTTTGACATTTTTTCAGTAAAAAAATTAGTCGTTGATTAACAAGGTAGGTTTATTCAACATTCTATAATGTATGGAATTCTTCATGGTGTATAAAGAATAATCTGCTTGACATGGAAAGATTTAATTCATCAACTCCTTATATTTTGACAGACATGTAAGTGTTCATATATGCAAGAGTGTGGAAGCCTTAGAAAGTCAAGGCACGAGTGCTGTTCATATACTATTGTTTATGCAAAAGAATGTTGTTATACTGTATTAATATGTTAACTTCAAAAGTAATCAACGATGTTGTCCGGAAGTAATATTCTATTGAGAGGGAATTATAGTACCTTTGACGGGTTTTACTTCAGGATAAATTCGAGATACTTCTAACAAAATTTCAGGCAACTGGAATTTTTCTGACCATTTTAAGGTAAGCACTGATAAATGTCACATATTAATCAAATACTTTA
This sequence comes from Thermobia domestica, assembly GCF_964235325.1. Taxonomy (NCBI): domain Eukaryota; kingdom Metazoa; phylum Arthropoda; class Insecta; order Zygentoma; family Lepismatidae; genus Thermobia; species Thermobia domestica. Next base: position 214,689,759 of record NC_137459.1, on the reverse strand, counting down.
TTGAGCCCTTCTGACTACTGCAAGTACACAGGATTATAATACGTTTTTCGACTTAGTAGTTTTCTAGCAGCTACAGAATAATACTCCCCTGGACCGGGCTGCTTCACCGCAGCTACATCTGCCATAAAAATTTTCGTTAGTGCTGTTAAACTTGAAGAATTAGAGCATCTTTAAAATTGCTTCAGCGTGAATTGGCCCGAAATTTCTCGAAAAAAATCACCAAAATTTGACGAGCGTTAGTGCTACGTTAGTGCTGTTTTCTGCCGTAAAAATTTGGTTAGTGCTGTTAAACTTCTCGAATTAGAGCAACTTCAAAATGGGCCCGGCCAACTTCACGCAGCCCACCACTAGTCGCCAAACTTCACCGAATTTTCACCATCGTTAGTACTGTTTTATGCTACAAAAATTTTCGTTAGTGATGCTAAACTTAAAAAATTAGAGCATCTTCAAAATGGCTTCAGCGTGAAGTTGGCCTGCCACTTGTCGCCAAAATTCAAGAAATTTTGACCAGCGTTAGTGCTGTTTTCTGCCATATAAATGTCATTAGTGCTGCTAAACTTCAAGTATCATAATCGAAATGTCTTCAGCATGAAGTTGACCTGCTACTTGTTGAAAAAGTTCACCAAATTTTAACCAGCGTTAGTGATACGTTGTTGCTATTTTCTGCCGTAAAAATTTTCGTTAGTGCTGCTAAACTTCACGAATTAGAGCAAAATCAAAATGGGTCCGATCAACTTCACTCAGTTAGCCACTTGTTACCAAACTTCACCAAATTTCGTCCATTGTTAATGCAACGTTAGTTCTATTTTCTGACAAAAATTTTAGTTAGTGCTGTTAAACTTCACGAATTAAAGCAACTTCAAATTGGGTCCGGCCGACTTAAAATCTGGTTTAACGACCCACGATTAAGCACCAAGGCTAAGGAAGAACGGTCGTGCGGCCAAAGATTTGGGCCGTATAACAATACGGGAAGAGCAAATTACTGTGTGAGTTCAAGTCTGTACTTCTGTCAACACTAATTGAATATGTATATTCTGCATTTATAAGTAGCAAGATCTAGAACGATGAAAAAAATAAAACTTTCTGTGCATACCTTGAAACGGCAATCCTACCCTGTAGGCTTCCCCTCTGTCACAGTTGATAAAAGTGATTTATTTGACGATTTTAAATGAAAACAGGCATAGTATTACATCCAGAGGAAGAATCGAATTCTTCTTGAGAGAAATCAGATGAGATTGTATAACTTACCAGAACCAGAATATTAGATCTGAAGAAAGAATCGTTGTTCCAATCTACTGAAAGTACCCGAAATAGAACCAAACTGCTTATCTATCAGTAACACCAAAAGAATTTTAATTTTTGGAGTCGCAGATTTTGCTCTGGCGAGAGAATAGATTATTTTGTTTTTGTTTTCATTATAAGATTACATGCGTAAGGGTGACGAAAATCGACTGGAAGCCTTCGAAATGTGGGTGTGGAGAAGAATGGAAAGAGTTAGTTGGGTCGAGCGGAAAACGACTGAGAGAGTGTTAGAAATGGTGGGTGAGAAAAGAACACTTTTAGATATTATTAGGAAGAGGAAGAGAAACTGCTTGGGACATTGCCTAAGAAGAGATTGCATCATGAGGGACGTCCTAGAGGGTATGGTGTCGGGAAAGAGAGGGAGGGGGCGAAGGAGACTACAATTAATGGATGATATTAAAACAGAAAGATCATACGCGAAGACGAAAAGGTTAGCGGAGGACCGTGGAGCATGGAAGCTTCACAGCTGCGGCAAGTGACCTGCCAATAAAGGCAGAATACCTATGATGATGATGATAAGATTACATGTGAGATAAACGAGTTCAGTTACAACCAAATGGTGGCTACATCAGGGGCGGATCCAGAGGGGCGCGATCGGGGCGATCTCCCCCCCATAATAGGAAGCTTTCTTATTTTATTTATACTGTAATATCCTATGTGATGTTGTAGACAAACAATTCCACGCATCGGTGTTTACAAACACCACCACGTGGTTTGCAAGAGGATCTTCCACCAGATGGATCTACAGTCACATGCAGACGACGGCTTCTGGCCCCTCCCACGGAGCAGAAGACGACATCGGAGCAGCAGCGCCACCACCACCCTAAGAACCCTATAAATTGGATGGACAAAGGCAATTCAGTACCAGTTTTCTGGTGACCCTCCTCTAGTCTGCTTCGGGACTTTAGGAGTAACCTAACCCCAGGGCCTCTAGTCTGCTTCGGGGCTCTGACTGGGAATCCTAACATCAGCCACCTAGCCTGCTTCGGGGCTCTGTTGGAGATCCTGTCTGCGACCTTACGGTCAAAGACCAGAATGTGATTCCCGACCCGAGTCCGAAATATGTTTTAGCATTTCGGCCCGAGCCCGGCCCGAGTTCGTGTGATAACCAAATGAGCCCGAAATAAGCCCGAATTACAGAAACAAAAATTAACGTACAATTGTATTTTTATTCACAGCAATTAGAGGCTTTATTTTGCAGTTGTGCTTTAAAAGTTCTTCAGAAAGAACGGTGCAATATATATCGTTGTACAGTATATTTACAAAGTTAGGCGCGAGAAATATGGTTGTATATTTAAAAATTTATTGTCCGAGCCCGGCCCGAAGTGATATATGCTTTATAGGCCCGAATCTTTTCTGCAGACCGCGTCAGGCTTAGGAACACGGGCTCGGCCCGAGCCCGTGCTGACCTCTAGCTTGAATACAGTGCTGAAAATTGTAAAGTAATATGTAAAGTAACTCTTTCAATAGCAATATGTTTGTTGTGTATTGATTCTTAAGATTATAATAAAGCACTTTGATTTCCATTGAGGCAAAAAAGTACCTTCATCTCAGATATTATTCAAACTTTGTGTATAAAAACTACAGGTATAGACCAATGTGGTTTTAGTGGACACGTACAGTACTTTGTATTTTCTAAGGAAGTGTTATTTTTGTTTTGTAAAAAAAAAGTTCTTGCGAAATAATTGGACACCAAAGATAACAAGTAAAAATTATGAAGTGAAACCAACACGGAAATTAGTTTGGAGCCCTAACATTCAGCTGTGGAGACTGGTAGTTATACTTCTTGTTGTGCTATGTGTGGTACGTACGGATAGGCCCCTCTAACGTTTAATTTTTAAATTGTTTTTATATCAATCGTTTGATCAGGTATGATTAACAATTTTTAACGTTTGATCAACTTTACTAACATAAATATAAGCTATATTTTGTAGCGGTGGTTAACTACACGCTAGCCCCCTTTACGCCAGATCAAAAAATTTCGATGCCAAGCGTTTGATCAAGTTTCGAAGATATATAAGGGTTAGAAAAGGGAGGCAGTCCCCTACACATCTGATTCAACTTTTTCTTATGTCAGTCGTTTGATCATAGTTTGATCAGGTGTGACGAATAATTTTTAACGTTTGGTCAGTTTTTCAGAGATAAGCTATATTTACTGGGGGGGGATAACTACGCGCTAGCCCCCCATCACGCCGATTCGATTATTTTTAAATAATCGTTTGATCAGGGTTGCTCAACATTTCATCTACTTTTCACTAACATCATCTACATTTCATCTACATTTCCAACATTTCACTAACAGAGCAATAAAGGTCTCAAACGGGGGGCTAGCCCACTACACCACCAATTCGACTCTATTATGTCAATCGTTTCATCAGGTACTATCAACAATTTTTAACGCTTGATCAGCTTTACTAAGACAAATATAAGCTATATTTAGTAGTGTTGGCTAACTACTCAAAATCAAGCCAGAATCGAATTATTTCGATGTTAATCGTTTGATTTTCGTTTGATCAGGTTTGGTTAACAATTTCCAACATTTGATCAACTTTACTAACAGAGGTATACAGGATATAAAAAAAGAAGAGAACATGAAACAATGCTACATTGCTACTTACTAAGAGAAACATTCTTTTTGCACACACACACACACACACACACATATATATATATATATATATATATATATATATATATATATATATATATATATATATATATATATATATAAATCGGAATTCAGTATGCTACGAGGATTGACAATAATGTCTTCCCTGAAGAAAAAATGGATGCAGAAAGTGAGTGTATTTGTTTATTTTTATTTTTTTTTTTACTTTCAATAACAAATTTTCAATATACATAGATATTTTTGGGAATTACATTACAAATGCATCCACACGGTCAAAAATGCGTTCACATCACCATTTAGAGTGCATGCCTTATGTCTAAAGTAATCTGTGATGTAGTTTTTATGTTGATTAAACAATTTTGCTGGTAAGGGGAATACAATGATATGCCACATTGTCTAACCGAGTACACTGCAAAATAAGATTCAACATTCCCATGCAAAACAACGCAATGACACATACCAAACAAGCCTCCCCTGTTATATGCAGTTAGATTACCAAAACTAAACTACCTACATTTTGTTCGGGGTTTAATTCCAAACGATTTCACTTAATAATTCAACTTCATGGAAGGGGGGGGGGCTTACAATTACGTTCGGCCGAACCGCTTAGTCAAGCAGCAAATCTATGTAATTAGGACACAGATACGCAGCATCAATGCAATATCTGAAAAGATACAATTTCTCAGTTCCTCGATTCTGAAAAAAAAATATATATATACTCTCTAAAGAACCTCATACAAAGGAGTAAATGTCATTCAACTTGCTAAGAAATATAATCATCTAATTTATCACTACTTAATTTTACTATACTTATCTAAAGTTAGTTTAAATATTCATATTTACTTTAAGTATCTTAATGTCACTACCTAGAGTTACAACATAAAGGAAACACTTGACTTTCAAGATTTAAATCATCATTAACGGTGGGCAAATTTGCTGAAGTTTGGCAACATGTAGCAGGCATGCGTAAAGTTCATCGGACCTATTTTCGGGTTCCTCTAACTCAAGAATTAAGTAGCACTAACTAAAGATTTAGGGCCTTATGTAGACTCATACTGATTCGTGATTAGTGTCATACTAAAGAGTTTCACTAACATATGTTTCCTGCAGTAGTCAGGCCTTTAGTATGACGCTAATAATACGCCAAAAAGACTCTGCATAAGACCCTTAAGGTACAAAATAACAATAGCATAGAATATAGCTAATGATGAAGGAAATATCGGTTAATTTTTCATACAAGTCACGGGCTAACTTCACGTTGGTGCCATTTTTAACCTGCTCTAATTTATGAAGTTAGCCGAACAAATGAACATTTTTTGGCAATAAACAGCATTAATATAGCAATAAAGACGGACGATATCTACTGACGTTTCTTGAAAAGAAACTTGCATAAAGTTACGCGGAACCGTTTTGAAGTTGTTCTAATACATTCAGCTTAGCAGCATTAGTTTGGCGACAAATGGTGGGCTGCGTGAAGTTGGAAAGACACATTTTGAAGTTGCTCTAAGTCGTGAAGTTTAGCACCACAAACGAAGACTTTTCCGGCAGAAAGCAGCACTAACTATAGTCAAAATTTGGTGGAGTTTGGCGACAAGTGGCGAGCACACTTCACGCTGACGCCGTTTTGAAGATGCACTAATTCTTGAAGTTCAGCAAAGCAGCACTAACGTAGCACTAAGGATGGTCAACATTTGGTGAAGTTTAGCGACAAGTGGCGGGCTGCGTGAAGTTGACCGGACCCGTTTTGATTTTGCTCTAATTTCGTGAATTTTAACAGCACTAACGAAACATTTTATGGCAGAAAAGAGCTCTAACGTAGCAATAATGATGGTCAAAACTTGTTTAAGTTTGGTAACAAGTGGCGGGCTGTGTAAAGTTGGCCGGACGCATCTTGAAGTTGCTCTAATTCGTGAAGTTTAGCACTACTAACGAAAATTTATACGACAGAAAACAGCACTAACGTAGCACTAACGCTCCTAACATTCGGTGAGTTTTTCAACAAGCGGCGGGCCAATTTCACGCTGAACGCATTTTTAAGATGCTCGGTCTTGAAGTTTAACAGCAGTAACGAAACATTTTATGGCAGAAAACCGCACTAACTTAGCACTAACCATGGTCAAAATTTGGTGAAGTTTGGCGACAAGTGTCGGGCTGTGAGAGCTGGCCGGACCCATTTTGAAGTTGCTCTAATTCGTCAACTTCAACAGCACTAACAAGGCATTTTAGGGCAGAAAACAGCATTAACGTAGGGCTAACGATGGACGAAATTTAGTGAAGTTTGGTAATAAGTGGCAGGCTAAGTGAAGTTCGCCGAACCCATTTGGTTAATCTAATTCGAGTAGTTTAGCAGCAGAAACGGAAATCTTTACGGCAGAAAACAGCACTAACGTAGTACTAACGCTCATCAAAATTTGGTGAGTTTTTTTCCACAAGTGGCGGGGCAATTTCACGCTGAAGCCATTTTTAAAGATGCTCTCGTTCTTGAAGTTTAACAGCACTAACGAAACATTTTATGGCAGAAAACAGCACTAACTTAGCATTAACGATGGTCAAAATTTGGTGAAGTTTGGCGACAAGTGTCGGGCTGTGAGAGTTGGCCGGATCCATTTTGAAGTTGCTCTAATTCGTGAACTTCAATAGCAATAACGAGGCATTGTAGGGCAGAAAACTGCATTAACGAAGCGCTAATGATGGACGAAATTTAGTGAAGTTTGGTAACAAGTGGCAGGCTAAGAGAAGTTCGCCGAACCCATTTGGTTGGTCTAATTCGTGTAGTTTAGCAGCACAAACGGAAACCTTTACGGCAGAAAACAGCACTAACGTAGCACTAACTCTGGTCAAAATTTGGTGAATTTTGGCGACAAGTGGCGGGCCAACTTCACGCTGAAGCAATTTTGAAGATGTTCTAATTCTTGAAGTTTAGCAGCACTAACGAAACCTTTTACGGGTGAAAACAGCACTAACGTAGCACTAACGATGGTGAAAATTTGGTGAAGTTTGGCGACTAGTTGCGGGCTGCGTGAAGTTGGCCGGACCCATTTTGAAGATGCTCTAATTCGTGAAGTTTAACAGCACTAACGAAACTTTTTACGGCAGAAAACAGCACTAACGTAGCACTAACGATGGTGAAAATTTGGTGAAGTTTGGCGACTAGTGGCGGGCTGCGTGAAGTTGGCCGGACCCATTTTGAAGTTGCTCTAATTCGTGAAGTTTAACAGCACTAACGAAGCTTTTTACGGCAGAAAACAGCACTAACGTAGCACTAACTCTGGTCAAAATTTGGTGAATTTTGGCGACAAGTGGCGGGCCAACTTCACGCTGAAGCAATTTTGAAGATGCTCTAATTCTTAAAGTTTAACAGTACTAACGAAACTTTTTACGGCAGAAAACAGCACTAACGTAGCACTAACGCTGGTCAAAATTTGGGGAAGTTTGGCGACTAGTGGCGGGCTGCGTCAAGTTGGCTGGGCCCATTTTGAAGTTGCTCTAATTCGTGAAGTTTAACAGCACTAACAAAACTTTTTACAGCAGAAAACAGCACTAACGTAGCACTAACTCTGGTCAAAATTTGGTGAATTTTGGCGACTAGTGGCGGGCTGCGTGAAGTTGGCAGGACACATTTTGAAGATGCTCTAATTCGTGAAGTTTAACAGCACTAACGAAAATTTTTATGGCAGAAAACAGCACTAACGTAGCACTAACGCTGGTCAAAATTTGGTGAAGTTTGGCGACTAGTGGCGAGCTACGTGAAGTTGGCCGGGCCCATTTTGAAGTTGCTCTAATTCGTGAAGTTTTACAGCACTAACGATACTTTTTACGGCAGAAAACAGCACTAACGTAGCACTAACTTTGGTCAAAATTTGGTGAATTTTGGCGACAAGTGGCGGGCCAACTTGACGCTGAAGCAATTTTGAAGATGCTCTAATTCTTGAAGTTTAGTAGCACTAACGAAACCTTTTACGGCAGAAAACAGCACTAATGTAGCACTAACGATGGTGAAAATTTGGTGAAGTTTGGCGACTAGTGGCGGGCTGCGTGAAGTTGGCCGGACCCATTTTGAAGTTGCTCTAATTCGTGAAGTTTAACAGCACTAACGAAACTTTTTACGGCAGAAAACAGCACTAACCTAGCACTAACGATTGTGAAAATTTGGTGAAGTTTGGCGACTAGTGGCGGGCTGCGTGAAGTTGGCCGGGCCCATTTTGAAATTGCCCTAATTCGTGAAGTTTAACAGCACTAACGAAACTTTTTACGGCAGAAAACAGCACTAACGTAGCACTAACGCTGGTCAAAATTTGGTGAATTTTGGCGACAAGTGGCGGGCCAACTTCACGCACCTAAGAATTAAATATGATCACAGGAGAGAAACTTGAAATAGCAGGTGAAAACCAAGCTCATACAGGGAAAACCTGAAGATAGAAGAAGTCCATCAAAATAAATGAAATAATATAGTAAAAACTAAACACTAAATAAACATTAAATTCAAAAATAAATTAAATAAAAAAGAAATAGAATAAATAAATAAAGTATATATTTTTTAAAAATTAAAACATAATAATCATAGTTAATAAATATGGACTCAACCAAGCTAAGTAAAGAAACAAAGTTTAAATAACTCCAATAATAATAATAAGAAGAAGAATGGCAATAATAATAATACTAATATTACGTATAGACATAAATATACTAAAAATAGAAGTAACTAAGCAGTTAGAAGTAACTAACTAAATACTAACAAAATCAGAATTAAATAAATAAAAATACCAAATAGAGGTAGGAAATGACAACGCAGATCAGTAAGAGTTTAGATAATTTTGATTTGATTAGCAAACAATTTAGTATCAGAACATGTTAGTGTCAAGATCAATGGTCAAATACCCTGGAAATCGTATTAGTAGATAGCTGAGGATTGCATAGTGTAATATTAGAATATGTTTGTGTCAAGCTCAACGGTTATAGCACTTTGGAAATTGCAACAGTCAATAGTTGAGTTTTGCATAGTTTATCCTTTGTTCATTTTTTTTGTTTTGTTTTGTTTCGTTTTTTGTCTCTTGTTTCTTGTTTGTGGTTTCCTTTCCCTCCCTTCATCCAAATCCCCTTTCACCTATTCCAAAATGCAAAACGAAATAAATTAAAGAAATAAAAGGCAATGATGATAACCCGTGCCGGTTTTAATTTTCAGATACCGGTTCTGAAAGACGGGCCTGAGCCTAAAAGAAAAATTGACTTAATAGTATACTATTTTTCTTCTTACTTAATACTGTATTATTTTAGTGTCATTTTTACTACTAGAGCTTCGAAATTAATTGATATTTAATTGTTTTCAGTTTCGTATAACATACAAGTTTGTTTACATTTTTCTTTTTACTTTCTGCTTAATTCCTTATAACTACGCTTTCTTACAGTGAAATATGCCTTATGTAATGAATATAAGAACTATGAGTATTAAAAACACAATACGACGGGCTCTTTACACTGAGAGAAATGAAAATTTAAAATAAAACAAATCTGTTATTTTCTGAACCAGAGTAGAAACATACACGGCAAACGATGCCGCGCTTTGATAAGATAAGTGATCTAGTGTGTATAAAGGTAGATAGTCAGTATGTAGGAAGCTGATGCAACAGGGTGATGAAATTGGGTTAGTTTTATTTTTCTGGAGATAGATGAATGACCTTTGTCTTTGATTCTGTTGCAATTTACTTGATGGTCCCTTGTTTCCAGGACCACAGTGGATGAACCCTAGCCCCCTTCCCTGCTTTGCAGGTCCACACCGCAAGGCCCCTGCAATGTTTACGATGGTCCCTGGTTCCCAGGTTATGTAATGGTTCGTAACTTTTATTTTTTCGTATGGCATGCCATACTCCTTGTTAAAAATATGACCCCTGGCCCCCTTTCCCTGCTTTGCAGGTCCACACCGCACAGCCCCTGGAAATGGTCCCTGAAGACTGCCCCTGTGCAGGAAACATATTATTTATTCTTTCGTATAGCAAGCTATACTCATACAATATGTGTGTGAGCAGATAAAAGGAAATGTTCCCCAGGACGCATACGAACAGTATGTGAAAATATTTTAATTCCTGCGCTTTATTAGAAGCTCCCTGTTAAAAAAGGTGTGAGCATGTTAAAAATGGAAAGGACATATTTTTATTCACGAGGGACTTCATTATCATTTATTGCTTCGTATGCCAGGGCATACTCCTTGTTAAAAATGTGAGGATCCTAAAAGCAGAGCGTGGTTTTCGTACATCAATCACCGAAGAACTCAAGACATAAACTGAAGTTTTTGTGCGCTTGTGCTCGGAACACTGAACATAGTGATATTTCCTCTACACGCTTTGAAACGATACTGACTTTTGCGATAGAGATGCAGGCTGGCGATATCATGACGTCACACAGTCGTTGTACTGACGCACCTGATATCTAATCGGATTGATACATGGTCATGAGAGAATGAAATCATGTACATGTGACTAGAACTCGGAATCAGGATGGTTAAACACAGCGATAACCCTATGTATCAGAATCACGTGTATGATGAAACAAGCTATTGCACGCAGATGACAAATGGTTAATTACAGATAAAATTACCAAATAAGGTTGATGTCCTCTGGTACACGACAACAGATCACGAATAAACGAAAAATATTTACAAATTTTTGATGACCTATACTAAAAATCTTGCACAGAGATTAATGCACTTAAAATATTTAATGTTTTTGATTAAAATTTTCTATTAGTATTAGTGATTGCAATAAAGTATTTTTCAAACTAGCCAAACTTGAAATTTGAACAGACTATCTGTATTTAAATGCTCCCCCATACGTCAATGATTTAATGTGATATTTTCTAACCAATTCAAGCTGAATAAACTTTTAAACTTAACCCAAAGTTAAAATTGTCCTATGGAAAGTATAATGTACGTATGTATAAAGTAACGCCCTTCCATTAATCAAATGTCTATATATAAATCCCCCAAGAATAAATGTTCTAATATTGTTATTATTCCTAGCGCATATAGTGTGTGAATTTTTTCCACATCTTTTTCAAGTTTTTCTGCTGACGAAGTTTTACCTTGAAGAAACGCAAGTTATTTTTAATAGTAAAGATTACAATAATAATATATATAATTGATTGTTTTGCGCTTTTATGTATGCTATGTGAGACGTAAACTTATAGTTGGTAGGTGGGATCTAAATCACACGAGTTTGTTGCGGGAATGAAAGCTGTTTTCAATAGTAAAGACAATAATAATAATAATAGTAATAATAATAATAATAATATATTTACGGCGTCCTTTAACAGTAAGGCTATGTGAGACGTGAACTTATAGTTGGTGGACAGGATTCAAACCACACGAGTTTACTACGGGAATGAAAGCTATGTTTTCAATAGTAAAGACAATAATAATAATAATAATAATAATAATAATAATAATAATAATAATAATAATATATTTACGGCGTCTTTTAACAGTAAGGCTATGTGAGACGTGAGCTTATAGTTGGTGGACAGGATTCAAACCACACGAGTTTACTAGTGGGATGGAAACTAACTTTTCAACAGTAAAGACAATAATAATAATAATAATAATAATAATAATAATAATATATTTACGGCGTCTTTTAACAGTAAGGCTATGTGAGACGTGAACTTATAGTTGGTGGACAGGATTCAAACCACACGAGTTTACTACGGGGATGGAAACTAACTTTACAACAGTAAAGACAATAATAATAATAATAATAATAATAATAATAATAATAATAATAATAATAATATATTTACGGCGTCTTTTAACAGTAAGGCTATGTGAGACGTGAGCTTATAGTTGGTGGACAGGATTCAAACCACACGAGTTTACTACTGGGATGGAAACTAATTTTTCAACAGTAAAGACAATAATAATAATAATAATAATAATATATTTACGGCGTCTTTTAACAGTAAGGCTATGTGAGACGTGAGCTTATAGTTGGTGGACAGGATTCAAACCACACGAGTTTACTAGTGGGATGGAAACTAACTTTTCAACAGTAAAGACAATAATAATAATAATAATAATAATAATAATAATAATATATTTACGGCGTCTTTTAACAGTAAGGCTATGTGAGACGTGAACTTATAGTTGGTGGACAGGATTCAAACCACACGAGTAACTACGGGGATGGAAACTAACTTTACAACAGTAAAGACAATAATAATAATAATAATAATAATAATAATAATAATATATTTACGGCGTCTTTTAACAGTAAGGCTATGTGAGACGTGAGCTTATAGTTTGTGGACAGGATTCAAACCACACGGGTAACTACGAGGATGGAAACTAACTTTTCAACAGTAAAGACAATAATAATAATAATAATAATAATAATAATAATAATAATAATAATAAATTCATGAGGACAGTTAACATAGGTTGTCCATGGTTGAACATTTTATATTTTCCTAATGAATTAGTCTGAGCAACTTATTTTTACGAATCGTATGTTATACATACTCTGAACAGCTAACCGGCAAACTTTATTACTACGCGGAAATAAATTATTGTTTTGTTTTGCAAGACACCCACATACCCACCATTTTTACGCGCCCCGGGAATACTGCATAATAAATTGTTGGGACCAACTTGTGTTAGTTGGTTATATTTTTTACTGATTTACTTGCGTACACACTTGTTTGGGAACTTATTTTACGGATTGTATTTTTTATTTTTTCGTTTTCATTAAATTATTTCCCTCATAATTATTCGAACGCTTGTGTGAAGTGATGAAGGCTTCTGAGACATTAAAAAGTCGTAAGAACAACTACGGTGAACCTAACATAACTTTGCTACAGCACGTTTGTTTGAAAATATAGTATAAATTAATTTGCACTTAATTGTGGCCGGGATACTGTATAAATTACTAACCTAACGTAACGTACCATTATTTGCCTTTGATAATAATGTATAAATTGATTACTATTTCCTTTTAACTTGTTGCTGCGCGTTTTGGTAATACTGAATAAATGAAATGCTAGCATAACCTTATTCGTGAGCGCTTGCTTGGGAACAACTTAAATGAACATTCACTTTACCCTGCCCTGAGTACTAGCTTACCCTACTCGCTGGCGCGCCTGCTTTTCTATAGACGAGCCCCTACTGCTACGCATCTGCCCTGAATTTAATTTTCACTTAGTGCTATACCATCCTGCATTGGTCCGCCCTGCCTTGAAAACTAATAAATGTAATTGCTGCACGCATGTTTCCGTATAAATGCAACCAGTTTTTTTCCGCATGGACTCCAACTGCTAAGCATCTGCCCTGAATTTAATTTGTGCTTACTTTTTCGGGGATGGAGTGAACTGTGCTGAATTTAATTTGCAATTACCCTGCCATGCCTTGACAATTATGAAATATAATTTGATTTTTAAAACAACAACTTGCATTTATTTGCCGGCTAATATTTGCCTGGCGGAAATACCTTTAAGCACCGTTGTGAATACTGTTTAACTAACCTAGCATTTGCTTAGCCCACGTAGAGAACACGTTTACATTTTAATAATAATAAAATAACCGAAACACGGTTTTTATTGACGGTATAATTTTTAATTACTATAAAAACTTTGAAGAAATGTATTTGTGATTTTAATGTGATTAAAAAGAGAACACCAATTTGAGCTAGCCATGTAATCTGAAAAGGAATTGATTTGCTAGTAAAACATACACGTGTTTATTTTATTATTTAAAAAAAATATGGTACTTACCAATACGATTTCTGCATTCTTTTTCTTTATAAAAGTTAAAATCACAATAAAAATTAACAAGTTGCAAAGAAACCACGCGGACCTTACTCACAAAATAAGTTAACAATTTTGCCCACCAGAAGGACAGCAGTGTTGGTAAATATTCTGTGTCTAGTTACAGAATGGTAAGGGAAGATTTTTGATTTAAAGAGATTAATAAATAAGAAATTATAATGGAATTGGATTGGTTTTTGGTATGGTTTAATTACATGTGCAGAAAAAGTAATTGTTCTGCCTAGTTTGTAAAATAAAAGTAAATGAAAATGCTTTAGGTTAATTTGTAATGTAGCCTGTAGGAATATGAGCCGGTTTAGTACCCTCTATGATATTAAGACTGCTTTACGCAAACTGCAAAGCAACCCACTCGCTTTTTTTTAGAATTTGCGATGGATTATTTACGCAAGCTGCAATGTAGCCTGTAGGATAATTATGATTGTTTACGCAAACTATAATGCAACCCTCTTGTTCTTTGAATTTGCGATGGATTTACGCAAAATATAATGCAACACACTTGTTTTAGGATTTGCGATGGATTATTTACGCAAACTAGAATGCAATGCAAGCGATCTGAATTATGACTTAGTTAGAGACAAGTTAGTAAGACACAGTGTGTTAATCAGAGATAATTTAGTGATATACTAGCTTTTTAGTAAGCAAGATTTATTAATTACGGCTTAATTACAGACAAGTTAGCAACATGCTAGCTCCTTACTAAACAGGATTTATTAATCATGGCTTAATTACAGACAACTTAACAAGACAGAGTGTGTTAGTCATAAACAAGTTAGGTAATCGGTTGATATATTTTGAATATAATAATAAATTACTTGATGTAGGGGTGCATACAGAGTATAATTTTAATACATTTATGGAATGAGGACAAGGCAAAACATAAACCTCTAGTTTGAGAATAAATCACTTGTTGTAGGGCTTGCGTACAGACTGTATTAAAACCCTTATGAAAATGATGAAACCCAACGCAACGCAAAACATAAACCTCTAGTTTGAGAATAAATCATTTGTTGTTGGGAACATACAGACATTGTCTTAAACTATTTTAGAATGGAATGAGGATTTTGCAAGACATGAGCCGTTTCCTACATGTGGTAGAATGTACTGAGTATTTTTGCAATTGACCGTTAGGGGGTGGCACTTACTAGAGAGTTGCGTGAAAACATGTATGAACTTCTGGTAATTATGACGTAATGTATGTTATATATATAAACGCACTACGCAGTTTTGATATCATTTTATTGTACGCCGTCAAACCTAACGTGTTGTTTACCCTTGATTCTTTTAAAATAAATATTATTAGTGTTAGTACTAGTACTGAATTGAAAATATAGAATTTAGTGAAAAGTCTAAAAATATTATTCCTGTTTTACAGTGTGCTAATTTTTGGCCGAGAAATATAAAACCTGCAGTGGCAGAATAAAAACTAACGAGGCGTGCCACCATCTTTCCCAATTTTGGAGTTTAATTTTTGAAGAACAACTAAGGATCAAAAAGGTGTGTATTTTATATTTTTTGTACTTACTAATACTTCATTAATCGATTAATATTATTAAAGAACAGAGAGAGTGACTTTATTTGTGGACATTTTAAAATTATAGAAAATTAAAATTTTTTGATTAGTTTATTTGCATATAAATATAATTGAACTGGAGACTTAAAATTATTGTTTTGTCTTTTTCTTTATTTTGTGAAACTCATATATTAAACTGAACTTGATAACTTAAAATAGTTTTTCTTCTTTTATTTTTTTCAGATGGATTTGTTTTGCACAGCTGCTGAACTTAATATAATTGATGAGATCTACTTGCAAGAAGTGTTGCGCGGTCTTGATGACTATCCTCGTGTCTTCAGTACGTGGAAGGCAATTATGGAAATGCAAAGGTTAGGACATCGAGCCAGTTTAAGGTGTGAGGCTTTACAACATGTCATAAGCATGTAGATATAACCCATACATGTTTTGTGCAACGACAAAAGCCTGTACATACTGATAGGTATATGTACATTGCTTACGATATAGAAATGATGTTAAAGGCACCAAATGCGCGCGGTGAAAGGGAACATGAAGTAGTGCTGGTATGCTGTAAGCATATTTGTTATAATTGCATGATTGATGAGCCCTGTAAGACATGTGGTGATAATAATGGAAATCGTTCGTTTTCTTTTAAGACAATGACTGATTTTATTAATCACGTAGTTGTAGACCGACCTGACTTTAGACGTATAATTTGTGTGGCGCAAAATGGTAGCAGATATGATGGTCTTTTTTGCCTTCGAAATCTAATAGAAGAGCAGCATATTATTCCTAATGTGATTATTCAGGGTCAGAAAATTTTTAATATTAACATTGGAAATCATATTTTTTTAAAGATTCATTTTTGTTCATTGGATGTAAACTAAGCAGACTCCCCAAAACTTTAGGCTTGCGCGGAAATTTACGAAAGGGAGATTTCCCATACTTATTTAATACCGAAGAAAATCAAAATTATGTTGGTCCCTATCCCCCAATTGAATTTTATGACCCTGAAGGACGAAGCACCGAAGAAAAATATGAATTACTTGCCTGGCACCAAGAACGTGCGCTAAGTGGCGAGGAGTTTAACCTCGAAAAGGAAATGCTTGCTTATTGTGAAAATGATGTTAGAATTCTAGCAGAAGCGATCATCAAATTTAGTGACATTATTGCAGAAAAAACGAATGGTTTGCAATGTTTTATCACATCATCCACCATTGCAAGTCTTGCGATGCGTACATATCGTACTTTGTACTTACCTGAGAATACTATCCCCGTAATTCACGCGTTCGGTTTTCATCATAAGACAAATTATAGTACAAAAGCTATGGAATGGCTTATGTATATGGAAAAATAATTAGGGATAAAAATCCAGCATGTTAGGAGAGGTGGGGAAAAGTATATTGGTAGGTACCAAGTCGATGAATGGCATGAAGGACTCAACGCTGCCTTCGACTTCATGGGTTGTTACTGGCATTCATGCCCGCGTTGTTACCCTTAGAACCGTGACGCCATTTTGCATGATGCGCAAGACTCGTACAATACGATGGAAAAAAGATATGAACAAACAATGCTCCGCCGAAAGTACCTGAAAAGTTTAGGTATAAACCTATATGAAATTTGGGAATGTTCATGGGATGAAAAAGTAAGGACGGATAAGGACGTGCAAAGGTTTATTAAAGAACGTTGAAGTAACCTGCCTGATTTCCTTATTCCCAAGAACTGTTACAATGGCGGACGCACTGAAGTGTTTAAATCTTACGTCAATTGTACGGGTAATGAGCAAGTTGTTTACGCCCATATTACCTCGTTATATCCATATGTAATGTCTCGTAAACCTATGCCGGTTAAATCGCCTAAGATACATACGGGGCCGGACTTTCCAGATGTGGAAAGTATTCATGGTGTAGTAAAATGCACTATTTTGCCCCCGAAAGACTAATATTTTCCAATTATTCCGTACGTGGCGGGAGGCCGATTACTTTTCGGTCTCTGCCGTACATGTATGGAAGAGGAAAACACTAACGATTGTAGTCGTAGTGACGATGAGTGTGCTTTTACAGGGACATTTTGTACTCCAGAGTTACACCTGGCTCTTCAAAAAGGATACAAAATACTCGATATACACGAAATATGGGAATTCGAACTCATGGGACCTGAAGAGGGGAATTCAGGTGGTTTGTTCGGAACTTATGTGAATTCCTTCCTTCAGATGAAGCAGGAAGCCTCTGGTTTTCCTGCTTATTATAAAACTGAAGAAGACAAACAAAAAGATATCGAGGACTATTATGCCCATGAAGGCATACAGCTAAATTATGATAACATTGGGACGAACCTGGGTTTGAGGCAATGTGCAAAACTTTACCTCAGCTCATTATGTGGCAAATGGGGACAGCGCACTGATATGTCACATACTGTTATCGTTAGTGATGAAGTCCCGTTTCTTAGGTATTTAACGTCGGCGAGGTATAAAATTCAAAGTGTGGTCCCAATTAATGATGATCATTTAATTATCACTTACAGAGACATTAAAACTGAAAACACACCTCTTGAGTTTTCTAATGTTATACTAGCCGCCTTTATTACTTCGTGGACTAGACTTGAATTTTACAAACTACTAACGACTGTGGGATCAGACAGAGCCATCTACTGTGACACTGACAGTATTATGTATATACAGAAAAAAGATGAGGAACCTTTGTTACCACTTGGAAACTATTTGGGTGATCTAACAGATGAAATTCCAGAAGGTTGGAAGTTTACAACGTTCTATGTTTTAGGCGCCAAAAACTTTGCTTATAGGCTAATTAATGCCAAAAGGGATGTTCGGCACATACTCAAAATTAGGGGGATAACACTAAGCGATAGAACCTGTCAGAAAATTAACTTTGAGAGTTTCTATAAATTAGTGTCTGGACAATTAGAGTCCACAGTAATAGAAAATCCAAATAGTATAGTGCGTAAACCAGGGTTCCGTATCTTTAGCTATACAGAGACTAAGACACACCGTGAGGTCAATAAAAAACGTAAATGTGTTTACGATAATAACGTGACTGACAATATACCTATATGAAAACGTGCAAGTGTACCTTACGGTTATAGGCCCACGAACGAGTAAATGTGACTTGTGTGAATGGTTTTTCTTTTTCTTTTGTTTGCTCGTGTTATTTATAACACTCGTTAAATATTTATTTATTTATTTATTTTAACTCAAAAGCTTTAATCTTATATCCCAGTGATTTTTTCCTTTTTTCTTTATTTCTTTCTTTCCGTATGTGTGAGTGTATATAAAGCCAAAGCTCTATTGTATGCATTCATTTGAGTACAACATGTTAAAGTTTCAACATCCCTTTACCATTTTAATTGCTGGTCCATCAAGGGCAGGAAAAACATGTTTTGTAAATCGATTACTTAATGAACGTGATCAAATGTTTAGTATAAAATTTAATGATATTGTTCGGTGTTATGGCGCAGTAATACCAAACCTTGATGCACATGCAAAAATACGTTTTGTAGAAGGGATACCTGACATGAATAATTTTGAAATTAAAGAAAATTCATTATTAATACTTGATGATTTAATGCCAGAAACTGATGGTGATGTTGCTAATTTATTTACAAAGTATGCACATCATAAAAAGTTGACTGTAATATTTATTATTTAAAATTTATTTCCAAAAGGAAAACAAGCACGTGATATTAGTTTAAATGCACATTACATTATAGTATTTAAAAATCCGCGTGATAAATTACAAATACAATATTTAGCGAGGCAAATTATGCCTCGATATAGTAAAGAAATCGTAAATGTATTCGAGGAGGTAACACGTGAGCCTCACACTTATTTATGATTTGACCTAACCCAAAAAACAAACGATGCATTGCGAATACGAACAAATATTTTTCCTAATGAAATGATGCATGTATACGCTAACATAAAAGACATGCATACAGAAATTTTTATTTAGTCGCTATCAAGATGTTGAAGGTGAAACAACACTACCACACGCTCCGTGCTCTGTGCAAATGCAAAAATACAAAACGAAAACAAATTTTACAAAATGCTTCAGGGGACTTAATAAGAACAATTTTTCAAGTAGCTAAAAACACAATAAAAGGAAACATTCCTTTAAATCTTCGCCAGAAGCAACGATTACGTAGACATAAAAAGATCTTGCGCGCTTTATCTCAGCGGCGTACTGCATTAAAGAAAAAGAAGAGGTTGCTACTACAAAAATGTGGCGCGCTTCTACCACTAATTTTTGGACCACTTCCAGCAGCAGTAGGCAGTAGTACTTTTAGTCGATAATCATGTCAGAATTACGTAAAATGATTTTAGTTCCTGAAAATGCAATACATAAAATTCGGTCCAATCTTAAATCTATAGATTCACATCAATCACGTTTAGATGAAGAAATGAATAATATTTTAAAACGTCATGATCTTAGTGTACAACAAAAATGGAAATTATATCAACAAGCTTTGCATCGATAGTTACAATATACATCATCTTCTTCACATAAGCCTATTACATTACCCGTTATTCAGGATGAACAAGAAGAAGAAAAATCATCATCACCTGCTTTGCAACAGGATAACAATACTTCTATTTTACCTTTTGTATCAGACATTTTACAAACACTACCAAAAACACTACGTAGGAAAACAGATCTATTATTAAAGCAGTTGACAAATTATGATAAAATTCAGTGGGATAAGTCTGGAATAGTACGTGTCCAAGGAAAAACAATACCTGGTTCAAATATTATAGATTTAGTAAATGATGTTGTTCGTACAAGAAAATATTCAAGAAATAGTATAGGTATTCATGAATTTAAAAATTTATTAGAAAATCTTAACGTTTCTAAAGAATTTATTGACACACCAGCATCAAAACTTAATATTAGTAGTAGTAGTAGTAAAAGACAACGTATTCGTAAAATAAAAAAAATCATCCAGTCCTGAAGCAGTATCTAATTTATTTAAACATTGGAAAGAATATAGTATGTAAAAATGACATAATTATCAAAAATATATTATGATTATTCAAAACCTAATTCTTTATCGAGTATACAAACATTACATCGTAAAACAAATTTATCTAAAAAGAAAATCAAAAACTGGTTAGCTTCTCAAGATGCATATACATTGCATGCACCAGTTCGTAAAGTTTTTCAACGGAAAAAGTACTATGTTAGTGCACCAAATGAAGCATTACAAATGGATTTGGCAGATATATAAAACAATGCAAAGTATAATAATAATTATAAATATATATTATGTTGTATTGATATTTTTTCACGTTATGCATATTGTTTCCCCTTAAAAACAAAGAAAGGTCCTGAAATGGCAAAAGCAATAAGAAAAATTTTTAAAAAATTTCAAGTTACCCGTATTTAATGGACAAACCGATTTAGGTACAGAATTTTATAATCGTCATGTGAAACAATTGTTTAAAGAATATGAAATTAATAATTATAGTGTTCATTCTGAACTTAAATGTGCTTTAGCAGAACGTTTTATAAGAACATTAAAAGAAAAATTGTATCGTTACTTTACTGCAAAGAATACTTATCGTTATATTAATGTCTTAGATCAAATTGTCAATAATTATAATCAATCATATCATTCAAGTATTAAAATGGCACCTGCGGAAGTAAATGATTCCAATGTGAATCAAGTGTGGGAAACATTATTCGGAAATACAGTAAATAAAAAGAATACATATTGTAAATTTAGTCCGGGAGGTTATGTTCGTGTTAGTAAGTATAAACATGTATTGGAAAAAGGATATTTACCTAAATGGTCACAAGAAATATTTATTGTAGATAAATGTATTAAATCCAATCCTGTGACTTATAAATTAAAAGATTGGAATGGAGAAGAAATTAAAGTAATATTTTATGCACAAGAATTACAAAAAATAATTATAAATTCAAAGAAAACTTATTTAATTGAAAAAGTATTAAATCGTAAAAATGGGTGGATGTATGTAAAATGGTTGGGATATCCATCAAGTATGAATTCATTGATTAGATCAGATTCTATTCAGTCTGCAAGATGAATTCAAACCTTACACATGACTTTTACGTTACTCTTCCTTCAAATGCCAGTAGTAAACTTTTTAATAATAATACAACATCTCCATTTCGCATTAAATTAGCACAACCTATTGATTTAAGTGATGGGGAATGGGGTGTTGCATTAACACAAATTAATATTCCGTGGAGTTTTTATAATGTTGGTGAAAATGAAGATATAATAATTACTACTGTTATCCATGAAAGGTTGAACGTCATAATGTTCGTGTAACAACGGGAAATTATTCCTCTATCGAATCTATTCTCGAGTTAATTCCTGAAAATGATCGTATGTTACATTATTCACAAAATAAAAATCAAATTGTAATTAAACATTCTTTAAAATTAGAAGATCAATGTATGACTGTAATTACACAAGGATTACAAACATATTTTTGGATTTATTAATGAAAATACAGACGATATTAAAATGTAGTATACACAAAAATTAGAAATGTTGATTTATTATTATCACGGGGTAAATTTCCATGTAATTTAGATTATAATATTCCCAATACAATTAATGTTTCTGTTGATATTGTAAAATATCAACAAAATATTGGTCCGTTAGTTCGAAAACTTAGTGTATATAATGTACAACACGGTCATGTAAAATCTTTTGCATTTCATACACCTAATTATGTTAAAGTTGAAAAGAAATATTTTGATACGATAGAAGTAAACTTAAAAGATGAACACGGTGTAAAATTACCATTTCGTTTCGGGACTTCAAACTTGAGACTTCACTTTAAACGAAAATGATTTCTGAAAGTATTGATGATAGTTTTTACAATACATTAGTTTCAAACGCTAGTACAAATGTACATCCTACAAATAATCCAACACATTTTAGTAATCAGTTAAAGAATAATGTACGATTATCAGAATCCGATTGGTACGTAGGGTTAAGTGAAGTACATATTCCATTAACATGTTATAATATCACCGAAGGTGAAAATGTTGTATGGTACAAATTTAAAAATGCATACCCTATGAAAAGTAAAGTTGTTGTTGGATATTATCCATCCATTCATCATTTAATAGATGAATTAAATACATTATCAAGATTTATACGGTTTAGATTTTCAAATATTGTACGTGTTGAATGCGATGAACGTGTAGAATCTGTTACATTGTCACCTACATTAGCTCTACAATTAGGTTTTTCTGAAAAATCAGATCTTGTAAAAGAACGTCGTGGATTTAAACAACCATACGTAGATATTGGATATCCACATCAAATTTTTATTTAGACTGACATTATACAATATCAATTTTTAGGTGATACAAAAGCTCCATTATTGCGTATAGGAACAATTTCAGATATTAAATATGGAAAAGTTCAAACAATTACAATTGAAGATATTCATTATATGCCTCTTGCAAAATTTTGTTTTAACACAATTGAAATACTATTAAAAGATCATGCAAGGCGAAATTTGCCATTCCGATCTGGGACACTGACCGTAACACTTTATTTTCAACGCTCTCCTGCATCTGTTAAATAATAATAATAATAATAAAAATGAGATCTAGACGTGTTACTTTACATCGTGGACGTGGAATACCATATTTTTCAGGACCTGTATATCAAAGGGGACATGATATAGGTAGTTTCTTTAAAGGGTTATTTCGTTTTGCTTTACCATTTCTTAAACAAGGTGCAAAAACTGTAGGACGTCAAGCATTACAAACAGGTATACAAGTTGCGGTTGATGTATTGGAAAATAAACCATTTGAAGAAGCGGTTCGTACACGTGTAAAAGAAGCTGGTAATAATTTAAAGACAAAAGCTATTAATAAAGTTGGAAAGTTGCTAACTGGTAGTGGTAAGAGACAGAAAGGCTCCTGCAATTGTAAATTTTGGACCACCAACAAAACGTAAACATATAAACGATATCTTTTCATAATGTCGCTCCTAAATTCCGATAGTTCTGAATGCTGTACCAATGTATTTGATTTCTTTTCGATATCAATGACACAAACAGCTATTGAAGCAACTATAAATGCTGAATATCGACCAATTTCTACATTAACATCAGAAGGACCAATTGAATTTTTTTATTCCTGGAGAAACAGGAAAATTTATTCATCCTGCATATCTATATCTTTATGTACGTTCTAAAATTACAAAAGCTGATTGTTTCAAATTTAGTTAACGATGATGTTGTTCACCGGTAAATAATTTCCTACATTCATTATTTAGTCAGATTGATATTTCGTTAAATGATAAATTAATTAGTTCTTCATCAGGATCTTATCCTTATCGTATGCTTCCTAATAAAGTAAGTTTACGTGTAAAATTACATCGTAGTAAAGATATATTTTGTTTAATGTCCCTGAAAATACAAGTTATAAAGTTGCACTTGAAGAAGTTATTCAACATGTACGACGCATTGATGTTGCTGCAGATTTAGCTATGCAATTAAATATGCGAATGGTTTCAGAAACGGCCAAGTTACCTCTCGCAAGAGTAGAAACAAGATCTTATACTATTCTTGCACAAGTCAAGTCATATAACCTTGATAATCTCTTTCTGGGTAATGTTCCCAAAGGTCTGGTTTTTGGTTTCGTTTCCAACACAGCCTTCAATGGAAAATCACATCTTAATCCATATGAGTTCCGGAACTTTAACGTTAACAAACTGCAATTACATGTTGGATCAAAATCATTCCCTCCCAACCCCCTTACTCCTGATTCTAATAATGATTTATACCTTCTAAGTTACTATACTCTGATATCAGGTACTGGTATATATTATCAAAATTATCCACATACTGTTACTCTTGAACAATATCCTAATGGATATGCTTTTATTCTATCTCCAACTGGAACTTTAGATGATAACACTTGGGATGTAGTTCGTGATTCTCCTGTAAATTTAAAAGTATCATTTTCAGAAACTTTAACTGAACCGATTACATGTATTGTCTATACTCAATTTGATTCGTTAGCACAAGTAGACAAAGATAGAAATATTTATACTGATAACACCTTCTAATTTATTCAGTTGAGTAGAATGAGGGTTGTTGTACACTTCTCCGCATTCCATAATAATGATGACGAATTTATTGTAAAAGAACTTTCAATTGTAAATCCTGACGTTCCGTTTTTACAAAATTGGATATTTAAACCACCATATCCATTAAGTAAGTTGTCTGTGCCAATCATACATACAAACAAATATCTAAGTGAAAATGTATATGGCATTACCTGGCACGAAGGCGATGTAGATTATACACTTCTTAAGGAGATACTTCAATCATATTGTTCAAATACTACCAGTATTTACACGTATGGACTAACTAGAAAGTGTTTTCTTGAAGAAATTCTGCAAGGAAATGTTACAAATTTGGAAGAAATAGACTGCCCAAAGTATACTGCATTAAGTTTTCACGTTCACAAGTGTGCACATAATAAACATCGTTTTGGACAATATAGATGCAGTGTTCATGCAGCATTACTATATAGTGAACATGTAAAAGTGTATTATTATGTTTTGCATGAGAAAAACAGTGATAATTACATACCTATTTATACTATAATTAAGAAAAATAGTAATAATCATGTATAGTGACGAATTGTTAAAAGTGTTAGTAATTGATAAAGTGACTGGTGCAAGTGTTACTGGGATTTATCTTATTGACAAACTTCCTGTAATGGTAGAACCACCTGCAGCACTTGTAATTAATCTTGATACATCCGATTCAAGTGGTTCAGTGAATAAGAAAAAACATGGTTTCTACTACAGTCTTGCTATGGACATTCCGAAGGAAATGAAAAACTTTTTATCCAAAAATACTAAAATATATTTTACAAACAGTGAACAATATCAGCACGATAATTCTGTGTTATGTGGATACTTCGTTCTATATTTTTTGCATCATATTATTCGTGCTCAATCATTTGAAAAGTGTTTAAAATTGTTTAACAACAAAAATTTGAAAAAGAATGATGATATTGTTTATAAACATGTAAACAAAATTTAAAAAAAAACAAGTATTTTTTTATTTTTTATTATTGTATATAATTTTTTATCATTGTTTTTTTAGAATAAAATATTTTTAACTATAATCATACATTTAGTTTACAATTCCTCATTACAATCTTGATAATGCATTAGTTAATGCTATTGATCTTTCATATTTCCAGCAGTAATTCAACTGTTTTGCGTTACAATATGCACATCCTGATTTCTTTACAACATTTCTATGAAAAGAACAATATTCATTAAATGTATTTCCACACAAATCATTTAATGCTGGACGTTGTTTTGTTTCTAAATCAATAACATTATCTAATGCAAATATTCTCTTAATCCAAACAGATTTTTCGAAACCTTTACAATAAAAGGTTGAATTCAATGTACATAATTGATATACAAGGTTGCGTATGAAAGATACAGTATATCCTGTTTTGCTATCCCAGTTCAAACCGTGTAAATTCAATGTCAATCAATCAATTTGTTTTTGGCAACCTAATGATAATAGATTATATTCTATTGGCGATTTTACCAAGCAATGGAAATTTACTGTATCATCACATGCGCTTAGACAAAACTCACGAATAATAAATTCGTTATCAGATATTTTAAAACCTTGAATATCAATAATGTATTGATTTACGCAAGGTGAAATTTCATTTGTGCGCTGAATGAAATATGGTATAATTTGTCCAACAAATTCTGTATTTTTTAAAAGATCACAAGTTTTACGCATAAAGCATATAAATGAGATTTCACTATGTTCTTGTTCATACAATTCAAAAAGTTCACCAAGAGTTTTATCAAGAGATAAATACTTTGCTGCAAATGATCCAATATCATGAAGAGTACTTGATTTGCAATCCAGCGGATTATTTTCATGTAAGAATAGTTTTATTGTTTTTAATACACAATTCACATTAATATTTTAGCACTACAAAACACACACAAAACAATAGCACTATTCGGATACATTTTTCCTTCTGTCTTTTCTTAATAGAACCTCTAGTAAATCCGGGTGATATTCTGTATCATTTAATAATTCCAAAGATGCTTCATAAAATTTTTCTCTTGTTAATATTCCAATAATGTGGGTGTTGGCATACAGGTGAAACACATTATCTTCAACACTAGGGCTTGCTATAACACTCCAAGCACGGACTTCGAATGATTTTGAAGTCATGAGCATAAACATGATACGATCCTTCTCTGCAACCATCACATATTAACGTGTCGTTAAATTCCCATTTTTCAATAGCTTTCTTTATACATTCACGGTCCACATTTTGGCTATTACAAGAACAGTCTAAACTCCAAAATCTTGATGATGATGATGGTGATGATGCCGGGGTGTCTAAAACTGTTAGCACTGGTGAATCTATTGCGTCAATATCAAATTCTTCATCTGAAGATGATGATTCATATAATTCTGTTTCAGCATCAGATAATGATGCTTCAATATTAATATCGCAGTGATCTTTCTTCTCATACGATTGCATTGTGTATCTTTATATATATTTTCTCTCTTGTAACCTGTATTTAAAGTATTTTCATTCCCATCACGTTTTCACCTTATGCAAAATCAAACGTGGTTAGTCATCGATCACATGTTACTTAATCATACGGTTATAGCTCCAATTACTTATCACATGATGTTTAGTCATGTATCAAGGGTCAAAATTACGCGTCTTGGCGTAGTCACATGATGTTTTGTCATGTATCAACGTTCAACAAGTTTATCTAATCGTACAAAGGTTAGTTCATCCAGGTTTCCAAAGGGCGCGAAAACCTCAGTTAGTCTTCAACCTACGAACAAGAAGAATGTGCTGCGAACATGTTCTCCGTCTTTAGTACGGGCACCAAATGGCTGGACATACAAATTAATGCAACAAAATAAAATAAAGTTATTTCCCTTTTTTCCTATTAAAGGGTTTCACATAAATATAATTTCACATTTTTTATAAAAATGCATTAAAGAGAATGAGGATGGAGAAGGGTTCTATAGGTGGGATCACACTAATTTTAGTTTTTAACAACACGCTTCTAATGAAGCGAACGAATTAATAATCAGGGGGTTATTTCTTTTATCCGCTCACACCTTTTTTAACAGGGAGCTTTTTGACTTCTCACACCTTTTTTAACAGGGAGCTTCTAATGAAGCTAAAGAATAAAAGTTACGAGGTATTAAAAGATACGAAAGAATAAAAGTTACGAGGTATTAAAAGATACGAAAGATTAAAAGTTACGAGGTATTAAAAGATAGGAAAAAATAAATAATATGGGTCCTGGGGGCTATGCGGTAGGGAGCGTCCACGGCGTGCGTGCGTGGACATATCAAAGGTGATTGGTTGGGGGCCATGCGGTAGGGAGCATTTCCAGGGGCCAATTCCAGGGGCCATGCGGTAGGGAGCATCCACTGTGACCTTCGTAGTGGTCATTCACCCTTTCTCCTTTCCTAACCTTATTTCGTCATCTATCATTGTGAAACACATCATGTGCTCTTTATCATTATCTTAATTAAATAGATACCTTATCTTATCAAAAATAAATAGATAGCGGCATCGTTTGCCGTGTAGAATCCTATATGTTTCTACTAACCAGTAAATGGAAACTCTTCCTACTTAGATTGCTTCAAATCATTGGTTCATAAGTTGTGAAACAAATGTAATAATAATAATAATAATAATAATAATAATAATAATAATAATAATAATAATAATAATAAATTTAAACGAATGAATGGATTTGGTTGAAAGTGTCTTTAATGAGTTAACAGTTTAAAGTTATGAAAAAAAATAAATAAAGATTGGGTAGCTCTCAGTTAATTTTAATAAGCAGTTGGATATTTGTACCAACATGTAGTAAAATTTAAACAAACCAGTCGTTCAGAATAGCTTAACTTTGTTTGAAAATGACCTAATCTGAGTTGAATTGGAGGATAGAGAGTTGTGAATAGCTAATGTTTGACGGGAATTTGACTACTATAATTTCGAAATTAAAAAAAAGAAGGTCTATATTATGGTAAAGCTTCGTGGTAATATGCCAAATATCATAGCTACGTCAAATTCATGAAACAGCTACAATCATTTGTAACAACCCCACATTTTATTATTTGCAGTTTTTTATGTTCTCATATAACATAAACGTGCAAACATCTTACTTTTAAACAAATTTAATATTTAGTATACTAAATAAATATAATAATTTTAATAAAGCATTAAATTTATCTTACTTTCCGTAATCAATTGTAGTTGCGCAAAAACACAGATCTATTTGCTTGTAATGGAAAGTACCAGTGACGGCAAGTGGGTAAGAACACAAGAAAGGGGGACAAAACACTACTAACAGGAAGGGGGCATGTAATTAGGCTATAGTGTAAAGCCAAAAACGTGGAGGCAGCAATTACCTCCACGCCCGTAATCGCCGATGAACAGCAAACTTGTTAATATTATTCCCAATTTAAGTGAATTTTAAGAAATTGTTGAGGAATAATTTTAGAAGTAATTAATTAGATCTATACGGTTTTATTTGAATTACTTCACTTCTACAATTAGTTTCATTATATTTTCATTAACTGTTAATCATCAAACGATGCGTTTAAATGTAGAATATTCACTAATAGTCATTACATTGGCCAACAACTTAAATTAATTTGTTTACAATTAAATAAATTACCTTTTTAAAAAAAAACACCTAATTTGTTATATTTAATTTGAACATGTGGTTTGGTCCAGCCATTAGAATCAATCATTTAAAAAAAATAAAAGTTGGTTTCATCTATTAAAAGTGTCTGGTTACTCTGTCACAAGGTGTTGAGTAGACCCTACATTGAATGCTGTAAATTTCTAATATCTTATAAATTAACATTAGAGGCGGATAGAGGGTGTATTGTGAAATTATACACTGAGAAAAATGTATGTGGCGTACGTAAAAACGGAGGTTACATGTGTAAATCATGTAGTTTTAGGACTTAACGTACAGCAAATGTATAACTGAAAAAAGTACATTTTATACATACTTTCCGCATATATGTTTCGAATAAACGTACTTTCTGTACGAACGAAAGAACTGTATATAGGTGGTCAGGATCTCACATACAGATATACGCATGTAACATACAACTGGCGTATGTAACATACGTATACGTATGTGATATATGGAAGACTGTTAAATGTCATACATCCTGCAACGGCATGATGTAACCAGGGGTGGATAACTTAACGTAACTGTAACGTAACGAAAATAGCTCTCTGTAACAAAATTATTTGTTATGTAATGTAGGTAGGTACAAGATATAACACCAATTTTCGTTACGACGCCGTAACGTTATTCGAGCATGTAACGTTATTGTACCGTAACTAATTGAACGAACGAATCTGTTTCGGATATTCCTTGCCACGCTTGGTGGGAGAAATTCGACAACGCGTACCAGAAGAATGAGATTCTTTCCTCTGCGGGTATCTAATGGAACGAAAATGTGCGGAACAGAAGCTATTTCGTTACAAATACTATTTGCCACATGAGTAACACAGTTGATCAGAAAGGTTTGGTAAAGGTATTGTGTTCATCAGTTACAGATCTTATTAGATCTTTGGAGAGTTCCTCGGACATAGTATCAATTGTATTGTTCTTCAGAGGGTGACACTGAATTTCGTTCTTCAGGTGGTGAAGCAGAACGAACTTTCACTTTCATATGTTGTTATTGCAAATCTAAAGTAGAGACAAGGAGAAAAAAACACTTGAACGATTTCTGTGAATATCATAGGAGAAAATCAGTCACATGCAAGGAAAAAGGCAGGTGGATGGGTTAGCAGGGTCAGGGGGAAGCACAGAGTGATACAAAAGTAGCAAAGGGGAGGGAAAATAGACAATGTCTTTCATTCTTCATCTTGCTTTGTTTTCATAGCGCTCTTTGCTCTCCACAACAAGAGTAGGATTAATATATAAATGAAAGAACTGTTCCATGATTAGTGGGCGAAAGCCTGTGAAAATCATATTATTATTATTATTATTATTATTATTATTATTATTATTATTATTATTATTATTATTATTATTATTATTATTATTATTATTGAAACAAAACTTTACAGTTCTATAGCCCACAAAATAGCTAGAAAATTGTGTGATGCATGGCCACGTCATTGGCTATCAGTCTGCATTATTTTTGTGGTATTTCACCATTGTTTGCTGATTCTTAATCCAGGCACATCCCCAATTTGTTCACTATATTGAGTCAAACTATATTATTATTATTATTATTATTATTATTATTATTATTATTATTATTATTATTATTATTATTATTATTATTATTATTATTATTATTATTACTATGTCTAGCGAGCGTAGCCTAGTGGTTAGCGTTCTTCCTTCGCAAAACGGAGATCCTGGGTGCAAAGCTTGTGGCCTGCTACCCTGACCGGTTTCACCACTTTTTTCACAGTTCCACAAGGTGGATGTAGAGATGTTATCTTTAAGCATAAATCCTGCCTTATTTTCTTCTTTCCTTTTCCATTATTGATGTTAAAATATTCTGTTGTAAATTAGGCGTAGAGGCGGTATTTTAAATATTATCACACAAATAAATGAATGTTTAGAGCACGCCAGACACGCACTCAGAGTTGTTTTGTTTGAAGGGATCCGACGATTTTTGCGGGTCTAATACGTATATGTAGTAATGAACCTGTGTTATTCAACACCCGAAAAGACGATAAGTAATTGTTAAATAGTGCCTCCTATTAAAAATGATAGAGCTAGAGATATTAAATAAAATTTGTAGGTGTATCAATCATTTCGATGTTAAACAAGTACACTTATGTTAAACAAGCTCACAAATGTTCGTCGAGCTACGAAATTTTGTGGGGAGAAATCTGAATCCGGTGGATCCCCATGTAGGTGCTGGTTTCAATTCCCAGTCGAAGCGAAAATATTTTTCGGTGTTGACTCACCATCTGGAGACAATGGAAAAGCTTACGGTAAACTAGCGGAGTCCGGTTACGTACTATGCGCCTTCCTTTTACTTGCAGGAATAATGCTGTTGTTTGGGGTTGCAATTCATCAAGTATAAAAGGGGAGGGGAGTCGGTAAAATCAATCTCATGTTGAAAGTTTACACATGTACATGGAAAACAATATTTCAATATAAAATTGTTATGACAAAACTTGCTGTATATTTTCTTTATGGCATCGTGAATATCCCTCAATTTTAGGGTCAAATCTGCCAAGAATAAAACTGTAAGTTCACGTCCCCCTAAATTATATATATATATATATATATATATATATATATATATATATATATATATATATATATATATATATATATATATATATACAGGGTGGGCCATTTTAATTAATCCACGGAAATATCTGAAAAATGATAAAACATAGAAGAAATGTTTCAAGTACACGTTATATATTGCTAAGGGGGAAATCCAATTACGCCAAAAGTACCCCTCCCCGCCCCCCTAAATGGGGGTAACAGGGAGTAACTTTGAAATGTCAAATGGGAACATGGGTCGACTAATACCTCGTTCGAAAGGTCTTGGAAAACTAAGTAACGCTGTACCAAAAGATGTTCCATATTGTGCACCGGTTTCAAAATTTCCGCCATAATATGGTTCGGAAACTCCAGTACCCGTAGTGTGAAAACCATGGAAGGTAAATGAATGGAACAAAATTGAAATACGTAAATATCATAGGACATATCGAACGGTGTGGTCCCTGTGATCCCAGTGGCCTCCCTAAAGGGGTCTTGGGGGCTAACTTCAAAATTTCAAATCGTAACATGAGTCGAGTGGTACCTCGTTCGATAAATCTTGCAAAATCTAACATATTGCAGGAGAAAACGATTGATGTGAAATGGCAGTGTTCTCAAAAGGCCGCCGAAAAATAGTATCCGTGTCAGAGAAAAGGTTTAGTACCCGTAGTATGAAAGCGATTGGAGATAAATCAACAAAAGAAAAACGGGAGTAGCTAACAGACGTAAGGCACATCGAGAGGTGTTGTCGGAGTGATTCCAAGGGCCAACTAAAAGGTATCCGGGGCCAACTTGAAAATTTCAAATAGCAGCTTGAAGCGAGTAACATCACGTTACATAGACAAATTAATATCAAACAGCTTCTGTAAGAAAATTTTCGACATGAGACACAGTTTTCAAAATGATCGCAAAGACATGGTGACTGTGTCTAAGAAAACGTCTAGTGCCCATAGTATGAATACGGTTAGACATAAATGAAAATAACGAAAATTAAATAAGAAAACCACGGAGGCGTTCCAAGGCTCGAGAATAATACAACAGAGATAAAAATATTAGAGTAAAATTGCCATAATGTATAGAGAGAAATCCAAGTCCTGCAAAATAATCTCTCCCTGCGCTCTGTATGTGAGTGGGGTGGAAAGTAAAGTGAAAGTTCAAACGAGAACTCTACTTCAATTTGTAAATTAAGGCTAACCTTACAAATAGGTGTGGTGTGGTTGAAACATTTGTTTGTAAGGATGACGCTGTAGTGACTAAAAAAAGAGAAACTTTTATGCAATGCGCGCTGGTTATTCAGATAGCATTTCGGGGATATACGTACACACCGTTTCGTCCCTCAAGCTCACAATATGACATGAATGCTAATAGTTAATCAAAATGTAACTGTGGCCATCCGCGTTAACTTAGTGCACCAATTCTCTATGCATGAAGTCTGCCTTCCAAACAGCATTGGGTAGGTCAAGCGTACGCCCGAAACGTTGTCCGGTCGGACATTGAAATTTTGAAGTTAGCCCACAAGATTCCTTCAGGGAGGCCACTGGGATCACAGGGATTACATCATTCGATATGCCCTATGATATTTACGTATTTCAATTTTGTTCCATTCATTTACCTTCCATGGTTTTCACACTACGGGTACTGGAGTTTCCGAACCATATCATGGCGGCCATTTTGAAACTGGTGCACAATATGAAACATCTTTTGGTACAGCGTTACTTAGTTTTCCAAGACTTTTCGAACGAGATATTACTCGACCCATGTTCCCATTTGACATTTCAAAGTTACCCCCCGTTACACCTATTTAGGGGGGCGGGGAGGGGTACTTTTGGCGGAATCGGGTTTCCCCCTTAGCAATATATAACGTGTACTTGAAACATTTCTTCTATGTTTTATCATTTTTCAGATATTTCGGTGGATTAATTAAAATGGCCCACCCTGTATATATATATATATATATATATATATATATATATATATATATATATATATATATATATATATATACTCAACGATAATTTTCATTAGAAAGTATTAGATTTTGGCGTAGTATGTCGTACTTTTCTTTGAGGTTTCCCGATTTTTCCTATGCAGTGAGTTAACATCAGGAGAAAATAAGTTAGTGGGTTTACCCTCGTAGCTCCCCTGCATTTCTTTTAGAGGTCAACGATATTTTTTTTTTCAATTCATTTGGTTTCGATACAATATGATGTACATTTTTTTTTTTTTTTTTTTTTTTTTTTTACTCTTTTCCGTCAGCCCCATTGCTTGGGATTAAAATCACTCAAGAACGAACGGTGAATTTAACCCTTTCATGTAGTATGGATTACCCTCTTCCCCTCGATTTAAAAAATATTTTTCTCGGTAATTTCCGTTACAACTGTTCGATTTTAGTGTAATATATCATATTTTCCTTAAGGCTTCACAATCATTTCCACTACTTCGATTTAAACTGAGTGAACTTATCTCCCTCCCACGAGGTTAATACATAAATTACTATCTGAAATACTCATACTTCACATGGATCAGATAAAATATCTATGTAAACAAACTGAACAACGAAAGAAAATATATCGATCATTTTCTACTACTTTTACATATCCCGGTAAACTAATCCTGAGGCCTCTTGGTTCGAATTTTAAAAAACCGCCTCTGGCCTCCAGCCGATGGGGGCTGTATTTGGAAGCAAATGCCTGTGCGAGTATCTCAGCGACCGCGAAAACTATGGATTTCACACTAATATCGGTCATTTTGGAATATTTTTACATGTATCGGTAAATCTCCCTCCGCAGGTGACTCCCGGCCCGCATACAATGGTAGCTGAATTTGAAAATCATCGCTAACGGAAATATCAACATTGAACTTAGCGACCGCGAAAACTATGCATTTGATACGAATATCGGTCATTTTAGATTATATTTACGTGACTCGGTATCCCCCAGTGACCCCCGGCTCGCAGCCCAATGGCGTGAATTTGGAAGTTAATAAGATCGGTGTTTCACCATTGATCTCAGCGGCCGCGAAAACTATGAATTCGACACTTTCTTATTTTCTACTATTTTTTACATGTCTCGGTAAACGCCTTCCCCCTTGAGACCCCAGGCGGCACAAAGACAAACACAAAAACAAACTCTTTATATATATATATATATATATATATATATATATATATATATATATATATATATATATACAGGGTGTTTAATAAGTAATGGTCATAAATTAAACCGTAGATAGTACACACCAAATCTAACAAAAAAGTCTTAGTAAACATGTGTCCACAAACGCTTCGTAACGGAAATAGGGGCTGTCGAAAGTGTGGGAAAATGAAGTTTAGATACGAATATCTAAAAAAGTATGAATCGGACAGAGGGCGGTCCAATGAATGACTATCGAAGTCAGACCTGCGCTATTCAGAAATGCATTGTTGATAACTCTGCAATGCGCGCGCAAGGAATTCCCCAAAGAAACGGAGGGATTCCCGGAAAATTGTCCAAGGAAAGGGGGCTTAAGATGAACATCGAGGGCGAGACTATCTACCAGTAATTAATAAGTCATGGTACTTATTAATTACCATGACCAACAGTCTAAACCATCGTAATGCCTTCTACCTCTTCCACCGAAAATCGTCCCGG
This sequence comes from Thermobia domestica, assembly GCF_964235325.1. NCBI lineage: Eukaryota > Metazoa > Arthropoda > Insecta > Zygentoma > Lepismatidae > Thermobia > Thermobia domestica. The sequence goes on along the minus strand of NC_137459.1, from coordinate 214,654,556 downwards.
GACCACGTCCATCAAAGAAGCGCGCTCTAGGTTTTTAGACCAGCAACAGAGATGGAGTGGATCAGTGGGTCAAGTGGGTCAGGTTTTCTGGGTGGGTCAAGTTTTCTTGTGGGTCGTGGGTCAACAACATGCGACCCACTGTGGCCCACTGTGACCCACTGCGACCCACCACCCACCATGACTCACTGCGATCCACCGACTCAGTATGATCTACCGACCCACTCTGCTCACTGCATTGTAGACAGTATCTTCTGAAGACTGGTAAATTCGTTTTACTTTCAAGACCTTCATTTCCTTTCCTTTCCCATTTGTTTCTGTCTACTTACCTGAGGTGAGTATATCTAACCACGTGAAAAAAAAAAAAACTTCAGGTACTTTTGGATATTGATATTTGTAATTGTAATAATAGCAACAGGGCTTAAACTACTACTTGGTTTCGAGACCTGTGAGTTTTTAGAGGAGCTAACTACTGGAAAAAATACATTTTTGAATCACTCTAATATATAAATTATTATATAAAAAAATTGAATGTAACTATGTCTGCCTGATCATCACGGTCAAATTGCAAAGCCAAATGAAATTACTTTCATAGGCGTGCGCAACGTGGGTGCCATGGGGGGAATGCGGCGTAGGATCGACACTGCGTAGCATCGACACTGCGTACGATCGAAAAATTCAGCTCAAAACCTGTTTCGATCCTAAATCTAGTACGAAATCATGAATGTGGCATTCCTGGGTTGGGGCGAAAGTAATGGTTGGAGTAAAAACTAGTCCGTATTTCTACTGCGTTCTGTTGTTGAATTCACAGAAATGTTCAAAAATAAATTCAAGAAGTAAAACACGATCCTACAAAAGACTGTTTACTTGCTCACTGGTTTTAGTATTGTGAACTGAAACTCAAGTGCGCAGTCATGTTGAATACATCTGTCCCTTTCTACTTTACAACTTGAGGTGGGATGATAGTCAGGATAGATCTAGTGATATACCACTAAAGGAAGTGCTTTAGCATGTCGTATTGCGGTATGTATTGTTTATACTACTTACAACGTTACCCCCCACATAAAATATAAATTCACCCTTTCTCCCTTCACTTTTTCGAATACAATGAACCGACTCTTTTGCTGAAGAAAGATGCTAAAAGAAAATTGAAACATCTGTGTCTAAACTTTCTTTGAAGCGCAGTCTTTTGTATTTGTAAGGTTTTGCGAGTGTTTTCGAGATAGTCAAATCTTTTACCATGGACTCCTCCTGCGAACTGACCGTGAGTAAACACCCGATCTCGTTGTGCTCAATTTCTCTCGCACACGTGAAATGGGTTTGTTGTTTCCAAAACAAATAGGAAGTTACCTTGTGCTTTTGCATTTCTGCACGCACACAGGTACCATTGTTGTTTTAATGATCAGAAGAAATATCAAAACCATCCGATATATATGATACAAAACAGCTAACAGAGGGAGGCAAAGATAAAAGAAGGCCTATACCAAGTTTTCCGCGTGGTATCATTATGGAGAATAAATATTTGATAAAGTTACGTAGATGCGCTTAAACCTATTCCATCTGTCCTTATAATTTTTCTGGTCTCATCAATTTCTCAGGAGAATACGTACAACATATGTCCAAATTCCATATATACTCTTTCTAAACTAATGAGTAAACTCATTAAGAACACCAACTGATATCAATAAACAGGAAAGAAAACAATACTTTATAATTCTATCATTTGGTACACATCTCTATGAAGCACAGCTTGTTTCTTTTCGAAATAGCTCCTTCGTGTCACAGCTGTGGTTAGTTTTGTTTTGTGTTAGGATGAAAGAGAAAAATGCAACATTTGCTTCGCGGTAAAGTTATATATATTATTAAGATGAGCGGTGATAAGCGAGGTTTAACAAAGAGTGCCTTTCGGATGCACAATTTAACGGGTAGTTGCAGTCCGTGTTGAGAATCGAACCAAAGCTATGTAAGACATGTTAATATTGAGCTCTTTTGTGGTAAAAGTGAACTTCAGAAACACACAAAAGACTTGAAACATCAAGCTAATGTAAAGCAATTGAAAAATAGCCTACCTATCGCTGCATCTTTTCTGTGGCTAGGAACATGCAGTGTGTAGCAACAAGGATCGTGTTAAGGACTTTTTTTCGAACATAACATTCCCTTCCACACCATAAAAGACAATATGTTTGTTAAAAGAAAGTGCACATAATATTTTTAAATTTTGTTTGTGATCCTATCATGCATAATTATAAATAATGCCTTTCATACTACGAGAATGAGTTCAACTATACGTCATGGCCCCTCTAAAGCGGGGCCGCGGTGGCTCAGTGGTAGATCGTACACCTCTGGTGCTTGGGGACCCTGGTTCGATCCCAGCTCGCACCAAGTGAACTTTGTGGTGGAAAACACCGTGTGCGTGGGTTTCCTCGGGGTTCTTCCATTCCTCCCACTTTCTTCATTCCACGATTTCACTAACTTCTCATCATCACCCCTCTTCTTTAGCCTAACCGGCATAAATGTGGGACGTAAAACTCAAAGATTTCACTTCATTTTTTCCCTCGAAAGCGATATGTTTCAAAATTATTTATTGTTAGATATTGTAAATTTACGGTATCTATTTTAGTGGACGGGAAATTTTGCATCTAATCGGATAATTTCATGGCTTCTAACAGGAATTCGCAGTTACGAAATTTGCATCACTGTGTTTTGAAAGGATGCCCAGAAAAAATACTACTAGAAAATAACTGAAAACACAAAATGGATTTGATAGCCAAATTCACGTCATCTTGGTGCGTCATCATTTTTCTTTAAATATTTGTATTTAGTATTAGATTAGAGTTTAGTGTCCCTTTCAGCATCAAGGCTATATGAGACGTGAACTTACAAATTAACGTGGGTTCAGAACCACAGGAATTCCCATCGGAAATCGAACCTAGGTCTCCCGCACCAAAGACGCGTACGCTAATCATATGGACAACGGTCTTCGATAATTAGTAATGTGTACATAAAGTTGTGAAATTGCGCTTGTATAATGGAATGCAATTCCTTCTACTGACATAAACCTTCACAATATTAGCTGGACAAAGTATCTTTAAAAAGAAAATGTCACTCTTTATGTTTCAGTTCCTGGTTCGACTGAAGGATGGAACAAATTGCAATGAGCGTTTTTGGATCCTACTTTGTGTAGTTGATTCATCATAAACTTGGTATTTGATACGGATATGAACTATTACACTTATTTGGTGTTTATTTCTAAATAATAAGTCCTAATACAACTTCATAAAGTTGTAATTCTTCTTTAGTTTGTATCACTTTACACAATGACAAATCCAAAAGGTATGTTGTATCGGTGCAGTACCAGTTTTTCACGTTTTTCAAAATGTTCCAAAACCAAAGAATAATCTTTAATTTCTGATATTTTAGTCGTCACAAATTACAGTTTTATAATGTAGTCAATGTTTATAATTACTGGGCAGTTGGGCGTTTAAACTAATGACATCATAATAAAGTAAAAACCATAATTTTGAGTTGAATTGATTCTGAGTTTAACGTCCCGTTCAGCAGCGAGGCTATGTGAGACGTGGACCTACTGATTAACGTGGAATCCGAACCACATGAACTCCCACCGGGAATCAAGCCCAGGTTTCCCACGCCAAAGGCAAGTATGCTAACCGTTAGCCACGAAGGAGCTCCACCATAATTTTAGTGGGCGATAAGAAATATCTCGCCAGTGCTTTTACAATAAATAAAATTTTATAAGTATTAAAGAATAGTGGTAAGAGATTTTATAATAGCTCTTTTATTTATGAGATATGAGTATTTTGAAAAAAAAGAAACAACTAAAGAATAGGTTGGCGGAACCACAAAAGACTCGTAAAATAAACTTTCTTATAAATACATACCCACCTTACTCACCTTTTATAATTGCTATGCTTACGTTCTCCATAAAAACAGAAATTCTCTTTTAGTGATACTTTACACAAGATCATGAAGTGGGTTCAAATTTAATTAAAGGCAAAATACAATACAATAATCCTCAAATATTGCCTCAAGTGAGTTTAAAGATTTCTAAACACTAGTGCGAAACCGGGCTCTGCCGTTGCGATCGATTTACAGGTCTTGAGACGAAAGTAAGAAGGGACTTACGCACACAGTAAGTAAAAACAATTAATATGCCTGTAACTTTCCCCCAAATGGGTGTATCTTAAAACTAACCTCACCATTATTTTTCTAATTAAATTCTAGCCCGAAATTATGTATCATATTACCCTATTCCCATTTTGAAAACTTGACCTTAATTCAAAATGGCGGATTTCAAGATGGCTGCCATCAAGGTCATATCTACCATACGACTTCCCCCCACGACTTATATGTATCCACATGGTTTTTCTTCACTTTTCTTCATTAACGCTCCGTTTACAAAGGGTAGCAAGGGACTTCTGTAGTAATCTCTAATAACCACATCACAACTCTTAAAAGTTATTTTTTAAAAAATAGAAAACATGCACCATGGCAAAAATTTGTCATCACAAGTAATGATGCATACATGCCTTCTATCAGCAAAAAAAGTTTCATTGAAATTGGAGCCGGACATTTGAGTGATGTCCCTTGTGGGATGTGATTGAACGTCACGTCAGAACACATCTCCCCCCTTCCCGGAATTTACGGGAATTAGGTGAGCTGTGTGAGCACATGTGGTGCCAGCTCTCCCCAGCGACCTATCAAGGATCATTGCGTGTATGCCAAGACGTGTCGCCGTTTTTATCCATGCCAAAAGTCGACATACTGACAATTAGGTAGGTAGTCATGATGGTCTGGCTGATGTGTGCGTATATTTTAACTCGTACATTTTGTCTCGACTCGAATTTCGAGACGTCTCGACTCGAATTCGAGTCGAGTCGAGACAGAGACTGTCGAGTCGAGACACGAGTCGAGACAGAAACATATTTTCGAGTCGAGACACGAGTCGAGACAACATTTTCTCGAGACGAGTCGAGACAGGCTTAAATCTCGACTCGACTCGACTCGAATGCATCCCTAATTCCGTTACATTTCGCAAAAATATTTTTAACCGTAAAAGATTCGAAATTAAACTACTATTCAAATAGAGAATAAAATTACGAAAGTTTACAATTATTACTGGAAATCAATGCTGTCATCCATTTTGAACATTTTAAAAGAACATAGTTTCTAATGTGTTGAAATTTCATTTCTTATGAATAGTTTGAAACGTTGTAAATAGTTATAAAGAACCTGGAGAAAATTCATCAAAATCCTCCCACAATGGGGAAGCCGTGTTAGACATGGAGTTAGTGGATGCAGATGGTGGCATTGGAAAAGTCCGGGTCTCCCGAGCACAGTGGTGATATCAGAAACCGGGCCCCAGCCATGAGGCTCCAGAAAAATGGGGTCCCGAAGTTTTGGGCGCGGGTTCTTTCTATACGCCTATTAAACATGGAATTGTATGTGGGTGGTGAAGTTGGAAATGTTCGGGTCGTCTGAGCACAGTGTTAACGTCAGAAATTGGGCCCTTGTCTCAAAGGTCCAAAAATGGTGTCCGGAAATTTTGAGCTTGGCTTCATTATATTTTTCTTTTAAGCATGGAGTTATTGGATACATATTGTGGTGTTGGAAAGCTCTGGGAGCTGAGACTCCAGAAATGAGATCCCAAAAGTTTGGGTTCAGGTCTCTTTTATTTGCCTATTTAACATGGTGTTGTACTATAGTGTTAGCGTTTGAAAGGTCGGGATCGATTAACGAAAGCGGTAATGTCAGAAATTGGGCCCTGGCCTCGAAGCTCCAGAAAATGTGGTTCCGAAATGTTGGGCTCGAGTCCACTCTATTTCTCGTTTAAACATGGAGTTGTTGCATGCAGATGGTGACGTTGGAAAGATCCGATTCCCCTCAGCACAGTGGTGGTCAGGAACCGGGTCCCCACCATGGGGTCCCAGAAATGGAGTCCCAATGTTTTGGGCATGAGCCCCTTCTATACGCCTATTAAACGTGAATTGTTGTACGAAGGTGAAAAACTTGTATCTTCCTTAAAAAAAAAAAAAAAACTTGTATCTTCCTTATAATTATTAGATAATAATCTCAGCTCCTAAACACGTATAAAAGATACCGAAGTTATATTTCAGCAAAAAACAATTACCATAAAACATCTATTTGCATGTGTAATGACTGATATGTATTATACTTTGCTTCCCTCCCAAATAAATTCATTTCACCATTCCATTTATTCTCATCATCTGCGTCTCCTTTAGTCTACCCAGGGTGACAGTCGGACATAAAACTTAAAGATTGTATTTTCATTTTCACATTTGGAGACCCTGTATCTGTGTTCCTTGAGTGCCCCAAATGCTAAATAATAATGGGTTGGAAGGCCCATGAAGTTTAGTACCTGGTACACCCATTATCTCAACTTACCCAAAAAGTTAAGGGCTCACGTTAAGTTAACGCCCCAAAACTTTGGTTTTCACACCTTATTAACTATATTGGCCCAAAAGATGAAATTTGTTAGCCCGTCGATCTTTATCTCGACTAGCCCAGAAAGTTGGGAGGCTCTGGTGAAGTTAGCCTCCAAATTTTCGGCGCCTATATCACATTAACTATGGGAGAACGAAAGCTGAAATTTGGTAGCCCATCCAGCCCGTAGACAGTACTATGTAGGCCATTCATTCTATGGACCAGCCCAGAAACTTGAAGACGGGGGGAGGCTCACGTTAAATTAGAGCCCGAAATCGTTGGCGCGCATATCTCATTAACCCTTTCGGGACAAAATCGATTTTGGGGTTTTCGTAGACTTTCAGTTAATGATTTATTGCCCAAACACTGTTAGCCCGATTGATATCGTTTACGTCTTGTATTTTAGAAGAGGGACATGGCTATTTTTTGGTGTAAGTTAGATTGCAGTGTTGCTAACGGGAGGGATTATTGAAAAAATGTAGGAGTGAAATTTAAAAAAAAAAAAATCCCTAGCCGAATTTCATGATTTTTTCTAGCTGGCAACACCGAAGCCACATGGGTTCAAGTCACCTAAAAAGAATTTTCTGGTATGTTGACAAGGTACAGTAAAAACTTGAAGTCGCTGGCTGCCATACAAAGAGAGAAAGAAAAAAACTCTCTCATAATACACATGAAATTTTGGCACTTCTTACGCGTCAGAAGCAAAAATCAGCATACATGGTGGTTCACCGGCTTCCCTAATTATCCAATCGTGCTCCTCTATGGTGCGTTTTGTAGGCCAAGAATGATTCCAGACAGTTGTACGTTGGTTTGAATATAGCCAAGGACACTGAAATAATAGGGGGGGAAAGGATAAATTTCCCAAATTTTTCACAAACGATTACAATTAACATTAAATTACAATTGCAAAAAGTTTTAATCATTTGTTTTAAATATTTTGTTTTAAACAAAACAACCCTGGAAGTTAGTAAATTTGGGACGAAACCCAAACTAGCAAAAACTTGAAGTAATTACATGAACATTCGATTGTGCCACCTGCAAAGTCTATAAAAGAAGTGACAATTCACAGCAACTAGGTAACTAAGAAAATGTTAAGCTAAGTCAATTGAACTTAACGGCAATCTTCTGAACAAGGAATTTGCCAACTTGATCAGAAGTAGTGGCTTTTGGGGGGAGGCTTCTCCTTTCTCCCTGCTGAGACAAGACTTAGCTTTTTTGGTCCTCCTGAATAAGTCATAGTCCCCCAAGAAAAACTTCCTGGGTACACCCCTGTATGCTTATTTAATTATATTTGTCACTATTTTATTTGTCAGTTTCGTTTCTATGCAGTTTCGATCGTACGCAGTTTCGACCGTACGCAGTTTCGATCATACGCAGTTTCGACCGTACGCAGTTTCGATCGTACGCAGTTTCGATCCTACGCAGTTTCGACCGTACGCAGTTTCGATCGTACGCAGTTTCGGTCGTATACAGTTTTGATCCTACTCCGGTTTTTTCCTATATAACTTCAAAAAAATACTATTACTTAATATTCTGTGATTATAAAATAATTGTTTTTTTATTGTTCGATCATATGACCTTATCTGTTTTCGATCCTACGCCGGTTTTAGTTTCGATCGTACGCAGTTGCGACGCTACGCAGTTTCGATCGTACGCAGTTTCGACGCTACGCAGTTTCGATCGTACGCAGTGTCGATGCTACGCAGTGTCGATCCCACGCATGTAACCCGCCATGGGTGCCTTAGCACACACATTAGGCAAACTTTTTATGTAGAATTATTACAAACTGAAAAGAGATTGCGTGTAAATTATTTCCCGTCTGCATGTGTGCCGTGCGTCACCGACGCAGCGTCGGGTGCAATGACGCTATCTTTTCTTAGGGGAAAGGGGAGGGGAGGACGACATTCCATATGGTGGTACTTTAGATCTGGCACCCACATTCCCAATGTCCTGCGCACGCTAGTGAATACTTTTGATATATAGTTAGACATTAATCCAAACTGGGATGTTATATTGCTTTATTATAATATATAATATCCTAAGGAGGTAGTGAGGATCCGAATTTTTGCGGAAAAAAAAATGAGTACTTATGCAGCTGAAATTCAGTGTATTAACTCTTTATTGAAAATAAACAGAATGTGTCCTAGCATTTTTTTAATTCTCCTTTATGGAGGGGGCACTTTCTATATATAGAAAATTGGTAGTGAGTTGGTTTGTAAAAATAATCGAAAACGATCGATATTAATTAAGAAAAATCAGAAACAAAAAATACAGTGCTTTGCTTCATATATCCATTGCTTTCTACTATAATAATTGCTGAAGCTTATGCTTATTATATGGGGCGCTTACAGCACAGGGCAATCAACCCATAAAACTGTGAGAAAAATAGGCATAAATTTTGTACTGTAAACTTAATTACAAGAAAATTTTAAGTTTGGATTGTACGCATAATTATATGGAATATTTTACTCTTTTTTTTTTTTTCTTTACGTTGGTCTACTTACCTTGATTTGGGACTTTCAAATTTCATCCTTTTTTCCACTGAAAAGTATCGATAATTCATCAAGGAAATAATTATACTATGATAATTTAATTGAAATTCATCATGATTTGGCCAATTGCAAACAAGAGTGTGGTAATTTAAGTGGAAGAAGGAGGGAAATTCCCATTCACCTCTGAACACTTTCCAGGAACCTCGTTCCCTTTCGCTTTCTAGAGGGGGGAGGAAACTTGGTAATGGCATCAAACCTTCATGTGTAAATACAAAAATTAAATTTATAAACAAGTAAATCATCAGTTTATCAGGCTTTAATTGATTATGCACAAGATTTACTATCGAAGACGTGGTAGATGAAGTTTCTGTTCTCCATGAGTCGACATTGCCAACTGACATGGTCGATATGGAAAAGATGTTGTATGGTGATAGAGAGATGATACTTCTTGCTGAGTATTCCAAAACTGAACAAGAAAAATCGTTACCACAGGGAGTAATGAACCCCTCACATCAAAGTAGCGCACACAAACAATTCTTCTACGCTGGAGCTCAGTAATGTAAAAGCACTACAGGTATATATTTAATTTTAACAAACATGTTTTTGTTTGATGCGGTCCATTTGCTATCGAAGTTAGTAAATTAATAATGCCACAGAAAAAAGAGATTGAAAAGGTGAAGCATACTGTATATAATAATTTGTTGAAATCTTAGGTAGGGTAAAATCCAGAGCTTCCAGGATTTTTTTTTTTAAACATGACTAATCGTTGTTTTTCTTTGTGATAAATTATGACAAGGAGAAAACAGCCAGTGGTCGGAAGTTCGAACTCGGAAGCTCCTATGCGTAGCTGTGGAACACAGCCTCTGTTGCCGATCCCAGCCAAGCCGAGTCTGTATATGCCCAGGCTTGGCCACCAAATAAAGTGATATTTATTCTCAGATGATGAGCTACTTGTCTATGAAATTCTCTTCAGATCCGGTCAGTATTTACTTAGAATAAAGTACCATATACAAGCAAAGCTGAGCCAAGCCGAGCCTGTCCTTAGCCGAGTCGGCCACCAAGTGTACCGGTCCTTATTCTTTGGCTGATGGGCTACCCGTCGACCAAATTTCGATGATATTCGGCCTGTAGTTACCGAAAAACAAGATACAACGTACAAGACAAATCGAGCCGAGACTGTCGGCGACCGAGCCCAGACATAATATATAATGATCTTTATTCCTTAAGCGATACTTGGCCACCAAATTTTATTAAAATCTGACCAATAGTTACTGAGAAATAAAGTACCACATACAAACAGAGCCGAACTGAGCCTGTCCTTTGCCGAGTGGCCACCAAGTATAAAGATGTTTATTCTTTGGACAATGGGCTATCTGCGCACCAAATTTCGATGATATTCGACCAGTAGTTACGGAGAAATAAAATAGAACATACAAGGCAAGTCGAGCCGAGCCCGTCGCCGACCAAACTAGGCCATCACATGTAGTGATCTTTATTCCTTAGATAATTGGGTACTTGTGCATCAAATTTGGTTTAAATTTAGCAGGTAGTTACCGAGGAATAAAGTACTACATACACACATACATAATTACATCTGGACTAAAACTACAAGCTCCCTTATGCTTACTAAGGAAACTAAAAAGAAAAGTTCTAACATTACAAATGGAACATACTTCATGTAAGCAGAATCCACCTTCAACATTACAACACTAATGGGGGGAGCTTGAGCCGGGTGAGGCCCCTGACTACGCCACTGCACTTTTGAGACACTTGAGAGCTATTCAATTGGAGAAAACTGCTTTCATCTATCTTTTACCGCTCTTGCTCTATGTAGACTAATATTTATTGAAACGAGAAATTATAGTTGAATGAACCACTTCCGGTTTTAGTAGAGAAAAATGAAATGAAATTTTTGAGTTTTACGTCCCACGGTTATGCCGGTTAGGCTAAAGGAGACGGTGATTATGAGAGATGAATGAAATGGTGGAATGAAGAAAGTGGGAGGAAACGGGAGAACCCCGAGAAAACCCACGCACACGGTGTTGGTTTTAGTAGAGAGTTAATAATAGAGATTAAATATGTTCTTACGAAACAGAAATCCGGATCTTAATACGTATTACGTTTTTCGATCTATGGTGATCAATGGTCAAACCGGAAATGGTTTATTTAAACCGCTTTCGGTTTGAGAAGACTATTTTAATAACAAACTCAATTCCTAATTCTTTGTATTTTTACCAAATTTGGTGATGATCCATGCAATACTTTATTTATTTATTTATTTTTGTTACACACGGACACATGCGAATATGGTAAATATATAATGGAGTTTTGGTAAACCAAACTCTAGTTATTCAAAAAACTTACAACGAAAACTTGATTTTTGCCATCCCTACACACAATTAATCCGTTCTAACCACAAAAACGTCGTGCTATGTGTTTTTGTGATAAATATTATAAAATGAAAAGAAATCTATCCTTCCAGAAAACAAAAGAAATAAGCAAATATATAAGAAACATTTAATTTTTTTTTGGTTGTACTACCATGAGCAAAATAAATGACGCATCTCTTTATTTAGAATTTCTTTGAAAATATCTCTGTTTTCTTTATATGTTCGAAATTTCGGAAGGTTTCCACAGCAGGACAGGTTAATAACAAACCCGTTTTTAATATTTGTGTTAGATATTAGCTTGAAATAAATAAATTAGAAGCAAAAAACATTAAATCGACAGAAATCTCGAGAATTACCAACTCTGCTAAAGTGGGAAATTTTCAAGAACGCGAGGGAATTCTGCATTTCAACACGAAGCAGCGAAACCTATGTCACTGAGAGAAATGTGGATAAAATCTACAAACGAAACTTTTAACCAAATATTTCTAATATGTCTTATTTCGTGCATTATCTGCAAACTCCAAATATATGAATATATGCCAAGTATTAACGTAAAGATAGAGCAAAAAAGTGGAAATTGTCTATGGAAAAGGACGAATTGGTAGCGCGACCGTAATGAAAAATCGTCTTTACCGTAGAACAGGGTCAGTTCACGTAAGGAAACAAATAGTTCAGTTAATTAAAGCAACTAGTCTGTATGCCGAAGGTAGCGGGTTCGAATCCAGATGGAAGTGACGTTGTCATTTTTGTTATTATGGTTATTTTATTTATTTTTTTATGTGGGAAAGAATCAAATTGTAACATATGTGTAAAATTCATGACGATACCAAAAAAAGAAAAAATGTTGTTGTCGCACTTGCATTAGCATCCCTAATTTTGTTTGCAAAAAGTTTAGTAATTATTTCCCCTGTGCTCACTGCTCACCATACGTAATGCTCTCTGGCGCGGTGTTTCCCAGTAAATGTTAATCCTAATTTGGAGAATTTTTATAAAGTTTCACAATATTTCTCACTACATAGTCTTCTATCTACTTGTTTGGATATTTTGATAACAGATTTCCCTATTAAATGTTTAATTTTCCCTAGATGTTTAATTACGGAAAAGTTTTACAATGTATTTGTCTTAAATTGAAATTGTTTTGAATTTACCACATGAGATAAGTAGCTCGAAGGAGGAAAACTCAAGTAATTGATATTCTACGTAAAAGCTACCTATTGTAGAATGATGATACTTCTTGCCATCAGCACATAATCTTCACGTTAGAGAGTCAGACAGAAAAAAATTCTGGTTTTTCCTTCCTATGACCACCCATCTTAAACCTCTACATTCCATTGTTCGTCTCACAAAATTTCGGTGATCCAAAAAAATTCATATAATAATAATAATAATAATAATAATAATAATAATAATAATAATAATAATAATAATAATAATAATAATCCTGAATATGTCATCCTTACATAATGTAAGGATATCTTAGTTTCTTAGTTTAAATCTTAGATATCTTAGTCTAAAGTGCTTTCTTTAGTAATTATTTGAACAACCATGTAGGACGGGGTACGGCGTTTTATTTTGCCCCTCTCATTTCAGTACCCTTCCAACAGAAAGTAGTTTCTGATAAGCAGGGTAGACAAAATGAATAAGAAATATATTTACAGCATCCTCTCCCCTTTCATGATTGGAATATCACGTAACATTTTTTATATTCTACCAAAAATGGTCCCGTGCGGTTAGGGGTAGGTAACTGAAGAAATACCTAATATATAGCGCCCCTTGATTGTAATATTACCGCTTCTTTATTTGTACGAGGGAGCCCCAACAAGGTGATAAAAAGAATAGGAAAAATGTCTATTGAAGCCAGTGGCGGATCCAGCACAATCTTCTGGGGGGGGTAGTGAAAGATTCTTTTGATGATGTGAAGCTCTCACAAATTACCACTTAACTAAACTAAACATAATAGTGGGGTGAACTGGAACGAGTCAGTTTAAATTGATGTAAAAGTTTAATTTTTGGCTTCATATTAAAGTTTTGGTTTCAAATGAGAATTTCAGTCCCAGTGGTCAAGGATCAAATCTCGTGGGGCTCTTCAGTGTAGGCTAATACGGGCCCCTTATGAGAAAAGGCAAAAGTATTAAAATGTTTATAACGTTCGAGATAAGACATGTCTTGAGAAAGAGACGAGACGCGCTTTGTGACATCCAAAAGAAGACGTAACAAATGTTTGGACACGAGATAGCTTTAAAAATGTCTCGTCTTGTCTGGAATGTCTCGAAAACAAAAGTCTAAGTTTTAAAATTATTTTTAAAGATCTATTCTCTCGAAAGTAGCTCTCTGCCTTAAAATTAATAACGGCATTTGTGATTTTTTAAAAAAATAAACAATGTCTAAAGTTAATAGTTAACTTTTCGAAAAGAAGCTTCATTAATGGTGAATCTGAAAGATGTCCACAAACTTCGGGAGATGATTCGTGACATCAAAAGGAGACAAATAGCCCTCTTGCAGTTTTCGAGTTCAGCTTCGTTGTCGAGATACAGGGTTGCCAACTGGTCGTGTTTGAGAAACTCAATGGAAATAAATTCAACTCCAAGAATAAGCTACTATAGGTCAATTGACTTATACCATGCTGCAAGGTTAAATATTTGTTTATGAAGTGTGTACAAATTTGCCAGTGTCCTTTCTGAGAACATCGTCGAGAAAAAGTCACCTCCAAGAATAAACTACCCCTCGTAAATTTTTCTAAGAGAAATATCTGATACTGCAATATAGGGTTGTTAATTAAATATTGATTAATGAAAAATAAACAAAATTGTTAAAACCATTTTGGAGAAAATAGCTTTTTTCGATTTTCGGCTGTTAGTAAACCACACTTATTTTAGGCGGTAGGAAAAAATGGGAAAATTTCCTGTAGGAATACTATGTAACCCCTAAGTTTAAAATTTCGTGTAGATACGTTGAACGGTATGGCCTCTAGGCGAGTGCACAGAAAAGTGTACCGAACGGACGGACCGGAAGGACGGGTATCGAAAAATCACATTTTCGGTATGTAGACGCCATGAAGTATGTAAATCTGTTGAAATCTGAATTTGATATACTATTTTCACAATCACCATATTTTCTTCTCTCTTTTGTCGCTCGAAAAAGAAAAGGCTGAGTATACCACAAAAAGCTAGGGTGTTTACCAAAAAATATTCAATTACAGGGCCACCGCACTAAACTTTTTCAATTCAATTTCTTAACTGTGTTAGGCCGCAGTTGTTACTGAAGTGTGTATTTGGATAATACGAAAAAAAATCGTATTATTCAAATACATCGAAAGTCAGATTATCGAATAAAAAACTTCGATTGAAGAAAATCCACACTACAAAACTAACTCACACTTTGAGCACATTTTCTTTAGACATATAATAGAGCAATTAATGCAATAATTGTTTATGAAATATGAAAAAATCAAATGAGCCATTTTCGAGAAAGTCGTTCAAAAAGAACACGTCACAAGTAACCTACCTCTTGTGAATTGTTTCGAACAATGAGTTAAGATATACTTTTGCTTATTAATGAAATATTTATTTGCGAAATTTGAACAAAATCGCCTGTCGTTCGAGAAAATTGTTGGGAAAAACCTTGACCCCCAAAATAATCTATCCGTCGTAATTGCTTTTCATAGAAATGACTTATACTAAAATATAGGGTTATTAATGAAATATTTATTTATGAATTATCAATAAAATTGTCTACGTAAGTTTTGAGAAAATCGCGAGGGAAAAATAACTCCCCGAATAAACTATCTCTTGAGGATTCTTTCAGGGCAAGCGAGTTATTCCATATTATTAGGTTTTTAATGAAATATTTATTTCTGAGTACGAACAAAATTGCTTGATTCATTTTAGAGAAAACCGTGGAGGAAAAACACCCCCAAGAGTAAACTACCCCTCGTATATTTTTTTTCAGCACAAACGAGTTTTGCCATATTGTTCGGTTATTAACGAAATATGTATTTTTGAAATACGAATAAACTCTTTTGAGTCATTTTTGAGAAAATCGCCCAGACAACACACTCCACCAAGAATAAACTACCCCTCGCATTTTTTAAAACAAACGAGTTATTTATGCCATATTGTTAAGTTATTAATGAAAATGTATTTATGAAATATGAACGAAAACACTTGAGTCCATTTTGAGAAAATCACTGAGAAAAAACTCACCCCTAAGTATAAACTATCCCTTGTAGATTTTTCTCAGATAAATGCCTTATACCACAAAATAGGGTTGCTAATTAAATATTGATTTATAAAAAAAGAAAGAAAACAAGATCGTTAGAGCCAGTTATGAGAAAAAATATTTTTTCTATTTTCATCGTACAGGAAACTACCCTTGTTTTGGGAGTAGGAGGGAAATAAAAGAAACTATAGGAAATACTATGAAAATCTTAAACTAAAATTTGGTGCAGATAAGTTGAACGGTTGGCCTCTAGGCGAGTGCACAGAAAAGTGTAGCGAACGGACGGACGAACAGATGGACATGTATCAAAAAATAACTTTTTCGGTATTAGGGGCTATAATACGTGTAAATTCGTTGAAATCTCAAATTTGATTTTTTTTTTCGATCACCATACTTTCTTCTCTCATTTGTCATTTCAAAGTAAAAGGAACTCAGAACTACAGATAAGAGACACCTACTTTTACACATAGACATTTATTGATTTAAAACTGTTTTAGTTTGTCATTTCACTTCCAATTGAAAGGTTTTACCATGACTAATGGCATACCAATGACGAGACGGAAGTTTTGAGGAAGTAAATGCATTCAGAAGTCTAGACTACATTACGCCTATCAGCCTGTTTTTACTTCTGCAATTGTTGACAGTTGTAATTTCGTCCAAACGCTACATGAAATAATTCTTGGTTGACGTCATTGTGTTACTATTTTAGTATTGTTCTCTTCAGACTTGGTTGAAGTTTTGTCTTAACGTTTATACATTTTTTCTTTCTTACTTCATCGTTACACATAAGAATAAAATGTTCTTATGAGTGGATAAATTCGAACCTACGAACATTGAGTTTTCATTCTTCCAACACTTTACCAATGGACCAAGCTTTGTCTTCACGTTAACGCACGGTTACAGGGTTTATTACGATTTAAATAAAATGGCTGGCTGGATTTATAAATATTAGGATAAATTATAATAAAATTTTAAAAGATAATCCCAAAAATTAGGCTAAATTTACAGAAAAGTTGGGATTTCAGAGGGGGTCCGGACCCCCTGTACCCACCCCTAAATGCGTCCTTGTTTGTCAGTAACGTTTCCTCATTTTGAAACCCTCAAAAACTTCGGATATATAAAGGGAAAGGAGTTATTTTCGATAAAATATCACTTCAAGGAGACGCGACAGTTTTATTGCACATGGTGGTATCCAACGTTCACAAGGGCAAGAATTCCTTCCCTTTTATTATTTTGCTATTGTGCTCTATCGAAAGGTTAGGTTTGTAAAATATTACTCTTACAAACAAGCGTGATTGGCAGATAGGAATACTGAACAGAACTCCACAGAAATGCATGCTGAACTTATGTTTATACCTACCCTTTGGTGATTTGGCCTCAAGGTCAATCGAGTGGTAATTCAGTTCCGTCTCTGTTCTTGAGCCATGTTCGTATTACTTCGAACAGTTTTGCTAATGAAAAGTATGCCTCGTAATACAACAGACTTCTTTCGCGTAAGAAATCGAAACTCAGTTGGTCAGAGCAACTAGTCTGTACGAATTAGGTTGTTACTTAGAGCCCAGTACGAGTAAGGGTTTTTATTACTATTGATTGTTTTTATCTTTTTTAGGTGAGGGAAAATCAAATTGTGACATCGCGATATCAAATGTATTTGGTTAGGTAACATTGTCTCAGCTAAACTTTAAACATCAGTAACCGTCGAAATTATTTCACTAACCGATCAGTCACTGAACATTTCAAACACGTCAAACCAGTGGCATAATATGAAGTTTAACCTCTCCTCCGCAGTCCTTAGTTATGTGTCCGTACTTTCAGGTGCGTGCCAAGGGCCGGGCGACTGCCCGGGGCGCCAGATAAAGAGGGGTGCCAAAACGAGCCTCAAAAAGTAAATTTTAGAACGTGTTTTCTACTGACGTTTTTGGTTTATATTCTTGTAAAGTAGTGGCAATTACATAACCATGGAAGAAGAGAGTTTCATAGTAATAAGGGGGCTGTATCGAAAAATGGAGAGATGGCATGCAGAATAAAGAGTGGCGGGGGTGTAAGTATTGTTTGTTTGTTTGCTTGAGTTTAGCGTTCCACGGTTATGCCTTAATGGCCAAAGGAGATGTGGATACTAATTATAGTGGAATCTGAACCACTTTTATCGTTCAACAGTAATCCACCGGGAATTGGATCCGGTACCACAGAAGGCAGGCGTGCTAGCCACAAGACCAAGCGGGGGGCGGGGAGTTCGTATTGTTTATAGCGGGCCATATCCTTTGTGAAGTTTTCCTAGGTAATGAATGCCTTTTTGAAAAATGGGTTTAAAATATTAAAAACACTATGATAAAATGTAAAATATAGGCTAGTACTAGGGGCGGGCGCCAAAAAGTCACTTTGCCCGGGTGAAAATTTGGCCTGGTCCGCCCCTGCGTACTTTCTGTATATTTTTGGCCTTGCAGCTTGTGCGGTCCCCACGCCACAGGGTTGCGGGGGCGCTATTTACGCGTATGCTTCGAACGTAATTCAATAACTGCTTAAGAAATTCTACCATCAGCGTGGAAACGGGAATATATATTTTTCTAATAGTCCTATAGAACTTTCATTCAGAACGCCAGATGCAATTAAGTAGAAGGAGGATCTGATGTTTCCTAAGTAAGTTCCTTTCAGAAAGTTTGCTATTTCTTTAACGGTGATGTAAATAATTATACTCATCGTTATTAGCCCGACACAAAACCATCCTGGACAAATCCCTCTAGAAAACTTTATTCTGCCTAATTTTATAAGCGACTCAACGGTGAAACACTTGTTAACGAAAGCAATGCTGTGTATACACTGTCTTGTTTCTGACAAAATATAAAGTGTTTTGTAATCTTTAGACACTTTTCCTATTCTTTTTGTCACCCTTGGTTATGTAGGGTGGCCTCGAACAAATAAAGAAGAGTCACAAATATTACAGTCAAGGGGCGCAATAAATATATTAGGTATTTCTTTTGTTACCTAACCATAACTGCCTAGGGTCGTCTTCAGTAGAATAAAAAATGTTACGTGGTATTCCATTCACGAAGGAGGAAAGGTTACTTTAAATATATTTCTTATTCATTTTGTCTACTCTGCTTGTCAGAAATTATATACTTTTTGTTGGGACGGTGCTGAAAAGAGAGGGGGAATAAAACTTCGCGCCCCCTCATACATTTTAAATTTTGTTACATGGTTGCTCAAATTATTACTAAAGAAAGCACTTTAAACCAAGATATCTAAAGTTATATTATGTAAGGGTGGCATATTCAGGAATAATAATAATAATAATAATAATAATAATAATAATAATAATAATAATAAATGTCTTTGGAGAGCCGAAATTATGTGACACGAATCATTACATGTAGAGCTTTAAGATGAGTGGTCATACGAGAGGAAAAAACAGGGTTTTTCTCTGTGTGACCAACGTAAAATTATGTGCTGAAGTTAAGAAGCATAATAATTCTACAATAGGTTGCTTTTACGTAGAATATCAGTTACTTCAATTTTCCTCCTTCGGGCTACTTACCTCATGTGGTAAATTCAAAACAATTTCAATTTAAGACAAATACATGTAAAACTTTTCTGTAATTAAATATATGTAGGGGAAATTAAACATTTAATAGGGAAATCTGTGATCAAAGTGTCCAAAAAAGTAGATAAAAGGCTATCAAGCGAGAAACATTGTGAAACTTTATAAAATTCTCCAAATTGGAATTAACATTTACTGGAAAACATTCGTTATGCACCAGTGAGCATGTAGTGAGTAGTGAGCACAGGGGAAATTATTACGAAACTGTTTACAAACAAAAATTAGAGACACTAATGCAAGTGCGAGAACGGTTTTTTTTTGTATCGTCATGAGTTTTACACATATGTTACAATTTGATTTTTTCCCACATAAAAATAAATAAAATAACCACAGTAATAAAAATTACAACGGCACTTCCATGGGGTTCGAACCCAATACCTTCGGCATACAGACTAGTTGCTTTGACTGACTGAGCTACTTGTTTCCTTACGTGAACTGAACCTGTTCTACGGTAAAGACGATTTTTCATTACGATTGTGCTAAGAATTCGTCTTTTTCCATAGGTAATTTCCACTATTTGCTCTATCTATACATTAATACTTAGCATAGATTCATATATTTGGAGTTCGCTGATAATGCATGTAATAAGAAACATTAGAAATGTTTCGTTTAAAGTTTCGTTTGTAGATCTAATCCACGTCTCTCTCAATGACATAGATGTCGCTGCTTCGTGTTGAACTGCAGAATTCCCTCGCGTTCTTGGAAATTTCCCACTTTAGCAGAGTTGGTAATTCACGAGATTTCTGTCGATTTAATGTTTTTTGCTTCTAATTTATTTATTTTAAGCTAATATCTAACACAAATATTAAAAACGGGTTTGTTATTAACCTGTCCCACTGGGGAAACCTTCCGAAATCTCGAACATATAAAGAAAATGGAGATATTTTCAAAAAACTTCAGAATAAAGAGACGCGTCATTTATTTTGCTCATGGTAGTACATTTGTGAGTGGAGGAGATTAAAGCTACTGCTTCGAAGGAGAATTCGTCCGTTTCAAGCAACAAAAGATGTAGAAAAGCAATTGGAAAGACATTCCATACTGAGGTTTCAAAGATCATTATCTTTATTCTACGAAATATTTTGTTGACACGTGAATCACACCAACTTCCGCCGAAAATGCAAATTCAGATACTTGCCGTCGTAAAGTTGTGGGAGTAGAGAAGTGGGGGTGGGAGTGGGAAGGGAGACTGCTCGAGGAGTAAATGAGTATAAAACTGGAGGGGTAGACACGGGTTTCACTTTTCAAATTGTCATAATACATCCTCCTCAGCATTTATTCTTCAAAGAATGTCATCCGTAGTAATTCATGAGGTTTGCAAGTGGTCTTTTGACTCTTTACCTGCAGTAACTCAATACGGAAGAGTGCATTACAATTAATCCAAGTAATTAGGTGCAAAATTTTGACAGTCATCTGAATTGTATTTCTCTTTGGCAACAAAATTACCATCTTTGTACAAAGTTCCTAAATGGAGTATTTTCTAAGATATTTATGATTTAAATTTTACATGTTATCTTATGAAGATTCTGAAGCCTCTGATGATGGGAAGACATCCTCTTAAGCTGTAGGTCATGTCTGACAGTGACGTAGCCAGGGAGGATCACCCGGCTCAAGCCCCAACCCCCCCTCATTAGTGTTGCGATGTTGAAAGTGGATTCCGCTTACATACAGTATGTTCTATTTGTGATCCTGATGTTAGGACTTTTCTTTTTAGTTCCCGGAGTAAGCCGACCGGATGTTGCAGTTTTACTCCAGATGTACTGTAATTATGTATGTGTGTATGTAGTACTTTATTCCTCGGGAACTACCAGCTAAATTTAAACCAAACTTGATGCGCAAATACCCAATCATCTAAGGAATAAAGATCACTACATGTGATGGCCGAGCTCGGCCGGCGATAGGCTCGGCTCGGCTTGTCTTGTATGTTCTATTTTATTTCTCCGTAACTACTGGCTGAATATCATCGAAATATGTTGCGCAGATAGCCCATTGTCTAAAGAATAAAGATCGCTCTACTTTACAAACCGACAGGGCAAAGGACAGGTTCGCCTTTACAACAACACAAGAACTACGAATATATTTTGTTTGACGGAAGGGGAAGAGGCTGAAGTATAATCTTGGGTGTGAGAATGTGTTCATTTGGCCCTGTACATTATCAGTTATTCGCTTCAAACGCCATATTTCTTACCTTTTTATGCCGGTATATGTAATGACTTCTATAGACTATATTGATTTGCTATATATTACAGGCACGCCACGAAACCTCAAGTCTGAATCCAGCAACAAGATCATAGAGTTTTTTTTTCAAGATATAATTTATCAAATGTCTATCGCCAAACTGAAATCTTCAGTCACCAATGGCGACCTGGCGATCGAAAATTCCAACCTGGTAACCAATTGGTACATGCTTTTGTTTTATATTAGTTAGGCACGAGATCAGGGTTGGAAAAAATACAGTTTTATTTTTTAAAAAGAACAAAACATGTGTTTAAAACATAAAGATGTTCAAAATGTTTTAAACATGTTTTAAAACACAGACAAAAAAAACACGTTTTAAACAATTTGAGCAGTTTAAAACACGATTTTTAACATGTTTCAAAATCATGTAATAACTTATTTCTTAGGACTTTTTGCTCTTTACTTGCAACCGACCTTTTCATTTATTTTATCTTGGTCAATAACACTGTGCTGGGTACAGAATATTTCAGTATAGATTAGTAGTTCTCAGCTTATTTCTTATCCCGACCCCTTTTTATTACGCCCTCTTGCCAGTGATTCTCATAAGTACTTTCTTGGTTGTAATTAGCTTTTAGGTAGATTTTAAAATCTGCCTACTGTGGAGATTTCACACAATCTATCGCGTTTCGTGGAGGCGGGTGTGATTTTTAGTTGCAAAAATTTTATTACTATTTCAGAACACTCATCCTAATAAAATTATCTTAAAATAATAAATTTTCGAAAAGTAATGATAGTTTGAAGCACACTTCATGTTGTGCTAACTTTAGAATATTTTCTGCAAGCCTATGTAATTGGTTGTTTTTTAAGCCAATAATTCATTGAAGAAAAGCAACAACGAATGCCTGCGATATATTAATTTCAGAACCGCAATTTAGAACCGCAAGAACCCTTTGTTTGTTTTCTGAATACAACACAATTTTTTTTTTCCATGATATTTTTTTTAATTTACCGTTTAATATCAGTTCTACAAGTAGAACAACCTTCGACTATGACACTTTCACGCAAGTTAATTTATAAGCATTTAAACAATACAATGAACGTTAAAAATCAAAGGGAGAAAATGAGACAAAATAAACTGTAGATTACCACATTGCCACGAGAAGTCAAAACATTCACATGAGAAGAAAATAGTCTTCTGAATGGGTAACACTTTTGACAGTTTTCTTTCTCTGGCAGATTTTTTTTTTACAAAAATAAGATAAAATAGAAATGTTTAAAACAAGTCTTAAAAATGCGTGTTTAAAACAAAATATTTAAAACGTATATAAAATTTGATTTAAACAAAACCAATTGTTTAAAACAAGATTTAATCACTTGTTTTAAACATTTTGTTCTAAGCAAAGCAAGCCTGCACCAGATTTATATTTCTAGTTGCCATGGTGACCTGGCACTCCGGATTTTTCAACCCCCCATATATATTTGCAAAATATATATGGGAAGTTTTGCAAAATCGATAGTTTAAGTCAATTTTCTAAAAGTTCAACAAAGGGATTCACCGAGAACAGATACTTAGGATTTCCAGGGCATTTCCTCATTCACACCACAGGTGTCTAAAGTCATTTTAAAAAATCCATTTCAATTCAAATGTACTGGTAGTTATTTGTGCAACCCCTCAGAAAATCCTTTCTCCAAGCATATATATAATGCTTGTGTGTTGGCAACCCTTGATGAGTTTCTCGCTACGCCACTGATGTCTGATATGTATTTCATTTATAAACTAAATTGCTTGCAAGCAAATGCGCCAGAAGCTAGGACCGTGCTTTCCTCGCGCCAGAAGCTAGGAAGAATTGAACGTTGCCTGAGGTGCTATGTCGCAGCACCGAAGGAATCCCAACCGTGCTTTCTGTACTGCCACGTCAACGAGTTGCTGTGTGCATGTTTGAGTGGGTGTGTTTGAAATCTAAGAGGGACTTATTCTAATTGAATTCATTGCTGTTTTTGTGGTTTTTGCTTTTACATCGCTTGTTACTGTTATCGAAATCTTTGGACTTTTTGAATCATTTTGATTATTCATCGTCTGGATTTATTTCCGATTGAGAAAGATTGTTTGCTGTAATTTCTATTGAGAAGAAAGGAAAAGAAAGCCCAGCAGTTAACGTAATTGCGGTAAGTAAAGAAATATTATTTTTGTATTTCTTTCTCTCTGTTTTTCTTTTGGGTTGTTAAGTTCTCTGCTTTTAAGGAGTGGATTTTTCATAGTTTGTGTTCAATATTCTGTTTGAGGTACTATTGACTTTGGTTTAGTTAGTTGAGTTAATTTAGCGTCTCCATTTAGTTGCTTCAATTATTGTTATTTTTGGTTAATTGGTTTAAAGATTGATTCAATTTAGCGTCCCCATTGAGTTGCTTCAATTACTGTTATTTTTGGTTAATTGGTTTAAAGATTGAGTTAATTTAGCGTCTCCATTTAGTTGCTTCAATTACTGTTATTTTTGGTTAATTGGTTTAAAGATTGATTCAATTTAGCATCCCCATTGAGTTGCTTCAATTACTGTTATTTTTGGTTAATTGGTTTAAAGATTGAGTTAATTTAGCGTCTCCATTTAGTTGCTTCAATTACTGTTATTTTTGGTTAATTGGTTTAAAGATTGATTCAATTTAGCGTCCCCATTGAGTTGCTTCAATTACTGTTATTTTTGGTTAATTGGTTTAAGATTGAGTTAATTTAGCGTCCCCATTGAGCAGCTAGAATTACTAGTATTCTTGGTTAACTGGCTTAAAGATTGATTTAATTTACCGTCACCATTGAGTTGCTTCAATTGCTAATATTTTTTGCTTAATTGGTCTGAAAGTTAATTTAATTTAGCGTTCCCATTGAATTGCTTCAATTTCTAGTATTCTTGGTTAATTAGTCTCAAGGTTGATTTAATTTAGCGTCCCCATTTAGTTGCTTCAATTTCGACTATTTTTGTATAATTAATTGGGAGGTTAGTAGTTCTAGTTTCTCGTCTCATTTGTTTCAGTTTCAGGGTCTTTGTAATTAATTAGGTTTTAAGTTCGGTTAGTTTACTTTAGTGTCACAATTAATTCTTTTCGATTTTGAGTAATCTTCCGTTAAGTCAATTCTGTAAAAGTTTGTTTTATATTTAGCGACCTTTTTAGTTCTTTCAGTTTTGAGTAATTTTGTCGTAGTAATTTAGTTTGTGGATAGTTTCTTTATTTAGTGTCCCATTCGGATTTTAGTTGCTAGTACTTTTGCGACGTCAGCCTTATTGTTTGAAGGTTTCTTTCATAGTTGGTACATTGGATTATTATTAAAGTTCGGTACTCTTGGTTTATTTGATCTAGTTGAATGAAGCTAGCTTTCAAATTAAAATTACGGAAGAATAAATTCGATTCAGTGCTTTAACGACATTTCTTGTTGTTGGGGTTTATTTCGTATTCAATTTGGTTTTATTTAATTGTTAAATCAACCGTCTGAATTGGTTCATTAAAAATTGTTACAATTTTTAGTCCTAATTTATATTCATTGAACTTATAATTTATCGTTTGTTTGCAATTAATTTTCCGATTGGCTTTAGAGTAGCAAATTTTATTCCCAGTTCACGTGAGTTTTTTGGTTCGAAGTTTAGCTTAGTTCCGTAAAATCTTCGGCCAGATCTAATAGTTTTCTTGGATTATCATTGTTCTCTGAAACTATTTATTGGGAGTTAACTCAGTTCTGAAATTGTCGGATTCCTTTTTTTTCTGGGGTTTTTTTTGAAACTTAATTATATTGGTTTAGGTTCTGTTTAGGGTCTTTCGCATATTATTGTTTGATTAATCTGTTATTGAAAACGTTTCT
Organism: Thermobia domestica; assembly: GCF_964235325.1. NCBI lineage: Eukaryota > Metazoa > Arthropoda > Insecta > Zygentoma > Lepismatidae > Thermobia > Thermobia domestica. Next base: position 214,629,383 of record NC_137459.1, on the reverse strand, counting down.
TCTGAAAGTTCTCGATTTAGAAATAGCGTCCCAAACTAAATATTTAGGTTTGAACACCACTCACTGAAAAAAAACTCGTTGATTAACTGTAACAATCTAGTCTCCGAATTATAGCAATTAATTATTTGATTCAAATCTGTTTGGTTCATTTAATTAACTTTGTTAAGTTTTAAAATAATTATATTTATAATCTAATTTGGTCGGTTGACTATTGGCTTACTTATAAATAATTCTATCAATTTATAATTTGATTAATTGTAGAAGTCTGTGATTGACGGTGTGACCAAATTAAATAATTCTATTTAATATAAGAATTTATAATAGAGTTGTAAACTTTCAATATTTATAAATTTTTGGAACTGTTGTTATACTACGGATTGAATGAGATCTGAATCATATATAGGGTGATTAAAAAGTAATATTTGCTGTAATATTTTCTTCTGGTTTTAATGCAAACTGTTAAAGAAAATAAATTGTTAAATTGAATTTCGTTGATTTTGAGTTAATATATTGCTAGTGTAATTATTTAAGATCTTAATTCTTTAATTGTTAATTCTTAACCTTAGGTAATTTACTTAAGGGATATATATTTATATATATACAGAGACTGACAATTTTTCAGGAGCACGGCTGCGATTCTTAAAGCACCCCACTGTATTGTGATTTGCCGAATCGTCCTTTCTTGTAATTCTTATTACCGAATTTTTTTGTGGGATAGTTGGACGAACTAGCTGGTTTTTCACTTTTAAGCGCGGGAGCGTTACAAAGATTCTTCCTAGCTTCTCGCCATATTATTTTTGTCTAGCATCTCACTATTTGTCTTGCTTGTCACCATATTATTTTTGATTAGCATCTCACTATTTTTGTCTTGCATCTCATCATATTATATTTGTCTTGCACCTCGCCATATTTGGTATTGGAATTGAGGTTGGATTGGTTCAGTTAGTTTCTCATTCTGTTGTTAGGTAATAAATTGTTTATGAATATGAATATTGAGAATTGTTTCTATTTTGCTGACCACATCCATTTAAGATAGTCTGTTAAAAAAATAATAATAAATAAATAAATAAATTATAATTGGGTGAACGGAAGTTTGAATGCATACAAAGTAGTATATTTCTGAAAGCAGCTTATAGTTGAGGGTAGATCTATTTCTTCTTTAGTATAATTAGTAGTAAGTGTAGTGAGTAGTAGCCTGAGTATTAAATACTGATGTCATTTATGTGTTATTATTTGATTTTTGATTATTGAATTGATTTTTTGTCAATAAGTACTAACTTTTTATAACATTTGATCAAATTTTGTCTTGAATTAAAATTGAAAATGTTTTCGCGAGAAGAGTCAGCTCGTATTGATAATTCAGAAGATGATCTACGATTGGTTACTATAGATCAGACTGGGCACTTGACAAATATGTCAAATGATAGTTTAGGTAGGGCTACAATGAGTCTGACACCCCCTCGAAGTCAATTTTTCCAGTTATATGATCGTGACAGAGATAATTCGAGATTTTATAGTTTAGAGGAACCTTTTCCTCGGAACTTTAGTTGTCTTGCTCAACCTCCTACACCAATGCCTGCGGAGACTAATCAAGTTACAAGAGAGAACTTAGGTTTTCCTACAGGTGTTAGTCAAAATTCATCATTTAGTCCTGTTATGCCTAGGCAAGTGGGGTTTCAATTTTCTGAGAACAGTTCAGAGTTGCCAAATCGTGATAGACCAACTAACAATTATCAGCGTCTTTCTGATTACTATAAGAGGGTGTCCTTAATTAAAAATTCGACTCCTATAGGCATGTTTCGGACGGGTAGGACAATGCCTCATGATCATAGATTTTTTGATAGATTGCCGAATAATTTTTCTAATTATGATAATCATGTTCAGAGTAATAGTGCAGTTGTTAGTACCACTACGCATTACATAAATAAATATTCCTTTCAGAAATCTATTGAATGTTTTGAATCGAAAATAAAAGGGTTTAAAGTTATTGATGGTAGAAATAGTTTTATAGTTTTTGATATATTACTGGTAGTTGAAAAAATGTTGGAGCAATTTTCTTGCCCGATGACAGTGATCTATAGTGCTTTGTTAACACGTAGTGAAGGAGATTTTCAAGTGGAAGTACAACATGCCATAAATAATAACTCTTCATGGGAGTTATTTAAATGTAAAATACTTGATAGATTTGTGTCAAATACTGTAAAACATTCTTTAGTATCTGAAAGATTATTCAGAAAACAAAAGTTAAATGAAGCGGTAGATCAGTTTGTGGAAGATGTTTATTACGCATCTCATGTTTTGAGATTTAATTGTAGTGAATCCCAATTGATTAGTATATTGTTAGATGGAATGAATCCATCAGTTCGATATAGAATGCTTCAGAGGCATGTGCCAAAATCACTGTCTGAATTAAGAGAAATTTGTAGTGATTATTCTAAGCAATTTAGAGAACAACTTGAGTATATGAAAAAGATGGGTGCTAAATCGGGGGCATCAGTAGCAGCTGTTAATAAAGGCCAGCTTTCTTTTAGAAATAATTCGGAAAGAAACATTAGTAAATCTAAATTTAATCAAAAGGATTTGGTCGGAAATAATGTCTTGGCTTCTAAACGAATTTCGTCTACGGGTCCTGAACATCGTTTTGAGTATCGGGCTATTCCCTCGCAGTCTGATGAATTGATTGCTTCTTTTGTTGATGCAATTATTAATAATGTTAAAACTCGGGTTTGTGTGGACAGTGGCTCCTCGTATAATTTAACAACGGAAAATTTTGTTAAGAAGTGTTCTCTGGAGAACTATTTGGTAGAGACTGAGCCTGAAAATATTAGAGCTCCTTTGGGAACTGAATATTTAAGCAATATGGAGATTAGTTTAACATTGAACTTATCCGGGTGGTTTGAAAATGTGAAATTCAGAGTGGTGCCAGAACTTCCTTGTGATTGCTTGGTTGGTATACCCTTCTTGCGAACAACATCGTCAGTAGTTGATTATTCAAAAAATAAATTAATATTACGTAATAATAGAAAAACATTAGTTTTGCATTATGGATTGGAAGAGGCCTCATTAACTGATACCTCATGTCAAGTGCAATCTCGGGTCAGGTTTGGAACTCGTTCTGACCAATGTTTGAATTTTCCGAATACTGAAGGAAGGAAAAATAAGAGAATGTCTTCGTTGTTTTTAGGATGGTTACAACTCCAGTACTTTGTAACGATTGTGGAGTGCAGTGCGATATTGATCTACTCACTGTAGAAAAACAGTTACTAGAAATAACGGTTCCTACTGATAAACAATTAAATCAGCTTCGAGAAATATTTGATCAAACTCATTCCAGTTCCGGGATAGTTAATGATGCAGAACGAATTGAATATGATGGGAAAGTTATTTCTATTGACCGAGGTTTGCAGGTGTGTGTCGATTCTGATCCCATGTTGTCATCTTTTGTTGAAAGTAAACCTATCGATCTTGGAGATGTACCAAATTTACCGAGTTCTTGTCGAGTGGATCTAGGACGGATTTGTAGTGAAGTGTTTGATGGTTGCCGTACGGAAGAAATTAAATTGGAGGGAGATTGTTTGGATGGAAGTACCTGCATCAAACCTAGGCGCAAGAAGAATAGAAGGAAAAAGAATAAATCAGGATTTTCTACATATCGGGATAGTCTTTGTAAGTTTGGAAATGTGAATGCAGTCCAAGCTGGAGGAGCGGCTAAAGATATCTTGTGTTCTTCTGAGAATAGTGTAAACAAGAAGAGGCACTGCAAATCTGAAAGAGGGAAGGCAGTCCATCCAGCAGGAGTAACTACAGATGATATCTTGTGTCCTTCCGATAATATGAAGAACAAAAAGAATAATATTGAAAGTGACTCAGAAGTTTCAGACTTAGACATTGAACAATCTAACAAATTTTATGAACTTGTTAGGAAAAATAGCAAACTTTTCCCCCAAAATTGCCAACATAATAGTGGAGATTTGAAACCTAATTTAATCCCTTCAGCGTGTGAAAAATTTTCGGATGAAAATCGATACGCGGATAATGGCGTTCCGGAATTTGTGGACGGGCTTCGTGAGGAATTTCAAGATGTTATTTCTAATGACATTGGGTGTTTAAAAAATTTTGAAGGAAAATTATACTTGAAAGAAATTAAACCTTTTATAGAAAATCCGTTTCCCATACCCAAGGGTAAGGAAAAAATATTTGATAATTGTATTGATGAATTGGTTTCTCAAGGGATACTTGTAGAAGTGGACCACTCGAATTTTGGTAGTAGCTGCTTTTTGGTTAAAAATAAAAACAATACGTGTAGAATAGTCGGAAATTTCTGTAAAGCAAACAACTTAATTATTGATGACGTTTATCCGTCTCCTAATGTAGAGGAGTGTCTTACCAGTCTAGCTGGTAAGCGTGTGTTCAGTTCTTTAGACTGGAAAAAGGCTTATAACCAAATTCTCTTACACAAAGACTCCCGAGAAATTACGACAATTGTCACTCCTAAAGGCAGCTACCAATATACGAGGGTCCCAGTGGGAATTAAGACTGGAAGTTGTCTTTTGGCACGAGCCATGGAGAAAATTCTGGGGGATATGAAAAATCAAGGTGTAAGAGTATATTTTGATGACGTTTTAGTGGCATCAGACAATGTTGAGGACCATAAGAAAACTTTAAAATTAATACTTGAGAGACTTAGGGAAAATGGTGTTACTATCTCGCCAGATAAAAGTTTGTTTTTTTTGTAAGAAAATCAAATACCTTGGCTTTGTGGCAGATGGCAACAACATAGAAATCGATCCTTCCAGAATAGCTGCTATTCAGAAAATACCCCCTCCTAGGAATAGAAGGGGAGTAATGAAGATTTGTGGACTATTTAATTATTTTTCCAAATTTGTTAGTGGTATGCAAGAATTAATGGCTCCCATTAGTGAATTATGTTCCATTCGGAAACCTTTCGAATGGACAGTAGAGGATCAAAAAACTTTGAATAATTTGAAGAAAATGTTGATAGATAATGTGGTTTTAAAAACTCCTGATTTGAATAAGAAATTTTTTGTGCACTGCGACCGGTCAGGGAAAGCCATTGGAGCTTGTATTTCTCAGTATGATGACAATAATCGTCTTCTCCCAGTTGCCTTTTTTTTCCAAAAAATTAACAGAAGCTGACAGACATCGTAGTATCTACGAGATAGAATTTATAAGTCTCGTAAAAGCCATCAATAGGTTCAGGCACTATCTAGTCAATGAGTTTGAAGTCTTTACTGATAACAAATCATTGACTTGGATATTAGGGAATTCAAAACGTCTATTAAAATACGGACCATTGGTAGAAACATTGTGTCAGTTCTCATTTACTGTTAAGCATATAAGATCCCAAGACAATTTGGTTGCAGATTTCTTAACCCGTATGTATGACCCTTTTGAGTTTATTCAAGTGGATGGTCCTGTTGGACTCGCGATAATGAAAAAATAATTTGCGAGTTGCTAATTCATGGTCTCTTCCACTTGTTAAAGAGCCCATAGATATTTTACAACGACAAGACCCAGAATTAAGAAATCTTATCGAAAGATTAGAGTATGAAGAAGGTATCAGAAACTTTGTTCTGAATAACGGGATCTTAATGAAGAAGAGTAAGGCATTTAATTATCCTTACAAAATTATGATTCCCAAAGACCTACAAAAAGTAATAATCGAATATTTTCACGATCATGCTTTGTCCGGTGGTCATACAGGGGCTTATAGAACATTATCTAAAATAATGAAAAGATATACGTGGGACACTATCGTAGATGATGTTAAAAATTATGTGAGAACTTGTCCACTTTGTCAGAGCATAAAGGATAATAACAAAAAGAAAATTGGTCTATTGTCATCGAAATATTCGACCAGAGTTGGAGAAAATTATATGATAGACGTTGTTGGCCCTATTCCTGTTTCTAACGGGTTTAAGTTCATTCTTATAGGTGTCGACAATGCTTCTAGGTTTGTCTTTTTAGAGAAAATGAGAACCTTAAACTCAGGGGTAATCTGTAATAAATTATTGGAAACATTCAGTAGAATTGGCTTTCCGGAAACAATTTCTACTGATAATGCTTCCGTCTTTATTTCTCAGCAATTTAAGTCTTTTCTGTTTTCCCATGGAATACAACATATTAAAATAGCTCCTTATCATGCTGAAGCTAATATCACTGAAAGATTTATTAAAACCTTTAAGTATTCCTTAAGAGCATATTGCTCCAGCAAACAAAGAGAATGGGCTCAATTGATTCCGGAGATTCAATTTTCTTTAAATATATGTGAACATTCTGGGCTTAAATCTGTTCCTGCAGAATTGTTTTATGGACGTCCTGTATCAACTCCTTTAGAAATTCGTTTGAAGATTAATAGTCCTGATTTCACTACTTTTAATAAATCTAAAACCTGGGATTACGCCCTTCAAAATGTGGAGAAGGCTTGGAATCGAAGGAAAAAAATGCTATCTAAAATCAGAGGACCTGTAGTTGTTAAGGTTGGAGATCAAATATTGATTAGAACACATATTAAATCCTCTCTGGCTGATAAAATTTCAAAGTCTCTAAGTGACAAGTGGGAAGATCCGTTTGTTATTAGACGATTTTTGACCCCAAATACAGTACTAATTTCGAACCTGGATGATAGTAAAGATTCTTACAAACGAGTGCACGTATCAGAAGTTAAAAAGTATTTTCCACGTAGAAATGTTGATTAAAAAATCAACAAAGAAATCTAAATGTAATTATACAAACTTCCGTAAATCTTAGAAATTTTAGTAATACTTTAAGTTTCTTGTTATAATTGGAAACTTTGTAATATTTAGAAATTTTTGAGAATGTTACAGTTCGAAAGCAATATTTGTTTTGTGATATAAATTTTAAAATTGTAAGGTGAGGTAGCAAGACAATTCAAAGTAAGTTTTTAAGTAATTTTTAAAGTTGATAAATTTTAAGGTGTTTCTTAGGTTTTATTGTTACAAATATTGAGAATTCGTCAATTACTATGTTGAAATTAAGTTAAATGAAAAGATTGTATATTGGCTAGCCAAAGAAATATTCCACGTGGTTATTATTTGTCTCATGTGAATAATTTATATAAAAAATCATATTTTAATACATTTTTATTTTATATTTTTGTTGTGAGTTTTTCAGAGAAACTGTATTTGGATCCTAGTACAAGAAAAATTCTATTCGAATTTTTCTTTAATTCGGCCAGGGAGAATTGTGACAGCTTGGACTCATCGTCACAATATTTTCTGTCAATTTCAATTTTTGTATCTGAACTTTTGAGGTACCCTGTTGTTTGGACTCTAAAACCAACGGGCATTATCGGATTTAAGAAATACGTTCTGCTATGGGTGTGATATGGACTATTTTTATGTGAAAATAATACAAAAATAAAGAACTTTCTGTCTTTCTTTTTTTTAAAAAAAAAAAGAAAAAGAAATAAAATAATAAAGAAGAGACATTAATTGTGAAGAAAAACTGAAAAGAAATCACTTTGAAGAGTAATAGAGATGTTTTGTATAGAGTTTTATGTATTTATACGTCAATAGTCAACTTTGTACCATTGCACTCTTCCTCGTGGCTGGTGCCTTGCTTTCCTCGCGCCAGAAGCTAGGAAGAATTGAACGTTGCCTGAGGTGCTATCTCGCAGCACCGAAGGAATCCCAACCGTGCTTTCTGTACTGCCACGTCAACGAGTTGCTGTATGCATGTTTGAGTGGGTGTGTTTGAAATCTAAGAGGGACTTATTCTAATTGAATTCATTGCTGTTTTTGTGGTTTTTGCTTTTACATCGCTTGTTACTGTTATCGAAATCTTTGGGCTTTTTGAATCATTTTGATTATTCATCGTTTGGATTTATTTCCGATTGAGAAAGATTGTTTGCTGTAATTTCTATTGAGAAGAAAGGAAAAGAAAGTCCAGCAGTTAACGTAATTGCGGTAAGTGAAGAAATATTATTTTTGTATTTCTTTCTCTCTGTTTTTCTTTTGGGTTGTTAAGTTCTCTGCTTTTAAGGAGTGGATTTTTCATAGTTTGTGTTCAATATTCTGTTTGAGGTACTATTGACTTTGGTTTAGTTAGTTGAGTTAATTTACCGTCTCCATTTAGTTGCTTCAATTACTGTTATTTTTGGTTAATTGGTTTAAAGATTGATTCAATTTAGCGTCCCCATTGAGTTGCTTCAATTACTGTTATTTTTGGTTAATTGGTTTAAAGATTGAGTTAATTTAGCGTCTCCATTTAGTTACTTCAATTACTGTTATTTTTGGTTAATTGGTTTAAAGATTGATTCAATTTAGCATCCCCATTGAGTTGCTTCAATTACTGTTATTTTTGGTTAATTGGTTTAAAGATTGAGTTAATTTAGCGTCTCCATTTAGTTGCTTCAATTACTGTTATTTTTGGTTAATTGGTTTAAAGATTGATTCAATTTAGCGTCCCCATTGAGTTGCTTCAATTACTGTTATTTTTGGTTAATTGGTTTAAGATTGAGTTAATTTAGCGTCCCCATTGAGCAGCTAGAATTACTAGTATTCTTGGTTAACTGGCTTAAAGATTGATTTAATTTACCGTCACCATTGAGTTGCTTCAATTGCTAATATTTTTTGCTTAATTGGTCTGAAAGTTAATTTAATTTAGCGTTCCCATTGAATTGCTTCAATTTCTAGTATTCTTGGTTAATTGGTCTCAAGGTTGATTTAATTTAGCGTCCCCATTTAGTTGCTTCAATTTCGACTATTTTTGTATAATTAATTGGGAGGTTAGTAGTTCTAGTTTCTCGTCTCATTTGTTTCAGTTTCAGGGTCTTTGTAATTAATTAGGTTTTAAGTTCGGTTAGTTTAGTTTAGTGTCACAATTAATTCTTTTCGATTTTGAGTAATCTTCCGTTAAGTCAATTCTGTAATTTTTTTTTTATATTTAGCGACCTTTTTAGTTCTTTCAGTTTTGAGTAATTTTGTCGTAGTAATTTAGTTTGTGGATAGTTTCTTTATTTAGTGTCCCATTCGGATTTTAGTTGCTAGTACTTTTGCGACGTCAGCCTTATTGTTTGAAGGTTTCTTTCATAGTTGGTACATTGGATTATTATTAAAGTTCGGTACTCTTGGTTTATTTGATCTAGTTGAATGAAGCTAGCTTTCAAATTAAAATTACGGAAGAATAAATTCGATTCAGTGCTTTAACGACATTTCTTGTTGTTGGGGTTTATTTCGTATTCAATTTGGTTTTATTTAATTGTTAAATCAACCGTCTGAATTGGTTCATTAAAAATTGTTACAATTTTTAGTCCTAATTTATATTCATTGAACTTATAATTTATCGTTTGTTTGCAATTAATTTTCCGATTGGCTTTAGAGTAGCAAATTTTATTCCCAGTTCACGTGAGTTTTTTGGTTCGAAGTTTAGCTTAGTTCCGTAAAATCTTCGGCCAGATCTAATAGTTTTCTTGGATTATCATTGTTCTCTGAAACTATTTATTGGAAGTTAACTCAGTTCTGAAATTGTCGGATTCCTTTTTTTTCTGGAGTTTTTTTTTTGAAACTTAATTATATTGGTTTAGGTTCTGTTTAGGGTCTTTCGCATATTATTGTTTGATTAATCTGTTATTGAAAACGTTTCTTCTGAAAGTTCTCGATTTAGAAATAGCGTCCCAAACTAAATATTTAGGTTTGAACACCACTCACTGAAAAAAAAACTCGTTGATTAACTGTAACAATCTAATCTCCGAATTATAGCAATTAATTATTTGATTCAAATCTGTTTGGTTCATTTAATTAACTTTGTTAAGTTTTAAAATAATTATATTTATAATCTAATTTGGTCGGTTGACTATTGGCTTACTTATAAATAATTCTATCAATTTATAATTTGATTAATTGTAGAAGTCTGTGATTGACGGAGTGACCAAATTAAATAATTCTATTTAATATAAGAATTTATAATAGAGTTGTAAACTTTCAATATTTATAAATTTTTGGAACTGTTGTTATACTACGAATTGAATGAGATCTGAATCATATATAGGGTGATTAAAAAGTAATATTTGCTGTAATATTTTCTTCTGGTTTTAATGCAAACTGTTAAAGAAAATAAATTGTTAATTTGAATTTCGTTGATTTTGAATTAATATATTGCTAGTGTAATTATTTAAGATCTTAATTCTTTAATTGTTAATTCTTAACTTTAGGTAATTTACTTAAGGGATATATATTTATATATGTACAGAGACTGACAATTTTTCAGGAGCACGGCTGCGATTCTTAAAGCACCCCACTGTATTGTGATTTGCCGAATCGTCCTTTCTTGTAATTCTTATTACCGAATTTTTTTGTGGGATCGTTGGACGAACTAGATGGTTTTTCACTTTTAAGCGCGGGAGCGTTACAGCATGTAGTGAGTAGAGAGCACAGGGGAAATTATTACGAAACTGTTTACAAACAAAAATTAGAGACACTAATGCAAGTGCGAGAACGTTTTTTTTTTGTATCGTCATGAGTTTTACACATATGTTACAATTTGATTTTTTCCCACATAAAAATAAATAAAATAACCACAGTAATAAAAATTACAACGGCACTTCCATGGGGTTCGAACCCAATACCTTCGGCATACAGACTAGGTGCTTTAACTGACTGAGCTACTTGTTTCCTTACGTGAACTGAACCTGTTCTACGGTAAAGACGATTTTTCATTTCGATTGTGCTAAGAATTCGTCTTTTTCCATAGGTAATTTCCACTATTTGCTCTATCTATACATTAATACTTAGCATAGATTCATATATTTGGAGTTCGCTGATAATGCATGTAATAAGAAACATTAGAAATGTTTCGTTTAAAGTTTCGTTTGTAGATCTAATCCACGTCTCTCTCAATGACATAGATGTCGCTGCTTCGTGTTGAACTGCAGAATTCCCTCGCGTTCTTGGAAATTTCCCACTTTAGCAGAGTAGGTAATTCTCGAGATTTCTGTCGATTTAATGTTTTTTGCTTCTAATTTATTTATTTTAAGCTAATATCTAACACAAATATTAAAAACGGGTTTGTTATTAACCTGTCCCGCTGGGGAAACCTTCCGAAATCTCGAACATATAAAGAAAATGGAGATATTTTCAAAAAACTTCAGAATAAAGAGACGCGTCATTTGTTTTGCTCATGGTAGTACATTTGTGAGTGGAGGAGATTAAAGCTACTGCTTCGAAGGAGAATTCGTCCGTTTCAAGCAACAAAAGATGTAGAAAAGCAATTGGAAAGACATCCCATACTGAGGTTTCAAAGATCATTATCTTTATTCTACGAAATATTTTGTTGACACGTGAATCACACCAACTTCCGCCGAAAATGCAAATTCAGATACTTGCCGTCGTAAAGTTGTGGGAGTAGAGAAGTGGGGGTGGGAGTGGGAAGGGAGACTGCTCGAGGAGTAAATGAGTATAAAACTGGAGGGGTAGACACGGGTTTCACTTTTCAAATTGTCATAATACATCCTCCTCAGCATTTATTCTTCAAAGAATGTCATCCGTAGTAATTCATGAGGTTTGCAAGTGGTCTTTTGACTCTTTACCTGCAGTAACTCAATACGGAAGAGTGCATTACAATTAATCCAAGTAATTAGGTGCAAAATTTTGACAGTCATATGAATTGTATTTCTCTTTGGCAACAAAATTACCATCTTTGTACAAAGTTCCTAAATGGAGTATTTTCTAAGATATTTATGATTTAAATTTTACATGTTATCTTATGAAGATTCTGAAGCCTCTGATGATGGGAAGACATCCTCTTAAGCTGTAGGTCATGTCTGACAGTGACGTAGCCAGGGAGGATCACCCGGCTCAAGCCCCAACCCCCCTCATTAGTGTTGCGATGTTGAAAGTGGATTCCGCTTACATACAGTATGTTCTATTTGTGATCCTGATGTTAGGACTTTTCTTTTTAGTTCCCGGAGTAAGCCGACCGGATGTTGCAGTTTTACTCCAGATGTACTGTAATTATGTATGTGTGTATGTAGTACTTTATTCCTCGGGAACTACCAGCTAAATTTAAACCAAACTTGATGCGCAAATACCCAATCATCTAAGGAATAAAGATCACTACATGTGATGGCCGAGCTCGGCCGGCGATAGGCTCGGCTCGGCTTGTCTTGTATGTTCTATTTTATTTCTCCGTAACTACTGGCTGAATATCATCGAAATATGGTGCGCAGATAGCCCATTGTCTAAAGAATAAAGATCGCTATACTTTACAAACCGACAGGGCAAAGGACAGGTTCGCCTTTACAACAACACAAGAACTACGAATATATTTTGTTTGACGGAAGGGGAAGGGGCTGAAGTATTTCCTTGGGTGTGAGAATGTGTTCATTTGGCCCTGTACATTATCAGTTATTCGCTTCAAACGCCACATTTCTTACCTTTTTATGCCGGTATATGTAATGACTTCTATAGACTATATTGATTTGCTATATATTACAGGCACGCCACGAAACCTCAAGTCTGAATCCAGCAACAAGATCATAGAGTTTTTTTTTCAAGATATAATTTATCAAATGTCTATCGCCAAACTGAAATCTTCAGTCACCAATGGCGACCTGGCGATCGGAAATTCCAACCTGGTAACCAATTGGTACATGCTTTTGTTTTATATTAGTTAGGCACGAGATCAGGGTTGGAAAAAATACAGTTTTATTTTTTAAAAAGAACAAAACATGTGTTTAAAACATAAAGATGTTCAAAATGTTTTAAACATGTTTTAAAACACAGACAAAAAAACACGTTTTAAACAATTTGAGCAGTTTAAAACACGATTTTTAACATGTTTCAAAATCATGTAATAACTTATTTCTTAGGACTTTTTGCTCTTTACTTGCAACCGACCTTTTCATTTATTTTATCTTGGTCAATAACACTGTGCTGGGTACAGAATATTTCAGTATAGATTAGTAGTTCTCAACTTATTTCTTATCCCGACCCCTTTTTATTACGCCCTCTTGCCAGTGATTCTCATAAGTACTTTCTTGGTTGTAATTAGCTTTTAGGTAGATTTTAAAATCTGCCTACTGTGGAGATTTCACACAATCTATCGCGTTTCGTGGAGGCGGGTGTGATTTTTAGTTGCAAAAATTTTATTACTATTTCAGAACACTCATCCTAATAAAATTATCTTAAAATAATAAATTTTCGAAAAGTAATGATAGTTTGAAGCACACTTCATGTTGTGCTAACTTTAGAATATTTTCTGCAAGCCTATGTAATTGGTTGTTTTTTAAGCCAATAATTCATTGAAGAAAAGCAACAACGAATGCCTGCGATATATTAATTTCAGAACCGCAATTTAGAACCGCAAGAACCCTTTGTTTGTTTTCTGAACACAACACAAAATTTTTTTTCCATGATATTTTTTTTAATTTACCTTTTAATATCAGTTCTACAAGTAGAACAACCTTCGACTATGACACTTTCACGCAAGTTAATTTATAAGCATTTAAACAATACAATGAACGTTAAAAATCAAAGGGAGAAAATGAGACAAAATAAACTGTAGATTACCACATTGCCACGAGAAGTCAAAACATTCACATGAGAAGAAAATAGTCTTCTGAATGGGTAACACTTTTGACAGTTTTCTTTCTCTGGCAGATTTTTTTTTTACAAAAATAAGATAAAATAGAAATGTTTAAAACAAGTCTTAAAAATGCGTGTTTAAAACAAAATATTTAAAACGTATATAAAATTTGATTTAAACAAAACCAATTGTTTAAAACAAGATTTAATCACTTGTTTTAAACATTTTGTTCTAAACAAAGCAAGCCTGCACCAGATTTATATTTCTAGTTGCCATGGTGACCTGGCACTTCGGATTTTTCAACCCCCCATATATATTTGCCAAATATATATGGGAAGTTTTGCAAAATCGATAGTTTAAATCAATTTTCTAAAAGTTCAACAAAAGGATTCACCGAGAACAGATACTTAGGATTTCCAGGGCATTTCCTCATTCACACCACAGGTGTCTAAAGTCATTTTAAAAAATCCATTTCAATTCAAATGTACTGGTAGTTATTGGTGCAACCCCTCAGAAAATCCTCTCTCCAAGCATATATATAATGCTTGTGTGTTGGCCCCCCTTGATGAGTTTCTCGCTACGCCACTGATGTCTGATATGTATTTCATTTATAAACTAAATTGCTTGCAAGCAAATGGAATGTCCTTCCTGCTTCCCTGGGGGTCAGTGTATGTGTAACTTTGGTGTATGTAGCTCCGGGTTCGATCCTTGGTGGGAAGTGAGCTCGAGCTTCAACCACATTGGTCAGTGCAAGTCTGTTGTAAAATAAACATATATGGTGGCTACTGGCAGTGAGCTCCTTCATAACTAAGCGTTTAGCGTACGTGCCTTTGACCTGGGAGACCCGGGTTTGATTCCCGGCGTGAGCTCATGTGGTTCCGATTTCACTTTAATCAGTAGGTCCCGTGTCATAAAGCCTCGCTGCCGAAAAGGACGTTAAACTCCAAATAAACTCAACTATCGGCAGTGTCATCACAATAAGTAAAAGTCTTATCAATAAGCTTATATTGAAAACTTCACTCTGTGATCATTTCTCTTTTTTCTCTTTTTAAATACAGAACAACCAAAGTAATGCTATTCCCAAAGGACATGTCATGTGCCTGGGGGCCTAAGGTGTTTACTGAATCTTAAGTATGAGGAAAAAGAAAACAGACTGAAAAACGTGGAATTTATTTACTAGTATAATGGAGATTCTTTTAAAGCCTACCTTAGACCCCCTGTCGCCAAGGATGTTTAAACGTTATTCAAGCGTAACTCCAAGACCATCAGAATTGAAGAAGATGAAATACAGGTACAAAAGTTAACCGATAAAGAAAAGAGAAACATGGAAATGGTACTCGTCATAACAAAAATATATCTACTTACACAAAAATGTTCTGCAGAATTCAATACGTTTCATATCGCTAAAATCAAGGAACAAAACACTTTGGGTTCGAGAGAGAACTTGTATTCATTGGAAATAGTTTTATCTTAACAATCTCAAGCAGGTACAACATAGGTGGGTATTTCGAGTAACGCTAATCCCTTGACGATTGTAACTACAGTACCAAAATGCAGAATGTTCCAGTGAGTAACGTTGTTCATTGTAACGTAATTCAGAGCGTACCATTTTAAAAGTTACACTGACTAATAACGTTATTAACGTGGAGCAGAAATGGGTTACAAAATTGTAACCGTAACAGATAACGAATTGTAAATATTGCACATTTCGTTAAGTTATCCACCCTTGGATGTAACATCTAAGCGGGATGTCTGTAGCATATGGATAACGTATGCTCCGTGCAGGTTTCTGTAGTAACCATAATGATTCTGTATATTTGTACAATATACCGCTGTCCTCCGAAAAACGGACTTTTCTCAGTGTATTAATTAATAAGAATTTGCGTCCGGTGAAGGGTAATATTAAAATTTCGAAAAAAAATCTATATATATACTACAACAATGAGGAATATCACAGTCGAATCGATAAATGTTAGTAAACAATACAAATCTTTAGAAGGTGGATGTAAAACAGAGCCGTAGCTAAAGATTTCGGCGCCAGGGGCGAAGTAGAATTCGGCGCCCCTACACTCATCTTATCAAGCTTCCTTCCTTCCTTTATTTATTTTGTATTTTTTATTTTTTATTTTTTTACAAATAAGAGAAACAGCATGTTGTTGTTATGCTACGTTGAATTTTTATCATGTTGCTTGCCCAGACCATTGCAAAAGCCAAAAGTGATCATTCCCTATTCTTTTACAAATAAAAGCTTTTTCCAAGAGGCTTATTTTGGACTTTTTGTTAAACTTACAAAACTGCCTTTGCTGTACACAAATCCACTTTGAGAACAATTATGAAAATTTACAACTATTTACGTTTCGTACTCGAGCTCCTCCATGGCTAAGCGGTTAGCGTACGCCCCTTTCGCGCGGGAGACCCGGGTTCGATTCCCGGCGGGAGCTTATGTGGTTCGGACTTAGCGTTAACCAGTAGGTCCACGTCTCATATAGCCTCGCTGCTGAACGGGACGTTAAAACTCCACTCAACGTTTCATACTATATATCAGAAATGAAATTTTAATACGTTAGAAATTATGTGATTTAAAAAATGTTCGAAATGGGTAACAGCATCAATTTTCAGTAATAATTGTAAACTTTTGTAATTTTATGATATTCTGTATGTGAGCACATAAAGAAGATTTTAATTTTGATTATTTTACGGTAAAAAATATTTTGTGAAATGTAAGGGAAGCTCTGAAGGGACCCTCTTTGGGAATTTCTTAATATTGATCGGTGGAGGTAAATAATATTTTTAATGCTTGTACTTGAAATCCAAAATGTAGTTTGGCTACTACATACACTATGTGATCAAAAGTATCCGGACACCCCCAAAACATACGTTTTTCATATTAGGTACATTGTGCAGGATACTCATTATACCTACTGCCAGATACTCATTATCAGCGACCTCAGTAGTCATTAGACATCATGAGAAAGCAAAATGGAGCGCTCCGCGGGACTCACGGACTTCGAACGTGGTCAAGTGATTCGGTGTCACTTGTGTCAGAAGTCTGTACGCGAGATTTCCACACTCCTAAACTCCCTAGGTCCACTGTGTTTGATGTGATAGTGGAGTTGAAACGTAAAGGGACACGTACAGCACAAAAGCGTACAGGCCTTGACTGACAGAGACCGTCGACAGTTGAAGAGAGTTGAAGAGAGAATAGATAGACATCTATCCAGACCACCACACAGGAATTCCAAACTGCATCAGGATCCACTCCAAGTACCATGACAGTTAGGCGTGAGGTGAGAAAAAACTTGGATTTCATGGTCGAGTGGCTGCTCATAAGCCACACATCATGCAGGTAAATACCTCGCTTGATGTAAGGAGAATAAACATTGGACGATTGAACAGTGGAAAAACGTTGCGTGGAGTGACGAATCACGATACACAACGTGGCGATCCGATGGCAGGGTGTGGGTATGGCGAATGCCCGGTAAACGTCATCAGTCAGCATGTATAGTACCAACAGTAAAATTCGGAGGTGGTGATGTTATTGCGTGGTCGTGTTTTTCTTGGAGTGGGCTTGCACCTCTTGTTGGTTTGCGTGGCACTCTCACAGCGCAGGCCTACATTGATGTTTTAAGCACCTTCTTGCTTCCCACTGTTGAAGAGCAATTCGGGGATGGCGATTGCATCTTTCAACACATTCGAGCACCTGTTCATACTGCATGGCCTGTGGCGGAGTAGTTACACGACCACAACACCCTGTGATGGACTGGCCTGCACAGAGTCCTGACTTGAATCTTATAGAACACCTTTGGAATGTTTTGGAATGCCGACTGAGCTAGGCCTCACCAATCTACATCGATACCTATCCTCAGTTCAGCACTCCGTGAAGAATGGGCTGCCATTCCCCAAGAAACCTTCCAGCACCTGATTGAAAGTATGCCTGGAGAGTGGAAGCTGTCATTAGGGCTAAAGGTGGGCCAACACCATATTGAACTCCAGCAGTACCGATGGAGGGCGCTAAGAACATGTAAGTCATTTTCATCCGGGTATCCGGATGCTTTTGATTACATAGTGTATGTTCAAAATAATAACACACACACACACACATACCATATATACATAATGTGTGTAAAGGTAAAGTAAAGTATTTTTTTTATCTTAAAAAGATATTTTAACTTCCAAGCAACTTATTATTATGAGCAAATGTACTATTCAATGTAATGTAGCATGGTGCATTAATATCGTCACTGTTAGAACAAATGCTATGCTTCAAAGATCGTGAAAGAAAACAGGAGAGTGAATTAGTTGCCACCTTTCATATCAGTAAAGTACAACAATACAATTGATATTATTTTTCATTTGGTTATGTTGTACCTCAGATCAAGTGTTAATTCGTTTTCTAAATATTACATTTTAATTATTTTAGATATTCTTTGTAACTTTTAAATAGCTTGTCAAGTCACACTTCGAAATTAAAACTTGGTTTGTTTGTACTTGGAGACGGTTGACTTTCCTTCTTTTACTTGACCCTTTCATTATGGACTAGATTCTACAAGAGCAGCAGATGTGCTGAGTAGAGATGCAAGGGCTCAAAAAAAAACGGCTTTTTTTAAAAAAAAATTCGTTTTTTTCTGCTTCGCTTTTTTGCTTGGGAAATATTGGTCTTTTTTTTCAAAATTCTGCTTTAAATTGATAAATCAGATTTTGTTTCGCTTCTCTATAACACAAAAAGTCATTTAATTAGTGGTTGATGCCGATAATAATATAAAACCTCGAAAATGAACCATGAATTTCGAAAAGATATTTCGTACAATTTTACTTCAACATATTTACATTATGAATTCCTAAGGATTATCCAATGTATATAATAAGATTTTTTTAACCTCCTATATACAAAAGTAAGCAGGGTTGGCAAGAACCATGGCTGTTTTTGAAAATGCCAGAAACCCGTTTTTTGGTGGAAGTTTGAACTAGTTTTTTTTTTTTGGTTTAAACCAGGTTTTTTGGGTTTAGATATTTTGCTTTATGTATTTATATTACATATTGACAGAAATAAGTTTGTTTCGCCTTGGTGTTATTATGGAACAACGGGATTATGCTAGAAGAGGTCACATAAGGTTAAAGAAGTCCGGTCAGTAAATTTCTTAAATTGGGAAACTCCCGCCCTAGCCATCGGGAAGATCCCGTCATTACTGTAAATATAAAACAATAACGGAAAAATCCTATTATTGCTTTGCATGTAAAATTTAAAGGTCAACGTATCATAAATGAGTACGCTAAAACTGAAGTATTAAATTACAAATGTAGTACGTACACCTTGTCTCAAAAAGGTTGAGCGCATTCTTTATTGGTGTTTTGAGGCAAAAATTTTCTAAGTCCAGCTTCGGGTATCTTCGGGAAAAAGTAAGCCAGGTTCGAACCTCCAAGCCAGCCTTTGCAATCGGGAAAAAGTTTGCAGATTTGTTTTTCTTCTTTTAAATATAATAAGACTTGTTACCAAGTGTTTAAAAAAGCAACATTGATTGAAATACTTAATGATACAATATTTCGAAATATATATTTTTTTTAATGTCAGCACGTGCTTGTTTGTCATTTAGCTCTCCATACGTAATGGAACATTTAAATACGTTAAAGAATCTTTCCATATGTAAAAGAATGCTCAAAGTTAAGAAATAGAACATAATTATCGCCTGAGTACTAAAATAAAAGTCAAAGTAGAACAGAAACAGCGTTTGTCATGGATATGAATGTCATAATTATCTTGAGATCCGTTATACATCGCTAGAAGCATAGTTCTAAAAGTCCTTGTGTTAGCTCATTGGCAAGCTGTCGAATTTCAAGTCTTAAGGTTGAGAGTTCGAATCCCGTCTACGTTAGTCCTTTTTTTAAATTATATTTTCCGCAATGCATGAAAAATTATATAAAATAATTACATTAGAATACATAAGTTGTGTATATATAACATAATCATTGCAGAACATAGTAATTATTATGTTTAAAATATAACATCTGAGATAATTTTCACAGTAGGTCGGTATTATATATGAGGATGTAAATACAACTTAAGAAACTCGTTCAATAGCAATAAATAAGTTATGTAGTGTATTTATTTGCATCTATTTGTCATACAGATGTAACTTCTCATTATTCTCATTACAGCATGTCATTTACATTCGTGAAATACAATATATTCCTACGGATATAGAAAGTGTATAAACAGAGTATCCAAAGTCGTATCCTGCTTCAAGACACATAACTTTTCCCGATCCCCTTAACGTCACGGGAAGAAACACAAACTCTCTTTAGAACGGAATGTCGTTACTTAGAGTCTCATTCGAATACGTTGAATATGCTTTTGTATATTCATCTCTCTCTCTCTCTCTCTCTCTTTCGCTTTGTTTATGTGTATGTGTGTGTGTGTTGCGGAATATCCCAAGTTGAATACAACATTTGCCAAGTATATGAGCATCATTGTCATCGAATACCAGAAATTGAAAGTCGTGTTTCTTCAGGTTGGGTTTGCGTGTTCATGTTAGCTCACTGGTAGAGTACGGACTTGCCAATAAAGAGGTCTTGAGTTCAAAACCTACAGCTAATTACCTTTCTTTTGTTAGTAGGATTGCACAGAAATCGGATACAAGGATTGGTTTACTTCTAGAAATATTTTCAGAAGCGTTTAGGTATCCCTAAAAAGGGCTGTTTTCGGGAGTTAAGGCGGGGACATTAATATTGTGTCCAAGACCCTTCTGAATTTATTACACGCTCCATTCTTCTGGGCATGGAATCTATTACATGGGTGACAAATCTATCTCCTTCCACTACCTCCAGCCATGCTTCGGAAACAAGATGCCACAGGTCATCCTGAGTTCTTAGTGGATCTACTTCAGGCCAACTTTCCCTTAGAGTACGCTTCACTTCTGCCCACATATTTTCCATGAGATTGAGGTCTGCTCCACGAGCGGCCAGTCGATTAAATCAATCTCAGGGTGCCCTGCGAACCATTCCTGAATCACACGGGAAGTATGTATTGGCGACTGGTATTGCTGGAACTGAATTACACCATCAGGCTGAAATACTCGTACAGATAGCACCATGATATTACTGATAATGTCTAAGCACTGAGCATTGTCCAGATGTCCTTCAATTCTATGAAGCTGTCCTGCTCCGCGACTGGAAATCCAACCCCAACATAAAACAGATACATGGCCACTGCGATTGCAAGCAGCCACATATCCATGGTCATATCGGGTGCCTCTCGGACGATACACAAAACGGCGTCCCTCCTTTGATGTTGTGAATATGGATTCATCTGAGAAAACTACGTTTTCCCAATTGAGACCCACGTTCGCCTGTGCAAACGCGAGACGGTAAATTTTGTGGTCGTCTGAGAGTTTTTCCTTCACGGCAGCAACACGGCCACGTAACCCAGCATGACGAAGCCTTCGCAGAGCTGTATGCTTTCTACCACGAAAGAGAGAAACTTCCCTTAGCTGTCTAGACGTCCTTAGTGGGTCTAACCGGGCTTCGTTTACTAATCTCGCATCTTGGGCTTCGGTTGACACATGCGGACGACCAGGAGATCGTAAATTATCAGTCTGACCTGTAGCACCATATTTCCGAAGCCATCGCCTTCCTGTAGAGGCCGGGACACCTACTCGCCTGCTAGCTGCAGTTGCAGAATAACCTTCCAATTCCCATAAAGTAATTACTGCTGTACGTCTATCCATAGTTACCAATGTTCTGAGCTGTGAGAAGGAAGCAATAGGTAAAAGCTAGTACCTGACGTGTGATTGGTTACTTGCACGACACGCCTATTGTGGGGAACAGCGTTGCCAGATCTAGCATAATGATGCTAGATCTAGCATAATTTGCATGTCTCTAGCATCTAGCATCTTGCTTTTAGCATCCTGCCCAAATCTAGCACAATTTCAGCAAGTTTATCAGAAAGCCGTAAAACCTGGAGATGAGAAAGAAGTTGGTCGTGGGAAGAAAAAGAACGGCAGAAATGTATCCTCTTCCATTGATTCACACAGTCGGTAAACCATACAGGCAGTCTTATTTTCCGAAGTAAGTTCGAAACGTCTTTGGGATTTTTTGTGGCTCCACACAGGGTTTTCTAATCCTTTAACTCCGAGGCATGGGCGGCGCTATGGGGGCCATTCTCCCCCCAACTTTTTGACAACTTCACCATCTTTATTTCTGACTTCATGATCATATTTATTCCTGAAATGACAGCTCCGAGACCGACCAAAAATCTGCCGCCCCCCCAGCAGACGATTCCCAACTCCCCTTATGCTGCGAAGTAATTTTCTTTCAAAATATGTAAACAAAAACTTTGCATTCATTTATACGATATATACGCCATTGAGTCTGGCAACGACTGCATTAATTTAGCTGAGTTAAAATTTTGGTGCGTGAAGTATTGCATTCTTGCTCTCTGTGTATTTTAAGTTACGTTATCGTATCTCAACTTCGTTTTTTTAAACTCCTGAATTAGTAATTATGAGGATCTAGCATAATTTGACCGAATCTAGCATAAGTTCGATCAGGTTTTGGAATAATTCCGAGCTGTGAGTCTGGCAACGCTGGTGGGGAACGACTTGGTCAACGACTCGCGAAAGAAATCTGAAAATGGTGTGCCGTAATAATAATATCAAAAACAGTTTTTATAAAGGAATATTAATACATACGAAAAGCTGTTTAAAGAATGAATTGTTATACTGACTTTACACGTATAAAAACATATACCATATACCAAACAGATTGAGCGATATGATGATAGCTGTTTTGAGACAAACTCTTTCGAAGTCCAACTTCGGGTACCTTCGGAAAACAGTAAACTAAAGCTGCTGGTTCGAACCTCCAAAGCCAACCTTAGTAATCGGGAAACGATGTACAGATATGTTTTTCCTTCTGTTAAATATAATAAGACATGTTGAAATGGTATTAAGTGTAGAAAAAAGTAACATTTAAATACTTAATGATACAATATTTCGAGATTATGTATTCACACTCTCGTTTCGTCATTGTGATTTCCATACGGAAAGGAGCATTTACGTATGAGCTCAGTTATATTTCAGAAGCAGCTTCCGAAAAGCGGTCATGTTAGCTCAGTGGTACACCACCGAGCGTTTAAATCGTGAGTTCGATACCCGTTCAGGTGAAATTCTTTTATGATATTCTACTTTCCTCAATGCATGAAAATTATGTAAAATAGTTACATTACAATTCATCAGTTGTATATATCAGTTGAATATATATATTCATATCATCAGTTGTATATATCAGTTGAATATATATATTCATATCATTTTCGACATAAGTAATTCTTATCTTTAAAATATAACATCTGAGGTATTGACAGAACGTCGGTGTGTTATGTGTGAATATTGAATACAAATTTAAAAAATCGTGTAATAGCAATAAATAAGTTATGTAATGTATTTATTTGCAGCTACTTTCATCGCAGATAACTTCTCAATATTCGCATTACAGCATTTAGGTAGAGCATATCGAAAATCGGATCGTGGTCCAAGACAAAAAACTAGCTAGCCCCAAACTGTCACGTAAGAAATTCGCGAATCGCAAAAGTAAAGTGAAGAGATTGAGAGCGGCAATTCCTTAATCGCTCTCTCTCAACTCTCTCTTATCTGCATTTATACACATAAAAGTGTATGTATGTATGTTCCAACATAACTCATGTATGCCTAGGGCAGGGTTTCTCAACCTGGGAGTCGTGGCCCCTAGGGGATCGCGAAGATAGGCGGAAGAGATAAATATAGTTAGAATCTAATACCAGAAATTATTTTTAAATATTATTTTTAATTTTGTTCTGATAGGCATACTTTTGTTTTTTATACACACTGTAAAGAACAATAAAAAATAAGTCTACTGAACATTTTCAAAGGGTGTAGAATTCGTGTTACTATTCGGTTCAAAGTCTTGTCGTCGCGAATTGTGTCGAGAAATTTGAAGCTTAAAATATACAAAACGATAATCATGCCTGTTGTTCTGTATGGTTGCGAAACATGGTCGCTTACTTTGAGGGAAGAACATAGACTGAAAGTATTTGAGAACAAGATCCTTAGACGAATATTCGGACCCAAGAGGAACGGGAATGGGGAATGGCGGAAACTTCATAACGAGGAACTACATAATTTATACGGTTTACCCAACATTGTTAGGGTCGTCAAGTCTAGAAGGCTTAGGTGGACAGGTCATGTAGCTAGAATGGAAGAAAGTAGAAACGCTTTCAAAATCTTGACTGGAAGACCAATCGGAAAACGACCATTAGGAAGACCTAGGCGCAGATGGGAGGACAATATTAAGATGGATTTCGCTGAGATACAAATGCAAAGTAGAAACTGGATCCAATTGGATAAGGATAGAAATCAGTGTAGAGCTTTTGTGAACGCGGCATTGAACCTCCGGGTTCCATAGGCCATAGAGTTAGTTAGTTAGTAGAGTTGTTTAAAAATGAATTTAAATCAAAGAGGTATGATATAAAACTAATGAGAACTGTATATAGAAATACTAGAAAAATACACATGCAACAAAACCTGCACATTGAAATACAATTAAAATTAAAACCTAATGAGACACCTAAGCATGGTGTAATTTCACTAGTTCAGCAATGTCCGGTTCAATCTTCATGACGAACATTATCAAGCCATTTTCAACTGATAAGCGATTTCTTATCTTTGTTTTAATGTTTACCATAAAAAACACACTTTCGCACAAATACGATATAGCAAATGGAATTATTACTTTTAAAGCAGCAATCCCCAGACCAGGATATTCTTCTCTCCTCATCAGGCAGAAACTGTCCAAGTCTTCGTTACAAAAAAACAGTTGCAAAGACTTGTCGCATGATCATTCTATTATTTGGTCAAGAAGTTGTGGGCTTAGATCGGATACGTTAATGGCCTCTTCAATGAAGGAGTTTAACATCCATCTTGAACCAGCACCTTCGTCGTTGGGAATATAGTTATTACAGTTACTGTATCCACTGTCAGTGCCGGGCGCCGAAAAAAGGGGCCACACATTTCGGAGGAAATGTGTTACTCATATTAGGAAAGTGCATGTGCACATGTGTAAAATAGAAGGAAAAACGTAATAAAATGTGCTCAAAATTAAGGAAAGGTAGGGTTTATTTTGAAAATGTTATTGAGCTTCGTGCCAACCATGGTGGCGCTTCGTAGCTAGTCTGTCGACGTCACTCATATATACGGTGACATCGTACTATACTCTCGCCCCGGGCGCTGATTTTCCATGGCACTGTTCACTATAAACAAAAAAATGGATTCTACTATTATAGAAATAGGTATGTTAAAAATCCAACGCAAGCTTATTATAAAACAAATTATAAAAGGGTCGCTGGCAAGAGCGTGTGATAAAAGGGGATCGTGATAGGAATTAGATTGAGAACCACTGGCCTAGAGTAATTTTAACCACATTTCTTATAGTTTCGAAAAGAGTGCTGTCGGGTTAGCTGTGGTGAATGGGAGGGGGATACATATAAAAGATTGGTAGAAAATGATCGATATTAGATTCATAGTTTTCGGGGTCGCTTAGATAAATAGTGAGACTTTCAATTTCGCTTAACTCCGATTAAGCTCTCATTAGTAGGGATGGGCACGAACGACTTTTCTTTGAAACTCGACTCGACTCGAAACAGACATCTTTGAGGTCTACTCTTGGACTCGGCGCGAAAAATATCTTCCAACTCGACTCGGATTAGAGTCAAGTCGAACCAAAACGAGCAAAATCCTGTGTGTAGTCCTACCTGGACAATACATAGACAATAATTATTCTATCATCAATTATACTACTATTACTACAAATAATAAGAATAATAATAACAACAATAATAATAATAATAATAATAATAATAATAATAATAATAATAATAATAATAATAATAATTATTATTATTATTATTATTATTATTATTATTATTATTATTATTATTATTATTATGACAACACCGTGTACAAACATGAACAATAGATGGTTAGTAAGGGAATACTAAAAGCTAGTTGACTGCCGACGTCGGTAGTCATGAACTCTACAAGGCAAAGACATCGTTCATTACTCTAAGCTGTAAGCGTCGGTGGACTACAGATGGTCAACTATTGACCTCTCGCCAGAAATTGGTGGCCCCGCAGCGACGATCCGTGGTGGCCCAAGTTCCATTTTGAAAACTTTACTACCAGCAGCAGAGACGCGATGAAATGCCAACGAACCACAAAATTACTCTCCCAAAATATGTCAAAATGCCTATATGTGTGATTTGTTTATGTGTAGGTGAATCAAAAAACACAAAACAAATACCCGGGGTGGACGCAAACTATCAATATTACGATTACTAGGCACGTGTTCTTCTGACTTCCCCACGGAAACGATCACAAAAAGCTTGGTTGTTGAAGGATAAATCATTGACGTCTTAATTTAGCCAATCAGACAAACCCCTACATCTCGAGTTCTAGAAGGTGATACCGTGAACCGTTTCAGATTTATTGCTTCCTGGTGGAGTACTATCCATGAGCAAAATTTGAGCATAATAGCCGACATGCATCTTCGGTGCCTCTTATCTTTAGTACAATTTTAACCAGAGATGGTGTGTCAATGAAAATTTGATCCACGACCCACCATGACCCACTATCACCCACCACCCAAATGCCCCATTGGCCCACTCTGATCCATCAACCATCGTGATCCACTCTGACCCACCACCAACTATGAACCACTCTGAACCATTGTGACCAACTCCGACCCACCAAAACCCATCGACATCAACTCTGACCGATGGCCCGTCCTCCTCTCCATTGGCTAAAGAGGTTACACTTGTAATAAAACAAGACTGTGAAATTATCACTTATCGGAGTTTGAATTTCTACCGTTAATGGCTCAAGCACCTCTCTGTTACAATACTGGTGGGTCTGACCTTTACGATATATAATGGCAAAGTGTTTCTCATCTTCCAAATTAAAATGAATTTAAATTTATCATATATAATTATTTCTTTGTTGCCTTACAGAGACATTTCAGTAGAAAATAGGGTAAAATTTGAAAGTTTCAAATCAAGGAAAAGTAGACCAACGTAAAAAAACAGAGAGAGAGAGAGAGAGAAACTAATTTTCTATATAATTAAGCATGCCGTACTAATTGAAAATGCCCATGTAATTAAGTTTAGAATACAAATTTTATGGCCATTTTTCTCTAACTTTATGGCTTGATTGCCTTATGCTCGGAACGCTCCATATATTAAACACCAGCTTCAGCAATTATAAATAGAAAGCAGTGGGTATAAAATTCAAAAAGAACTTTAATTTGCATTACTCAATTTGTTTCTCAACTAATATCAATCGTTTTCGATTATTTTTACAAATCAACCCACTACCAATTTCCAATATATAGAAAATGCACCCCCGTCCCCCCGCTCATAAAAGATAATTTTAAAAAAATGCCAGGACATATTCTCTTTATTTTTAATAAAGAGTTATATGCTGAATTTCAGCTCTCAGTTGAACGGCTTGTGAGATACTCAATTTTTCGCTCATGTGGTTCGGATTCCACGTTAATCGGAAGGTCCACGTCGCATATAGCCACGCTGCTGAAAGGGACGCTAAACTAAACTCAACTCAACTCAATTTTTCGCAAAAATTCGGACTTCTACTCCCCCTAAGGATATGTATTACAATGAAAGTGACACGCGTATGATAACTTCCCAGTTGGGATTGGAGCCTGATTATATACCAAACGTCAATTTATTTGACTTTGCAATTTGACCGTGATGATTACGCAGACATAGTTACTTTCAATTTTTTATGATACATATCCTTATTTCATATGTTACAGATGATTCAAAAATACTTTTTCAAGCAGTTAGCTCCTCTAGAATCTCACAGGCTGCATCCCAAAATCCAACTCCTACTATCTTATGACAATCCAAAAGTGACTGAACTGTTTTTATTAGGAACAAATGACAAAAGAAAAATGGAGATCTTGAAAGTAAAATGTAGAAAAGCTCGGTGCCCCCAATAACTACATATTTCTCCGCCCCTTCATCCCGAACTTAAAAATAAAACTTAATTCGAATATGGTTAATTAGTGAATTTATTACAGTTAAATTCCACTCACTACATGCTACAGCTACAACTATGTAACAAAAAATAACAACTGTGAAAAATGTTCTGAATTACTATTAGATGTCTTACGCTATTATTAAACATATTAGAATAGTAAAAGAGGATTGTTCGTGAAATAGTATATTTGCTCTTCATTTATAACTTTTTTCATACGGAAAAAAATAAAATATTATTCAAGTTTTAAACTTTGCACTCTGCAAATATGTTGCCCTCTAGGCAATGGGACTAATGTGAAATGTGGACTATTGTGGACTAATGGGAAATGCTGCACTGTTAGCGGCGCTGAAAACTTACGATTCGATTCTAATATCGAATGATTTCGATATCTTTATGTCGCTACGTAACCACCCTGGGTGCTAATGGGAGCTTAGTTGGACTTGAATTGAAAGTAGAACCATTCACCTAAGCGACCACGAAACTATGGATTCGATACTATTATCGACCCGTTTCTAGCATTTTTGATATGTATCCCGACCGTATTCTTTTTCCAGACTGTAAGAAATATAGTTAAAATTGCTCTAGATATATCAGAATTATGTTGAAATACACACATAAATCCACTTTTATATTCTGTATAAATAGAGAGTGAGCGAGCGTGGGAGCGAGAGAGGGCGACTGAAGGCATCACCACTTCCACATTGCAAATGCATATATTAGGAATTGAATTGAAAATCTATGTAAAGACTTTCTGCTGTGGCATGCTTCATAAGGACAATTCCAGGCTGCTCACGTGACCTTTGGGGTTCATGAATTTTTTTGTGAGCGTTCCGACTTTGGATTATCTGTTTATACCTTCTGTTTATGCATCGAATAACTTTTCAAGAACATAAATGACATTCTGTATTATGAATGTTGAGAATTACCCTCTATATGGCAAATAGCTGCAAATAAATACACTACATGATTTATTTATTGCTATTGAACGAGTTTCTTAAGTTGTATTTACATCCTCATATATAATACCGACCTACTGTGAAAATTATCTCAGATGTTATATTTTAAACATAATAATTACTATGTTCTGTAATAATTATGTTATATATACACAACTTATGTATTCTAATGTAATTATTATATATAATTTTTCATGCATTGCGGAAAATATAATTAAAAAAAAGGATTAACCTAAACGGGATTCGAACTCAAAACCTTATGGTTTGAAATCCGACAGCTTGCCAATGAGCTAGCACAATGACTTCTAGAATTATGCTTCTAGCGATGTATAACGGATCTCAAGATAATTATGACATTCATATCCATTACAAACGCTGTTTCTGTTCTACTTTGACTTTTATTTTAGTACTCAGGCGATAATTATGTTCTATTTCTTAACTTTGAGCATTCTTTTACATATGGAAAGATTCTTTAACGTATTTAAATGTTCCATTACGTATGAAGAGCTAAATGACAAACAAGCATGTGCTGACATTAAAAAAAAAGTTTCGAAATATTGTATCATTAAGTATTTCAATCAATGTTGCTTTTTTAAACACTTGGTAACAAGTCTTATTATATTTAAAAGAAGAAAAACAAATCTGCAAACCTTTTTCCCGATTGCAAAGGCTGGCTTGGAGGTTTGAACCTGGCTTACTTTTTCCCGAAGATACCCGAAGCTGGACTTAGAAAATTATTGCCTCAAATCACCAGTAAAGAATGCGCTCAACCTTTTTGAGACAAGTTGTACATTCTTTTGATGAAGTTCAAATTGCTTGATCATGTTTACTAATTCCGTAAGGGAATTCGGGTGGAGATAACCAACAACTTCATATACGATTTCTGGATTTAGCCCGGCCAATAGAATGTCTTTTACGGCACTGTCATTTAAATGTCCATAACAAATTGTATAACTATCCATGGCCTTGCGGACAAATTTCACTGCATTCTCAGATGGAAGTTATAGGCAATTCATAAATGAATCAAGAATAAATGTACGGTATACAGATGTTACTAGCTTATTAAATAAGGAAGAAACTATTCTTAACCAATCATGTAAGCAAGCAAAAGCATTCAGCAATTCGCTATGGAAATTACCTATGGCTTTTCCTATAGCTGCCATGAGAATACTTTCTTCAGGAAAGATTTTTCATTTAGCTATTTTATAAACAGACAATAGCAATTGAAATAACACATAGTCAGGATGACCATCACAAGTAGGAATTTGTTTACATAAATTACTGAAACTGTCCGAAGCAATGTCTGCAGTTTCTTTATCTAAATTTGTATTGAAAGGCATAAATGTATTACCTACACGTAAATAACCAGACACAATTCTTCCAGGTTTAAAGGCCAAAGAACAAACACTTTCGTTTTCATTTTCCTTCGGCTTCAAATCAGCTGATTAGCACGAGACACTGAATGGGTTGTTATCAGCCAAGCCATCTAAAGAACTCGAGTGAACGACCTTTGGCTCTATGTTCACTCACACACTATCAACCAAAATCTGTTCGGTAACGCTGTCCCTACTAAGCAAACAAGTGCTTTCGTCACTCTCTGTTTCTACGAGAGGACTACAAATATCGCCAAAAGACGATTGAGACTGTTCGTCTACATACTGTTAAAATCGTTGAGTTTTACGTCCCACGGTTATGCCGGTTAGGCTAAAGGAGACGGTGATGATGAGTAATGAATGAAATGGTGGAATGAAGAAAGTGGGAGGAAACGGGAGAACCCCGAGAAAACCCACGCATACGGTGCTTGTCCACCAAAAGGTTCACTTGGCCTGGGATCGAACCCGGGACCCCAAGCACCAGAGGTGAACTCTCTACCACTGAGCCACAGCGGCCCCAATACATACTATTAGTATTCATAGTTCTCTATACAAAAATTCCGTGCTAGCCATTAGGAAAACCATTTAATATTAACTGACCTGGATATTTCTGAATGCTCGGGTTCCATTATGAACAACAACTAAACAAAAGTCAACTAACTCAAAGCACTCAAGTTGGATTACGACGGACGCATCTATGACTTTCGTTAATGTAGTATCTCGACTTTGATACGTCAACTTAATCTCATAAATTATCGCCACTATTTTAATAAGAAATTATCGCCACTATTCTGATTAAATAAGAATTAAGAAGTAAGTTAACAACCATTAAATTAACTTATACCAATGTACAGTATGTACACTCCGCATAAAAAAAATGCGACACCTAACGCCGTGCAGTTAGGCCACCCAATATACACCTTCTATTCTCATAATCGTGTCATGTAGAGAGACTCCCTTCCTCTTCTCCTTTCTTCTCTCCCATATTAAAATTAGCTAACAACATGAACGCAATTCTAATTTCAAACTACACATGTATTAGTATTGATAAAATCAAATAACAAAACCGAGACGAAAAAAGATTCATAAGTTAATTTAGGGAGAAACTGAAACACATATAATGAAAAATTAAACCAATGAATGTCTATTTCACAGAGGTTCAGAAACGAGCCAGAGAGAGAGAGAGAGAGAGAGAGAGAGAGAGAATGCGAGAGAAAAAGAAAAGTGAAAGGGAAAACAGATAAAAATGTAGAACTTTAAACTTAGCAAGAAAAGAACCTAATATTATAAAGTTCCGTTACCAAAAATCCAACGGTAATATAGAAACAACGTTTGTTTTATATATTTTTTCAGGACTATTCGAATATATAGAGGATGCTTGAAACATTCATTAAGTCACTTTCAAAAAGGATAGCATACTCAATTTCCAGTAGAACTATAGATTTGACGGGACACATCTAAGATAATGTCAACAGTTTAACACACATGCTTTGTTTCTGCATGGTTCGGTTGTAAATTCGGTACTGTTCATTGGACGTACTGATGCAAACTGCGTTCTATAAAACCCAGTAGGTAGCGTAGGTCATATCTTCAATTTCAGACAACTAATGAAAAGTCGAATAACATAAAATAAAAAGGAAGAAATAAAGAAAGATAAATTTGAATGAGTGCTATTTTACTGGTAAATTTTTATGAGAATATCCTATATTAAAAGTCCAAACCGTATCATAATGCAAAGTTATAAATGTTCAAATGGAAAATTGGATGTTCCTTACTGATGTAGCAGACCTTGCATGTTTCAAATTTCAACGTGCATAACTCACATTGAATTATAAGATGGAAACAAATTTGTGTCGAACTAGTATAAATAAAGTTTTGTTTCCAAATAACCAAAGAGATTACCATTTTCTAGTCTTTTCCGAAGATTTACTTGTACCGAACATCCAGTATCACTTTCATCTCCTTCGAATTTGCATAGAGAGAATGAAGACGCTAGAGCAAAAACGGATCACAGTGTCAGTCGGATGATGTTGGTTAGCTCATGGACCACCACTGGATTGAGGATTCAAACCCATAGTGACCCGGTAATTCGACTGAGACTCGGTAATCCAGATGATAAAAAATATATTTTGCTTATTCCCTTGCGTTTAAACAGTATTTCTTTCAGAGATGACCAGGACTGGAGATGTTATGTCCAGAGCACGAAAAACTTGACGCTGAAGTTGCCAGTTATTACATTCTCCAGACGTCGACTATCGTTCTCTTGCTCCGTTTTAACTTTGGAACACGCTCACGCACTTCATGTACGTGAGAGAAAGGGGGAGAAGTGAAAGATGTAACGATAGGATAAGGAAACACCAAAAAGCAGAGAGTGAGAGAGACGAATAAAAATATGAAACATACTTATCATTACAGTGCATGATAAAGAACGCACACATTGTTTAATCGAATTCTCGCCAGTGATGTTTTGTAAGTTCTCCAACAGAAGATAAATCTCTGTTTGCAGCAATTATTTTATGCGAAAAATTTATACTATCTGGTGGGGAATCAAACCCAGATTTTCTGTTTGAAAGACTGGTACTTTACCACTACACCACCGATTGCTTTACCCAAACTTTGTTAAACAAATGCTCTAATATTTCTTTCTGAGAACGATAACACGGAAAGTGTTTACTGCAGATCAATTAAGTGTTTCGCATGTCCTGGTAAATCCCTTGCCCTTTCCCAACCAACATTCGTAAATCGTCTCTATCATGATAAAGGTGTTTGCTTTCACATTCTTAAGCATTGCACATATAATATGAGAAATCGATTCTTCAATATCACTTTGTAAGAAACGCAAGTTTGGCATGAACAGGATTTGAACCCACGCTGGACACCTTTATTAATCGCAACTCCATTACGTTACCGCTACACTACCATGTCACCTGAAGCTAAAAGCCAAATATTACTTACTTTAGCCTTGATTATTAAAACGATCAAGCTTCTTCCTGTACGTTTATTTGCAACTAAGTGCGCGACGAAATTAATTTATTCGACGACCTAGAAAGAAATTAGTGCCCACTAATAAAGAAAACCACATTCAATCCAGGAAAAATACAGAAATAAAAACATATTATGCAGTAATTTCGCCGTTCAAATTCAAAAGTACGCCAATAATAATAATAATAATAATAATAATAATAATAATAATAATAATAATAATAATAATAATAATAATAATAATAATAATAACCTATATTGTAAAATTGAAAGGAACTGTGACTTATAGTCTCTTCAACCACCCGGCCGATCTCGATCAAATATTAAACATTGATAATGTTGGTAAGTGGGATTATTTTTATCTATTCGTTTTGATGGTGTTACTTAGGGCAAGGGGAGGATGTTAATAAGTCTTGAATCAAACGACCGACGTGGATGAAATTTTTAACATAGATTAAGTTTGTGCAGTGGAATGCTTTAAATCACTTCACTTTCATGGTGGAATGTAGAGATGGGGAGGACGGGGAGATATACAAAAATGAATTAAAATTAAAATTAAAGTAACTATGTTAATGAGTTAATAAGTCTTGAACCACCAAACAGATTTGCATGAAATTTTCAACATGGATGAAGTTCGTGCCTGGAGTGGTTTTCATCATATCACTTTGACGGTAAAGCTTAGGGGAGCGGAGGGTAGGGGAAAGATATATAAAAATAAATAAAACTTAATAAGTCTTGAACCACACGACCTATCTCGATCATTTTTTAACATAGATGAGATTCAGGCCTAGTATGGTTTTCATTATTTCACATTGACGCTAGAAATTAGAGAAGGGAAATGCGAAAGGGATATATATAATTTAATAACTCTTGAACCACCGTACCAATCTCAATAAAATTTTCAACCTAGATGAAGTACAAACCCGATATGGATTTCCTCGGATCATTTTGATGGTGTAATTAATTGAAGGGGGAAGCATAGCAACATTTAAAAGATAACGAAAAATGGCCGATATTAGTATCGAATCTATAATTTTTGGAGTCGCTGAGATGAACAGTGACACATCTGATGCCGTTTAAATCCAAATTCAGCCCGCAACATGGAGGAGGTGAAGACATATAAAGATGATCAAAATAACTAATATGATTGTGGAATTCATAGTTTTCCGGGTGGCTGAGATGAACAATGGCACTGAAGATGCCGTGCTCCGCAGCATGGGAAGGGGAGGGGATATATAAAACTCATTGAAAATAAACGACATCTAAGAGCGCTTTAGTAGTGGTAAAAAGTCACAGAATAACGGAGTATATTATTTTTTTTTCTAAATTTAGCCCAGATGTGCGGCCAATTGATGCTAATAATAATAATAATAATAATAATAATAATAATAATAATAATAATAATAACCTATATTGTAAAATTGAAAGGAACTGTGACTTATAGTCTCTTGAACCACCCGGCCGATCTCGATCAAATATTCAACATTGTTAATGATGGTAAGTGGGATTATTTTTATCTATTCGTTTTGATGGTGTTACTTAGGGCAAGGGGAGGTAAAGCAATCGGTGGTGTAGTGGTAAAGTACCAGACTTCCAAGCAGAAAATGTGGGTTCGATTCCCCCAAGGTAGTATAACTTTCTAGCATAAAATAATGGCTTCAAACAGAGATTTATCTTCTGTTGGAGAACTTACAAAGCATCACTGGTGAGAATTCGAATAAACAGTGTGTGCGTTCTTTATCATACACTGTAATGATAAGTATGTTTCATATTTATATTCGTCTCTCTCTCTCTGTTTCTTGACGTTTCCTTATCCTATCGTTACATCTTCACTTCTCCCCCTTTCTCTCACGTACATGAAGTGCGTGTGCGTGTTCCAAAGTTAAAACGGAGCAAGAGAACGATAGACGTCGTTTGGAGAATGTAGGTAACTGGCAACTTCAGCATCGATTTTTTCGTGCTCTGGACATAACACCTCCAGTCCTGGTCATCTCTGAAAAGAAATATTGTTTAAAAGCAAGGGAATAAGCAAAATATATTTTTATCATCTGGATTACCGAGTCTAAGTCGAATTACTGGGTCACTATGGGTTTGAATCCTCGATCCAGTGGTGGTCCATAAGCTAACCAACGTCATCCGACTGACACTATGATCCGTTTTAGCTCTAGCGTCTTCATTCTCTCTGTGCAAAATACAACGTTATATTCGCAAGAGATGAAAGTAATGCTGGATGTTCGGTAGAGATAAATCTTTGGAAAACACTAGAAAATGGTAACCTCTTTGGTTATTTGAAAACAAAATTTTATTTATACTAGTTCGACACATATTTGTTTCCATCTTATAATTCAATGTGATTTATTGACGTTGAAATTTGAAACATGCAAGGTCTGCTACATCTATAAGGAACATGCAATTTCCCATTTGAAGCTTTGTAACTTTTCATTATGATACGGTTTGGGCTTTTAATATAGGATACTTCTGATAAAAATTTACCAGTAAAATAGCACTCATTCAATTTTATATTCCTTTCTTTCTTCCTTTCTCTTTCTTTTTTTTTTCACTTTGCATTGGTAGTCTGAAATTGAAGATATGACCTACGCTACCTACTGGGTTTATTAGAATGTAGTTTGCGTCAGTACATCCAATGAACAGTACCGAATTTACAACCGAACCATGCAGAAACAAAGCATGCGTGTTGAACTGTTGACACTATCTTAGATGTGTCTGTGAGATCTACAATTCTACTGGAAATTGAGTATTCTATCCTTTATGAAAGAGACTTAATGAATGTTTCAAGCATCCTCTATATATTCGAATAGTCCTGAAAAAATATATAAAACAAACGTTATTTCTATATTACCGTTGGATTTCTGGTAACGGAACTTTATAATGTTAGGTTCTTTTCTTGTTAAGTTTAAAATTCTACATTTTTATCTGTTCTCCCTTTCACTTTTCTTTTTCTCTCGCATTCTCTCTCTCTCTCTCTCTCTCTCTCTCTCTCTCTCTCTGGCTCGTTTCTGAACCTCTGTGAAATAGACATTCATTGGTTTCAATTTTTCATTATGTGTGTTTCAGTTTCTCTCTAAATTAACTTATGAATCTTGTTTCGTCTCGGTTTTGTTATTTGATTTTATCGATAATAATACATGTGTAGTTTGAAATTAGAATTGCGTTCATGCTGTTAGCTAATTTTATTATGGGAGAGAAGAAAGAAGGAGAGGGAGGTGATCTCTCTACCAGATACGAGTATGGGACAAGAAGGTGCATATTGGGTGGCCTGACTGCAAGGCGTTTGGTGTCGCAATTTTTTTATGCGAATTGTACAATAAAATATGTGGTCAAGGATTTTGTGTAACATAGTCTAAGTGGGGGGGGGGGGTTAAAATATTCCCGCAAAAACTAACGTCATTATGCATGTACTGTTGAAGTACATACACACAATTGATATTAAAAATGAAAGAGTAAATGAACCAAAACACTATTGAAATATACAATGAAAAATAACGTATATTTGACCAAGTAAAGAAAATTCATTATGTAAAGTTGAATGAAATTGATGGACAATTTGAAATACGTCAAAATATGTTCTACAACAAAATTAGACTTCAATGGGATAATCTTGGTACTAAGAATGTTAAATTCCAAACTTAACACTTACCAAAGTTTGCCGCATGGAAACATAACCTCTTCCATAACGAGTTTTGCGTTTGTACAATGAATTTATTGTTTTTTATTCCCAAATAAGTAAATAGTGATCTCTAAAACTACTTTAAAGACCATTGATACACAACACGCATTCAAATGAGACTAATATACACCTTATAGCCGTAATCATAATGGATATGAGGAGTTGAATTTAATTTGCCACTCAATATCTTCAAAATCACTAATATATTTAAACCAAACCATTCAAAAGTGTGGTAAATTCTGGAAAAAATTGAACAAAATTCATTTAACAAACGCTAACCGTAAGTTATAATTCGAAGGTAGTAGGACAGTTTATATATATATATATATATATATATATATATATATATATATATATATATATATATATATATATATATATATATATATATATATATAGGATTCAATTTCCTCCGACAACATTCCACTACTTGCCTATCGGTCGATAGTTTAATCCAATTCCAGAATAAAATTATTACAGAAAATTTACGATATGGCGATATACGATAAATAGAATCATATTTTAAATTCTATATTATTTTCCACTGTTTCCCTTTAACTGTGTATATAATTGGTGGAAAATTTAAACGAATACCAATTATTACAATACTTGATCCATAAGAATTTGACTGTTTCCACTTTTCCATCCTTATCGCAATTATATGCGTACGACTACAAACTTCAAACAACCTAGGCTACTAGTACCAATCATTCCCGCTATAAAAATGAGTGGCGCTATTTACGTTACAAATAAACTACCAACGTCTTTTTTCTTTTTCTTTTCAATGAAATTGTTACATCAGAACAGTATTCTTCTTATCTCTTCACACGAATCACTATCTACCTCTTTTGACAGGAGATTTTCTGTATCTGCGTATTTTGAATAAGATGGCTGTGATAATAAATTAACATTGAACTGAGTTCTTTCATGTTCAAACAACTTTTCATGTCTTTGGATAATCTATTTTGTTTATTTTACGTCCATAGTTCCAATTTTACCTATGCCGAACTTTCTTTGGAAGTACAAAAATTTTAGTTCAATGATTGGTATATTTTTGATTTTTCACAGTTGCAGATAATAGGCTCAGGGCACTCACAGACTTTACTATCAGTGACCTTTTGACAATTGCAGTCTAATATAATTTTTCACATACATGTAGAGACATCAAACAGTAACAAAGACTTTCTGTTGAAATTTTCAGCTCGCTTTTTGAATTTTTCCTTATCCCGCTTAAAGGACATCATAATATTACAGTAAACGACATGGTATCTATTTATTAACTGTATAAATCTGTAAGGCGTAACAGTTCGTATGGAAGCTTTATCAAACACAGATTTAACTTGTCGTGCTACAATATTCGAAATTTGAGAAAAACTAATGAACCTGTTGTTTGTTTTCACTGCTAAGTTTTAATATTCATCAAACAATCACTTAAGGAGGTCTTCATAAGTTGGAAGTTTACTCAATGATAGCTTCTTTGGGTTGCCAAATAACGGGCTATTAAACTGGTTGCGAGTAATTTTCTTGGAAACATAAATGAAACGGTGCTTGATATAATCAAATCACTAAAAAAGTTCTAAACAAACACCACAGAAACTATCATGAACAACAACACCGTCAGTCTCGTTACCGGCACAAACTCTTACGTTATGAACAGTGCTCAAGAAAGATGGAACAAGCGCACGTACATGTTCCTTGTACAGTAAGGTACTTCTGGATGGTACAGCCATATGGGAAAAATGAAATGAAATCTTTGAGTTTTACGTCCCACGATTACGCCCGTTAGGCTAGAGGAGACGGTGATTATGAGAAATGAATGAAATGGTGAAATGAAGAAAGTCGGAGGAAACGGGAGAACCCCGAGAAAACGCACGCACACGGTGTTTGTCCACCACAAAGTTCACTTGGCAAAGGCTGTGATCGAAACCGGAACCCCGAACACCAAAGGTGAACGCTCTGCCACTGAGCCACCGCGGCCCCTTACAGCCATATGGAGATTCACGGCTGAAGTGCTCCACCAACTGAGTCCGAAGCATTTGTGGAAAAATATGCAACCAAATTAGCTGTAAAGGAAGGCGGGTGGCATAATCGCCAGGCACAAAAATTCCCGTACACCTGGGCGAAATTCCCACTACCGTCTACAGCATCATTTCTCCAAATGAAATGATCCTTAGAAGTGTAGTTCTTATGGCAAACATATTACTTGATGTTTGCCCTATTTGCGGAGATAAATTGAAACAAAAAAAAAAAAAATTCTAATCCTGTTGCTGTTGGAATGAACACTCTTTCTTTCGTTCATCTAAAATGACTTTGCGGAGTCTGAATAAATATTCTGTCATTTCAGGAGGGTAGGAAGAGCGAATCCCCCACCTTCAGTGTGAAAAGACATACATTTAATCAAATGCTTAGTGAGAGAGAGCCCATTGGTATAGCGCTTTTAGGATTTCAAGTTTAGATCCCAAGCCATCTGATGCCATAGCTGATGACATTTCAGAACAAGAGATGGAAATATGATGAAAGAGAGATAGGTCACATTAGCAAATTAGAATTTGAGAAAAAATGATCGGATAGCATCCATATTTTGTCGAAAAGTTTGATTTGCTAAGAAGACATGTAAAAGCTCACCCAAAACCTGAGAGCATCCCACTACCAATTGTTGCATTCAAGTAGAGAACTCACAAGTAAGTGACCATATGGTTGTCGCGCAAATCAGATGCAGACATACGCCATCTGATTGAGCATGAAAAGATATGGAGAACACAGAAATTTATGGTGCTAAGGGCCATAGGGAGCGGAGCGAGAAAACAGGAAACATTGAATGTCGGCAAAATTGGAGAAAGTCAGGAATAACGGGAAAAGTTAATTTCTTGCAAACAGGGAAAGAAAGTCAACCAAAAAAAAGAAAGAAACTAAACATAACAAAGGCATCAAGGACGAAGAAAGTCATAATCAGGGTTGCCATCCGGACCGCAGTATTGCCAGCGCTGCATAACATTGATATGGAAGATATAGCACAGTATAGCAATTCATGCACAAGGAAAAATATTAGTAACACAAAAGACAATTGAAAAGACTCTGTACACGTGCGTAAAAAGGTTTAACGTAGTCGTGAGTGAATATTACACCCGCGTGAATACAAATGGAGGAAAATAGAGAACAGTACGCACAATTTGTAGTTTAATTGCAGTTGACGTGAAGATCACGAATGAATGCGTGGTCAACACACAAACATTTCTCGCAGTGAGCACAGCGGATGAAAGCAAGCTGGTCACACGCGATTCTGCAGCATTCTTCCGTGAGTCCTTTTTCAAAGCAATATGCGGAAGGTGTTTGAAACTGTCCAGGATGTTCATTGGAGTAGCCAAATTTGAAAAACGCAAAGCATATAATCTTTTGGAATCGCATAGAGGAAAACTGGTAATGAACAAATGACTGAAGGCGGAGAAAGTTATCATGTTGCCACACATTAATACTGGAGAACACTAACGTATCTATGATGAACTTCACCATGTTTTTGAATGGATGAAAGAAGAACACATCAGTAGGTTGTATAAGGCCTGTACAATTCGGAGGAATCAGCTTTTTGTAGAACTGAACACCGTCAGGAACTGTCATGTTGTAAAGAGTGTCATCCTTGTTTGGAGTCCAGGAGTCAACCAAAAGCAAAACACGATCCTTACCCTGAAGATCGGGCCACAAAACGTCTTCCAGGGAGATTTGCAAATCCCGTTTGGTCATATTCGCTGATCTGCTTGCATATGCTTTCACATTGGGGAATGCGCGCTGGAAAGTTACCACTGGGTTTCGAAACGAGAACATACATGTGTGGAAGCAATGTACCGTGCATCTCAATCACCGACATAATCATATAGGAAATGACTATCGTTAAACCTTTTTACGCACGTGTACAGAGTCTTTTCAATTGTCTTTTGTTACTAATATTTTTCCTTGTGCATGAATTGCTATACTGTGCTATACCTTCCATATCAATGCTATGCAGCGCTATCAATACTGCAGTCCGGATGGCAACCCTGATTATGATCTTTCTTCGTCCTTGATGCCTTTGTTATGTTTATTTTCTTTCTTTTGGTTGACTTTTTTTCCCTGTTTGCAAGAAATTAACTTTTCCCGTTTCTTCAATTTTGCCGACATTCAATGTTTCCTGTTTCCTCGCTCCGCTCCGTATGGCCCTTAGCACCTTAAATTTCTGTGTTCTTCATATCTTTTCATGCTCAATCAGATGGCTTATATCTATATCTGATTTGCGCGACAACCATATGGTCCTTTACTTGTCAGTTGAGAGCATCAGATGATTACGGAGGGGAAGAAACATCTTCAGATATGGGAAACAAACAATGAAAAAATCGAACCGCCCTGAACAGGACTCGATCCATGAAACTCACGGTTACCAACCAACGACTCTACTCACTCATCCACGAAGCCACACAGAACGATAGGCAATCATACGTCAGACACAGAATGTTTTTTACTTACAAAACGTTCTTGTAAGGGGGAAAGCTAAGGAAATTCTCCGCCTCTAGTTTTTCTTCCCTGGCACTAACTTAATTACTGTTGTCCCAGCCTGGGAAGAATACCTTCCACCCCTCCATAACCTTTCCTAAAAATTTTCATACATTTATATATAGCCGCACAAAACATTTACCCATGGCTGTTCTGCACAATTATACTTACACAAAACAATTACTTCCAATTCTATTAATTCCAGTACCAAATTAGCAGAAATACTGGGTATGAAATTCTATATCTCGCCAATAGTCTTGCAGATAAAGTCCAAATTCAATTTTTCTATTTGTAACAGAAAAGACCATGCACGCAAATTGCGCCCATGAGATTTGTTTTGCGGAATAGCGGATAGAAATTTACATTGAAAATGGGAAAATCACACGTTTAATTATAACGTAATTTTATTTTTAAGAACGAAAAATTCGAAGGAGAACGAATGTATTCTCTTTGATTTGAAAGAATAAAATTAAGGCTGTATGTGGAAGTGAACAGAGACTGATGGTGTTTAGGAGGAAGGTATGCTACCAAGCAGTGGCGTAGCCAGGAGGTCTGGAACCTCCGGACATTTGCGTAAGTTGTTAAAATAAGGCCCAAAGGTAGAAACATACCGAAGAGACCTCGCGATCCAGTTCGACGTGTCACTCTCGATACTGGCACAAACACATGGATTCATATGGGTGTGCTCATGCGAAATATGTACGCCACATCGCGACCTAGAGGTCGTCCGCGAGGGTGAATCAGTGGTCGCGATGATAAACAAACGAGTTTGTTCTTACATCGATGTTCACGGGAAGCATCGCTGTGGCTGATGTTCTCTTTGGTTCTCCTTGAAGCGCTCCAAGGAATAAAGTCTTCATTTGTTTAAAATGTCGTCTGCAGAGGATTCTGTATGTCTATTCTCGAGAGGTTTTGCTGCCCTGTTAAATTTGATTTTGAAAGACATATTAATAGAACTAGTGAGGAATGTTCCAGCAATGTGGGATAAGAAACACGAAAACATCATAATAGACAAGTTTAAAATAGAGAATGGAAGAAAATAGCAACTGAAATTTGAATATCGGGTAAGTTATTCATATTTATTTGAGAATTATACTGTAATTTATTAGAGAAGAAAAGAAGCTACTCTTAATTATATATATATATATATATATATATATGCTTGAAAACCTCACTCCTCTCCCCTAATTCCGAGATTAATAAAAAAGTGTTTCTTGTAAGTTCATTACTGATATAAGGTAAAGAAATACCCGTAAAGACAGGCACATATCCCTAGGGAGAAAATGTCGGATAATGGAATTGAAGTGACGAAACTTCATTTGCTACAGTTAATACCGTCTCCAAACCGAAACCTGAAGACATACCTGTTTATCCCAAGCACCTGGAGAGATGGCCACCTCTGGCCAAGGAGGGAAACCGCAAATTTTAAGATGCATTGCTAGCCAAGAGTCTAAGTTCTTTACCCTCCAGAAAGTCAGTAAACAAAACAATGGTTACTACTGTGTTAGTTAAGCTTTATTTGGAAGAACCTTCTGCTAAAAACTACTACCAAATAATCACACATAAAGAATAGCTAATATTAAAAAAGGTCCGATACATGTGATATTTGTGAAACATAAGGGAGAGAGAAATGTAGAGAATTTGTCCTGCACATAATAGTGCCCTTCTGTTATAATTTTAAACAAACGAACACTTTCCGTTAGGTTTCTTAGATGAGTAGTCGAGTGCTTGTAGTTTGGTGGAGGGTGGTGTCTGTTTGCTTAAATGTTCTTGCCCTCGTTTGGTGTTGTTTTTGCTGCCTGTGCAATTGCATTGAATTTCTTTTTAAATTTTTCTTCTTGGAACGCTAAGATATTAATTGTGATTATTCAGTGACTTAAGGTTTCCTTACGTCTTAATACGACTCGTATTAACTTCCAGAGTGTAGTAAATGTTCCTAATTATATTTACTTACATGAATGGATACACGGTGAATTTAAGTTTGCATTAGTTGATGTTTTGAGCATAGAACTTGATTTTGCTCGTAAGTTTCTTTATATTAAACTTTCTAATGCGAACTTGTGTGATCGGATCCTCATGGATCGTAATGGTGTTGTGTCATATACTGACGCTGAAGGTACTTATGAACTTTCTTTAGAATCTGCTTTTCACATGTTCAAAATTCATACAGTTCCTCTGGAAATTTCGCATGCACAAAAAAAGGAAGTGTTGGGACAATATGGTGAAATCATTTCTATGAACGAAGAAAAA
The DNA here is from genome assembly GCF_964235325.1 of Thermobia domestica. Taxonomy (NCBI): domain Eukaryota; kingdom Metazoa; phylum Arthropoda; class Insecta; order Zygentoma; family Lepismatidae; genus Thermobia; species Thermobia domestica. The sequence continues at coordinate 214,585,966 of NC_137459.1, read as the reverse complement.
TACACCACAGATCATTATTATCCTGTATGAACTGGTGGGAAACTCTTTAAAAATGATTTTGAAACGGAACATTCCTGCGTATTTTGCAGTCGCAGCAACAGTCCCACTACCGTAGTAGAAGAATTGCCCGGATCTCCGGTACCAGTTTCACTGCCTCACATTGTTGAGACCCATGTGGATACTTCTGTGACATGTTTAAATGTTTCATCTACCAAGAGTACGACTTCACCTAAAGTTCATCCCTTTTCTACAACTACGACTTATTCTGACCCTATGGTACTGGACAGCGTTTCAACCGAACCTACTACCACAGAAGTCAACCGTTCATCTTCTGCATCTCCAGAACAAGGACGCCGAAAACGTAAGAAGCGACATAAACTTGCTAAGTTAATCTTCTCTCAAAACGCTCAATTACAAGATGATATCAGTGTTCCCGAGGATATCAGTGCTATTCAGTAAACTCGCCGATCTTGTGTAAATTGTAAACTACAGTGCCTAGTGAATACTGGATATGGTCTTGTTTTTATAATGAATCTCCTTCTCATCCGTCTTTTACTTTTATGGTCCCTCTTAATAGGGCTTTCATTGTATTTGTTACCGTTTCCGTATGAATATCTCTACCTGTTTGTAGTGAATTTTGCAACAATTAATATAATGGTTTGTGTTCTGCGGTTAGAAAAGCTGCTTTAGTGGATTTTATTTTGGGTCCATTCGCATGACGTCGTGTTTTTACAAGAAGTAAACTTTCCTACTCTTCACTTACCGCATCAGTATATCTATGTGGCTAATGATACTCCTTCTGGTACCGATTGACAATGTATCCTTTCTCTTTTAGGACACGAATGGTCATGGTCATTCTATGGTCCATTGGTCATTTGAAGAAAGACTTATATTTAGATAAGGTCCGTTGTGCGACTCTGTGAGACATTCTGCAGCAATTTGCTTTACTTCAATACCTTGCACTTTTAAACGTGTTTTTCTGTTTTGTTATTGTCGCAACTTAACGGATTTAGAAGCGTGGCCATAGATTTTCTGATGTACGTTATATTATTATGACCAGTTACCCGTTTACACAGGATTATCGTAGAGAGTTGAGATTTGTTCTATCTTCATTTATTTAACAGTAGCTTTCATACAATATGCTACTTGACCCCCGATTCGATTTGCAAATTTTGAGTTGGACCTCGCCCGGGACCCTGTGAGTGCCCGGGAACACAATTTTTTCATGCAAAAGGTGCTGGACTCCCCACACTAATTTGATATGTATTCGCTGAGTTTCCTTACCCGACCGTTTCCGAAAAATCTGACCAAGAATATGACTTTGTAATGTATAGTATGGAGCTCAATTTCTAATTTTTTACGCTTATATCTCCGCAACAGTTGAGATCGAGGATGTATCCCTTTCCGTCTTATGTTCTTTTGGGAAAGGGTATCCAATGGCCATTGTCTAGACTCGAAGTCAGAGTTACACTTGGATACGTCCCATCGTCAGTTTCGATTCCCGGTGGGAGAGCCTTTGAAATATTAAACGTCCTCGATGCACCTTTGTTCGTGTCCCTGTCGTTCAAGGTTACTGGAAATAACTGTACACACCTGTTCACAAAAAGCTGGAAACTCCTTCAGAAACAAAGTACGAAAAAGTGAGCCTAGATCCGTCACAATTCCAGCAGATCTATATACAGGAAATTGCATGTTCCAGCCGTTCTTTATATAGACTCTAGTTGCAAAACGTACTGTCATGCGAACGATTTGAAAATATAAAAACAAAATAAAAACTACTTATTTCTAAGATTAATATTGATTGCACACCTCATGCACAGTTCCAATGTGCAAAGCCAACCATTCTCCTAAGTAGAAATTGCAGAAAAAACAGAAAATTGATATGTATACCAGTGCTGGAGCGATTCTATTATCAATATTATAACACAATATCTTGTAAGTTGCGTGTGTTGTCAAGCGAGTTTAGTACTGGTACTGACGTTTCTGAAACGAAGGGCGCCGGTTCGAGCCTCCGTGCGGAAAGTCAAACTTTTCCTTCCTTTTTCAAAAAAAAAAAAATTATAAATATAAATTTCTACTGTAAAGTGATTGGAAACACATTATCCGGCAAACTGTCACTTTCCAAATTCCTGTCACATTTACTAGTCCGCCATGTCCATAATTCATATACGAAAACGCTAAAAATAAAAAATGTTAAAACAGTTGAATACCTAAATCACACATCCAAAATGAAAATTATTCATATATATATTTCGGGGGGTTCTGCTAACGTCATTCTTGGAAATGTGAACATTCTACAAGATATTTCATTCACTTTAAATATTTTGTTTGAATAAACATAAAGTTTCGGGGGGGGGGATCAAGCCCGGAAGTTCCTTAAAATACACACACACACACACACACACACACCTAATAATCTGGATTCTTATAAAGCAATTTGAACAATTGTTTAGAAAATATGTACTGCTTAAAATCGGATTAATTCGCAATGCCAGTAATCTGTAATATCTTACATTTTTATTTATTTACATTGAATCTGTACTTGTTTTATACTGTATAGCATGAATATTAGCTGCTACATAAGGAACAATTTTCTATAATTGAATTTAAATAGGAAATCGATATAGTTATTATAAGAAGAAACTTGTGAAAATGAAGTGTATAATAATGGTTGTATCTGAAATAGATGTTGCGTAATGATGTAATTGGTTACCCCGCCAGCTTTGGACTACTGGACTCTTCAAACTGTCCATCCTTATGTATGCGCAAAGTCTAGTCGAGACAGAATTTTCCTGACAAAATTCGAGTCGAGACACAGCTCTTCGAATAGAAGAATATACATTTTTCGAGTCGAGACATCACTTTTACAGTATATTGTCGAGACGAGACGGCCTCAAATCTTGTCTCTTGCGCATCCCTATCTATCCTACCTAGATAAAATCAATTTTGGATCTGAATACTCAATTTCTTTTAACGATAATTGTAATCCACGACACAGATTGAAGTAAGATATTGGTTTGAACTGCTTTATTACCCACTTAACTTTCGTGCACTGCAATTATATCTAAGTTTGGCATAAGGATTTATTATTATTAGGATATAAACACTGAAGAATATATATTAACACACAATGAGGAAGAACTCAATGCTCGTAGTAATTAACAAATTGGTTGCATGTTTATTTAAAATTAACTCTCTTGAAATCTAAATCAGCTTATTAGAAAGAAAAACAAGAGAACCGTTTGGTAATTTGGACATATTATGAGAGATAGAGGAATGTGTATTTAATCGAATAGAATATATGAAACTAAATGGAATATCATGTGGAACCGAACTTGAAAGAGGATAGGATGTGTAAATGGAAAATGAAAGAAAAAAATGGTTAACAGCAGTAATCAGTACTTACAACAGATGAGTGAAATCTACCCCCCAATAAAGTTCGACAATTCGGAAGCATAAGGGCGTCACATATCCTTCGTTTCCTGACAAAATTAAAAATGGATTTTGTATATTGTTTGTCTATACCCCTTCAATATAGTTAGCAAAGATACCAAGTACGATCGACTGACTAGAAGTCACGTGAGTGAAATTTATTTAGGAAGTTCCGATACAGCATTCACCGAAGTGACGCAGACGTGGTGTTGAAGCTTCTGGTAGGTCCTATTTCGTAATGGATTTTAGGTCAGTGAGATATATTTATACGTATCAGAAAGCTCTTTAACTCCGTACTAAAGGCGTGTCGTATTATTTATTCAAATCGTCAGGTATTCGGACAACCATGAGCCCAATTCGTTTTGCTTCACTGCTCAGAAGTTTAACTTGGAATAAATTCTTACTTTTCCACTGAAACACAAACTGTTTTAATGCTCATTTTATTATGGGTGAAATGTATAATTCTGCAAGTAATAAAAAAAATCATGTCATCTCCTAAATTCAATCCCTCGTCCTTTGGCATAGCAGTGCGACACGTAGACAACTAGACTATTTGCTGTTGTGTAGCAGCTTGCAGGAAAATCGGTTTGAACTGCACGAAGGAAATTGAGGGCATTGATTATAGCTGGATTGAGGCAAATATCATTTGCCCCCATGTATACATAATTTCGAAATACTTTATCCTTAAGTATTACAATGATGAATTGTTTCTACAGTATAGTTAATAATGGATCAACACATCTTATTACACTTAAAAGAGGAACATGCAGATTTAGAGAATGTTTACGATTGTTAACGTTGGATTGTGGGTTTGAACCAGTGTTGGGAAAAATCAATTGAAATCAATTGCAATTGATCAATCAATTGAAAGTAATTGCTCTGAAAATCAATTGCAATTGATTTCAATTGCAATTGATTTCGATTAGTAATTGACAATTGACTTCAATTGCAATTGAATTCAATCATAAAATTTGCAATTACATTTCTGTCAATTGTTAATTGTTAATTGGTCATCAGGCAATTCAAATTTTTAATTGTTAATTGTCAATTGCAAAGGATGCAATTGAAACATTTAATTGTTAATTGCAATTGACAATTGAAACTTGTAATTGTTAATTGTAATTATTAATTGCAATTGAAGTCAGCAATTAAAACTGAAGATAAGAAGATATGTGTATATTGTGTTGTCCACTTGTTACTGTTTTACATATTTCAAAAAAGCTACTTATAAGAAATACTGAATAACTACCATCCCTTCGCCCCCTGGGAAGAAAACCGTGAAACTAAGCATTTTAAAAATATGTTTATAATTCTATCCCCCTCGAAAGAACTCTATATGTCCGTCATGCATACAATAGGGATGGACACGAGCGAGTTCGAGCGAGTTTTCTTTAAAACTCGACTCGACTCGACTCGAAGCAGGCATCTTTGAGCTCGACTCGAGAGCTCGGCTCGAAAAATTTCCCCCAACTCGACTCAATTCGCATCGAGTTTCCAGTCGAGTCGAGCCAAAACGAGCCAATTCGAGCTAAATCCTTTGTGTAGTTCCAAGTACTACTCTCTTCAAGTATCTTACAAAGACAATATAATTATCAATGATACTACTACTGCTACTCCTATAATTAATTATTATTATAACACCGTATAAATATGGAATATAGGCGGTTTGTATCTGAATACTAAAATTTAGTTGACTGCCGATCTCGGTCGTCAAGAAATCTTCAGGAGGCAAGGACATCGGTAACGAGGTTCTAGGTTTGAGTTCAGGAGGAGCAAGTATTCGGGCTCGAACCAAAAATTGCTAAAAGTTATGGGACTCCAGCCAAACATGTTCAAAACTGCTCGACCCGGGTTTAGAGTTGTTAACGACTCAAGCGGCTCTCTCACAGCTCATTAACTTATCGAAACGAACAGAGAAGTGAGCCGAGCCAACAGCCCATCCAACCGAGCCAGCTCGAGACGGTGGCTCACACGAGCTGAACCGAACCGAGCTGATTGCTTACCCCAACCGAGCCGGTTCGAGCCATCAGCTCAGTTGAGCTGACTCGAACCCAGCCTATGGACTCGTTTCAACGGAGCTGGTTCGAGCTATTGGCTACAATCGAGCCGAGTCGATTACTTGTCCCTACCGAGCCGGCTCAAGCCATCGGCTCAATTGAGCCCAGTCAATGGGTCATCCCAACCAAGCCAGCTCAAGCTGTTCACTCAGTTGAACCGAGCCGAGGCGGTTGACATCACTATCCCGGTTGGGCTTCTACTTTGGATAAAGAAAATTAGACCTTGCAGTTCTCAGCCTTGATTGAACTACAGTATATTGGTGCTCACGGCGTCATTAACTTGTTCCGCCACCAACGAATTTCAAGGTACTTTGTTTTGCATCTTTCGTGCGTGTTTTGTGCCGCTTTGTGAGCCTATTCCCACATTTTGTGCGTCACCGAAAGTGGATCAAAATGGGCCTACCAATATGGCGGAACAAGTTATTGCTTTTCCGTCACCAAAGAATTTCGAGGTCGCTTCTTTGGCATCGTTTAGTGCCAGTTTTTTGCTGTTTTGAGCGCGTATTTTCACGTTTTGTGCGTCACTGGAAGTGGGTCAAAATGGGCCTCGAAGGTGGAATGAAAATGACCCACTGCTTCGCCACTACCGAATTTCGAGGTCCTTCCTTTCGCATCGACTAGTGAATTTTCGTGCCGTTTCGTGCCCCTATTTCCACGTTTTGTGCGTCACCGGAAGTGGGTCAAAATGGACTTCCAAGATGGGACGAAAATGACCAAGAGTTCCGCCACTATCGAATTTCGAGTTCGTTAATTTCACATCGCGTACCCTTTAGTGCGCCTATTTCGACGTTGTGTGCTTCACTGGAAGAGGGTCAAAATAGGCCTCGAAGGTAGGACGAAAATGACCCACTGCTCCGCCACAACCGAATTTCGAGATCCTTCCTTTCGCATCGACTAGTGAATTTTCGTGCCGTTTTGTGCCGTTTCCTGCCCCAATTTCCACGTTTTGTGCGTCACCGGACGTGGGTCAAAATGGGCTTCCAAGATGGGACGAAAATGACCAAAAGTTCCGCCACTATCGAGTTTGGAGGTCGTTTCTTTCGCATCGTATAGTGTCTGTTTTGTACCGTTTTGTGCCCCTATTTCCACTTTAGTGCTACAACAAAAATGGGTCAAAATGGCCAACAAGTATAGCGGAATAACTTAATGCTGTTCCGTCACCATCGAATGTCGATGTCGTTTTCTTCACATTTTTTATGCATGATTTGTGCCGCTTTGTGCATCAGTGGAAGTGGGTCAAAATGGTCCTTGAATGTGGGATGAATATGTCTTTTTCTGCCATATTTGTAGGTCCTCTTTGACCCACTTTCTGTGGCGCACAAAACGTGAAAATATGCGCAGAAGCGGTACAAGACATGCACTAAACAATGCGAAAGAAACGACCTCGAAATTCGATACTGGTGGGGGAGGGTCCTTTTTCTTCCCACCTTGAATGCCCAGTTTGACCCACTACCATTGATTCATAAAACGTGGAAATAGGCTTAGAAAACGATAGAAAACACGACAAGACGATGTGTAGGAAACGACCTCGAAATCGTTCCTGACGGAACAGCATTAACTTGTTCCACCATATTTGTAGGATAACATTGACCTATTTCTGGTGACGCACAACACGTGGAAATAAGCTCACAAAAGGACACAAAAATGGAGCTTAATTACATGGAAATTTTAAGTTTGTACGGTACGCTTAATTATACGGAAAATTTTATACATTTTTCCTTTATGTTGGTCTGCTTTACGTGATTTGAGACTTTCAATTTTATTCTTTTTCCAACTGAGAAGTATCTATAATTCAACAAGGAAATAATTATCATTGATAATTATAATAATTATCTATATAATTGAATTCATTGTAATTTGGTCCATGACAAACACTTTACCATTTTGTACTAGCTGTTATGCCCGTTCTTCGCACGGATCAGATAAAATATCAATGCAAACAAACTGAAGAATGGGAGAACAATTAAGAAACATTTCTAAAATTGGATATATTTTGTGTGAATATATATCCAACAACGTACATGTGTTTTCATTGGGAAGGCCGATGGGAGCTGAATTTGAACGTAAAAACTATCGGCGGTGTGACTGTACATCTGAGCAACCCCGATAAATATGGATTCGACACAAATATTGGTCATTTTCTACTACTTTTACATGTGCCGGTGAACGCCCCCTCAGACCTCCTTGGTTCCAATTGTGAAAAAAAAATCTTCTCTGGCCCCCAGCCGATACCGCGAAAACTATGAATGTGACACTAACATCTGCCATTTTCTACTACTTTTTAGATATCCCGGTAAAAGTCCCTATGATCCTCCGGTTCCAATTAAAAAAAACGCCTTTGGCCCGCAGCCGATGGGGGCTGCATTTAGAAGTCAACGCCTGTGGAAGTATCACCAGCAAAAACTATGGATTTGACACTAACATAGGTCATTTTCCATTATTTTTACATGCCTCGCAATTCTCCACCCCCGGTGACTCCCGGCCCGCATATAATAGTGGCTAAATATGAAAATCATCGCTAATGAAAGTATCACCATTGATCTCAGCGACCGTGAAAACTACGTATTTGACACTAATATCGGTCAATGTTGATTTTTTTTACATGTCTCTTGATCCCCTTTATAATGCCTCCGTTCCTTAGCTAATGGGAGCTACATGTGAAAGTAAACGCGGTCTTGAGTTTCACCATTGAGCTCGCGACCCCAAAAATTATTAATTTGACATTAATATCGGTCATTTTCGATTATTTTTACATGTCTCGGAATTCCCCCCTCTGGTGACCTAAGGCACGTATACAACAGTGGATGAATTTGAAAGTCATCGCTAATGGTAGTGTCACCATTGATCTCAGCGACCGCAAAAACTATGGATTTGACACTAATATCGCTCATTTTGGATTACTTTTACGTTTCAATATCCCTCCCCCTCCCCGTTGACCTCCGGCCCTCAGCCGAATAGGGTGAATTTGGAAGTTAATGCTATCGGAGTTTCACCATTGATATCAGCGACCACGAAAACTATGAAATTGACACTAATATCGGCCATTTACTACTACTTTTACATGTCCCGGTAAACGCCCCCCTGAGACCCCCTGGTTTGAATTTTGTCAAAAACGCTTTTCCTTGGTGTGGACCTAGACCAAGGTACCCGTGACCAAAATTTGATTACTCTTGGTCAACTTGTCTGGTCCCTAGGCCGGTCCCGGAAAACGTCCCTCTGAGCCCCCTTAGTTCGAAATTTGAAAAAAAAAACTCTTCGTCTTGATCTGGGGCCTAGACCAAGCTACCCGTGACCAAATTTTGAAAAGTTTCGGTCCACTCGTCTGGTCCACAGGCCGCACAAAGATAGGCAGACAGATACAAACAAACTCATTATTTTATTTATATTACAAAGGTCAGATCCGCCGTTATTGTAATAGAGCGGTGCTTGAGCGATTGAACGTAGAAATTCAAACTCCGATGAGTGATAATTTCATAGGCTTGTTTTATTACAAGTTTAAACTCTTTAGTCAGTAGAGAAGAGGGCGCGAATCATGGGTCAGAGTTAATGACAATGGGTTTTGGTGGGTCTGTGTGTCACAGTGGCTGAGAGTGGTTCATGGTGGGTGGTGGGTCAGATTGGGTCACGGTGGGTCGTGGGTCACGATGGGTGGTGAGTCAATAGGTCATTGCTAAAGTTTTCATTGTCCCATGCCCTCTCTGAACTACAGTGTTGAAAATTAATCAGTGAAAATCAATTGCAATTGATCAATCAATTGAAAGTAATTGCTGTGGAAATCAATTGCAATTGAATTAATTGCCAATTTATTTCAATTGCAATTGAATGACTGAATTCAATTGCAATTACTTTTCACTGCAATTACTTTCAATCAATTGATTAATTGCAATTGATTCTCCATTATTAATGGCCAACTGCAATTAACAATTAACCATTACTTACTTCAATTGTTAATTGCAATTAACAATTAAATTTACAGATTAATTGTTAATTGTTAATTCAATTGAAATTTGCCCAACACTGGTTTGAACCTATCACTTTTGATTTACTGATACTCGATACTCGAAGTTGAACTTACGAAATGTTTGCCTCAAAAGACCAATATTACACAGTCCAAGTTCAAAAACTAGTTCTTATAGCAACTATAGTGATTTTATAATTAAATTTAATTTAGAGTTACCCCGTGCCGTAAGAGTCGGTGGACCATCGATGGGTAACTAGCGACCTCTCGCCAAAAAGTGATGACCCCACTGCAACGATCCGCGGTGGCCCCACTTCCGTTTTGAAAATTATACCACCAGTGGGCCACCGGTGGCAGAGACGCGACTAAATGCCAATGAATTACAAAATTACTCCACCAAAATATGTTAAATAGCCTATATGTGATTCATTTACATTGAGATAAGTCTAAAAGAGCACTTACAAACTAAACAGAAAGTTCTCCAAGAATGGCACGAAACAGCAACCTTGTGATGTAGAAGCATAGGATACTCTTGACCCCGGAGCTCACATTAGGAACATTCGTCAGGAAAAACAAATATATAATAAGAAACGCATGCACATGACTGGCGTTAAGTCGTTTCGGTCTCTTCGCCGATTCTCCACGACGAATCGAAAGACGGACTAAGAGAAGTCATCGCCGCTACGTGGTGGTAACTGCAACACCCCTACTCTAGATGTATATTTTCACTCGACGAAATCCTGCAGCCAGGGACACACTAGCGGCAATCTTTCGATGCGTCACTATATCGACGTTCGACATTTACAGGCAAGTGGGCAACTAGATATTGGCGACGTTAACGGCATGGGATCAAGTTTCATCTCACAAATGTGATAAATTTTTACTCCTCTCCTTCTGTTAGGATACACATCTTAATAAAAATGGATTGACAACAAGCCAGTCCTCGCATGGCACGTTAAAATTTTCTAGGAGCGGTTATCTTCATGGTTGCTATATATTATGTTTGGTATTTCTGTTTGTATACATTTCGTGAGTAAGGGGGCGGCTCACCCTGCCCCATTCGGGTACCCATGAGTCAGAGGTAGGTGAAACTGTTAACTAATAAAAATCATTTTAAACAGTTAAGCCATTTCTTGTTCTGATAGACGACGTCTTTTTCATTTATATCCTATGTAGATAGATAAAAATTAATTGCATTATTACTGTCTTATTTATTTAATTTTTACCATATATTTTCTAAACGTATAAGTCCTTTAGGCTAAAGAAGACGGGCGATTCATGCAAATAAATTCTAGTTCAAGTAAAATTTTAATGGACCCTTAACGGGAATTGAACCCGCGACTATAAGACCCAACAACGAACGCCTTGCAAAGTTGTATGTTATTTTTGTTCGTTTCAAAAAGTTTTTCGTATTTCTTTTATGATGATATAAGCTAATAATCTTCGGCAAAGTTTATATTAATAACATTAGTTGTTCTTAAAAATTTGGTTCACAAGTTTGTTTCTTCCCCACACGAAACTACAGATATGACAGATTTAATTCTCATACTCTGCATTTGTTTCAAAGCAGTCGCCATTACCTGGTCAAATACTTATGTCCACCACGATACATTTGCCTTTTTTCACTATGAAGTACACTTGCAAACAAAATAAAAACAATATATGTTGTTAGGGACCCTCTCAAGACAAAACTGGCAAAAAATTGTGGTTGTCCCAGTTAGTCTTCCACTATTTTTTTGAAAATTTCAAAAAAATTTACTTCAATTTTCAACCCCAAAAAATTTCAAAAACGGATTTTCCGACTTTTCTCTTGGAAACACCTAACATATTTTTTCATGAAAATCGGTGGAGCCGTTCAGGATATAAAATAATTTCAATTTTCCTTCCTCCCTCCTAAAACCCCTCCAAAAGAGCTTGGGGGGATGAAAATTTTGGAAGCTCAGTTTTCCATAAATGTTAATCGACACTGTAAATTTGGTGCAGATATGCTGGGAGGCAGTTTTCACATGCTTATTCCGCTAGGCCCTTTACTACAATGACGGACTGATCAAATTATTTGAAACTATGTGGGTAATATTGTTTGGAGCCGACTGTCCAACAACTTTTCTACAAAGAAAACATGGGCAAATAAATGACATTAAAAAACTTTTATGTCATTTTCACTTTATTGGTCAGATCACTGGACAGGAGGCCAGTAATAGTCCACTCAGAAGTTTGACATGCCTGGTAATTGAACTCCGCTTGCACACTATCGTTGTTGATTACAATACTTCTGAATCCTGCATTGTTATTTTTCTACATGGGACTGACGGATTTCTACATTACGTTGCGCTGAAGCTATTTTCAGGAATGATGTCTTCTTGTTGAGGAAAAAATTCAAGCTACACTACTTTGGATTCGAAGCTGAGTGCGCCGAACAGGAGTCACGTGGTTTAACCACTACACTACATACATGTTGTGTTATGTTGCGAGAAGCTTCGTTGCTCTATTATGAACTTACGAAGCTTTTTCTCCGTGTTTTGTATATTGTGATTGATGAAAGTTCTGTTTTTTTACTACTGTTTCGTAATAATTGAATAAGAACGCTACGAAGTAGTTGTTTCGTAGGTGTATTTTTAGAGGCGATTCTTAAGTTCGGAAGGTGCTGGGTTCGATTCTGGATGTGGGTCTTTCTGTAGTTTTTTCTAATTGGTTCTGACATTGTTCATGTTCGTGAGGAAAAAAATATTATACGTGTCCACGTGTCCACTTGAATTGGAATTTGGAGGCAACAAGTAATGTGATTATGTTTGTGGAAAGGTAGTACGATATTTTTAACAAATTATAACGATTCTAAATTAAATGTGTCGCGGAGTGTCGTAATGGCGTATTGGAAAACTACTTGCTTTCCACGCAACAGTCCCACGTTCGAGTTTCTATTATTTTATCCTTTTTGCAGTTGAGTTGTGAAATTTCACTTGATTTTACTGTGATGCGCATTTCTCTCTCATGAAATTCAATGGAGACATTTATTAGGAAGTACGATCACTGATAGTGTTTTTTTTTTTTTTTTTTTTTTTTTTTGAGAAACGAGACATAACCTAAGTTGCGAATACACAGACCTTGAATCACATAATACTTAATGTAAAATGAAATCTTGCAGGTTTACGACCCACGATTATGCCAAGTGGCTAAGGGAGAGAGTGATGAAGAAAATATTGAAACGATGGAATCAAAGGGGTGAGAGGAAACGCTAGAACCAAAAGAAAACCCACCACTCCGTGTTTGTCTACTACAGTGGCGCGAGATGGGATCGAACTAAAAACCACACTTACAAGAGGTGATTTTGGGGGTTGCTGGCTAAACGTTCAATTGAGGGGTTCCGGGGTTCCCCCCGGATAAATTTTGAATAAATCCGCAATCTTGGGGTACATTTATACCTAAGAGACCTCGCGATCGATTTCGAGGTTTAAGTAGTGGTCGCTACCTCGATGTCTAGGTCTAGATGGATGTAGGGCGCATATAACGAGGAGGTAGCACCCCCGTTGTAAGTCTTCAGTTTGAGGAGAAACATTGCTGTATCACGTCTGAAATTATTGCTTAAAACTCATTGCAAACAAGAGTTTGTACTTGAAAGGACCAAGCAGTTTATAGATAGGGATTAACGCGAGACGAGACATGTGAAATGCTAAAATCTCCTCTCTTGTTTCGCAAAAATATTTGAGTTTCATCTCTTGTCCATCCCTATCAATAAATAAAAGACTTTTACATTTTTTCAACTTTCTGTGAAGAAATGCCCTCATTCAGCACTCAGGCAGGAAATCATTTCCCAGTAAAATAAGAATAAAAGAAACAGGCATGTCTTCAGATTTCGGCTTGGAGGCGGTATTAACTGTAGCAAATGAAGTTTCGTCACGGTGGCTCAATGGTAGAGCGTTCACCTCTGGTGCTTGGGGTCTCGGGTTCGATCCCAGCCCCCGCCAAGTGAACTTTGTGGTGGATAAACCCCGTAGGCGTGGTTTTTTTCGGAGTTCTCCCGTTTCCTCCCTCTTTCTTCATTCCACCATTTCATTCATTACTCATCATCACCGTCTCCTTTAGCCTAACCGGCATAACCGTGGGACGTAAAACTCACAGATTTCATTTCATTTTTTCCATTATCCGACATTTTCTCCTATGGATATGTGCTTGTCTTTACGGGTATTTCTTTACCTTATATCAGTAACAAATTTAGAAGAAGCCATTTTTTATTAATCTCGCAATTGGGGGAGAGAAGTGGAGTTTTTAAATGTAGATATAATTAACAGTGTTTTTTTTTTTTTTTTTTTTTTTTTTTTTTTAGAAATCTCACAATTTACGAACTTCAGCCCAAAAGCCCCCTTCCTGTAAACGCTACTGCCTTATATAATAATAAGCTACAGTGTAATTCTAAAATAAATATGAATATCTTACCTGACAATCACACTTTAGTTGTTAATTTTCTTCAATTCCCAATTTTAAACGTGTCTATTATCAATGTTGTTTGTGTTTCATATCCAATATTGCTGGGAAATTCCTCACTAGTTCTATTAATTAGTAAGAGTATAAGACTTCTCGAGTATACACATACAGAATCCTCTGCAGACGAAATTTTCAACGAATGAAGACTTTATTCCATGCAGCGCTTGAGGGAGAACTAAAGAGAACATGACGCACAGCGACGCTCCGCTGAACATTGATGTAAAAAAATACTCGGTTGTTTACCATCACGACCACTAATTCACCCTCGCAGTCGACCTCTAGGTCGCGATGTAGCGTACATTTTCGGGATAAGCATACCCATTTGAATCCATGTGTTTGTAACAGTATCGAGGGTGCGACCGCGACAGTAGGGTGTTGTCACTTGAGCGTGTTTTTTTTCCTACTGCGCATGCGCAAACCCTTGACGCTGATTGGCTGGCGCAGGTCACGTGACCCCGCCCCTTGGCCACGCTCCTCGACGCTGATTGGCTGGCCACGCCCCCGGCCGCGCCCCTTCACGCTGATTGGCTGGCGTCGGCCACGCTCTTTTATGACCTCCATTTTAGGAGTATCTACTGCGCTGACTGGCTGGCGCGGGACCCCCGCCGATTGGCTGGCGCAGGACCCTCCCGCCCCCTTAACGCTGATTGGCTGGCGTCGGACCCCGCCCCCCTTGACGCTGATTGGTCGGTCGGCGCCAGACCCCGCGTACATCAGATTCGTTCCCTTTTATGAGCACTTTACGAAAACATAGCAGATCGATAACACATTCTCCATCCGCCTATTTAACATAGCACATATTACATAAGACTCGTTCCCTTTTATGAGCACTTTTAACATAGCAGAAATTACACAGAGACTACGAACACATAACATAGCACATATTACATAAGACTATATAGCATAGCAGGGGTGCACTCGTTCCCTTTTATGAGCACTTTTAACATAGCAGAAATTAGACAGAGACTACGAACACATAACATAGCACATATATCATAAGACTATCTAACATAGCAGGGGTGCACTCGTTCCCTTTTATGAGCACTTTTTTTCAACATAACAGAGAATGGAGACCAATTTTTGACCTACTGCGCATATGCGCAAAACTGTTCCGATTCCGCCGGAGCAGAACTGCCGTTCTCTATATCAATGGTACCAGAACACACACACACACAGAAGACCGCAGACTGTTTCGGTTCAGGGACAGATTACGGCTATGCGCAGAAACATAAAATAAGACATAACACCCCCGTTCTCTTTTACGAGCACTTTATAGCAACATAATAGAGCAGAGAATAAAAAAATAACAAGACACTCACACACATACACACAGCAGACCGCAGACTGTTCCAGTTCAGGAGCAGATTACGGCTATGCGCAGAAACATAAAATAAGACATAACACCCCCGTTCTCTTTTACGAGCACTTTATAGCAACATAATAGAGCAGAGAATAAAAAAATAACAACACACACACACACACACACACACTTGATTGCTTATGCGCAGTAAAATTAAATTTCCAATTAATTACACATTGCACGCATGCGCAGAAAAATTACACTAGACTACAGACTGTTCCAGTTGCAGTGCTGGTTCCGGTTCAATACAGCAGACTACGTGCAACGAGCAGGTCATAAAAGACTATGACCTATTTTTCATCCCCTAAATAACATAGTATACACACACACTTGGTTGCGTATGCCAAATCCGATTTAGTACAAATAACACGCATGCGCAGAAACATTTACATTTCTGATTTTTATGAAACTCGGCATATGGGGGTTTCCGACCATGCTGATTACCAATACCACACTTACTTTTACCTGGGTCTTATAGTTTATGTGGGATACGTCGTTTATATGACACTTAAAACCTAATAACTCAAAAACGGAGCCACATGTTGAGGTCGTGTTTCCACATTTAGTAATTGGTCATCAACTACTACAAGTTCCAAAATAATGATCATCGAGGTCAAAGGTCAACATACTTAAAACCTAATAACTCGAAAACGGAGTCACATATTGAGATGCTGTTTCCAAATCTGGTAATTGGTCATGAGGTACTACATGTTCCAAAATCATGACCATCGAGGTCAAAGGTCAGCATACTTAAAACCTAATAACTCGTAAACGGAGCTACATATTGAGATGCTGTTTCCAAATCTGGTAATTGGTCATCAGGTACTACAAGTTCCAAAATAATGACCATCGAGGTCAAAGGTCAACTAACTTAAAACCTAATAACTCGTAAACGGAGCTACATATTGAGATGCTGTTTCCAAATTTGGTAATTGGTCATCAACTACTACAAGTTCCAAAATAATGACCATCGAGGTCAAAGGTCAACATACTTAAAACCTAATAACTCGAAAACGGAGCCACATATTGAGTTGGTGTTTCCAAAGCTGGTAATTGGTCACAAGCAACTACACGTTCCAAAATAATGACCATTGAGGTCAAAGGTCAACATACTTAAAACCTAATAACTCGAAAACGGATCCACATATTGAGTCGGTGTTTCCACATTTAGCAATTGGTCATCAACTACTACAAGTTCCAAAAATAATGGCCAATCGAGGTCAAAGGTCAAAATACTTAAAACCTAATAAGGCGAAAACGGAACCAAATATTGAGATGGTGTTTCCACATTTAGTAACTGGTCATCAGGTACTACAAGTCAAAAAATAATGACGATTGAGATCAAAGGTCAACATACTTAAAACCTAATAACTCGAAAACGGAGCCACATATTGAGTTGGTGTTTCCAAATCTGGTAATTGTTCACAAGCAACTACACGTTCCAAAATAATGACCATTGAGGTCAAAGGTCAACATACTTAAAACCTAATAACTCGAAACTGATCCACATATTGAGTCGGTGTTTCCACATTTAGCAATTGGTCATCAACTACTACAAGTTCCAAAAATAATGGCCATCGAGGTCAAAGATCAACATACTTAAAACCTAATAAGGCCAAAACGGAGCCAAATATTGAGATGGTGTTTCCACATTTAGTAATTGGTCATCAGGTACTACAAGTTCCAAAATAATGACCATCGAGGTCAAAGGTCAACATACTTAAAACCTAATAACTCGAAAACGGAGCCACATATTGAGTTGGTGTTTCCAAATCTGGTAATTGGTCACAAGCAACTACACGTTCCAAAATAATGACCATTGAGGTCAAAGGTCAACATACTTAAAACCTAATAACTCGATAACGGATCCACATTTTGAGTCGGTGTTTCCACATTTAGCAATTGGTCATCAACTACTACAAGTTCCAAAAATAATGGCCATCGAGGTCAAAGGTCAAAATACTTAAAACCTAATAAGGCGAAAACGGAGCCAAATATTGAGGTGGTGTTTCCATATTTAGTAATTGGTCACCAGCAACTACATGTTCCAAAAATACTGACCATCGAGGTCAAAGGTCAAACTCGAAAACGAAGCAACTTATTGAGGGGCGGTTTCCACATTTTAGTGACAGATCATCAACTACTACGTGTCCTAAAGGTACTTACCACGGAGGTCAAAAATCAGACTCGTAAACGAAGCAACATATTGAGGCGGTGTTTCCACATTTAGCAATTGGTCATCAACTACTACAAGTTCCAAAATAATGACCATCGAGGTCAAAGGTCAACATACTTAAAACCTAATAAGTCGTAAACGGAGCTACATATTGAGGTGGTGTTTCCACATTTAGCAACTGGTCATCAACTACTACAACTTCCAAAATAATGACCATCGTGGTCAAAGGTCAAAATACTTAAAACCTAATGACTCGAAGATGGATTAACATATTGAGGTGCGGTTTCCAAATCTAGTAATAGGTCATCAACTAATACATGTTAAAAATCGTACTGACTTTCGAGGTCAAAGGTCAAATATTTAAGCCTTAATAACTCGTAAACGTAGCCAGCAAGAGATTTCTGTGACCTATTCATTTTTTTGTTCCAAGTAGAAAAAGTGAAGAATGAATAAATTTTAATGACTTATTTGCTATTGTACTAACGAGAAAAAAATCAAAACAACTCCATTGGTAACTAGCTCAGAATTTCTGTACATTTTTGGGTTATTCAAAATAAACGAAAAAATAATTTGGATGGACTAACGAAAAAGAAAGCAAACATATGCCATTTTAGCTAGCTGAGAATTTAAAGAAACAAAGGGAACCTACTCAATTTTCTATCAACGAGAAATGCCATTTCAACTACCTCAGAATTTATGTGCCTTTTTGTGCTTAGGTCTGTTTTAACTCTTCCCGACTAATTAAATAAACGAAGGAATATTGTACCGATGAGAAATGCCACTTTTTCTAGACCATGTTCTAATATTTAAACAAACGAAGGGGTGAATTTGAGTAACCTATTCAATTTTGCACCAATGAGAAATAACGGCGTATTTTAAATCATTTTGTACTATTTAAATAAACAAACAATCGGATAAATTTAACCGGCTCAGAAGTGTACTATTTAAACAAACGAAGGTCTCTTGAGTGAGATTTCCAATTTTGTAGCAAGAAGGACTATTTTCTAACTAACTCAGAATTTCATTTCATTTAGTAATACTCAAATTTGGATGGAGTGTTTAGTTTTGTTCGAACCAGAAAAATTTGATTGGGTTATTTCCTTATGTACCAACTGGAAAAAGTGAAGGGCCATTAATCAAATAAATGAAGGAATAAATTTGGGTAGAATATTTAGTTTTGTACCTAGCAAAATGAGAAAAAGAAGTGAAGAACGAATAAAATTTGGATGGACTATTTTCTTATGTACCAACAAAAAATGGAGCACCAGCGACAAAAAAGAAACCGAAGGAGGAATAAATTTGGGTGACCTATTCAGTTTGTACTAAGCAGAAAAAGATGAAGAAGGATCAGCATTCTATACTTTTTTCTGCCATTTATTGGGGGTGTCCTATTTCTTTTTGTGCCAACGAGACCATTTTTAACCGACTTAGAATTTGTACCAAACAGAAAAGAGCTACACAAATAAACAAAGCAATCAATTTTTAACTAGCTCAGAATTTCTAGACCATGTTGTACTATTTAAACAAACGAAGAGATAAATGTGTGTGACCTATTCACTTTTGTACCAAGCAAAATAAGAGAAAGAAGTGAAGAACGAATAAAATTTGGATGGACTATTTTTTCATGTACCAGCAAAAAAAATAGAGCACCAACGACAAAAAAGAAACCGAAGGAGGAATAAATTTGGGTGACCTAATCAGTTTTGTACTAAGCAGAAGAAAAGCGAAGAAGGTAAAATGTAAATAGCTCAGTATTTATGTACATTTTTGTATTCCTAAAATAAACGAAGGAATAAATTTGGGTGTTCTACAGAAGAAAACGGGGAAGGGCCATATTATTTAATTTTGTAGTACTCAAAATATACAAAGATATAAATTTGTGTGACCCATTCAGTTTTGTACTAAGCAGAAAATTTGTTGGCTTTTTTTAGAAAGACCATTTTATCTTTTGTATTCAGATTTTCCGGCTACTTTTTGTGCTTTACAAATAAACGGAGGAAAAGCAAAGAGAGACCATTTTTAACTAGCTTAGAATTTATGTGCCTTTTGTAACGAAGAAACAAATTTGAAGGAGGTTCATTTTAACTAATCCTGCTGCGAGTAGATCAATGAGTACATAGTAAAAAAAATAAAACAATATGGCATTATTGCGACTTTCATTTTCGAATACATACGAATTAGGTCACTATGGCAAAAAAGTACTACTCTCTCCTTATGCTTATTTGGAGCAGACTTAAGAGGACCAAGCATTAGAAACCCGCTAGTAGGGCGTCGATTCAGTAAACTCGTTATGCTTTAGAAAACAAAATCCATATTGGAGTATACCTTTTATACAACAAACAAGCTTCTTAGCCCCACTCCAGAAATTAGAAAACAAATTCTTTCTTCTACGGTCTTCGGCATGCATTTTAGACCAAGGGCAGCAAGACACTATATTAAATAACACTTCTGCTGGATAGAAATTCGATTCTCTCGATCTTCTGCTTTATCCGGCAACTCCAATAAGCATCTGTAAATATTATTTGATGTGTAAAATTAGTTCTAAACAGTCTTGTATTGGATCCACTCATCAGTATAGTAGTTAAAGATAATTTCTTCCCATCTCGTAATACCCTGTAAACGCTTGTGTGGACAATGAAGAAAATCAATTAGATAGTTGTAAATTTTAATGGAAGAATTACCTGTATTCTATCTAAGACAATCTACACCCACTGAATCATCGTTATTACAAATAGTGTTAATAGGCTTGTTTTTCCCACCCCAAAATCAAAATAGAATTTCTGAAATTTTTCTATTGGCACATCCTAGTACTTCTTAGTTATATTTCCCAAATACTGTACATCTCTTGCCCATTTAATTTGGCCTTAAATCTGAGAAATTGGATCGTATAAATGTGTTCGCAGAATGGCGGTGTAATTGGTTCGCCACTAGCAAATTGTTATCTTTACCTAATAACACTCTTAGAGATCATTATTGCTGGTAGACTACAATACACCTTTAAAACCTACTCTCATTCGAAAAATAAACTGCACGATTACAGACTATTATAAGTACAGTGCAACACCGCTATTAATTGGAAATTCTTACACAATGAATCGTTCTTGTTATCGAAGTCTACTCGAACTAAGCATAAGGAGAAAGTAGTATGTTTTTGCCATAATGGATTATTCTGTATGTATAGCTTTATTGTGAGAAAAACCATTTCTTATTCTTTTTCACCAAGTTTCCAAATACCGCGAAGTCCAACAGATAGGTATCAGGAGATACCGCAAAAAGGCCAGTTTTACCACATCGTGTAAAGCAACCAAGTAAATCTGCAATCTGGATACTTGGTCTGAACTCGCACACATGATTTCAAAACTTCCAAAATAATGTCCAAAAATATGGCATTATTGCGACTTTCATTTTCGAATACATACGAATTAGGACACTATGGCAAAGTGTCCTGCGTTCCCCCATAGCGAAAGAAAGCTGTCACAGTATAACTATTACCCTTAGTTTCCATGGCGAAAAAGGTAGCTGATTGGAAAAGAGAACTGTGAGCGGTTAAACGAGTAACCAACGACAAAAAGTCTATCTTAATATCTACCTGCGATAAATGCTTAACAAATTCTACCATATACCATTTGCTATAGCGACTATTAAACAAATATTTATCCATCAAATAATTGTCTACCACATCGTTATAGTGGCCATTGTGCTCAACAAAACATGGCTGTATACCATTATCCAACCGAAAATATCTCACTGTAGACCTAGAATAAGCGGGGCGACCATTACCTTGTACCACAGGGAAATGAAAAACTTCGGCCATTGTAATGCACACAACCAAGTATGTGTTAAAGGTTTTAGTCGTTAATATAAAATAAAGAAGCCAACAAATTTCTGCTTGGTACAAAACTAAATATTCTACACCTTCTCGGTGGTACTAAATAGTACAAAATACTTAAATTGATACAATGGTACAACACTAAATCCCCAGCTGGTACAAAATAAAATATTCCATTCAAATTTTATTAATTCTTCACTTCTTTTTTTTTTTGCCTGGTACAAAACTAAATTCCGTTCATATGCCACTCAAATTCATTTATTCTTCCTTTTGACCTCTAAAATAATAATAATAATGATTTAAAATTTAATTTTCCATTTTTTCAATCTCTCCTTATCTCTACTTAATTAAAAACTATCGTTTCTACTAATACTGTATATACCCATATGGAACTGTCTATTCGTTTTCTTTTACTAGATGTAACCTGATAAATTCTAAGATGCGGATAATTTCCAAGTAAAGTTGCCGGATAAAGCAGAAGATCGAGAGAATCGAATTTCTATCCAGCAGAAGTGTTATTTAATATAGTGTCTTGCTGCCCTTGGTCTAAACTGCATGCCGAAGACCGTAGAAGAAAGAATTTGTTTTCTAATTTCTGGAGTGGGGCTAAGAAGCTTGTTTGTTGTATAAAAGGTATACTCCAACATGGATTTTGGTTTCTAAAGCATAACGAGTTTACTGAATCGACGCCCTACTAGCGGGTTTCTAATGCTTGGTCCTCTTAAGTCTGCTCCAAATAAGCATAAGGAAAGAGTAGTATTTTTTGCCATAGTGACCTAATTCGTATGTATTCGAAAATGAAAGTCGCAATAATGCCATATTGTTTTATTTTTCTTTACTATGTACTAATTGATCTACTAGAGCTCCTTCGTGGCTAGGTGGATAGCATACGCGCCTTTGGCGTGGGAGACCCGGGTTCGATCCCCGGCGGGAGCTCATGTGGTTCGGATTCCACGTTAATCAGTAGGTCCACGTCTCATATAGCCTCGCTGCTGAAAGGGACGCTAAACTAAAATCAACTCAACTAATTGATCTACTCGCAGCAGGATTAGTTAAAATGAACCTCCTTCAAATTTGTGTCTTCGTTACAAAAGGCACATAAATTCTAAGCTAGTTAAAAATGGTCTCTCTTTGCTTTTCCTCCGTTTATTTGTAAAGCACAAAAAGTAGCCGGAAAATCTGAATACAAAAGATAAAATGGTCTTTCTAAAAAAAGCCAACAAATTTTCTGCTTAGTACAAAACTGAATGGGTCACACAAATTTATATCTTTGTATATTTTGAGTACTACAAAATTAAATAATATGGCCCATCCCCGTTTTCTTCTGTAGAACACCCAAATTTATTCCTTCGTTTATTTTAGGAGTACAAAAATGTACATAAATACTGAGCTATTTAAATTTTACCTTCTTCGCTTTTCTTCTGCTTAGTACAAAACTGATTAGGTCACCCAAATTTATTCCTCCTTCGGTTTCTTTTTTGTCGTTGGTGCTCTATTTTTTTTGCTGGTACATGAAAAAATAGTCCATCCAAATTTTATTCGTTCTTCACTTCTTTTTCTTATTTTGCTTGGTACAAAAGTGAATAGGTCACACACATTTATCTCTTCGTTTGTTTAAATAGTACAACATGGTCTAGAAATTCTGAGCTAGTTAAAAATTGATTGCTTTGTTTATTTGTGTAGCTCTTTTCTGTTTGGTACAAATTCTAAGTCGGTTAAAAATGGTCTCGTTGGCACAAAAAGAAATAGGACACCCCCAATAAATGGCAGAAAAAAGTATAGAATGCTGATCATTCTTCATCTTTTTCTGCTTAGTACAAACTGAATAGGTCACCCAAATTTATTCCTCCTTCGGTTTCTTTTTTGTCGCTGGTGCTCCATTTTTTGTTGGTACATAAGAAAATAGTCCATCCAAATTTTATTCGTTCTTCACTTCTTTTTCTCATTTTGCTAGGTACAAAACTAAATATTCTACCCAAATTTATTCCTTCATTTATTTGATTAATGGCCCTTCACTTTTTCCAGTTGGTACATAAGGAAATAACCCAATCAAATTTTTCTGGTTCGAACAAAACTAAACACTCCATCCAAATTTGAGTATTACTAAATGAAATGAAATTCTGAGTTAGTTAGAAAATAGTCCTTCTTGCTACAAAATTGGAAATCTCACTCAAGAGACCTTCGTTTGTTTAAATAGTACACTTCTGAGCCGGTTAATGTTTTCCGATTGTTTGTTTATTTAAATAGTACAAAATGATTTAAAATACGCCGTTATTTCTCATTGGTGCAAAATTGAATAGGTCACTCAAATTCACCCCTTCGTTTGTTTAAATATTAGAACATGGTCTAGAAAAAATGGCATTTCTCATCGGTACAATATTCCTTCGTTTATTTAATTAGTCGGGAAGAGTTAAAACAGACCTAAGCACAAAAAGGCACATAAATTCTGAGGTAGTTGAAATGGCATTTCTCGTTGATAGAAAATTGAGTAGGTTCCCTTTGTTTCTTTAAATTCTCAGCTAGCTAAATGGCATATCTTTGCTTTCTTTTTCGTTAGTCCATCCAAATTATTTTTTCGTTTATTTTGAATAACCCAAAAATGTACAGAAATTCTGAGCTAGTTACAAATGGAGTTGTTTTGATTTTTTTCTCGTTTGTACAATAGCAAATAAGTCACTAAAATTTATTCATTCTTCACTTTTTCTACTTGGAACAAAAAAATGAATAGGTCACAGAAATCTCTTGCTGGCTACGTTTAAGAGTTATTAAGGCTTAAATATTTGACCTTTGACCTCGAAAGTCAGTACGATTTTTAACATGTACTAGTTGATGACCTATTACTAGATTTGGAAACCGCACCTCAATATGTGAATCCATTTTCGAGTCATTAGGTTTTAAGTATTTTGACCTTTGACCACGATGGTCATTATTTTGGAAGTTGTAGTAGTTGATGACCAGTTGCTAAATGTGAAAACACCATCTCAATATTTTGCTTCGTTTTCGAGTTATTAGGTTTTAAGTATGTTGACCTTTGACCTCGATGGTCATTATTTTGGAACTTGTAGTAGTTGATGACCAATTACTAGATTTGGAAACAACATCTCAATATGTAGCTCCGTTTACGAGTTATTAGGTTTTAAGTATGTTGACCTTTGACCTCGATGGTCATTAGTTTGGAACTTGTAGTACCTGATGACCAATTACTAGATTTGGAAACAGCATCTCAATATGTAGCTCCGTTTACGAGTTATTAGGTTTTAAATATGCTGACCTTTGACCTCGATGGTCATGATTTTGGAACATGTAGTACCTGATGACCAATTACCAGATTTGGAAACAGCATCTCAATATGTGACTCCGTTTTCGAGTTATTAGGTTTTAAGTATGTTGAAATTTGACCTCGATGGTCATTATTTTGGAACTTGTAGTAGTTGATGACCAATTACTAAATGTGGAAACACGACCTCAACATGTGGCTCCGTTTTCGAGTTATTAGATTTTAAGTGTCATACAAACGACGTATCCGACATAAACTATAAGACCCAGGTAAAAGTAAGTGTGGTATTGGTAATCAGCATGGTCGGAAACCCCCATATGCCGAGTTTCATAAAAATCGGAAATGTAAATGTTTCTGCGCATGCGTGTTATTTGTACTAAATTGGATTTGGCATACGCAACCAAGTGTGTGTGTATACTATGTTATTTAGGGGATGAAAAATAGGTCATAGTCTTTTATGACCTGCTCGTTGCACGTAGTCTGCTGTATTGAACCGGAACCAGCACTGCAACTGGAACAGTCTGTAGTCTAGTGTAATTTTTCTGCGCATGCGTGCAATGTGTAATTAATTGGAAATTTAATTTTACTGCGCATAAGCAATCAAGTGTGTGTGTGTGTGTCTGTGTGTTGTTATTTTTTTATTCTCTGCTCTATTATGTTGCTATAAAGTGCTCGTAAAAGAGAACGGGGGTGTTATGTCTTATTTTATGTTTCTGCGCATATCCGTAATCTGCTCCTGAACTGGGACAGTCTGCGGTCTGCTGTGTGAGTGTGTGTGTTGTTATTTTTTTATTCTCTGCTCTATTATGTTGCTATAAAGTGCTCGTAAAAGAGAACGGGGGTGTTATGTCTTATTTTATGTTTCTGCGCATAGCCGTAATCTGTCCCTGAACCGGAACAGTCTGCGGTCTTCTGTGTGTGTGTGTGTTCTGGTACCATTGATATAGAGAACGGCAGTTCTGCTCCGGCGGAATCGGAACAGTTTTGCGCATATGCGCAGTAGGTCAAAAATTGGTCTCCATTCTCTGCTACGTTGAAAAAAAGTGCTCATAAAAGGGAACGAGTGCACCCCTGCTATGTTAGATAGTCTTATGTTATATGTGCTATGTTATGTGTTCGCAGTCTCTGTCTAATTTCTGCTATGTTAAAAGTGCTCATAAAAGGGAACGAGTGCACCCCTGCTGTGCTATATAGTCTTATGTAATATGTGCTATGTTATGTGCTCGTAGTCTCTGTGTAATTTCTGCTATGTTAAAAGTGCTCATAAAAGGGAACGAGTCTTATGTAATATGTGCTATGTTAAATAGGCGGATGGAGAATGTGTTATCGATCTGCTATGTGTTCGTAAAGTGCTCATAAAAGGGAACGAATCTTATGTACGCGGGGTCCGGCGCCGACCGACCAATCAGCGTCAAGGGGGGCGGGGTCCGACGCCAGCCAATCAGCGTTAAGGGGGCGGGAGGGTCCTGCGCCAGCCAATCGGCAGGGGTCCCGCGCCAGCCAGTCAGCGCAGTAGATACTCCTAAAATGGAGGTCATAAAAGAGCGTGGCCGACGCCAGCCAATCAGCGTCAAGGGGCGTGGCCGGTGCCAGCCAATCAGCGTGAAAGGGCGTGGCCCGGGGCGTGGCCAGCCAATCAGCGTCAAGGGGCGTGGCCAAGGGGGCGTGGTCACGTGAACTGCGCCAGCCAGTCAGCGTCAAGGGTTTGCGCATGCGCAGTAGGAAAAAAACACGCTCAAGTGACAACACCCTACTCGCGACTTAAACCTCGACTTCTCTTCGGTATCAATGTTTCTATTCTTAGGCTTTATTTCAACAACTTATGGAAATGTCGGAGGTACCAGACTTCCTGGCTACGCCACTGCTTGGTAGCACACATTCTTCCTAAGCATCATCAGTCTCTGTTCACTTCCACCTATAGCCATAACTTTATTATTTCAAGTCAAAGAGAATACATTCGTTCTAAATCGCATTTTATATTCTTAAAAGTAAAATTACGTTATAATTAAACGTTCGATTTTGCCAATTTCAATGTAAATTTCTGTCCCCTCCTCCGCAAAACAAATCTCATAGGCGCAACTTGCGTGTATGCTCCCCTCTGTTACAAATAGAAAAAAATTAATTTGGACTTTTTCTGCAAGACTATTGGCGAGATATAGAATTTCATACCCAGTATTTCTGCTAATCTGGTACTGGAATTAATAGAATTGGAAGTATTTGTATTTTGGAAGTATATTTTATCAGAAAAGCCATGGTTAAATGTTTTGTGTTGCTATATACAAATGTATGAAAATTGTTAGGAAAGTTTATGGAGGGGTGGAAAATATTCTCCCCATGCTGGGACAACAGTAATTAAGTTAGTGCCAGGGAAAGAAAAACTAGAGACGGAGAATTTCCTTAGCTTTCCTTCTTAGAAGAACGTTTTGTAAGTAACAAACGTTCTGTGTCTGACGTATGACTGCCTATCGTTTTGTGTGGTTTCGTGGATGAGAGAGTAGAGTCGTTGGTTGGTAACCGTGAGTTTCATGGATCGAGTCCTGTTCAGCGCGGTTCATTTTTTTCATTGTTTGTTTCCCATATCTGAAGATTTTTCTTCCCCTTCGTAATCATCTGATGCTCTCAACTGAGTTCTCTACTTGAATCCAACAATTGGTAGTGGGATGCAATCAGGTTTGGGTGAGTTTTTACATGTATACTTAACAAATCAAACTTTTCGACAAAATATGGATGCTATCCGATCATTTTGTCTCAAATTCTAAATTTGCTAATGTGACTGTATCTCTCTTTCATCATATTTGCATCTGTCGTTCTCCAATGTCATCAGCTATGACATAAGATGGCTTGGGATCAAAACTTGAAATCCTAAAAGCGCTATACCAATGGGCTCACTCTGGCTAAGCATTTGATTAAATGTATGTGTTTTCATACTGGAGGTGGGGGATTCGCTCTTCCTATCCTCCTGAAGTGACACAATATTTATTCACACTCTGCAAAGTAACTTCAGATCATAGCTCCCTCGTGGCTAAGCGGTTAGCGTACGCGCCTTTGGTGTGGGAGACCCGGGTTCGATTCCCGGCGGGAGCTCATGTGGTTCAGATTCCACGTTAATCAGTAGGTCCGCGTCTCATATAGCCTCGCTGCTGAACGGGACGCTAAACTAAAATCAAGAACAGTAATTTCAGATCAAACGACTGAAAGAGTTCAATCCAACAGCAACATGATTGGACTTCATTTTTTTTATTTTAATTTATCTTCACGAATAGTACAAATATCAAGTAATATGTTTGCCCTAAAAACTACGTCTGAGGTTCGTCTCATTTTGGAGAAATGATGTTGTAGGCGATACTGGGAATTTCGCCCAAGTGTACGGGAATTTTCAGTGCCTGGCGATTATGCCACCCACCTTCTTTTAAAGTTAATTGGACTGCAATGCTTCCGGCAAATGCTTCAGACTCAACTGATGGGGCACTTTAGCAGTAAATCTCCATATAGCTGTAGCATCCAGAAGTGTCCCTTACTGTACGTTGGCACAGTCTATTGCGGTGTGGGGGAGACAATACTGACACAGAATTTCCCCCCACCAGAAGTAGCGCTGAAAATGTTACACAATTTGAAGAAATCATTTTGGTTTCAAGCAGTCATATATTTCTGTATGTCAATTCTTTTAAAAAAAATAATTTCTTTTATAAATGTAATACGCTACTAATAAATTGTAAAATATATTCCTTTTCCATTTATTTATCTTTTCTATGATTTTCTCTATTGAAATGTGACTCCGCCTACTTGTTATATAAGTTACTTGAATTTTCTCCATTTCTCAAAGTTTATTGTTTTTGCGGTACCGCCAGTCGTATATATATATTTCTTTTGCATTTCATTTATCTATCATAGAGGCAAGTTTTCCGCAGTATAGCCTTTCAAACAAAGAACAATATTTTTTCAAGTCACCCTATTATCCACCCATGCCCTTACGTGATTTCTAACAATTAATAATATGCGTGACATTTTATAAGACCTGCTTATGTGTTGGATACAAGTGATTAGAATCAAGAGGAAGAAATTAGGTTAAATGTGCAGCCATTTACGAAAAAAGGACGCTGCTAGAAAAATTCAACATACTCGTATGTTAACCTATTGCAAAGCGTTAAAGAGTTTATGTTTATACGTACATGATGCTACACTTGAAAAGTTTTTTTCAGGTATTTACAAAAGAAGTAAAATACTTTCCCTTTTTAAATACTTCAATGCTTATGAGTGATATACCGAATAGTGTAAATGCATTTGATAGTTTGGGTACAAAACCTCGTGGTCAAATCTCGCGGACCAAAACTTCGCCTGGCGGAAACCTCGTTGTCCAAAACATCGCATCCCGAAATGTCGCCTGACCTAAATCTTGTGGCACTGATCTTGCAACACAGAATCTCACCTGGCCCAAACTACGCGGAACGTAGTCTCGCCTGGGAAGAAATATCTTCAGTATAAAACCTTGTCACGAAGATTTTTTCGATGTAGAATATTCTATATATTGTTGTGTGTATATATTTAATAATGACATACAATTGCATTGAAATGATGACAAGAAAAATATTTTAACGAGTGCTTTTTGGAAATATATATATATATATATATATATATATATATATATATATATATATATATATATATATATATATATATATATATATATATGAAAATGAAAATGTGTCTGTAACATCATATCACTTGAGTGACCCAATCGATCTCGATCAAATTTTCAACATAGAGGAGGTATATAAAACTAAATAAAACACTAACTCTCGAACCACGAGACTGATCCCCATCAAATTTTCCATACAGATGAGGTTAAGCACTGGGATTTTTTAAAATTCACTTTCACGGTGATACTTAGGGGAGGGAGTCTTATTCCGCAAAGTTTTGGAAAAGCGAGATTTTTGTCCGCAAAGTTTCGGATGGCGACGTTTCGACCAAGCGATATTTTGGATCAAGAAGTTTTGAGCAGTGAATTTTTGGACACGCAAAATTTTGAGCGGCGAGGTTTCGTCCAAGGAAGGTTTTGGCCCGCAAGATTTTAGGCGGCTATGTTTCGGCCGCGAAGAAGGAAGGGCGAAAATACATGGCCGTTTTAATGGACTTTTTCCTAATTAAGGACTAATTAAGTCACATTTACTGGCCTGTATGGCCATATTTACAAGTAAACTAAAGGGTTAACCCGGAACATAAGGGTATTTTTGACTAAAAAGGCGATATTTTAGCATATGGTGATGTAAAACTAGATAATTTTAATGGGCTTTTCACATTAATTATTTAAAACTAAATAATTTTTAATTATATGCACGAAAACTAGAATATTTTTTTAGTAAAACTAGAGTATTTTAAGTAGGCGTGGCATTTTGATATTTTTTTAACTAGAGCATATTTTTTTTTTAATTATTCATACTATGTTAATGTATGCAAATTATCTGAGTTGCGATTAATACTAACTTTTTAACCCTTTAATTATTTTTGATTGAACAGGATATTATATTTTACGATATTAAACACTATAATATATAGATAAGTAACTAAATAAAATATTTATTTACCGTTGACGTCAACAAATCCTTTGGGAAAGT
This sequence comes from Thermobia domestica, assembly GCF_964235325.1. Lineage (NCBI taxonomy): Eukaryota > Metazoa > Arthropoda > Insecta > Zygentoma > Lepismatidae > Thermobia > Thermobia domestica. The sequence continues at coordinate 214,555,786 of NC_137459.1, read as the reverse complement.
ACAATGCACGACGATGAGACACAATGCGCACCGATCGCCCAGGAACCGGACTTACGATCCCGAGTTTTTTTTCATGCGGGAAAAATAGCGCTGCTAACTGATTTTTTAAATTTTTTTTAGAGTGGTGGGTACTAACAGTACTTTATTTATTGAGTTGGAAGGTGTTGGGCATCAATTTAAGTAAAACATTTGTTGATTGCTGAAGAACTTGGAATGAATGGATGTAAAAAAACGGCCACTAGAGGGTTTCGCCCTCTCTCTTGGCTAGGGGTGTAGGAGCATCAATTATTCTTTATTAAACTCATAGCTGGTCAAAGAGCTGTGAAACAATCATTGTTATTATACACTAACAAAAATAAAAAATAAAGATATTAAACAACAATAACATTAATAATATATGAATAATAACAAACTAGTAAGGAAAGGTGCACATACAAAAGATAACAAAAAGGTGGGGAAAAACTGAAACTAATGAATAACGTAGAAAATGAAAAAAATGGAAAAATGATGATGAGTGAGGTGCTCGTAATGCCACAACACAACATATAGATGCTAGTACAAACAAATGCAGATTAATCTTCTGTCCTGGGGCGTCTCAGCACTGATGAGAAACATGGGGTAAGCCTAGATTAGTGTTGTAGTGAGACAAGTGCTATGATGGAAAAAGATGTGGAAGATGCTGACGGATGAGTTGGTGACAGAAGAAGGTGGCATGGTGGTGATCTGCTGGAAAAGTGCGGATCTATATGGAAAGCAAAACTTGAGTGGTGTATAGCAGTACTTAGCTTGAGATTCTTGTTGTAAATCAGTAAATATGGTGTCAAGAAAGATATCCTTACGATCATGGAGACTGGTAGTTATGAACTTCTGACGCAATTGTGCTATGTGTTGAACAAGCGGAGGAAAGGTAATTTTGTCATACAAGTCAGTATTATGATACGGAAGTTTTATCCTAAATGCAAGACGAATGGCATGTCTCTCAAGAATTTCAAGTCTATTGTAAAATTTCGAAGGCGCTGAACACCAGGCTGTGTGTCCAAATGTAAGTATACTCCGCATAAATGTTTTGTATGTGTTAAGCAATAATTTGGATTTAAACCCCACGTCTGGCCAACCAGACGACGAAGAAGTTTTAAGCAGTTCTTTGCTTTGATAACAAGTTTCTGAAGCTGGGGTGTCCATCGCAACTTATCGTCAAAAATGACTCCTAAGTATGTTACTGTTTTAGCTGGTTGAAGAAAGTGATCTCCCACACCTATCTGTAGTAAATTTGGATTTCGTCTAACTTTGCTGTGGCGTTTAGGAGGTAAAATAACAAGTGTTTGTGTTTTCTCTTCATTAACTGAAAGTCTCCATTTACTACACCAATTCAGAAAGCTAGTAATTGTAGTCTGTAAGTTTGTATTAATCTGCTGTATTGTGTTTCCCAGTGTAAGAAAAGCTGTATCATCAGCATATTGAAAGAGATAAGTGTTCGGCGATGGAGACGGTAAATCGGAAATATAGAGTATGTATAAAAGAGGAGATAGACTAGAACCTTGCGGTCTCCTGTGTATGGGAAGACTGGATGTGATAATGAGTTGTTTATGCTGACGTAGGCTTTTCGGTTGAGTATAAAATAAAATATGACTCGCAGGTATGTAACAGGAAGACCCAGTTTAAGAAGTTTATAAAACTGAAAGATATTTTTTGGAAAGGAGAATAAGAAAATTGACTCTTATCAATTCAATATGTTTCTGGAAAATTAAAGATTTCTCCTGCCTCTTAGAGGGTTACGCCCTCTCTGTGGTATGTGATTTTCTGTACAAATGTAGTTTTTGAAAGAATGGGATGGGCTAAGTGAAGTTTGATTAGTTACATCGGTATTTGTGCATCAGTTTTGAGAAGGGTTATAGAATCATTTTCATGTTTTTTATTTTTTTTCTTTTTTTCCATTTTTGAACTTTATTTATTTTCATTTATATTTTTATGATAAGGTACACAAATAAGTTAGTATCCTCGTCGCCAAAAGTGCCTTTACATCGCCGTGACGGGTATGTGACCGCGCAGTACTCCAAGGAAGGGATGGTTGCATAAGAAATTGTGATTAATTTTGAACAGTTTTTATTTTAACTAGGGAAATAACGTAGATATAGGGGGTAAAGGCATAGATTTGAAGCATCAGTACACTATCATCTCTAAAAAGATTCATATTCTCAGTTTTTCATTTTATTCTCTTATATGTTAAGATAATAACTGCTGACAACTGCCACTAGCGCTTTTCACTCTTCAGGAATTTAACACGACATGTTCGCAGGACACTTTTCTAAGTCCTAAATGTATGCGTGAATTATTTCATTCGTCTAACTGTCCTTATTTCAGAATGGAAACTGAATATGCTGAACGTGAATATGTTTCGCTGTCATCAAGCAAGGTCCGTAATAAATATAAATAAGGTTCTTATTATTAAATAAAACACAGAAGTATCTATTCCATGTATAGCACAATATAATACAGTAATTAACCAACATGATAATCACTAACGCCCGCAGGATTTTTTCGAACGGAGGGGAGGGGGCGAAGAGCAATAGACCGAAATAGAGTTTTTCGATTTATTGCCCTATATATATTAAAAGTCATATTTTATCATTGATAGAGTATATCCTCATACAGTCAGGTTAGGCTAGGCTTAATTAGCTAAGATAGTTTAGTAAATAATAAACATTAATAAATTTTGATAAACTATTAAGATAGGAATAGGAAACAATTAGGAACTAAGGTAGGCAGTTAAGAGACATGCAAATGAACATAGCAGTTAGGGAAATTATTGATTTTTGTTTGTTGTTTTCTTTTTTATATGTGTGTGTGTTGTGTGCTGTGGTTGTTTTCCTTTTTCCCTTTTTCCTTTTCCTTTTTCCAGAAATATAATGGATAATGAAGAAAGAAAATAAAAAATGGCAATGATGATAACCCGTTCCGGTTTAATTTTTCAGATACCGGATCTGAAAGACGGGCCTGAGCCAAAAAAAATATCCTCTTACTTTTTAAAATCGCCACTGTAACCTATTAGTCAGAACATACATCTCAAGATATAATGTAGAGGGAAGAGAAGGAAAGAGATGTGAAAAATGCCGTAACTAATTTTACTGTGCCCTGGATAATCCATTACTCATACCCGCCCCCTGTCCCACGCATTTCAACTGCTGCGTTATATATATATGGTTCCATGTCATAATGGCCCGAAAATGGGCGAGGATAGAAAGGCCCGAGTCAAAACGGGGCTCGGTTTTAAAAGGTCCCGCGTCAAAAGAGCAAGGTCAAAAGTGGTCCCGCGACAAAAGTGCCCGAGTCGAAAATGCGCTGCGTGAAAATGTTCCCCTCGTCAAAAGGGCCCGGGTCAAAAGATCATCACGGGAAGAGAATCCGAGACAAAAGGGCCTATGTAAAAAAATCGGACAAAGTGGACACCGCTTCAAAAGGACACGGGTCAAAAGATCCTTGCGAGTAAAGAGGCCGAGTCAAAAGGGCCTTATGTCAAAAAAAAGCCGGGTCAAAAAGGACCCCGCTTCAAAAGGGCACAGGTCATGACGGTCCCGCGTCAAAATGACCCGAGTCGAAATGACCCCGCGACAAAAGGCCCCGCGTCCAAAGGAGCCAAGTCAAAAGAGCCCCGCGTCAAAGGGGTCGGCAAATACAATTCCACGGCTAAAAAACCTGAGATCAGGAGTTCAAATCAAGAGCAAGATACATATGACCAGTGGCGTAACTAATTTTATTGTGCCCTGATCGTTCATCATCTATTTACTCATACCTTTCCCCCTGCCGCCCGCATTTCATCTGGTGTATATATGTCAGAAGGGCACGGACAAAGCACAAGAACAGAAATGCCCGAATCAAAAAGGCCCCGGTCTAAAGGGCTCTGAGACAAAAGGATCCGAATCAAAACAGCCCCGCTGTCAGAAGGGCAAGAATCAGAAGGACGTCGTGACAAAAAGGCCATATCAAAAATATCCAAGTCAAAAAGGACATCACCTCAAAAGGGACACGGGTCAAAACGGTCCCCTGTCAAAAGGGTTACAGGCGAAATGGCACCGCGAAAGAAAGCCCGAGTCAAAAAGACCCCCGTTAAAAGGGGACGAGTCAAAAGACCCCTGCGTCAAAAAGGCCCGACTCAAATGGCTCCGCGTCAAAAGGGACCGGCAATATAATTTCACGGCGAAAAAGCCTGAGATCAGGAGAAAGAAAGAGATATGACCAGTGGTGTAACTAATTTTAATGCGCCCTGTTCATTGATCATCTATTTAATCATACCTGCCCCCTGCCCTGCCCCACGCAGAATTGATGTATATATATATATATATATATATATATATATATATATATATATACATACATATATATATAGTTCTTTCAGAAGGACACGGACAAAAAGGCGAAGACAGAAATGCCCAAGTAAAAGGGTCCAAGTCAAAAGGGCCCCGCTGTCAAAAGTGGCCAAATCAAAAGGTCGTCGCGGCAAAAGGGCCCTATCTCAAAAATGCCCTGGTGAAAAGTGACACCGCATCAAAAAGACACGGGTGAAGAAGAGTCAAAAGGACCGCGCTACAAAATGCCCCGAGTCAAAAGAGGCCCCGCGTTAAAAGAAGCCGTGTCAAAGAAGCCCCGCGTCAAAAAGGCTCCGCGATAAAAGGCCCGGTAAATACAATTCCACGGCTAAAAAGCCTGCGATTAAGAGTGGAAATCAGGAGAAAGAAAGATATGTGACCAGTTGCGTAAGTAATTTTATTGCGCTCTGGATCGTTGATCATCTATTTACTCATAACTTTCCCCTTCCCAACGCATTTCAGCTGGTGAATATATATTCTATGCCAGAAGGGCGAGGACAGAAATACCCGAGTCAAAATGGCCCCATGACAAAACTGCCCTAGTCAAAAACGGTCCCGCGTCTAAAGGGCTCTTGCCAAAAGGACTCGGCGACCAAAGAGGCCGAGTGAAAAGGATCCTAGTCAAAACGGCCCTGGGTAGAAAGAGCCCGGGTAAGGAGTCGGCGACAAATGAGCCCGCGTCAAAAGGGCGCTGTTTCAAAAGTGCCCTGGTCAAAAGGTCCGGAGTCAAAACAGCCCCGCGCCAATAGGGTTCGAGTCGAAATTGCCACACGTAAAATAGTCCCGAGTGAAAAAGGTCCCGCGTCAAAAGGGCGCGGTTCCACGGTTAAAAAGCCTGAGATCAAAGCATGAGTGGAAATCATGCACAAGCATGCACAAGTGTATATTGTTCCTTTGGTAAGTTGAAGGTTTTTTGCAAAAGAAGGAAAGGTATCTGTAGTTATTAGTAACAAATAGGAAATTTGTATGGTGATATAAGTTTTGTTTGGTTGTTGATTGTTCTGCAACAAATGCTATTGCTTAAGTCATTCTTCATTAAAGTAAGGTCCAATCTTTCGGAGTTTCTATTCTCGTTACATAGCCTAATCAAACTTTATATATTATTCATTTTCCCCTCAGTTCTAAAATTCGATTTCTAGCCCTGGATGAAAGTATAGTATGAAAAATATTCTGTGACAAAGATTAGTTTAATTTTGCAGTGAGAAGACACATGTGGAACTGTATACAGGGTTAATCAAAAGTATTGGGACAGAACAATAATAACGTCGTGCGTGGATGGAGGCAAAAATGTTACAATTGGCATTATTGCATTGATTTGGAGTGGGGTCACCTTAGAACCCATCTTGAATTCCATCATATTGCATATCACACAATATTATTAAATATAATAGGTTATGATTTTAGACTAACTTATAGCTTAATATTCCTACAAATGAGAATTTGAACTCGTTTGTGACACATCATCTGTTTGAGACAGATTAAGGGTTTCCGATGTTTAAAAGTAAATTACAGACATTCCGTAAAACGACATTAACATCATCCCTATTTATTGTATGATCATGCTTCAGGCCTCGTTTTATCACAATACAGCAGCCTTTTAAATGGTAAACTCCGCATCAAAAAATTGAGACAGCAAACGCCGCGCAGTTAGCCCGCCCAATATACATCTTCTTATCCCATAATCGTGTCAGGGAAAGAAACCCCTATCTCTCATCCTTCCTTCACTCCCATACTAAAATTAGCTAACAGCATAAGCACAATTCTTATTTCAAATTACACATGTATTAGTTTGGATAAAATTAAATGAAATGGAGACGAAACAAGATTCATAGGTTGATGTAGATAGAAATTGAAACACCCACAATGAAAAATTGAAACCAATGAATGTCTATTACACAGAGATTCAGAAATATGGCAGAGAGAGTGAGTGAGTGAGAGATAGAGAGAGAGAGAGGGAGAGAGAGAGAGAGAGAGAGAAAAGGAAAGGAGAGGAGAAGAAGAAAAAGTAACGGGAGAACAGATAAAACTGTGGAATTCAAACATAGTAAGAAAATAACCTAACATTATATAGTTTTGTTTCCAGAAATCCAACAGCAATATAGAAATAACGTTTGTTTTTACATAGTTTTTCAGAACTATTCGAATATATAGACGATCCTTTAAATATTTATTATGTTACTTTTATAATGGATAACATACTCAATTCCAAGTAGAACTGTTGATCTTCGAGACACATCTTTGGTTCCGCGTGGTTTGAATGCAAATTCGGTAGTGTTCGAAGGACGTAATGATCCAAAATACATTCTAATATACCCAGTAGATAGCGTTGGTCATATCTTCCATTCAGACTGAACGAAAAAAACGAAATGAAAAGAAAAGAGAAAGAAAGAAAAAAGAGAAAATTGAAGAATGCTATTTTATTGCTAAATATCTATCAGATGTAACCTATATTAAAAGTCCAAACTGTATCGTAATGGAAAGCTACAAATGTTGGAAAGGAAAAGTTTATGTTTCTCATAAATGTAGCATCTTTCAAATTTCAACGTGAATAAAACACATTGAATTATAGGATGGGAACAAATATGGTGTCCAACTAGTATAAATAAAATTTAGTTTTCAAATAACCAGAGAGGTACAATTTTCTAGTCTTTTCCGGAGAGTTATCTGTTCCGAACATCCAGCATTGCTTTCATCTCTTCCGAATATAACGTAATTTGCACAGAGAGAAAGAACACGCTAAGAGCTCATACGCATTATCAGTCAGTCGTATGATGTTGGTTAGGTTATAGACCACCACTGGATCGAGGAATTTAAATCCGTAATGAACCGGTAATTCGACTGAGATTCGGTAACCCAGAGGATAAAAAAGAATTTTACTTATTTCCTTGCGTTTAAACAGTGTTTCTGTCAGAGATGACTAGGAACGTTGATGTAATCCCCAGAGCACGAAAAACACGACGCCGAAGATAACAGTTAACTAGATTCCCCGGACCAGGTATGTCGGGCTTCTGCTCCGTTTTAACTTTGTGATATGAACTGCATGTATGTGTGAGAGGGAGAGAGGGAGAGAAGTGAAAGATGCAAAGACAGAAAGGGAAACGTCAAGAAAGAGATAGAGGGACGGGACGAATATAAATATGAAGCATACTATATGAAGCATACTATAAATATGAAGCAGTGTATGATATAGAACGAAGACACTATTTACTCGAACTATCGCTAGTGATGCCTGGTAAGTTCTCCATCAGAAGATGAATCTCTGTTTGCAGCCATTATTTTATGCGAAGAAATCATACTACCTGATGGGGTATCGAACCAAGATTTTTCATTTAGAAGTCTGACACGTTACCACTACACCACCGATTGATTTAGCCAAACTTTGTTTAACAAATGATGTAGTGTTTCTTTCTGAGAACGATAACACGAAAAGTGCATACTGCAGATCAATGATGTCTTTGAAATGTCCTGGTATTTCTTTGCTCTTTCCCATCCAACATTCGTAAATCGTCTATTATGATACAGGAGTTTGCTTTCACATTGTTATATATTGCTTGTCTAGTATGATAAGTCGATTCTTCACAATCACTATGTTACGAGGGTCATCCGGAAAGTGGTACCCGTTTGTGCAATAAAGACACAGTAGTACATATTAACAAATATACACATTTTTATTGGAAAGAGCATACTTTACACTACTTCTCCACATAATCACCAAGCAAATTTAGGCATTTGTCATACCGTGTGACGAGTTTTTGTATTCCAGCGTTATAGTCCTCCGCAGCCAGCGTACTGAGATACGTAGTCACGCCTCGTTTAAGTTCGTCATCGCTGTCAAATCTTTTTTCCGCCAGAAAGTCGAGATACATTAGGAAAATGTTCACAGAGTTCATCAATTGTGACGCGCCGATCGTTCCTCACTCATTCGTCTACTGACCCCAGAAGTTCGTCTGTAATGACAGATGGTCTCCCTAAACGCTCCTCGTCGTGTGTACTCCCCCTCCCCAGGTTGAAGTTGCGACACTAGCGCCGAACAGACGACTCGTCCATCGCATTTTCTCCATACACCTCCTTTAATTGGCGATGAATTTCACAAGGTCGAACGTTTCGTTCATTAAGAAATTTAATCACGGCCCTCACTTCACAACTGGCGAGGTTCTCAATTCGTTTAATCATTATAAATGAGCACAGGCACTGCTAGCATCACGCAACCTCGCACAGAGCAGGCAGACAAGGCACTGACGCGGTATGACCTTGCCCAGCGATTCCCCGAGTCGTCAGCGCTTCAAGCGTCGCAAACGGGTATCACTTTCTGGATGGCCCTCGTAGATAGCAATATTATTTATAAGGCCATTGTTTTACCCCTACACTATCATGTCATCTAAAATTTCAAGCCGAATATTACTTTCTTTAGCCCTGATCTTTAAAACGAATCGGCTTCTTCCTGTAACGTTATTTGCAACAAACTGCACAACAAAATTGATCTGTTCGACGGCCTAGAGAGAAATAAGTGCCCACTGATAAAAAAAAACTTACAATCGAGGAAAGAATGTAAAAATAAAACATATTTTGTAGTAATTTCTCCGTGCAAGCTCAAAAGCAAATAATAATAATAATAATAATAATAATAATAATAATAATAATAATAATAATAATTATTATTATTATTATTATTATTATTATTATTATTATTATTATTATTATTATTACTATTATTATTATTATTATTATTATTATTATTATTATTATAACCTATATTATAAAATTTATAGTAATTGTGTTTGTGGCTCATAATCTCTCGAACCACCCGACTGATCTCTATAAAGCTTTCAACATAGATAACGTTCGGATCAGGGACTACTTTTGTCATTTCAGTTTGACGGTGCAACGTAGGGGCCAGTGAGAGGGAGATACATGTAAAAAAACTGATAATGAAAGTGGCTGTCTTTGTGACTTCATCACTCTTGAACCACCCGACGGATCTCAATTAAATTTTCAACACAGATCAGGTTCGGGCCTAAGATAACATTTATCTATTTACTTTGATGATATAGCTTAGGGTTGAGGAGAGGGAGAAGTTAAAAAGTATAAATAAAAGTTGGTAACTCGCGAAACAAATGATCCATCACGATCAAATTTTCAACCTAGAAGAAGTTCGAACCTGAGATGGTTTCTGTCATATCACTTGGACGTTGGAACTTAAGAGATGAAGAGGGGGAGCGACATTTAACAAAGAACGAAAAATTACTGGTATAAGTGGTGAAGCTGTAATTTTTGGAGTCGCTGAGATTAATAGTTACACATCTGATGGTGTTTAAATCCAAATTCAGTCCCTCTACTGGGAGGAGGGGGGGACATATAAAAATTATCGAAATAACCAATATCAGTGTCGAATTCACAGTTTTCCGGCTCGCTGAGATCAACAATGACACTGCAGATGCCGTACCCCATAACATAGGGTGAGGAGGGGATATATAAAACTCATCGAAAATGACCGATATCAAAGAGGGCTTTAGTAATACTAAACAGTGACTGAGTAACGGACCATATTACTACTTTTTCTCAATTTTTCCAACGTAGCGGATAACTAATAACAATAATAATAATAATAATAATAATAATAATAATAATAATAATAATAATTATAGACTACTATATTGTGAATGTGAACATTTATTGTTATTATTATTATTATTATTATTATTCACGTACTTTCGAACTTGCACGACGAAATTACTGAGAAATATGTTTTATTTCTGTAATTTTTCCTGGATTGTACGCATTTCCTTTATTAGTGGGCACTAATTTCTCTCTAGGCCGTCGAATAAATCAATTTCGTTGTGCATTTTGATTCGTTCCAAAGGTCACACCTAAAGTAAGTAATATTTGGCTTCTAATTTCAGGTGGCATGAAATTGTTGGGGTAACGCAGTGGTCTTATGTATAATACAGCTATCTAACATAGGTTCAAATCTTATTCATGTCAAAGTTAATATTCTTACAATGTGATTGTGAAGAATCGACTTATCATACTGGACAAGCATTACCTAAGAATATGAAAGCAAGCACCTGTATCATGATAGAGACGATTTACGAATGTTGGTTGGGAAAGGGCAAGGGAATCACCAGGACATTCCAAAGACATCATTGATCTGCAGTATGCACTTTTCGTGTTATCGTTCTCAGAAAGAAACACTACATCCTTTCATTCCTTTCATTTCATTTTGTTAAACAAAGTTTGGCTAAAGCAATCGGTAGTGTAGTGGTAACGTGTCAGACTTCCAAATGGAAAATTTTGGTTTGATTCCCCATCAGGTAGTATGATTTTTTCACATAAAATAATGACTGCAAACAGAGATTCATCTTCTGATGGAGAACTTACAAGGCATCACTTGCGATAGTTCGAGTAAATAATGTGTGCGTTCTATATCGTACACTGCAATAGTAAGTATGCTTCATATTTATATTCGTCCCGTCCCTCTATCTCTTTCTTGACGTTTCCCTTTCTGTCTTTGCATCTTTCACTTCTCTCCCTCTCTCTCTCACACACATACATGCAGTTCATATCACAAAGTTAAAACGGAGCAGAAGCCCGACATACCTGGTCCGGGGAATCTAATTAACTGTTAACTTCGGCGTCGTGTTTTTCGTGATCTGGGGATAACATCAACGTTCCTAGTCATCTCTGACAGAAACACTGTTTAAACGCAAGAAAATAATAAAATTCTTTTTTATCTTCTGGGTTACCGAATCTCAGTCGAATTACCGGTTCATTACGGATTTAAATTCCTCGATCCAGTGGTGGTCTATAACCTAACCAACATCATACGACTGACACGATGATGCGTATGAGCTCATAGCGTGTTCTTTCTCTCTGTGCAAATTACGTTATATTCGGAAGAGATGAAAGCAATGCTGGATGTTCGGAACAGATAACTCTCCGGAAAAGACTAGAAAATTGTACCTCTCTGGTTATTTGAAAACTAAATTTTATTTATACTAGTTGGACACCATATTTGTTCCCATCCTATAATTCAATGTGTTTTATTCACGTTGAAATTTGAAAGACGCTACATTTATGAGAAACATAAACTTTTCCTTTCCAACATTTGTAGCTTTCCATTACGATACAGTTTGGACTTTTAATATAGGTTACATCTGATAGATATTTAGCAATAAAATAGCACTCTTCAATTTTCTCTTTTTTCTTTCTTTCTCTTTTCTTTTCATTTCGTTTTTTTTTCGTTCAGTCTGAAATGGAAGATATGACCAACGCTATCTACTGGGTATATTAGACTGTATTTTGGATCATTACGTCCAACGAACACTACCGAATTTGCATTCAAACCACGCGGAACCAAAGATGTGTCTCGAAGATCAACAGTTCTACTTGAAATTGAGTATGGCTATCCATTATGAAAGTAACATAATAAATATTTAAAGGATCGTCTATATATTCGAATAGTTCTGAAAAACTATGTAAAAACAAACGTAATTTCCATATTACTGTTGGATTTCTGGAAACGGAACTTTATAATGTTAGGTTATTTTCTTACTATGTTTGAATTCCACAGTTTTATCTGTTCTCCCGTTACTTTTTCTTCTTCTCCTCTCCTTTCCTCTTCTCTCTCTCTCTTTACTCATTTCTGAATCCCTGTCTAATAGACATTCATTGGTTTCAATTTTTCATTGTGGGTGTTTCAATTTCTATCTAATTAACCTATGAATCTTGTTTCGTCTCGGTTTTGTTATTTCTTTTTATCTATACTAATACATGTATAGTTTGAAATAAGATTTGCACTCATGTTGTTAGCTAATTTTAGTATGGAAGAGAAGAAAGGAGATGAGAGAGGGGTCTCTTTACCTGACACGACTATGTGATAAGAACATGTATATTTGGTGGTCTAACTGCACGGCGTTACCTGTCGCAATGTTTTTGAATCGGATTGTACCATTTACATTTCCCTATTTTGTCCCTGAAGTGAGAAATCTTGAGAGAAATCAGATTTTTTTCTGGTTTTTAAATTTTTTATTCCCTTTGGACCCCCGTGTAAACGCAGACATCTTAAAATCAACTGAAAAATACTATATGTGTCTACAAAATTTCAAGTTTCTATCTTGAATAGTAAGGGCAGGAAAAGTATTTCATTTATCAATAATCCCCACAGTGCCCCAGACTACTGCAAAATACCCTGATGGCAGGTAAAAAGTTTTCTGAGACATCCGTGTTTATTCTAGGATCATGGTTTGCCATCATTCTCTTGAGAATAGAACTACCTTTCAAACGGTTCTATTCACATGTCTCTATCATGTATCTAAGGCAGGAAAATCGCGAAGAAAGGTATTTTTCGTCAAATTTGCTTTTAAAATGTTGCCCCTTGGGACCCCTCTGTTTTAACGCAGAGATCTGAAAACAATCTGATAAATATTATTCGGTGGAGTGAATATTTGTCCAAATTTCAATCTTCTAGGTGCAAGGTGCAAAAGTATGCCTGCCAAAAAAAATAATATATCCATAATACCCCAGATTCCCGTACAAAACAGGATCTTGTGTAGAAGTTTCCTTGAGACATCCCTATTTATCCTAGAATCGTGCGTCGTACATAATTCTCTTCAGAACTGCCCTTCAAACGATACCATTCACATGTCTCCATCGTGTATCTAAGGAGTGAAAATCGCGGAAAAAAAGATTTTTTGGTTAAAAATATTTTTTTACCTTTTTGCCCCTATGGACCCTCAGCGTTAACGCAGAGATCATCTGAAAAAATCTGATAAATTTTGTTCGGTGGACTTCATGTTTGTGCAAAATTTCAATCTTCTAGGTGCAAAAGTAAATCCGTCAAAAAAAAAAATAAATAATAAATATCGGCCTAATAACAAAATATTTTTTAAAGTTTTGACGTCATCATCTCCTATGTCTCGACACAGAAAGGCGTGAAACCACATATAACGTGTTCTACAATGCCTCTAGGCTTGGAAAAACAGAAAACCCAAAGTAAAAAGCTTTATTTGTTCTTTTTAAATCGAATAATGAAGACACTACTTTATTAACAAATCCACAAGAACTGTCACATGTTGAAACCCTCATATCGAATTATGTATGGATTTCAGGGGCTGTACTGAACAAACGAAAGTCAAGCCTGATGTGTATAAACACAGCTGACTAACTCATAGCAGACAAGTAGACTACAAATTCCCGGCGGGAGCTCATGTGGTTCGGATTCCACGTTAATCAGTAGGTCCACGTCTCATATAGCCTCGCTGCTGAACGGGACGTTAAACTGAAAATCAACTCAAGTAGACTACAACTTTCGTGCCACAAAATGTACTGTGGTAGTGGTTGTTCTTATTCATCAAAGTAAAGCCCGGCATGTAAGTCTTGCAGGCCGAGTATACCTTTTAAATGTTTTTATATTCAGTCGTCTTTGGTTCCTTACAAAACTATTTTCCTGCCAAAGAAATATCTCAGTATCATACGGAAACACACAATGCAACTGCTGTGACATACTCCCTAAGGGTGAATCACGCGACAGTGTACTTATCAAAATGTGTCGGTGGCCTTGGCCTTGAAAACATTCAACTTCAGAGCTGCTTGCTGTTCGCACATAGCTTGTGCCAAAAGGACTAGCTCAGGAGAGTAATGCTCTCGGAAGTAGGAACGAGAAACACAGTTCTGATTGGTTGGCGTAATCCATTTCTTGCCACGTTGCGTTTAAATAGCAGAAATCTAAAGATTGTTGTTATCGATCTTCGTGGTCGAGTGGGTTAGCGCTATATGCTACTAATGAAAATCTCTTTTGGCGTGAGTTCAAACCCAGCTCGAGGATTTTTTACATTTTTTATATTTTTATAACACTTTTTAAATTAAAATAATATGAAAATAATACTCAAAAAAGTGATTTACTTACTTTTGTGCAGATAGGTAGTAGTAGTAGTAGTAGGAACGGGTTAGAAGCCCCGCAGGTCTCGTTTTGCTCCCCTTGTACTCCATGACATAAATTTTGTGACCAACTTAAAACAACTGGCTAGGATAGCGTTTAAAACAGCTGGCTAGAGTAGCCCGCGAAAAAAAACGTACTTCCGGGAGCATTACTCTCCCGAGTGGGTCGCGTGCCAAACACTGCTCATGGAGTCCCTTTCCAGCACAGTAAAAGGGCGGGGAAAAAATAAAAGAAAGGAAAAATAAAGCATACGGAAAACTGTTCCTTATGCGAAGAGCGTTTGAAAACATTTCAAAAGGTACGCTATGACTATTATCAGTTAATTGGCAAAAACTGATATCGCGGACAGATCCAGGAATTTTTGAGGGTCGCTGATCTGAAAAATAAATTTGAGACATTTCTTGATATGTGGTTGGCTAACCAAAAATGTGAACTGGAGTGCTTCATGATACGTATTTATCATCCTTCTGGAGGCAGCATTGAGGAAAGATACGTTGTTCAACACGAGAGAATCCAGGATTACCATAAAAAACTTTTTATTACCATCTTTTTATTATTGCATTATTTTATTTTATTTTATTATTATCATTATTTTTCTTAAATTGGATTATGTAGAGTAAACTATTTTTAGTTTAATTTCCTATTAACATGATTCATGTTAACTCTTTACTAATATCGTTATTTTTATACTGCATGAGTGCTATCGTGGGGTCAGATTTAACCCCATTATTTGTTTTGAAATTAAAATATGTTAATACGTATTACCATTGGCAGTTGATTGTGGACCGTTTACTAGTGCTATACTTTAATGGATTTAACCAGTTTTGGGGACAAAAGATATTTTGAAAATATTTTTTGACTAATGGTCTTTTGGTAATAGATTATTACGAAGCGAAACAACATACTTAAATGAAATAAAGTTTTTTGTTATGCGAAAATAACAAAGTATGAAAATAAACTTATTTTCATGTAAAAAAGCATTCAATTATTAGTGCTGAGAAAATGTAACTTGTCATTCAAAAAGCTGACAAGTGATGCTTTTGTGTTTGATTAGTTGCTTGGCTACAGGCCCGTATCCACATGGGAACTAGGGTGCCGGGCCCCCCTAAAGTTTTACTGTTCCTCCTAACAGGGACGTACCCAGAAATTTATTTCGGGAGGGGCGTAAAGCGTTTTGGAGGGGTCCAAATACAATTTTAGGCTAAATTATATGAAAATTTCTAAAATTGCCACTAAAAGTAGATTACATTTTTAAAAAGTCGGGATTTCGGGGGGCGGACCCCAGGACCCACCCCTGCGTATGCCCCCTAAAATATTCACGGTAGGCTTGCAAATGAACTGCTATAATATAATGATGAACTATAATATGGTTGGATCGACCCCCTAACTTCTACCGATCCCTCATATTTTTGGGCTGGCTACGGCTACCTGCTTGGCTACATACCAATACACACAATGATTAGTCTTAAGGGGCCGTCCACATATTACGTAACGCTATTTTTGACCAAGTTTTATCCTCTCCCTCCCCCTTGTCACACTTCGTAATGCAAGGCTGAACCCCTCCCCCGTTCGTTACGTAACACTTTTGGATTTTTGTTTCTTCACCTATTTTCCTTATTTTGGGAATTATTATAATAAAAACTATTTTTAATAGCAAAACTTTTATTACAAAATGTTCTTATTCTGAATATATTTGTAGTATTTTTCGCTAATAAATCAAAGTACCGGTACGTATTAGAAAATGTTAGGATGGTAATAATATTTTAACTCCATAAGATTGCTTAATTAACAGTCTTAATTCTTCAAAACTGCATACTGTCGTTTCCCAAGGAGATCACACCTATTCTTTTCGGTCAGATGATGACAATGAGGAAATACAAGGGTCACTACGAAAGTTTTGAGATACGCATTGTTGTGGCACAGTATTTGAATTCCAACAATTGCGTTCGGTAGTGGTATCCAGAGCGAAGAAGCGAAGCAAGTTTCAACGGCGTATCGCCTTCACTTGTTTTTTGATGTGAGCAGTATTCGGCTGTCTAGAATGGAGCTCGAAAGGGAACCTTTTCGGGCAATGATCCTTTACGATTTCAAAAGTGGTTTGAACGAGACACAAAGCCTTGAACGTTTGCAGGGGGCATTTGGGGACCTTGTTAATTCCCGTGCTACGATTGTCCGTTGGTTTGGTGAATTCAGAAGAGGCCGGACATTGCTTAAAGATGAAGAGAGAGCTGTACGTCCTGCAACAGCTGTGTCAGATGAAAACATTGCCGCTGTGGAACAAATGATTCGAGAAAATCCTCGAACAACCTTCAAGGACATTGAATCTACAGTGAACATTTGATCGCCAGCAGTAACAAAAATTCTTCATGTTCATCTTCGGTTCACGAAGGTTTCATCTCGTTGGATGCCTCACACTTTGACTGAACAGCAGAAGCGCATGCGTGTGTAATGGTGTGAAGAAATGCTTGCAAGATTTGATGGAGGCAATTCTCGACGCGTCTGACATTGTTACTGGTGATGAGACTTGGATCTATCAATTTGACCCTGAAAATAAACGCCAGTGTACAGTTTGGATCCTTCTAGACGAAAATCCACCCACAAAAGTGAAACGACCGCGAAGTGTGGGGAAGAAGATGGTCGCAACTTTCTTCTCCAAATCTGGCCATGTTACAACTGTTCCACTTGAAGAACAAAGGACTGTTACTGCTCAGTGGTACACCACTGTTTGCCTAACAAAAGTGTTCCAGAAGCTTCGGGAACGGCGTTCAAGAACTGGATTGTATGGGATCCTGCTTCATCATGACAACGCGTCCGCACACACGGTCAACATCGCAGTTCAGTTTTTAGAATCTAGGGAGGTCAAACTTATGTCTCATCCGCCGTATAGCCCTCACCTGGCCCCGTGTGATTTTTTTCTGTTCCCCAGGATCAAAGGTCGCATGCGTGGGAAGAGATTTTGCAGCCCTGAAGAAGCTGTTGTGGCTTACGAGAACGAACTTTCAACACTTGAAGAAAAAGCTTGGCAACACTGCTTCCAAAAGTGGCTTTCGAGGATGCAAAAGTTTGTACAGTGTAATGGTGAATACTTTGAGAAAATGTAAGTGTTAAATTGATTTTAAGTATGTAAGTTATTTCACATCTCAAAACTTTCGTAGTGACCCTCGTACTGACAAGGAAGATGGAGGTGGAACAGCATCTAAAGAACTAACATCGATCTCTTTTTCAGGGATCTAGGATGCTTCGTGCATTTGAAGTTTGTCAGTTTCGACGATGCAAAGTTCCCTTCCTCGTCGACCACAGATTCAAAGTGGCTGCGCATGTGAAGAAGCAGGGACATCTCGTTTGTGAACAAGCTCTCGAGCATCTTTTTTGGACTTCGGACTTCAGTTTATCTCTTTTCATATTCTTCTTGTCCTAAATCAGTGCGAGAATGCGAATAAACTCAATTTCTTCAGAAATATTCAAATTCAAAAATTAAAAAAAATTGGAACGAGATAATATCCGACGAATTAGGTTTATTTATGTCTTATTTTTATCTACAAATCCAGGATCGTTCCATCGCGGAAAATATAATTTCACGAAAAAGAATTTCTTCTGTTTCCCATGCAAAACCTCTTAGAAGAATAGAGTGAGTAATGATTCAAATCAAAGGTTTCAGATAACATTCTCAGAAATAGCAGTACTAGTGGGAACATGAGGGCATTTTCAGGCGGTGGTTACGATCACTAACAACTAACTCCGGAAAAGCGTGTTCCCTAAATCCAATGCTGCGATGTTTTTTATCATTTTACTTTGAATGTGCAACTTGGGGGAAGGGGAATGTATAAAAATGATTGAAAATGAACGATGTTAGTGTCAAATGCATAGATTTCGGGTTCGCTGAGATAAACAGTGACACTTTCGATGCAGTTTAAATCCAAATTCACCCCGCAACTTGTGTAATGCGGAGGATGACATACAAAATGTTCGAAAATGACTGATATTAGAGTCGAGACCATGGTGTTTGAGGTCGCTGAGATGAACAGTAACACTTTCGATGCCGTTTAAATTAAAATTTGGCCATGCAACTTGGGGAAGGGGAGATGTATAAAAGTGATCGAATATGACCGATATTTGTGTTGAATACATAGTTTTTGGAGTCCGTAAGTTGATGGTGACAGTTTTGGTGCCCTATATATCCAAAATGAAACGTATTCTCCCCGTATGAAAAACGGGTATTCTAGCTAATTTATAAAAAAGAAAAGAACAATACAATTATTAGTTTAAAAGATTGCATATAAATGTGAGAATAAAAATAAAAAATACAGCAGAAAACACTGTTACGTAAGAAAGACCTAAAGCCCCTCCTCCCCCTTATCACGCTTCGTAACGCAAGGCCGAACCCCCATCCCTCCTTGCCGCGTTACGTAATATGTGGACGACTCCTAAATGTGTCTTAATCACATATCCATTAGACACAGAACAAATATAGACACTTTAGTTCTTCTACTGACAGTCAGTTCATACAGTGATTTTTCATGATTGACCCTTATGCACATTTCGGTTGCACATGGAACAAATCCAAGAACGTTTTTTTATCATCAATTCGAGGACAAATAGCACATCTCCTCCTTTTAGCTGGATAATCTGTTTGCGGATGGTCTTCATTGATGTTCCCATCAGTTAGTCGTAACAATGACTGCCGAAGCCTACGAGAAAGTGTCCCGGATTCGCCCCTTACCTTTAGGTGATCTTGAGTGAAAATCATTTTAATACTCCTCATGAAGTCTCGTCTCTGAAGTCTTCTTGGTTCGTTGGAAAGATGGTAAAAAACAAGACTATTTAAGCATGCAACATCCAATATTCTATAGAAAATTGCAACAAACCACCTTCTGCAAAATCTGCCAGTTCCGAGTTCTGCACACATCTCTGTAACACTCCCCAAGAAAACCACAGAAAAAGTGTAATGCAGGAAACGTATAGCGCAAGTACTGACCTGGGGAAAATTTCGACCCCAGAGGTCCGAAACTATCGAAACAACAATGTGCATGGACACGAACAACAAGTCGCTACGAGAACTCAAGATCAACTGAAAAAAATGCAACCGTTAAGTTTTACGACCCACGGTTATGCCTGCTAGGCTTAAAGAGGCGGTGATAATGAGAAATGAATGAAATGGTGGAGTGAAGAAAGTGGGACGAAACTGGAGAACCCCGAGAAAACCCACGCACACAGTGTTTATCCAGCACAAGGTTCACTTTGCGCGGGCTGGGATCAAACCCAGGACCTCATGCAACAGAGGTGAATACTCTACCACTGAGCCACCGTGGTCCCCTAGCAAGGTCAACTGAGAATAGACGACTGAAGCCTCAGTGAAACAATATATATATTGTCCACAGCTAGAAATGTGTTTGCTGAGGTCAGATTTGATCCCCCACGATAGTAGTTACGAGTTAAGTATGTAGTGATAACTCCGGAAAAAGATAAGTAAAAACTTAAATTTCTTAATTAAAATAACTTTGTATACTGTTAGTATATATATATATATATATATATATATATATATATATATATATATATATATATATATATATATATATATATATATATATATAACGCAGCAGCTGATATGCTTGGGGCAGGAGGGTATGAGCAAATCGATCACCAATGGAATGAATCGATCCAGAGCACAGTAAAACTAGTTAGGCCACTGGGCAATCTCCTTCCTTCTCTTCTCTTTACATTATATCTGGAGATGTATGTTCTGACTAATGGGCTACTTTGGCAATTTTAAAACGTAAGAAGATATACGCTATCAATGATAAACTATGACTTTTAATATATATATATAGGGCAATAAATCAAAAAACTCTATATTATTGTTCTGTTCCAATGCTCCGTATACAGATCCACATATGTCTTCTCTGAGCAACATTAAAATAATCTTTTCCACAGAATATTTTTCCTTCTATACTTTGATCCAGGAGTGGAAATGGAATTTTAGAACTAAGGGGAAAGTCAATAATAGATACGGTTTGATTCAGAAAGTCGAACTTTGATGGAGAACGACTTAAGCGATAGAGATTGTTGCAGAACAATTAACAGAAAACAAAATTAATATCACCATTCAAATTTACTATTTGTTAGTACTAACTACAGATATTTTGCCTTCTTTTGCACAATCACTTTAACTTACGAAGGGGATATTATCCCCTCGTGCATGCCTGATTTCCACTTTTGCTTTGATCTCAGGCATTTTACACGTGAAACCGTATTTACCTGGTAACTTTGACGCGGGGCCACTTTGACTCGTGTATTTTTGTCACGGAGTATTACGTCCAGACCTTTCCCACGCTGGGCCGTTCGACTCGGGCCCTTTTGAGGCGGGGTTGTTTCGACCCAGGCTGCTTTGACGACAGAACTCTTTTAACTCGATTCCTTTTGACCCGGGCAATTTTGACGCGGGGCCGTTTTGACTCGGGCTTTTTAGTAGCGCGGCTATTTCGACTCGTCTCCTTTAGAGGCGGGTCCTTTTGACCCGAGCTCTTTTGATGTAGGGCCCTTTTGTCGCGGGCCCCTTTCACCAAGCCCTTTTGGCACGGGCCGTTTTGACTCGTATCCATTTGTAGCGAGGCCGTTGTGACTCGTGCCCTTTTGTTGCGGAGATCTTTTGACTCGGAGACTTTTCTCGCGAGGCCTTTTGACAAGGAGATCTTTTGACCTGGGCTTTTTTTACATTCGTTCAGCCGCGTAACCCTCAGCCGGTGCCTTAAGCATTCAAACCGGGCGAGGTAAAATTATTGATAGTGTTTCTTTATTTTTTCTAGGCTCTCTGGACGCGGAGCTGTTTATACTCGGGCTCGTTTGACGCAGGGCCCTTTTGACTCGATTCTTTTTGTCGCGGGACCATTCTGACCCAGGTCTTTTTCACACTGGGTTGTTTTACCCCGGAAACTTTTAACTCGAGCCTTTTCGACCCGGACCATTTTGACGCGTGGTCATTTTGACTTGTACCCTTTTCTCGCGGAGACTTTCGACCTGGGCATTTCACTGTAGGCCGTTTTGACCCGGGCCCTTTTGACGCGGGGTCATTTTGACTCGGGCACTTTTGTCGCGGAGACCTTTTGACCCAGGCCTTTTTGACTCGGGCTCTTTTCTAGCGGGTCTGGTTTGAACCGTGGCCTTTTGAGTCGTATCATTTTGACCCGGCCTCTTTCGAACTAGGGACCATTTGTCGCGGGGCCTTTTGACGGCTCCTTTTCACGCGGGGCCGTTTCTACTCGGGCCCTTTTGTCGCTAGGCCCTTTTGACCTGGAGACTTTTTGACTTGCGCTCTTTTAACGAGAGGCCGTTTCTTCTAGGGCCCGTTTGACGTAGTAACATTTTGACTCGGGTTTTTTCTCGCGGGATCCTTTCGACCCGGGCTCTTTTCACGCAGGGCCCTTTCAACTCAAGCCCATTTAACCTGGGTCCTTTAGACGTGTGGCCATTTTAACTCGGGTCCTTCTGTCGCGGAGACCCTTTCACACAGGTTCTTTTGACTCGGGCCCTTTTGTTGCGGAGATATTTTGAACCCGGGTCTTTTGTCGGGGGTTTCTTTTATCCGAGCCCTATTGTTCTGGTCTCTTTTCACGCGGAGCTCTTTTTACTTGGGCCTGTTTGACACAGGTCCATTTTGACTCGTTTTTTTTTGTCGCAGGACACTTTTGACACGAGCTCTTTTGACGCGGGGCCGTTTTGATCCGGGAACGTTTGTTGCGAAGAGGTTTAGACACGGGTCTTTTCGACTCGGGCATTTTTGTAGCGGGGACCCTTTTGGCACAGTCGGTTTGGCATAGAGCCCTTTTGACTCGAGCTCTCTTAACACGAGGTTCTTTTTTTTCGGGTTTTTTTTGCGGGACAATTTTGACCTGGAATTTTTCACGCTGTTCCGATTTGACCCGGGCCCTTTTGAGTTTGGATACTTTTCACCGGGGCTCTTTACGAAGACCCGTTTTAACTCGAGCCCTTTTAATGGGGCTGGGGCTCAACTTGGGGTTTCCTTTTCTTGGGCCCGTTTGACGTAGGGCCCTTTAACTAGCGTCTCTTTTCGCGAGACCCATTTGACCCGGACCTTTTTCACGATGCGTGGTTTTATTCCTGGCTCTCTTGACGCGGGGTCATTTTGTCTCGGGCCTTTTTCACGCTGGGCTGTTTTGACCTGGGCCCTTTCGAGGCGGGGTCTTTTTGACCCGTACTCTTTTGACGCAGGGCCCATTTACTCGAGCCCTTTTGACTAAGAACCTTTAGACGCGGGGTCGTTTTGACTTTGGCCCTTTTGTCGCGGAGACTTTTGACCCAGGCCTTTTTGACGCGGGACCTTTTACACTCCGGCTCTTTTGTAGCGGGACCTTTTAGATCGGCGCCCTTTTGAGGCGAGTCCTTTTGACCCGGCCTTTTTTGAAATAGGGCCCTTTTCTTGCGGGACCCTTTGACGCGGGGCCGTTTTGACTCGGGCCCATTTGACGCAGGGCCGTTTTGTCACGGATATCTTTTGGCCCAGGCTGTTTTTATTCGGAGCTCTTTTACCGGAGCCCTGTTGACTCGCAGACATCTTAACCTACGCTCTTTTAATGCGTGGCCGTTTTTACTCTGGCACGTATGGCGCGGGAACCTTTTGACTCGACTCTTTTTGTCACGAACTCCTTTAAACCAGGACCTTTTGAGTCGGGGTCCTTTTGACCCGGACTCTTTTGACGCAGGGCACTTTTGAACCGGACACTTTTGACGCGGGGTAGATTCGACTCGCGCCTTTTGTCGCGGAGACTTTTTGACCCAGGGCCTTTAGACTCGCGTCCGTTTTGACTCAGGCCCTTTTGTTACGCGTTGTTTCGACCCGTGCCCTTTTGACCCGGCTTCTTTGATGCGGAACTGTATTGGCTCGGGCCCTTTTGGCACAAGGCCCATTTGTCGCAGAGAGCTTATGACCCGGGGCCAGCTTTACTCGTGGCGTTTTGTCGCGGAGGAAGTTAACAGGGCTCTGTTAAGGCGGGGCCGTTTTGACCCGGACCCGTTTGACGCGGGGCCGTTTTGACTCGGGCACTTTTGTTTCGGAGACATTTTGACCAAGTTTCTTTTGACTGGGGCCCTTTTGTAACGGGGCCCGTTTTGACACCGGTCCATTTGACGTAGGGCCCTTTTGACACGTTCCCGTTTGATGCGGGTCCGTTTCGCCTTGAGCTCTTATGTCGCGGGTCCTTTTGATCGTTGCTGTTTTGACTCGGGCCTTTCTGTCCTCGTCCTTTCGTTTGGCCCTTCTGACATAGAACCATATATATAACGCAGCAGCTGAAATGCTTGGGGGAGGCGGCGGGTATGAGTAAATCGATTATTAATCAATCCCTGGTGCAGTAAAATTAGTTACACTACTGATCATATCTCTTTCTTTCTCTTCTCTCTACATCATGTCTGGAGATGAATGTTCTGACTAATAGGCTACAGTGGCGATTTTAAAAAGTAAGACGCTATATTCTATCAATTACAAATGTTATGAATTTTAACTTAATATATATAGCGCAATAAATCGAAAAACTCTATATCGGCCTTTTGCTCCCCCCTCCTGTTGGAAAAATCTTGCTGGTGTTAAGGATTATCATGTTGCTTAGTTACTGTATTATATTGTCCTATACACACAATAAATACATCTGTGTTTTATTTAATAAGAAGAACCTTATTTACATTTATTACGGACCTTGCTTTACGACAGCGAAACATATTCACGTTGAGCGTAATCAGTTTCCATTATGAAATAAGGACAGTGAAACGATTGAAATAATTGACGCATACATTTAGGACTTAGAAAAGTGTCGTAGTAAATTCCTGAAAAGTGAAATGCGCTAGTAGCAATTGTTAGCAGTTATTAACTGTACATAGAAGATAATAAACTGAGAAACTGAGAATACGAAACTTTTCAGAGATGATAGTGTACTGATGCTTTAAATCTGTTCCTTTACTCTCTATACATACGTTATTGCCCTAGTCAAAATGAAAACTCTTCAAAATTATTCACAATTTTTTATGCAACCATCCCTTCCTTGGAGTACTGCGCGGTCACATACCCGTCACGGCGATTTAAAGGCACTTTTGGCGACGAGGAAACAATGAAAATACCACATGTGAATATACATCGAAGGATAAATAAATTAAATAAGGCAAAAAAAATATAAATACAGGTTATCGCGTGAATAGCGAAAATATAATTGAGGAGAAAATAGGTGCAAATGTGCAAGAATACCAATATAATGTGAGATAGTGCTGGTGTGAAAATGTACGATAATGAAAATGAAAGATGAGATGAAGTACCGTCACATCACAAACATAGAAATTAGTCAGACAGATGCAGGTTAAATCTTCTGTCCCGGGGCGACTCGGGACTAGTGATCACAGGGGGAATCCCTTGTTAGTTGTGAGGATCTCTGTGTTAAGATGGAGAAACATGAGGAATATGAGCATGAATGATATTAACTGAATTTTTTTTTTTTTGCTAGCCAAGGCTAGCTACCCGCCCGAGGGTTACGCCCTCCATGGGGAAAGAGAAGGTTGGGAATTGGGAGGAAAGGACTGGGAGATGGTCTAAGGGAATTTTCATTATTTTATTATCACTTTATTTCATAAAATTTATTATTATTCATCAGGTGGATATTGCTATCTTTGCGATAGCAATCATGAGGGAGGGGAATGTCGGTATTGTATGATTGATTGATTGTGAGATTGGACAATACTTTCTATATGGGAGAAGAGAAGAATGAGATGACGATGAATTGAGGTGCACAAGACAACACAACACGAGGGTGATTGTTAGAGGACAGATGCAAGTTAATCTTCTCGCTTGGGGGCTACTCCAAGCATTGATGAGAGACAAATTAACTGAAAGAGAATGGGGGTTATATTTCGATATTCCAGGAGTTTTCAATGAGTGAGCATTATATTGTTTGTTTATAGTTTTAGTAATATTAGTATACATTATATTTATTGGATTTTAATATGGATGTTTAACATTATTATATGATTATGCAAAATACAAGTATATATTTTTATACAATACTTTTGTAAATAATATTGTGAAATATACAGAGAAAACAACGGCTCTATCTGTTAGGTAAAACAAGAAAGTCAGGTAGTCAAGTTGGTGATGACTGAAAGCAGTTTTTTTATTTCCTCTGTTTTCCTTCCTTTTGAGCAAGCTGGTTGACGAGGAGAGACTTTTTTGTGCTGTTTGCGGTAGAAGCCTTTTGTGTGCCATCTAGCGACTGAAGGAATGAACTACGTGGAAAACTTGTTTTTTAAAACATAACCGAGGATGCTTTTTTCCCATTCTTTATTTTTTTTTGGTATAGTAATAGAAAAAAAAATAATTCTATTTTAATGAAAAATATATATGGTGATTGGTTTGATTTTTAGGATGGGATTAGTTTATACGAGAATGAATTTGGTGATAAAATGATTACTTTTGACAGATTGTGATTGTTACTTTATTGTTTTCGTATGCTTGATTAGAGGATTTGTGGATTGGAAATCTTATATTTCAGTACACGTAATGCAGGATATGAGTTGAATTTGTTGCATTTTAGATGTAGAAGAACTTTGTATTAGTGGAGCGGTTAAATATAGGTGAGGAACAATTTGGGGTATAATACATAATTAAAATGTATGAATGAGACATATGAGACAAAATACATAAAGCGTTGAATTGGTAAAATGTACGGATATTTTAAAGATATAATACGTAACATGACTTCTTAGCATACCAAATTGATTAGTTAATTGGATAAACGGTAAGGGTTCGGCTTTTGGGTCTAGCCTAGAAGGAGCTGAGCGAGTGGAACTAAACTTGCAGGATTAATAGCCCATTGGGCAACAACCAAGCCGCGAAAAATCAAATTTTCCATTTACAAATACAAAGGGGGGACGGGGGACAAAACCCTAAAAAATTGTGCAAATGGCACAAAACTCATAAATATTAATCAGACTAATGTACTGAAGACAGTAATAAGTTTAAAAAAATTCTACTGCTATTTGGAGGGAGCAGAGGAGGCATATTCCTCCATAAAGTCCTATGGTTCGGCTGTTGGGTCTAGCCTAGTTATGGCAGGAGACCCAGGTTTGATTCCCGGTCGGTGCTAATTTGAGACGGATCTCATATTAAGCTGTACATCCAACAAACAAGTTTCATATAGCTTCGCTGCTGAAAAAGCTCTTAAATCAAACGAACATGTGATCTGGGTTGATTTCAGAAAAATGTATAGTATACTCAGGCGTGACATCATATACTCAACAAGTGGAGTATGGAATGTACGCACCTTACAATTCGAAAAGAAATTAAAATAATTTCAGCTACTACTGTCTCACCATCTAAAGAAACCTACGACGAAGCACAAATGTAATCTATGTACTATTTTAGAAAAAAAAATCGACTGGAATTCAAAAAAGTGCTAAAAATTAATATTAACGTTTTAAGGTTAGTTTAAAGAGACAAGTTTTGCCGATAGTTTTACAGTCTTCATATATCTCTAATGTTTTTTTTTTTTTTTTTTTTTTTTTTACCTTTCACGAAAATACACGATTTCTCTTACGAATTTCAACCTACACACTTCAAATTTTTAGAGAATGAATTTCATAACCTATTGAAGGAAACAATCCGTGCCAATTTTTTATTTAGAATTTTCTTCATTGTTTTTTATTTTTTTTTTGTTCGTCGTCCCGTTTAAAGGGTTGTGCCCTTTCTTCGGGTAAATGTTGTGCTGTAGATCAAGTGTCTCTATGGAAATGTAGGTGGTCTAAGAGTTGCCAGGTTTATTATTTCTTTATTCATCATATTAATATGAAACATACATGGATTGAAATTTTTCCAGGAGAGAAAAAAAACATATATATATATAACACAAACACTAATAGGTTAATGGTTAGAAGAGAATATTGGCAGTTATTATTACATAAACACAAAATATAAGAGGAAAAGAAAGTTCAGGGCTGCAGTAATAAAATGAACAACTGTAATAAATGGATGAAATGCAGTGCTTTGGACGTCACATCACAAGGTTATGTTAGTTCAGACGAATGAAGTTATCTTCTGTTCCTGGGGCGATTCAGGAACTGATGAAGACGAAGGAGGCCCTTGTTAATAGGTATTACTGTGCATATGATGGATAGCTATGAGATGAAAGTTCATGCGGTCGGTAGATTGTATAGATTTCGGGGTCCAATATGTCATCATCTAACTGTAAATGATATAATGTCATGAAGTGTTGGAGAGGGGTGTCAATGAATGTTGGTGGTGCATCATATGTTGTCACGGTCGTAGCGGAGAATATCAAGTATCATAGGATGGGGCTGTGCTATACGTTTGCTGATGTAACGTATACGTAGTTGTTCGAGGTGCGTTAATAATGGCGGAAAATCGATCATCTCATAAAGTAAACGTGTTGGATGAGGTAGGCTTATGCGGTATGCTAGGCGTATAGCATGGCGTTCTAGTATAGCAAGTTTTTGATAGAATTTTAGGGGCGCAGATACCCAGGCTGTATGTCCATAGGTTAATGTACTCCGCATGAAGGTTTTATATGTATTGAGAACGGAATGTGCCCTTAATCCCCAGGTTGTGCCCACTAATCGTTTGAGAAGATTAAGTCGATTTTGCGGTTGACCTATGAGTTTGGTGAGATGTGGAGTCCAGGGAAGATGAGTGTCAAAAATGACATCGAGATACGTAATACTGCTTGAAACTGGAATAGGCGTAAGATCAACCTGAAGGCGAAGTAGATTCGGGTTTCGATGTACTCGTGAACGGCGTCGACGTGGTAAGAAAACTATGGTTTGTGTTTTGGAAGAGTTAATATTTAACCTCCAAACATGACACCATCGCACAAATGCATCAATGGCTACTTGCATGGTTTTATTGAGAGATTGTACGGTGCGGCCAGTTGTGAAAAAAGCAGTGTCATCAGCAAACTGAAATATTGTGGTGTTATTAGGAATAACAAAATCAGCGACGTACAGTAAGTATAATAAAGGAGACAATGATGAGCCTTGTGGTACACCAGATTGCAGCAAGATAGGATGAGAGAGCGTTCCATTAATTGAGATATAAGCTAATCGTCCTATTAAGAAGGAGTGTATGAAGCGGATGTACGAAGTTGGCAGGAGATAGTTACGAAGCTTATATAGTAAGCCAGGGTGCCAAACTTTGTCAAAAGCCTTTTCCAAATCAAAAGTAACAAGGCAAGAAGGAAAACCTGTATTATATTGATTGTAAATAGCTGTGGTGAGACGGAATAATTGATCTTGAGTACTAAAATTTGGCCGGAATCCAGCTTGGTGTATTGGAAGAAGATTATGTGAGTGAAGATGGTCGTGCATGCGACGGACAAGGATTCTTTCCAAGATTTTGCATAGGCAACTAGTGAGGTGAATAGGACGATACGATGTGACTTCTGATGGATGTTTCTTTGGTTTAGGAAAAAAAAGCACTTTTGAGTATTTCCAGTCGAGTGGAATATATCCAGTTCGCAGATTAAAGGTATAAATGGTGCTAAGAAAGAGTAGAAAAGAGTGAGGCGCCTGTCTGATGAGTACATATGTAACAGAGTCAAATCCTGGTGCAGTATTCCGTTTACCTTTAAGTGTATTACTAATAGTTTCGGGTTGAATCGGCATGGTTAGAGGATTATTTGGTTCTAAATCATGATCAGCAGACGGACGAAAGAAAGGAGAAGTTGCATCGGTATGTCGGTTTATAGTTGATTGCAAGCGACCTGGTGTATGCCAACCGGGTAGAGGTGTAAAGATATTTTGAAAATAGGAAGCAAAAATATTAGCCTTTTCTGCATCCGTAAGGACTGCTTGATGATTATAAACAATGGGGTAAGGCGTACGAGAGACTCTACCTGTTAATTGATGGAACTTGTGCCAATATTTTGTAGGATGTGTTTCATTAGCTAGTGTGTTGCAAGTTTGAATCCAGTGGCGTCTCTTGAACGCAACGATATAATTATGAGTGATCCGTAGGTACTAGCGATGAAGCCGAAGTGCTTCAAGGTTACCCGTAGCGAGATATTCACGGAAAGCTCTCCGGGATGCTGAAATAAATGGTAAATATTGCGGAGGTAACTTAGGTTTGTGTAGCTGAACTTCGATTGTTTGAATAGAACGTTGTGCTGCGTCTTGAAGGGCTGTAGTGAGTCCAGTGATTGTTCGATCGAGTTCGTATTGCGTACTAGGCATTGTGAGCGTAGTTACAGCAGTGTCTAAATCGGTGCGATATTGTCCCAATTTGCCCTTCGGTAGCAGTAGACCTTCTGAGAAGGAGGCTTCGGCTGAGTGTTGGGAGAACAATGAAGTTCGACTTTGATGGGGACATGGTCGCTACCTATGGAGTCAAGTACAGATATGTGAATATACTGAGATAGTGAAGATGAAGTTATGACTACGTCAGGAGTAGTGCGACTGATAGGACGTGTAGGTTTCGGTAAAGTATGAAATTCAGCTCGTGTTTCATTCCGAACAAAATCGAGAAAGTTGTCTTTGTCACGTTGGGAACGGCTATGAAAATTGAGGTCGGCCATGATAATGTAATGCCGGAAGTTGGTATCAATATAGCGGAAGAAATCATAGCTGAAAGCTCTGCCTGGACGATAGTAAATAGTAACAAAGGTAATGGTTTTGCGTCTAAAATAAATTGTCGTCATGTTATGTTCAGGAAGGTGAAGAGCAGGTGGAACAGTAACTGTACGGTAAGGAAGATTTTGCCAAATACCAATAGCTGTGCCTCCGTAGAGACGTGGTCCAGTTGGTGCGTCATGTCGAAGTAAGTGATACTTCGGTATATAGCATGTTAAATATGGTGCAAGGTAAGTTTCATTAAGAGCAAATGCGGCAATTTGTTCTTCCTGTAGGAGCTGTGTAAAGAGCAGTTGGTGCGTCAACATTGATCGTATGTTAAGGAATAATAAATTGTAACTCATAATGAAAGTGAATATAAGTCCGTAGGTAGAGTTGTCCATATCAAACATAAACTTCAAGTGGTTGGATTTGAAAATGCACTGTTGGTCCGGAATACGTTGCATGTAGTTGTAGATTAAATAACAGTTTGGCTGCGTGCATGATTTGAGTTAGAATATGGTTGCGAAGAAATGGGTGGATGTTCTGTAGTGAAATAGTGAGAAAACGAAGTAGATCTTCGACAGTAACTGGATGGCGCAATGAATTTGCTGGTGGAGTTGGTGCATCGACTGAACGTATGGGGACAACGAGTTCAGGCTTAGCTGGATCAGGCTGAGGTTTAGCTTTACATTTATAGCTGTACGTTGGGTGACGTTCAGAGCAGCGATGACAACGTGGTGGTTCTTCAAGGTTTGGACAGTTTTTTGTAGAATATTCGCGGGAACAATAGCCACATTTGGTGTTGTTTGTGCATTCAGCTGTTGGGTGTGAATTATACTGTTGACATTTCTCGCAGCGAACAGGCAGAGGTGCTGGCGTGCGAGAGGGCTCAACCTTATATTTGCGTCGATAGATATATGCGCCCTTGGATAGAAGTTGATCAATAAGCTGTTGTTGATCAGTTAGCACTCGTACGAGATAAGTTGGTCCCTGATTGTTCTTGATCCTGATACAACGCTTTATAGGTAGCCCTTCCTGATGGAGTTCAGCAAGAATTTCGTCATCAGTAAGATCGGGTTCTACACCACGAATAACTACAGATAGCATAGGAGGTCGCCGTGGTGGAGGAGGAGTTTGGCGTGTACTCGGTTGTAAAGTAGAAATCTTTGCTTTCGTCCCAAAAATTTCATAAGTTGCCTTGTTGCGAACATGTGTGGCGAAATTTGGGTTAGTGGATTTCAAAATGATGCCACGGCGTGTCTTAACAATTTCACGGATTTCAGGTCGGGGGACGTACTTGACTAATTGCTGGAAGACAGCACGAACAGTGTCATATTTCTGATCGTAGTCGGTGAGCAAGAAGTTATACACGGGATCTGGCTGGTATTGCTGATGATGATTATCGGCAGAAGTGGATGCCCAATCCATACAATGGCTGTCAGTTGTAGTCTGATTGACACTGGGAGTAATTCGTTGCTTCTTTGAATCTAGCGCTTGTTCGCCATCAGAGAAAGATCGAGAACGAATTCTATGTCCTTTGGTGATGCAGTCAGCATAGGAAGGAATAGAGTTACGGTCTGAACAAGGTGTTCCCGTAACAATCCTTGGCTGCGTCTTTTGGCGACCGTTAGGCCCGATGTTAAGCGGTGGAGGTTGTAATCCTACATCTTGACCGAGATTCGTAGATCCGTTAACCTTGCCAGTGTCCGTCATCGTGATAGAGGAGCCGAGGGCCAAAGCCCAGATGAAGATTAAAAAAATGAAAAGGATGTTAGATGAGGTTCAAAAAGCAAGAAACCCTCCGAAAGTGAAAACTTTCGTCAGACCCCTAAGTGCTGTAATTGTGCTATGCTCGCAAGTACGTATGCTATACTTGGTCCTCGCTGGCACAGTAACTGACACAAGAGAGGCTAGGTTGCTTGGTAAGGTGTCTTCATTGTTAAAATGGATTTACTGTTGAGTTGGATGTCCAAATCTTTAACAGTGGATCTGTTTCAACAATGAAGAAAATTCTAAATGAAAAATCGGCACAGTTTGTTGCCTTCGATAGATTATGAAGTTCCTTATCTAAAAATTTGAAGTCTCCAGGTTAAAATTTGTAAGAGAAATTTTAAATTTTCGTAAAAGGTAAAAAATACATGAGAGAGATATGAAGACCGTAGTGACATATATCGGCAAAACTTGTCCCTTTACACCAACCTTAAATTCTAGGGGCACCCTAACTTCTCATTTCATATGTTTCAGCAGAGGTCCAACACTACATTTGTCTAGGGCCCAAATAATAATGCTTGCCCTACCAGGGAAAGTTTCAAGTTACGGTGTAGGCCGTACGTATAAATTAACCCTCCGTTACACACATAGATTGCTGTTGTTCAAAATTTTAAGAAAACTGAAATCATTCCCATTCCAATGAAATACATAAGTCCTGTCATCACTCTCGAGAAGTCACTGAGTAAGTATTTCAATCTTAAATTTGTTTAGTTCATGTATCGTGTCGTCTATGTACTTAGAAACAAGATTTTATATCAATTCTTATTTATATCTTTTGCTATCTTGCGAAATGAACACTCAATTGTTCACTTATGTACTTCTCACATGGATTTCTAAAATAAATAAATTCTACTTTTAGTCGTAGTGTATGATAATAAACACAAATAAAAATTAAAAAAAAAACACTCTCCCCACTAGACTAGAAGTTAGCACGTGCGGCTTTGGTACATAGGATCTTGGGTTTAATTTCCGGGTATAGAATTTTGAAATTTCAACGCATTACGTTGGTTCGGGTTCCACCCTAAACTGTAGATCCACATCTCATATAGCCTAGGTGTTGAAGGGGACTTTAATTCCAAATCAACTATTTATAGAAAGTGAAAACGAAACTATATCAAGATCAAAACTTTCAAAGTTTTCGAGTTTCCTCTTCACACACAAAAACACTCATAAAAATCATACATATATGCACACAAGTTTCTTACAAACTTTTTTCCTTTAAAATTTGTTCGTTACAAACGTTTTCCTGACTCCTTCTTCATTACAAAAAAGAGGTTTTATTTATTGAATTTTATTCACAGTTTTGTACATATATGTATGATACAAATTCACTTTAAATATGGATTAATGACGATTATTCTAACGGGTAAGATGGACGAAAAAAGCAACTTGAGAAAAAAGTTTGCAAATGTTGTTGTATTAGAGATTCTTTTACCTTTGCTCCAATATCTCACAATAAATTTCATACGCATTCGGATCATTCCAGTTTGCTACTAATTCCATTATTATTCACCATGCGTTGAGCGACTTACGTTGATCTACAATGTCAGAAAATTTTAATTATCTCCCAGAAATTATTGAGAGATTTTGATGTAACTCGGCCTGTATAGACATTAAATCTTGCATGTATCAATAAGTGAAAATTATTTACATATGATATTTACTTTCTCTACACCTAATTCTAGTTGTCAGTAAAGTGCAACCAAGGAAGACAGAAACTTGTAGCTTGACTAATTGTGAATTTGAAGGATTGTAGCACCCAGAAAATTCAAGATGAATTAATTTTATCTATAGTATTGATTGTCTATTCTCTGACCGTGAGACTGTCATGAGAGGGGCAATAATTTCAGAACAGGCCACAGGCCCCTTACAAATGAACCAAGGACTCGATGCCTATCAACAACCGGCACAGCCGCTGCATTGAGGAAAATGGAAGAGCTGATCTTGGAAGATCAACTAATGATATTTCATCCACAACACAATACAGCACAATGGACTCAGTTATGGTAGTGGATGGAAAATAATTAATGGAAAATGGCACATGTCCGTTGTAACAGCACATTGGGTAAAGAGATTACATACTCCGCTTCAGACAAAAACTCCGCAGGGACATGTCGAGTCATTCCTTGAAAATTTTGGAGCAAGATGAAGAAAACTTTTTGCTCATGTGGTAACGTTGCACGAATGTTGGACCTATGTATATTATCCTCAAACTAAAGAGCAAGAAGTGGAAATATTCCTCCTCATCTCACAAAAAGAAGTACAAAAGTAAGCAAATAAGGTCATCTTCTGATACTCTGACTTAAACAAGCTCCCCTCTCGCAAAAAGGGAAGCAAAAGAAGGTACAAATAATTTTTACTTTTAGGACATCAAGGAGTTAAATTTTGCAAAATTTTATCAAATTAGGATAATTTCTAAACAGTAAACATAATAAATCTACTCGTAAGTGTAACAGAAAATGTCATTCTTCTCTCTTCAATCAAAAAATAAATACATTGATATTCTGAGTTTATTTCTACCCATCGCAGTCATTATAGGCTAAACCAAAAGAAAAAAATAAATTTATATGTCTATTTTATGCCACATCTGCAAAAAAAAAAAAAAAAAAAAAAAACAGGGATTAAAATAATTTTCTATTTGATTCTCAGCACCTCATTAAATTTTGAAATTTTATACCATTAACAAATATTTTTAAAGATAAGCTTCGTCCCATTCTCGAATGTGCAAAAGGGAAAATGAATATCCAGTTTTATTATTACTCTACTCACAGGCCAAAAACTTATCAATTATACAAGCTTTATTCAGCCGCGTAAATCGATCTACGCTAAAACCAAGACCAAACAACAGGATTTTATAAGAGAATATGTACCCTCTGCTCCCTCCAAATACCAGAGAAGAAATTTCAAAAAAAAAAAAAAAAATATTTCTGTCTTCAGTACCTCACTCTGACTCACATTTATGAGTTTTGTGCCATTTGAAAATTCTTTTAGGGTTCTGCAACCTATCCCCTTTGAATTTGTAAATGGAAAGTTTATTTTTTCGCAGTTGTATTGCTGTCTGATGGGATATGAATCCTGCAACTTTCGTTCCAGTCGCTCAACTCCCTCTAGCCTAGAACCAAGAGCCAAATCATAGGATTTTATGCATGAATATGCCCTCTCTTTGCAATCCAATTAGCGGTAGAAAATTTTCAAAAATAATTTCTCTCTTCAGTACGTTACTCTGATTAATATTTATGAGTTTTGTGATATTTGGACAATATTTTAGGGTTCGCCTCCCGTTTCCCTTACTATTTGCAAAAGGAATTTTTTTTCTTTCACGGTTCTATTGGTGTGTGATGACTATTATTCCTGCAAGTTCCGTACCAATCGCTCAATTTCTTCTAGGCTTAACCCAAGTGCCAAACCACATGATTTTTTGAAGGAATATGCCCCTTCTGCTCCCTTCAAATAGCAGTAAAAAAATTCTAAAAATTATTTCTCATTTCAGTACATAAGTCAGAAAAATATTTATGACCTTTGTGCCATTTGGACAAATTTTTAGTGTTAGTCCCCCTGTCCCCCCTTTGTATTTGCAAAAGGAAAATTCAATTTTTTGTCGGTTTGGTTGCCGATCGTTGGGCTATGAATTCTACAAGTTTCGTTCCAATCGCTCAGCTCCTTCTAGGCTAGACCAAAGACCCGAACCATAGGATTTTATGAAGAAATATGCCCCCTCTACTCCCTCCAAATAGCAGTAAAAAATTTTAGAAATTATTTCTGTCTTCATTACGTTACTCTGATTAACATTTATGAGTTTTGTGCAATTTGGACAATTTTCTAGGGTTTTGCTTCCCGTCCTCCCTTTGTATTTACAAATGGAAAATTTAATTTTTCCCAGTTTGGTTGTTGCCCAATGGACTATTCATCCTCTAAGTTTCGTTCCAATCGCTCAGCTCCTTCTAGGTTAGACTGAAGAGCCGAACCATAGGATTTTATGCAGGAATATGCCTCTTCTGCTCCCTCCAAATAGCAGTAGAAAAATGTCAAAAATTATCACTGTCTTCAGTACATTAGCCTGATTAATATTTATGAGTTTTCTGCTATTTGGACATTTTTTTTTAGGGTTTGGCCTCCCGTCCCCACCTTTGTATTTGCAGTTAGAAAATATAATATTTGGGTTTTGATTGCTGCTCAATGGGCTATTAATCCAGCAAGTTTCGTTCCAATCGCTCAGCTCCTTCTAGGCTAGAGCTAAGAGACGAACCATAGAATTTTTATGGAGGAAAATGCCCACTCTGCACCCTCCAAATAGCAGTAGAAAATTTTAAAAATTATTACTGCCTTCAGTACATTAGTCTGATTAATATTCATGAGTTTTGTGCGATTTGGACAATTTCTTAGGGTTTTGCTTCCCGTTCCCCCTTTGTATTTACAAATGGAAAATTTAATTTTTCCCAGTTTGATTGCTCCTCAATGGGCTAATCATCCTGCAAGTTTCGTTCCATTCGCTCAGCTCCTTCTAGGCTAGAGCTAAGAGACGAACCATAGAATTTTTATGGAGGAAAATGCCCACTCTGCACCCTCCAAATAGCAGTAGAAAAATTTTAAAAAATATTACTGCCTTCAGTACATTAGTCTGATTAATATTCATGAGTTTTGTGCCATTTGGACAATTTTTTAGGGTTTTGCTTCCCGTTCCCCCTCTGTATTTGCAAATGGAAGCGGTTTGGTTGTTGCACAATGGGTTATTAAAAGTGCAAGTTTCGTTCCAATCGCTCAGCTCCTTCTAGGCTAAACCCAAGAGCCGATCCATATTATTTTATGGAGAAATATGCCCCCTCTGCTCCCTCCAAATAGCAGTAGAAAAATTTAAATAATTATTACTGTCTTTAGTACATTAGTCTGATTAATATTTATGAGTTTTGTGGCATTTGTACAATTTTTTAGGGTATTGCCTGCCGTCCCCCCTTTGTATTTGCAAATGGAAAGTTTAGTTTTTTTGCTGTTTGGTTGTTGCCAAATGGGCTATGAAATCTGCAGGTTTCGTTTCAATCGTTCAGTTCCTTCTAGGCTAGACCCAAGAATCGAACCATAAGATTTTATGGAGGAATATACCCCCTCTGCTCTCTCCAAATAGCAGTAGAAAAATTTTAAAAATTATTACTGTCTTCAGTACATTAATCTGATTAATATTTATGAGTTGTGTGCCCTTTGGACAATTTTTTTTAGGGTTTTGCCTCCCGCCCTTTTGTATTTGCAATTAGAAAATATAATTTTTGGTGGTTTGGTTGTTGCCAATTGGGTTATTAATCCTGCAAGTTTTTTTTTTCAATCGCTCGACTTCTTCTAGACTAGACCCAAGAGCCGAACCATAGGATTTTATGTAGGAATATGCCCCGTCTGCTCCCTTCAAATAGGAGTAGAAAAATGTTAAAGAT
Source organism: Thermobia domestica (assembly GCF_964235325.1). Lineage (NCBI taxonomy): Eukaryota > Metazoa > Arthropoda > Insecta > Zygentoma > Lepismatidae > Thermobia > Thermobia domestica. Next base: position 214,518,680 of record NC_137459.1, on the reverse strand, counting down.
TTTTACTGCCTTCAGTATATAAGTCTGATTAACGATTATGAATTTTGAGGCATTTGGACAATTTTTTAGGGTATTCCCTCCCGCCCCCCCTTTGCATTTGCAATGAAAATTTAGTTTTTTCGCTGTTTTATTGTTGACAAATGGGTTATTAATCCTGAACGTTTCGTTACCTGAAAGATTCGAGTCGAGGCACACTTTGTATAATTCGAGACAAACGTATTTCTCGACTCGAATTTTCGAGTCGAGACTCGAGTCGAGCCGAAACTGCTGGTTAAAATCTCGACTCGACTCGAATGTCTCGAAAATCTTTCTATAATTTTTAATATTATTTTGAAGGAAGTACTCACTCAGAAACACTCGGCACGAGAATTTCGGAAACTGCAGGACTTGTCAGGTGTTCGAGGAGTGCTGAGGTCATTGTCTTTAACAAGTGGAGAAACCAAGGGGAAAAGACGTAATAATGTCGAGGGGTTGGGCGCCTCTCACCTCATTAAAGATGTCGGACGTCGTATGCTGGGCAGACTGGAAAAACAGAACAGGCAGCGAACAGCGTCAGGACTAAGATCAGAGTTTAATGCTTGGCAAAGTAGAAGTGTGTCTGAACTAGTGTTGTCAAATTTCTGGAAATTTTGAACCTGTTTTTTTAGAAAAAACATTTTTTTCTATTTTCCGGAAAAATTGAAAAAAAATATGTTCGTATTAGGTTAATTTTACTAGTAATGATACCTATTTTTATCAAACACGCGAAAAATATAAGTTCAAAAATTTCAATATTGCGAATATTAAAAATTAGCACTCGAAAATAAAACTATTCCAATTATTATCTATATATTAAAATACTAGATTAACGCGTATATGTTTCTCTTCAAAGAAAAGTTTATATGTTTGTCTCCAATCCTTTCAACAATGAGATCTCGAACCCACAAGTGCTAGAAATGTGCCGTTTTCATTTGTCGATTTATAATTTTGTGTAAATTGTCCAGTTCTAATTGAGCATAGAAAAACATGACTATTAATTCTTTATTATATTTTTAGGGGTACACTAGAAGTACTGTGTTGACGCGGTGGCTCAGTGGTAGAGCATTTATCTCCGGTGCTTGGGGTCCCTGATTCTATCGCAGATCGCGCCGTGTTGACTTTGTGGTGGACAAACACCGTGCTCGTGGGTTTTCTCGGGGTTCTCCCGTTTCCTACAACTTTCTTCATTCCACCATTTCATTCGTTTCTCATAATCATCGTCTCCTTTAGTCTAAGCGGCATAACCGTGGGACGTAAAACTAAAGATATAATTTCACTAGAAGTTCTGAAATTTTTGAAAAAGTAAAGCATCATAACCTACGAGTTATATATTCCAACATCACATAGTTGTATATAGGGGTTGCATATCTATCATGCGTTTGTTTCATGGCGAAATGATAATGAAAACGAAGGATAACCATTTCTCCAGTCTAAGATTAATCTTCATTGTTTGGAGAGGGTTTTTTTTTCAATAAACACCGTTTATCACTGACATAATTAATTGTTTGTGTAGTTTATTTACTTATTAAATAATGCATGCAAATGCATGCATACACGATATGGGCATTCACTAAATGGATACTTGAAAATTTGAATTCAATTATCTATACAACCTGGCTACGAGTCTTTTGTTTTGGCCACGGGTGCAGTCCAAACTACTCTCCTTCTACCAATCTTACAATTAGGATTGAGCTTCTTACCGGATGTGTAGTCTACCGAAGGACAACACAGATGTTATCGAAACTATTGTGCTATTGTTTCTTTGTATTCTTTGGCAGAAACTTCTGTAGATATCGAAGCCCGCCAGTGAATGCATATCTAGCATCTTGGTGCTAGATCTAACATAATTCACTCCTATTTAGCATCTAGCATCTTGACTTTAGCATCTTGGCAAAATCTCATTCTTTCCTCTGGAGAACAGAAAAAGAACGAAAATTTAGATGGCTCACTGACCGTTGGGAATTATTCCTTAGTTGAAGCGATGGTTGGAGTAATAAAACCAGTTAGTATTTCCGCTGTTGTATTGTTGAATTTACAGAAATGTTCAAAAATAAGCAAAACGCGACTCTGCACAAGATGTTTACTTATCCATAGTTTTATTATTGACAACTGAACCCTGAGTGTCTGGGATGTTACTGTCCCTTCTCACTTTACAACTTGAGAGGGAAAGGTGTATGATCGTCATAAATGCTTCAGTGCTGCATCGGAAGCGGATGTTTTGTATATATTTCTTAAAATGTTATCCATTCATAAAGTATAAATTCCCCCTTCCTCCCTTGATTCTCTTTCCAATACAGAGAACCGAATCTTTAAATGAAGAAAGAACCCTGAACCCTCCCGAAAATGCTAAAATGAATGATGCGTACAAATAATAATTCTATGCATGAATCAAATAATGCAGATACATGAGAAGGTAATGACGAAGATAGCAGTGCTTGATGAAGCGCAGTCCACTACATGTAAATAGATTTGAAGTGTTCATATTTGTGTATATGTACGTGTGTATGTGGTTGTTTCTGAGTATTTATATGCGCGTGTGTCTTGTAATTGTTATATTAATATCCACTGGATTAAGTGAAACTATAAAATAGATTTGACGACTGCCAAATTGACGTCCCCTTGGTAAGTCATTATTTTTTAATATTTAGTAATATTAAATTAGATTATAGTTTAGCGTCGTTTTCAGGACCACAGCTCTACAAGACGTGAACGTACAGTTCAACGTCGGATTTGAAACACATCAGCTCCTACCATGAATCAAACCTCGTTCGAGAAAGGCGCATGCGCTAACCACATACAGTAGCAACAGCGAGCTCAACATTTAGTAATATGTATATTAAGTTGTAAAATTATATTCGTTTAATTTTCACTAATATAATCTTCACAATGTAAAGCATTCGCTGGGCACGTTATCTTGTTTAAAAACAAAAAGCCTATCTGTTATGTTTCCGTCTCGGGGTTGGACTCCGGGATGATAGAAATCCGAAAGAGCTGTTTTTATTATATTTTGTACAGTAGATCGTCTCCTTCATAATCTCCGTGTTTGATAAGAATGAACCTCCCTGGCTCACGAAAATGTATACGTGATATAACAAACCATGCACATTAAATGCCAGACTAATATAGCAAACATTGAAGATGATTCCCTAGAAAATTTTCCTTGGTCGCCCATGTCTGGAGGTACACAATTTCGCAACTCAGTGGATACAATGTGGATGTATTCGAAGTCCACTGATTTCCACAAATTTAAATTTTATAAAAACATTCTCAGTGAATATTAACCTGAGGCGAACTATTTTTTTTTAATTCGATCGCTAAAGGAGTTTTTATCGACAGGTCTCGGTAATCGTCCGGCACGAAAACTGAAGTTTCTACAAGTGTTTCCCCAGCAATTTTTTGGAGAAAGGGGTCCTCCAGGAGCGTTATTTAGGGGGTAATTCCTGCGTTTGTTATATACATGTATAGATATAGATATAGATATACTGTATATATATAAAGATAAGTTGGAGCAGGTCTTTAAAATTAGTTCGGAAAGATAATATGAAAATCTGGCATAATTTGCAAGAATCTATCTAGTCTAATATAAATAAAATAAATAGTTTGTTTGTGTGTTTGTCTGTCTGTATGCGGCCTGGTGACCAGACGATTTGACCGAGAGTTACCAAATTTTGGTCAGGGGTACCTTGGTGTAGGACACAGATCAAGACAAATCTTTTTTTTAATTTGAACCAGGGGGTCTCAGGGACATGTACAAGTGGTAGAAAATGGCCGATATTACTGTCGAATTCATAGTTTTCGCGGTCGCTGAAATCAATGGTGAAACTCTAATTACAATAACTTCCAAATTCACCCTATTCGGGCCGGAGGTCACCGAAGGGGTGTAGGATACCGAGACAATAAAAGTAATCCATAATGACCGACATTAGTGTCAAATCCATAGTTTTCGCGGTCGCTGAAATCAATGGTGACGAATTCATTAGAGATGATATGCAAATTCAGCTACAATTGCATGCGGGCCGGGAGTCAGAGGGGGAGGAGAGGGATACCAAGACATGTAAAAGTAATCCAAAATGACCGATATTAGTGTCAATTCCATAGTTTTCGAGGTCGCTGAGATCAATGGTGACTCTTTCAATAGTGATGACTTGCAAATTCAGCTACAATTGTATGCGGGCTGGGAGTTAGCGGGGTCTGAGGGGGCGGTATCCGCCCCGCGGTAACCCCCAGCCCGAATAGGGTGAATTTGGAAGTTAATGCGATCAGAGTTTAACCACTGATTTCAGCGACCATGAAAATTATGAATTCGACAGTAATATCGGCCATTTCCTACCACTTTTACATGGCCCCGTAAACGCCTCCTTGTGACCCCCTAGTTGGATTCCGAGACATGTTAAGGTAATCCAAAATGATCCTATTAGTGTCGGATTCATAATTTTTGCGGTCGCAGAAATGAATGGTAATACTTCAACAGGCATTGTCTTCCAAATACTGCCCCCTTGCGAAGAATGGGTATATTCAGCTGTCTAGTATAAATAAAATAAAAGAGTTTGTGTTTTTTTTGTCTGTGTGGGTCCTTGGGACCAGACGAATGGAAAGAGAGTTACCAAATTTTGGTCAGGGGTACCTTGGCTTAGGCCCCAGTTCAAGACGAAAAGTTGTTTTCAAATTTCGAACCAGGGGAGCTCAGGGGGGAAGGCGTTTACCGGAACCGGCTTGGGAACCAGACAAATTGACCGATAGTTACCAAATTTTAGTCACGAATACCTTGTTCCAGGCTCCAGACCAGAGTTAAACGATTTTGACAAATTTCGAACCAGGGGGGTCTCAGGTGTCCAGAGTTGGCGTGGGTAAATGAAAACTTGACCCACGACCCACTGGCCCACCACCCACCGTGACCCACTCTGACCCACCACCCACGGTGACCCACTCTGACCCACCATGACCCACCACCCACCGCGACCCACCATGACCTACCACCCACCATGAACCACTCTCATCCACTGTGACCTATTCTGACTCACCAAAATCCATAGTCATCAACTCTGAACACGATACACGGCCTCTTCTGTACTGACTAAAGAGTTTACACTTGTAATAAAATAAGACTGTGAATTTGTCATTAATCGGAGTTTGAATTTCTAGTCAATCGCTCAAGCACCACTCTGTTATAAAAAGGTGGATCTGACCTTTGCAATATCAAATGGTAAAGTGTTTGTCAGTGAGGAAATTGAAACACTTCGAGGTGGGGGGGAATTAGTATGTGCCTAAAATATACTTGTATAAAATATACTTGTACTAAGAGAGTATTCTTGCAAGTGTTAATTTCTGAACGCATTCCAAAAGAATCTTCTATTCGCAGGAAAGTACCCCTGCACAATATGGAAAAGGTTATGGTTTCTCAGTTCACAGTATTTTTCTCACAAAAACTTGAAAAATCAGTTTTTCATAGTTTATAAAGGTGCTCGGGTACCCTATGTGGGAGCATCTCCATAAAATGTGCTCATAATTGTAATTTGTGTAATCACTAAAACACCACGTTAAATTTAAATTACAAATATGCATAATTACAATTATTATGAATATTTATTCAAAGTAGTTTACCTAAAGCATAGAAGAGACTTACTAAAAAATATGTACAAATTTGAATAACACAAATAAGCCATTACTAACACAAGTATACATTTTCTATAACTATTAATTTTCCACCTTAAACAAATCTGAAATCGGATTTATTTCCTGTTGGTAACTTTTTCGTGGTAAATCATCCGCAGCGGAATGATGTCCATCCTTCAGCCAAGAAATAACAAACTCGTGTACTTTGAGTTGTCTAGCGGTGGGCCATTAACATTGATGAACAACAAGTTAGACAATGTTTGAGCACTCAGTCTATTTCTATTATCAGTCATCTGTAAATTCATAAGAGGAACTCCCGTTCGCACTCTGTCGTGGAAATTGATAATACTTCTACCCGATTTCTGCAACTCCTCATCGACAATCTGCTTGTTAGACTTAAGTCTGATAACGATTTTTCTTAGTCAGTTTTTAAATACTCAGCAAGAAGTACGTATAATATCTCTATCACCATACAACATCTTTTCCATATCGACCATGTCAGTTGGCAATGTTGACTCACGAACAGAAACTTCATCTACCACGGCTTCGATAGGGAATCTTGTGAATAAGTCATTAATTAAAGCCTGATAAACTGATGATTTCTTATTTGTTTATAAATTAAATTTTTACACATGAAGGTTTGATGCTATTACCAAGTTCCCTACCCCGTCTAGAAAGCGAAAGAGAACGAGGCTCCTGGAAAGTGTTCAGAGGTGAATGGGAATTTCCCTCCTTCCTCCGCTTCAATTACCACACTGCTTTTTGCCATGTGCCAAATTACGATGAATTTAAATTAAATTATCATAGTATAACTATTTCCTTGTTGAATTATCAATACTTTTCAGCTGGAAAAAAGGATGAAATTTGAAAGTTCCAAATCAAGGTAAGTAAACCAATGTAAAGGGGAAAAAAAGTGTAAAATTTTCTAAATTATGCGTACAATCCAAACTTAAAATTTCCGTGTAATTAAGCCCACAGTACAAATTTTATGCCTATTTTAGTCACAAGTTTTTGGGTTGTTTGCCCTGTGCTGTAAGCGCTCCATATAATAAACATAAGCTTCAGCAATTATTATAGTAGAAAGCAATGGATATATGGAGCCAAGCACTGTACTTTTTGTTTCTGATTTTTTTCTTAAATAACATCGATCGTTTTCGATCATTTTTACAAACCAATTCACTACCAATTTTCCATATATAGAAAGTGCCCCCTCCCCCCACACACACATAAAGAAGAATTTTAAGAAATGCTAGGACACATTCTGTTTATTTTCAATAAAGAGTTAATACACTGAATTTCAGCTCCGTATGTTCAACGGCGTGCGAGATACTCATTTCTTTTTCGCAAAAATTCGGATCCTCTCTATCTCCTTAGGATATTATGCATTATAATAAAAGCAATATAATATCCCAGTTTGGATTGAGGCCTAACTATATACCAAAAGTAATTTTCCTTTTGACTTTGAAATTTGACTGTGATGATCAGGCACACATAGTTATATTCATTTTTTTATATAATAATTTATATATTACAGTGATTCAAAAATGTATTTTTTCCAGTAGTTAGCTCCTCTAAATACTCACAGATCTCGAAAGCCAAGTAGTAGTTTAAGTGCTATTGGTATTATTACAATTAAAATATCAATATCCAAAAGTCCTGAAGTTCTTTCTTCACTTGGTCAGATATACTCACCTCAGGTAAGTAGACAGAAACAAGTGGAAAAGGAAGGGAAATGAAGGTCTTGAAGTAAAACGAAGACAAATTTACCAGTCTTCAGAAGATACTGTCTACAATGCAGTGAGCAGAGAGGGTCGGTAGATCATACTGAGTCGGTGGGTCGCAGTGGGTCACGGTGGGTGGCGGGTCGCAGTGGGTGGTAGGTCGCAGTGGGTCATGGTGGGTGGTGGGTCGCAGTGGGTCACGGTGGGTCACATGTTGTTGACCCACGACCCATTGACCCACTCAGAAAACTTGACCCACTTGACCCACTGATCCACTCCATCTCTGCAGCGGTCGTTTACCGGGACATGTAATAGTACTAGAAAATAACCGATATTAGTGTTGAATTCATAATTTTCGCGGTCGTTGAGATCAATAGTGACACTTCCATTAGCGATGATTTGCAAATTCAGCTACAATTGGATGTGGGCTGGGAATCAGCGGGGGGGGGGGACCAAAACATGTAAAAGTAATACAAAATTACCGATATTAGTGTCAAATCCATAATTTTCGCGGTCTCTGAGATGAATGGTGATACTTTCATTAGCGATCACTTGCAAATTTAGCTACCATTGTATGCGAGCCGCGAGCCAGCGGAGGGGGGGGGTATACCGAGACATGTAAAAGTAATCCAAAATGATCGATTTAGTCTCAGATCCATAGTTTTTGCGGTCGCGGAAATGAGGGTAATATACTACTTCCACAGGCCTTGACTTCCATGCGAAGAATGGGTATATTTAGCTTATATATATATATATATATATATATATATATATATATATATATATATATATATATATATGATCGAAAATGGCCTCGAATCCATACTCGATGAGATGAACAGAAGATGCTGTTTAAATCGGGTTACATGCACAGGACCGACACGGCATAGGATCGACACGGCGTAGGATCGACACGGCATAGGATCGACACGGCACAGAACCGTAACGGCATAGGATCGACACGGCACAGAACCGAAACGGCATAGGATCGACACGGCACAGGACCGAAACGGCATAGGATCGACATTCTGTAGGGTGGTCAACACTTTCTGAATATATCAATATCGCATATCCCTCACTTTGAATTTGTGGATATAAATCATTGTAAGGATAAATAATTCTAAATGATCTATTTTTAAAAAATTATGTATATATATACAAATTGTATAAAAATACTGTTCGTAATATATCCATGTCCCACACCTTTAATTTTGTGATATTAAAAAAAATGACGCTAAATAACTCCAATAGTTGATTCGAGGTTTTCAATACCGAATAAATGATATTATTTGTCTGATATTTTTATAATGCTGTAATTTTTTATGTATACTAAGTTGAAGTATGTACATGTAACTGCAATTTTAAAACTGTAGGCTTAGAATTTGCGTTTGGAAATTTGGAATTTTTTAAGGGAATCAATGCACCTATGTGAAGTTGCCTCCTTTCAAATTTCGAATTGAAATCGGAAGCCAATCGTTTGTTTTTCGTTTGTTATTGACTTTTCTGAAGAAAAAATAGTAAAAATCGTATCTTTCTTAAAACATAAAGAGATGTTTACAAAATAAAGTTGGTATATGGCCAAATTTACCCTTGTTCCTCCACTTAAAATTTTGATTGAAAATCAAAATCAATTGTTTGATATGTGTATGCTATTAATTATTTTGAAAAAGAATAGTCTGTTTCGAAAAACATAAAGAGTCTTTTCAAGAGAAATGGGTGATGGAATTTCATATTGGCTCCACTTTAGAGTCTCGAATCAAAACCGAAGCCAAGCATTTCTTATTTGTTGTTTTTTTTTAGAGCAAATCGCTTGTTTCGAAAAAATAGAGAATGAGATTTACAAAATAAATTTAGAATGTGATCAAATTCAATCTGATTCCTTTACTTACAAATTTCGATTCAAGACCAAAATCAATCGTTTGATATGGATTTGTTGTTGCTTGTTTGAAAGAAAAGTAATTTGATTCGAAAAACATAAGAATATAATTAAGGAATAATGTTGATGAAGGTGATTTGTTTCGGGGCGGGTTGCTTATTTTGAAGAAAAAATCACTTGTTTCAAAACAACCAGTAAAATATATCCATTTGCAGGATACATTTGGTGGTCACTTCATACTGTTTTTTCTGCTCTTAAATATCGATTCAATACTCAAGCTAATAACGTGTTTTCCTTTCTTATTGATTGATTTGAAGAGAAAATAGTTTGTTTTGAAAATTATTAAGAGGCATTTACAAAATAAGGTTGGGTGGGCCAACTTTTTGGTGGTATTTCAAATTTCGATTCAAAATCAAACTCAATCATTTATTTTTCGTTCGTTATTGTTTGTTTTGAAGAAAAATTGAGAACCATTAAAGAAATTTTGATAGTAAAGGTGGTCACCTTCACAGGGTCCCTGCACTTCAAATTTCGCTCAAAGCATAAAACGGTTAAAATAATAAGAGAAACACAATCAGTACTCTACGCAAATGTTTAGGGGGTTCAGGGGCTTTAGGAACACAAGTTTATATAATATCAAGTATTTATATATATAAACGTGCTTAATTTTGCATAATACCTTGCTCAAGGGGGGTTTCAAAGTCCTTAATCCCTTTCCTTCAGTACGCCACTAAACATCAATTATAAATCATTCGTTATCCAAATTGTACTTCTTGTACTGATTCAATTCTTAATTTCAAAGTTTAAAATTATATGAGTATTTATTATGCTATTGAAAAAGAGCACATATTTTATGACAGTGCAAGGAAGTTTCTTGTTTTAACAATTGAAAGAAAGGAAAACACCAATAAAAGTAATAATAATACCTGACACGAATTCCGATAGTAAATCATATTTCATTATCTTATTTGAAACTTTGAGAAAATTGAAGCTCTACACCGAATACAAATTGGATAATAAGCAATGCTTTATAATTGCTTGATACATTTCAAATTGAGAACAAAGAGAGTGATACTGTTTAAAAGAAAGATTGGATAAAAACAAGAATTTTAGGAATGATCTAAAAAATGGATCAAAATATTATGATCTTATCTAATATTAATTTTTGGATCAGTTACCATAAAATATTCGAACGGTCTCTAAATCGAGTTTTCTCCAGATATGTAGTTCTCCAGGTATAAGGAGTACAAGAAAAATTTCGATTAATGAAATATTTTGGATTTTTTTTATAGCGGGCCACAAAATTTTTGGACGGTCCCTAAATCGACTTTTCATATTTTTTACGCAATAAGCATATCACACTGAGTTAAGTGATATCTTGGGTTGGGTTACAGTATATGTAGTTCTCCATATATATAAGACATACAATAAAATTATCGATTGAATGAAATATATTGGACTTTTTGGATCAGGGGCTACAAACGTTTGGACGGTAACTAAATCAAGGTTTCGTATTTCTTTCGGAATAAGCACATCATGCTGAGTTAAGTGATAGTTTTGGTTTGGCTGCACTATATGTAGTTCTTCAGATATAAAACGTACAAGATTTATTTTTTATTGAATGAAATATATTAGATTTTTTGGATCAAGGACAACAGAATTTTTGAATGGCCTCTAAATCGAGTTTTCGTATTTTTCAGGCACTAAGCACATCATACTGACTGTGAGTTCGGTCATAGTTTAGGTTTGGGTACACTATATGTTGTTCTCCAGATATAAAGCTTACAAGAAATTTTTTGTCTGAAATATATTGGATCTTTTGATCCAATAATAGTCCTTCATCCTCCATTTATACATTAAGCAAGTAACAGTATAACGTGTACATTACGTGATACACTTTGTATTTTATGGTGTGATGTTTAATAATAAATTATTAATAGAATATCCGTTCTTCGCACGGGGAGAATAGTTTCATTTTGAGCATAAAGGGCAATGGTATCTGAGTATGGATTTAAACTGCATCGGAAGTGTTACTGTTCGTCTGAGTGACTCCAAATACTATTTCATCGACACTAATATCGGTATTATTTTTTATTATTATATATATAGGGTGTAACTTAATTAATGTAATGAACGTCTGGAGGTGATTCCTGGACTCGGAAGAAGAATTTAAATGAAACGAAGTCTTTAGCGTATCACAATTATAACTTCTATGCTAATGGTAACGGATGATCAATGAACGGCTTCCTGTTCAACTTAAGAGTGTGTAAAAATGGAAAAAATAACTTTGATCCAGAGTAGGTTTATAACGACTGTGCATAAGACAGTCAGGGGCAAAAGATCATGTATGATGAACTAGAGTATAAGGGATTCCTCATATAACAACAGTGATTCCCACAAATTATGTGAATATAATTTGAGCCAAAGTAAGCTGCATTAAAAGATTTCCTCCCCGTAATGCGTAAATCCGTGGAAGATAATAACTACGAGTACAGAAGGAATGAAATTCGACGATACTCAAGGTGTTGCGCGTGTTACACAAGGAAAGAAAGAAATACAATTTCAAATTATCGATTTATTCTGTTTCGTACAAGGTAGGATAACTGTGAAATACTCAGAGGTACCTTGTACAGTATTTGTGCAATGCAGTATGTGTACACGAGACAGCTATGAAGAATAACAGTTCACAGTCTGATATTGTCGACCGTTGATCGCATTGCAAAGATGACATCAGCGAAGCAAATTTTTCCGCGTGTGGTCAAGCACATCTGAAATTTCGTAGATGATTGCCGCAGCTATATTAAATTGAGCTACAAGATCTTCGACTGTTGTGGCCGGAGTTTCATACGTATCCCCGAAATAAAAAATCAAGCAGCGTGAGGTAGAATGAACGAGGTTGTCATAACACAGATTTTTCTCTCCCAATGAAACGATCTGGGAATATTTCATTTAGGTAAGTCTGCATATTCCTGTCAAAATGTGCAGGTGCACTGTCATACTGAAATCACATCTGCTGTCTTATGTTCAAGGGCACATGTTCTATCAATTTTGGGAGAAAATTACGTAAAAATAAAAGATACGTACTCCCACACAGGCAGGCCGGTAATAAATAAGATCCTACCACAACATTATCCACCATACCACACCAAATTTCTGCTGCTGATCGTTTACTAAAGTTGCATGTGGATTTTGACGCCATACACATGATAGTTTCAAGACGGTCTCTGATCATTCGACGTACGCTGTCTTCAAGTTCAGCTGTCCATATGGGGCTATTTCCTCCGATTTCACGTACGAGAAACTGAAGGGACCCCTCTCTCGAAGTCGAATATGGAGGCGTGAAAAAATACAAGGAAAGTTACTCTCTTTTGAGGGCGACGGTCAAAATATAAACGCCTCGCCTCTGGGCTATTGCCTCTTGCTACTCCATAACAGAGTTGCATATCTGCCAGTTCGTGGACAGGGTAATCTTCCATTGCGCAGGCGTGTACAGGTTAACACAATCAATTTTACTTAAACACCAACGTCTACACTTTTACACGACCTTAAATACCTGGACACAACCCTCTACCGTTGAACGCAACACTTCCCATTCTGTTATACAGCAATTACACGTGTAACAGTAGAGCATCTGACTATGTATATCACTCACAAGTTGCGTAGATGCTTATTACAACTCAGCCATGCTAATTGATGCCATTCCACAATAAAACTGCAAGAGAGCCTTCTGCAAGCCACTCGCAATTGGCACACAAGGGACGATAGTTCCGCAGGTATTCCTCCGTGTCGGTATTAAATACAGCTCTAAGGTACAAATGGTGATCAGAAAAATGGAAACACCCGAACGAAATTGCAACTTACCAGATTAATATGGTGTCGGGCCACCTTTCGCCTTCAGAACAGCCTTGATGCGACGTGGGATGGAGGCATAGAGGTCGTGAATGGTAGCAAGTGGAATTTTACACCATTCCTCGTGCAGGGCATCAGTCAGTTCTGTGAGAGAGGATGGAGAGGAAATCATCGCTGGAGTCGTGTTTCCAAGACGGACCACAGATGTTCAATTATGTTGAGATCTGGGGATTGGGCGGGCCAGGGGAGGTGTTGAACTTCATCCCGATGTTCCTCAAACCCCGCTGCAACAACTCCAGCTGAGTGAATGGGTGCATTATCATCCTGGAAGATGGCGTCATTGTCCGGGAACAACATCCGGACCATAGGATGCAAGTGGTCTCCTAAAATTGCGACATAATTGTTGGCAGTGATTCGTCCGCTAAGTGTGACCACAGGACTCAATGAAAACCATGATATGGCAGCCCACAGCATCACCGAGCCTCCGCCATGTTTCACAGTTGGGCGGAGACACTGCAGATCATAAGCTTCTTTGGGCGTTCTCCACACATAAACACGGCCCGTGGTTGGGAATAGGGTGAAGGATGACTTATCCGACCATATCACACGTTTCCAGTCCTCAACAGTCCAAGTTGCATGGTCGCGGCACCGTTTGCGGCGTGCGAAAGCGTTATGGTCCCTGATGAGCGATTTGGCCCGTTCAACACGACCCCGTAAGTTCATGTCATGTAATTCGCGGCGGACTGTGATTGTCGAAACAGGGTGGGGGAGATGCTGATTGAGTTCCTCCGTCACTTGCTCCGCAGTGGCACGACGGTTCTGCGTGACAATGCGCTTTAATACCCGGCGTGACCTGTCACTCATGATTTTCTTCCGCCCACTGTACCGCTTCCCCGATGTTAGGGATGGTACCGAGACCGAGACTAGTCTCGGTATCGTCTGGTATCGTCTCGATAATTGTTATACTGCTTAAAATATCGTATTTATGTTAATTTTTTATAATGATTGGTGCTTTAGTTTGGTTCTATAACATTACAACAATAGTTTCTGGTGGTTTTATTTTTTACAAGTCGCAGTTCCAAAATTTTAAGCAGTGTTGCCATCTTAAATAAATGCTAGATATTATTCTAAATACAGTGAAAATAACGCAGCTAAACTGCAAAATATTTTTAAATTACACATAATTTGTTTTATGGTACAAGAATGTTTTCAAAAGACTACGTTTTTCACAGTCTTTATAATGTTAATGTTAATGTCAAAGTTTTGGTTCCAGCAATACATGTAAATGCAAATTGTAACTGAAATTAAATGTAACTGATAACTTTTTAGTAACACTAGTTGTTCCCCTTAGCCTTAGGCCTGATATACACAAAACCATACTTAATTAAAAGTTCTAATTACACCCTACTTACATTTCACTTATTTTTTTGTTTGACTACCGACCACCTGAAACTCGATCCATACCACATAGCTATATGCAAATTATTTAAGGACTTACAGTTAGTAATACACACTGTGTTGATTTTTGGTTTGGTTTGTTTTAGTTTAACGTCCCACGATTATGCTAGAGCGTCTAAAGCAGACGTGGAGCTAATGATTATAATGGAATCCGAACCACTTCGGTCGTTCAACTGTATCCCCACCGGAAATCGAATTCGGGACCACGCGAAACGAAGTCAAGCGTACTAGCCGCTAGACCAAATGGAGGCCCTCATATTGTGTTGATTTAAATCATTGAGTCAGTGTTGTCAGATTCAACACAAAGATCAAAAACTAGCGTTTCTGTGCTCCAAGAGTAGCGGATTGGAACTATTTGTAGGCCAAATGTATAAAATAGAAAGAATGATTTGGCAATTAATGACTGGTACTAATAAAATTATTTTTAGATGGGCTGGAAAATGTGCTGGACATATTGCAAGAAATTATGATCGATGGACAAAAACAATTCTAGACAGGATACCACGAGATAGAAACAGCCTAGGAAACGTCCTTATACAAGAAGGTTTGACGAAATCAAGAACAACTGGGGAGTGACCTGAAAAAGAATTGGTCAAGATAGATAGTTGTGGAGAAGACTTGGAAAGACCTTCATCCAGCAGTGGATTGATAATGGTTGATTATGATTATGGCTATGACTTTATTATATCTGGACCTCAGAGGTAAACTAAACCAAGTCACAATTTCGCAATTTTACAGGAGAAGCGAAAATCCGGTTCCTTAACTAAGACCTATAGTACTGTTTTCAAACTATACTAAGCAGTTACAAAGTAATAGGTTGCTTTTAGGCTTACATTATTACACCACTGGAAAGAACATTTATATATTTTAAAAAAAAGTATAGTTAACTCAATTTCGACCAAAAAGTGACTTCGCATAGTCTACCTCTAAAATTTAAAATTCATATATATATATATATATATATATATATATATATATATATATATATATATATATATATATATAAGTTTTACTAGGTAAGGTAGGGTAAAAACGGATCCAAAATTTAACGAAATTCCTACAGCGAAAAAAAAAAATATTGTTGATCCTTCATATTGCAGCAAAACTACGAAAATTAATAGAAAAGAAAACTAGAAAGTTAAGAATCACTTCTTTTGCCGGGACAGAGAAAATAGATACAGATAGCTCGAATTACCTATATATTTATATAATATGTGTGTCCATGTTTCGCAAGTAATTTTCAATCAGTATAAAATTTCAGCGTAATGAACGCATGATTAGTTTTCTCTAATAAAGATAACATGCAACGCTGAGAGCTCAGGAATAAGCTTAATCTATGTTACGACACTGAATATATGCTTATGTAATACATTACGACATTATGAACTTGTATAAGAAACAGAATGTACTTAAAGTGAGACGCATACTATACGAAGCATCGGACTTTGAATCTAACTTGTTTGGTGATCCAACCAGAGACCACAGACAGCAAAGATGAGTGTCGTAGCTTCCACCACAAGGTCAAGGAAGTGCCTGTTTTAAAGTGTCAATTAAACACTGAGATGTGAAACGGTAATAAAGCATTTGATCATTTTGAAACAAAATATATTGTAGTAATAATTTAATCTATTTGTTAAGATAATGACCGTTATATTCTGTTTTCAAAATGACAGTCAAAGCAGAATGTATTGGATAGTAACTGAGAAATTGTAAAATTTCAATTTCGGTACGATTAAATACATTCGTGTTGCTATGTGTTGCGTTATCCGTTAGGTGGTATTGAGCAACTCTGTTTCAAAGGAAGGAAATAACCTACTGTACAGTACTGGAGTTAATTTAATAGGTTTTAATTGTATAGGCAGTACTGAGGCTATATGAGACAAAGTCTATTACTGAAAGTGAAATATGGGTTACTCTTAGGGTTTTATCCCAGGTATATTATACCCACACTGATGATTGAACCTGGAACACACGCATGGAAAGCATTAGCGATAGCAAATTAGCTACGAAGAGGTACATCATACCATAATTCTAAATCAAGAATGAAAGCAAAAAATATGAAGCGAAAACGACAGACTGTACGATAATAATACTTTCACAATTTTAATTTCACACTATTTATTTCGAGACTTTTGAGACGAGACCCGAGACGAGACCGAGACTTGGCCTTCGAGACCGAGACCGAGATCGAGACAAGCATCTGCTGACCGAGACGAGACCGAGACGGCGATTTTTGACTCGAGACGAGATCGAGACCGAGACCGCTACTTATCTACCGAGACGAGACCGAGATTGTACAAACTCTCGTCTCGTCTCGTCTCGATACCATCCCTACCCGATGTGGCTTTCCCGTGTGTTGTGTAGGCCGTCATCACCTTCGACACTGTCCCACGCGACACACCTAACACAGTAGCCACTGCCGTCATACTCACTCCACATAACCGCGCACCAATAATTTGCCCTCTTTGAAAATCTGAGAGGTCTCACATTTTACACTACCTCCGTGTGCTGCAGCCACTGGACACTGCTGTTCCACTGCGCCTGACGTAGTATGGAGACCGACCTAACACACCACCACCAGCGGTCCGGCGCTGCGGGCGCACGACACCACTGCCAACCCATACATCTGACGTGTTGCCAACTACAGGTGTTTCCATTTTTCTGATCACCATCTGTACATTAGAATGTCGAAAAAAGACTATCCTCTTTTTTAAATGTACTTTCAACGAGCTTCCTTTTAGAAAATTTCTCCAGCAATGACAAAATCAAAATGTAAGTGGTCTACACTAGAATAGTATTTTGGTATATTCACAATAGCAATGAAGTTTTTCATAGCTCAGGGGAAAGTTGAGGTTTGCCAACTCGAAAAAAGGGGAAAACGCCATCAAAAGTATTCCTGGGAGAAGATTCACCTAACGGATAAATCAAGTATACTGTTCCAGCGCACTTCTTGGTATCCTTGTGCAACGTGTACAACATCCCTTGTTTCTCCACTTTTGTTGCTTCTGTGCACAGAAGTACCATATTCCACAGAATTACATATTACGAGGAGGAAACCGTTTAGTGCAGCTTACTTTTGCCCCATATGTATTCACACAATATTTGGAATCCCTGGGTCATGTGGAGAATTCTTTATAATCAAGTGTGCAGGCGGGACATAGAGCCCGGTTCCTCTATTTACACCTAGAATTCTTTTCCTTTGCTTCAAGAGAGCTTGGTTTCTCCTTTATACCAGCGTTAGGGTCGAGTCGAGCCAAATCTGGTGTGTAGTTTCGAGTATTCTCTTCAAGTATCTTGCATAGACAATATAGGTTATCAATGATACTAGTACTACTTTTATTATTATTATCAATAATAATAAATAATAATTATAATTATAACAACACTGTAATTAAACATGAAAGATACGCGGTCTGTATTTGAATACTAAAAAACTAGTTGATTGCTAACCTCGGTAGTCGTGAATTCTAGGAGTCAAGGATATTGTTCACGAGCTTGTGAATTTGGGTTGAGGGTTTAGGTTGAGTATTCGGGCTCGAGCCAAACATTGTTAAAAGTTATAGGGCACTGGC
Source organism: Thermobia domestica (assembly GCF_964235325.1). NCBI lineage: Eukaryota > Metazoa > Arthropoda > Insecta > Zygentoma > Lepismatidae > Thermobia > Thermobia domestica. The sequence goes on along the minus strand of NC_137459.1, from coordinate 214,500,573 downwards.
CAAATATCTTCAAAACTGTTCGGCCCGAGTTTACAATTGTCAACAACTTGAGCAGCTCGGCTCACAGTGCACTCACTATCGACCCGAACCGAGAAGTGAGCCGAGCCAACAGCTCACCGAACCGAGTCAGCTAGAGCCTTCGGCCCAGATGAGCCGAACCAAGCAGATGGCTCATCCCAACCAAGCCAGCTCGAGCCGATGGTTCACCCCAAGCGAGCCGGCTCGAGCCATCGGCTCAGTTATTACTTCCCAACTGAGCTTCTTATTAAAAAATCTCTTGTGGTCTCGATATCGAGACGAGAAGACATGCGAGCAGTGTTTCCTCTAGTGAGCAACATTAAAAGTATTCCATATTACTACTTAGCTTACATTTCTCATGGCTTTCGCTTTCTAGTGTAATCAGGCCATGATTTCAAAATGAGTTAAAACGTAATAATAATAATAATAATAATAATAATAATAATAATAATAATAATAATAATAATAATAATAATAATAGTAATAATAATAATAATAATAAATATAAGTATTCCATACATATAGAAATGCTTTTGACCAAGCACACAAGAAATTATATTTTGTCCATTTAGCACTATCATTCTTTTGTCACTCACAATTATTAATATTAATATAGTAAATATCTTATAATTCTTATATTTTAAAATCAATTGACAGGGCTCTGATTGCTTTTATGAGAAATAAATCTTTGGTTTTATAGATCCTACGCAGTGGCGATGATCGTGCGTCGTTTCGGTCCTATGCCGTTTTGGTCCTGCGCCGTGTCGATCCTGTGCCGTTTCGATCCTGTGCCGTGTCGATCCTGTGCCGTTTCGTTCCTATCCCGTGTCGATCCTGTGCCGTTTCGGTCCTATGCCGTGTCGATCCTGTGCCGTTTCGGTCCTATGCCGTGTCGGCTCTATGCCGTTTCGATCGTACGTATTCTATGCATATAACTTGCACAGGCATAGAATCGACAGGAGTTTATAATTTGTAAGAGCAAAGATTAAACAGATAATAAAAATATTATTTTTTTAGTCACATGATTAAAAGTTAAATTATTTCAGAGCAGCGGCGTGAGAGCAAAACGGCACAGGACCGAAACGGCATAGGATCGACACGGCATAGGACCGAAACGGCACAGGATCGACACGGCACAGGACCGAAACAGGTTTCTGAGCTGAATTGTCGGTCGTATGCCGTGTCGATCCTGTGCCGCATCCCCGTTTAAATCCACAAATTTAGCCCCATCAGTACTGTAAGGGGTGGTGACATATAAAGATAATTGAAAACTATCGACATTAATGTCAAATTCATAGTTTTGGGGCTCCACAAGTTCATTGGTGACAGTTTTGGTGCCATTTGTGTCCAAAATGAAAGTATTCTCCCCGTGCGAGAAACGGATCTTCTCCTAGTCTGTAATAATAACTAACGGAAGTTTCACTTAATATATTTCTCGCTGCTTACATTTACTCACCTGTGCGGTATATGTGTGTAAAGTAGAATTAAAACCTGTTGCTTTAAGTATTTTTCCGTTAGCGAAATACATTGTATATACAGTAGGTCCTCGATAATCCTAACGTCAGAAATCCGAACGCGGTCCCTAGAAGCCTTTTACATTTTGTCTTAACGCTAGCGATAAAGAAACAATAGCGTGTCCATCGACGTTATGTGAAGTCAGTGTTTTTTACAAATGTTCATTTATATGTAATTGTTTATCATGTATTTTTATTTTTATTTTTTGTTAGGCCTATAAGTTTTAAGTGTGACTTACAAGAACAGTGTTATTTAGAGTACAAGCAGGTTCTTCAGAAACATTAAATGTAAGTAGCCTACGTATGGTATTGTAATTACTTTATGTACTGAATAACCACTGTATCCATAGAGGAACATACCGTATAGTACTTATAAGCCTAAATGGCATTTTCTTGGTCATTTTCGAAATTCCGAACATTTTGAAAATCCGAACTACCTGTGGTCCCAATTAGTTCGGATTTTCGACTTCCCACTGTATATGTTGCAGACATGTTATAGCAAGTGAAATTACTAGCATGAGGCTAACAAATAGTTTTTAAACTATATTTTCCTTTTTTTGCCAATATATCCGAACAAATTATTTTTTCTAATGATTTCAAAATTTCCGGAATTTTACATAGAACAATGAAGATATCTCTATGAAATATATGTTTGATTTAACATATTGACTAAAATGATTCTGTGATTAACAAAAATGATGATTCTGATAACACCCAAATTTTCCGTTTTTTCCCCGGCGCGGTAAAACCGTAAAAAAAAAATTTTTACACAAAATTTCCGTTTTTTAACAGGCCTTCACAACACTAGTCTGAACCCACAGTGAACCGAACACTCCTAACGATGGCGAATGTTAACACCACGAAATCGGCAACTACAACTGAAATGAACACGTGAACATCGCCACTAGACCTTGGCACAATGTCAGAGCGTTGCATTGTCTGATGAATCCCGATATCTTCTTCATCATGTGAGTGTGCGAATACGTCGTGTTCCAAGGGAACAGCTCCTTGACATCTGTCCTGCGGGATGGAGACAAACTGGGTGCGTCTTATATATCTGGGGAACATTCAGGTGAGCATCCATGTGTCTAGTGGTGCTCGAGCAAGGCACCATGACTGCCGATGAGTCGCACGCTGCTTCCCGACTACGTACACACCTTCACGACGGCCATGTTTCCCATCGGTAGTGGCATTTTTCGACAAGATAATGCACCATGTCGCAAGGCCAGGAGTGTGATGGAGTGGTTCGAGGAACACAGGAGCGAGTTCTGATGTGCTGGCCCCAAAACTCTCCGGATCTGAACCCAATCGATCACATCTCTGATGTGATTGAACGTGACGTGAGGGTGCAGCACCCTTCCCCCGGAATTTATGGGAATTGGATATCCTGTATGTGCATACGTGGTGCCAACTCTCTCCAGCGACCCACCGAGAGACATTGAGATCATGCCAAGACGCGTTGCCATTGTTATTCGTGCCAAAAGTTGGACATGATCTGGGTGATGTGTGTGTATATTTTAACTCGTATATTTTGTCTCGACTCGAATTTCGAGACGTCTCGACTAAATTCGAGTCGAGTCGAGACAGAGACTGTCGAGTCGAGACAGAAACATTTTTCGAGTCGAGACGCGAGTCGAGACATCATTTTCTCGAGGCCAGTAGAGACAGCCTTAAATCTCGACTCGACTCGACTCGTGCCTATCACTAAATCGTTCAACTCCTTCCAGGCTAGATCCAAGAGCCGAACCATAGGATTTCATAAATGAATATGCCGCCTTTGCTCACTCCAAACAGCTGTAGAAAAATTCTAAACAAATATTTCTGTCTCCAGTACGTTAATCTGATTAATATTTGTGAGTTTTGTTTCATTTGGGTAATCTTTTAGGGTTTTGTCTCCCGTCCCCGTTTGTATTTGCAAATGGAAAATTTCACTTCTCGCTGTTCGGTTGTTGTTCAATAGGCTATTAATCCTTCAAGTTTCGTTCCAATCGCTCAGATTCTTCAAGGCTAGACCCAAGAGCCAAACCATATTATTTTATGGAGAAATATGCCTCCCTTGCTCCCTTCAAATAGCAGTAGAAAAATTTAAAACATTATTACTGCCTTTAGTACATTAGTCTGATTAATATTTATGAGTTTTGTTCCACTTGGGAAAACTTTTAGGGTTTTGTCTCCCGTCCCCATTTATATTTGCAAATAGAAAATTTAACTTTTCGCTGTATGGTTGTTGGCCAATAGGCTATTAATCCTGCAAGTTTCGATCCAATCGCTCAACTCCTTCTAGGCTAGAACCAAGAGCCGAACCATAATATTTTATGGAGGACTATGCCCCCTCTGCTCTCTCCGAATAGCAGTAGACTAATTTTAAAAATTATTACTGCCTTCAGTACTTTAGTCTGATTAATGTTTATGAGTTTTGTGCCATTTGGAATTTTTTTAGGATTTTGCCTCGCGTCCCCCCGTTGTATTTGCAAATGGAAAATATAATTTTTCGCGGTTTGGTGTTTGCCAATTAGGTTATTAATCCTGCAAGTTTTTTTTCAATCGCTCAGCTAATTCTAGGCTAGACCCAGGAGCTGAAACATAATATTTTATCGAGGATTATGCCCCGTCTGCTCCCTCAAAATAGCAGTAGAAAAATTATAAAAATTATTACTGCCTTGAGTACATTAGTCTGAATATTTATGAGTATTGCTCCATTTGGACAATTTTTCAGGATTTTGTCTCCCGTCCCTATTTGTATTTGCAAGTGGAAAATTTAATTTTTCGTGGTTTAGTTTTTGCCGAATGGGTTATTAACCCTGGAACTCCAGACATTTTTTTATACCTTTGTGTACCAGTCTGGTCCAATGGACCCTCTAGCCATATAATTAAATTTTTAGGAGAAAATGAACAACGACATGCTAAACAATGTCATTTTTGCAATGCATTTTTGACGAATTAAGAAAATACACTTCGTATTTATCGTAGTTATACTGTACCCTAGAAATATGGTAACTTAGCAGAATTATAATTTCTTTATATGAGCTCAAATAGAAGTTTAATTTTTAGACATAGAGAAATAGACAACCTTTTAAATACACGTAATAACAATATTTTATGACAAGTAGCAAATATTTGCTTCCAAAAAGATAAAAATTACGATCCCTTTGCCTTTTCTTCTGCATTTGTTAAGGTTAGTGTACGAAACATTTTTCACAAACAACTTTGCTGTGATCAGAACACACATTTGTAGGTTCTTGTCTTGTGGTCACGTTTTGATGGGCAGATCCCGCATCGAGCTTTCTTTCTGGCTGACTTTTTCCATGAGCTGATCAGTTTCTGTGTGACGTCTCTTCTGTGGAAAGTCTTCTCCAATGTGGGCCAATTGTTTGCCGAGGGAAATCAGGAAGTTACGCAGTTTCAATCTCTGCCTCTTGTCTTACTTCTGTAGTGACAAGAATATAATATAAGCGTTGAGTGCGCTTATATCAATCATGTTGAAGAATACTACCAGAGGCCATCTCCTTGTCATTCGCTTTGTCCTTTTAACAGCAGGGCATCTGGTCCATAGTGTCTACGCCAGACTTTCTTTTGTTATAGTGAAGGATTGCTTCTGGCTTTTTTCTCTGCTATAGAAGTGTCAATCTCAGGCTGGTTATGCATTGTACTCAGAAGCGTAACAGTTTTGTACTTCTTTGAACAGTACGAAACTATTATGGCATCCTGTTGGAATCGAAACAAACTGCCCTACTTTTATCCGGTTGGTTAAATGTAGTTGGGCGTTCTGGCTTACTCTTCCGTATAATTCTGACGTAGGTAAGTTTTCGTTCTTTCAATATACGTGCAAGAAAAAGACTTGTAAAGAAGTTATCCCCAGTAATATTTCTAATACTTACAGGATTTTTTTCTGTCAGTTGAGGAACGACTCTTACCCCTTGATTGACTTATCTTCCTTGTTCTGGACTCTTTCCGCTATATATTTGCATCTTCCACACATAGCTTGTGGTGCTCTCACAAATTACCCAGAACTTTATTCCATATTTACTCGGTTTACTTGCTATGTATTGCCAAAAGGACAACGTCCACGAAAAGTCACAAGCTATTCGTCCACCGCCATGTTATCTCCGGGAATATAAGCGTGCTGTAGAGTTTTAACCCAGTCTTCAAACACTGCACGAATTGGAGATAGTTTATCATCAGGTCTTCTCTGGCGCTTGAGCTCTGCTTCATCAAAACGTAGAGCGGAATTGATTTGTTGAAAACGATTCCTGCTCATAATGGAATTGAAGATAGGTCGACCGTTTTCCTTACTCCAGAGCTGCCTAGTTTCTTCATTCTTTGATTCGTATACAACAATAAGTATTAGCACGCCGATATATTTCTGAAGTTTCCACACCCTAAGCGGTTTCCAGTCACGAGGAAATTTTATCCTACCCTCCTTGTTAGTCCACTTGCAAATTGTTTCCATAATGTTCCTACGAAAAAATAGACAAAAAGCATATTTCTCATCATCAACTTCCCTGTTAACATACAGTGTAGGACAACAGTCCTTTCTACTTCCATCGGCAGCACCAATACGCCCGCGACTCGTAATGAAGGGTACTAAAGTCCAATGGTCTAAGCCACTTCTAGAGCGGAAAATTGCTTTATCTTGCACGTCGCTGTCACTAACATCGGAAAAATCACTCTCACTTGCAGATAACTGTAATAATTCACAGTTCACTTCTCATCATCTGTGGAATCACCAGAAAAATCCTCTTCTGCCAACAGCCTATGTCGTTATGGGAAAGTACGCCATGTGTCATTATCCTCACATACTTAATCCAATGACTAAAGTGAAACGTGCACTGGCTGGCTTAGTATATATTATAGATAGAAATTCATAATATGTCATCCTGGGAGTCAAGGAGATAAGTGGTGTCAAGGAGAAAACACCATACACCAGTGGACATTACGTACAAAAGGAATAATTAGTTACAAAAACTTACTAAAACTGCATTAACTCCTTTATAAGTAAAACATTTTACTGATAACTGATAACATATTACTGATAACAAAGAATAAAGAACACGCTGACGTTAATTCTGCCATGTATGATCCACAATATAAATCAAAACCAAAGTTGGAACAGTATTCCTATTTAAAGTATACAGTGGGTCCACTGGACCCACCTGGTACACAATGCTATTATTTTAATATATACCACATGACTTAAAGGAACAAAGTATTTCTGACATAACATGGGAGAGGAGCACCATAAAGAAAAACTCACGGAATATTAGCGACCACTCACGAAAACTTACTCTGTAATTAATAAACGAAAAGTCATATGGGTCCAATGGACCCGTTTGGGACTCCCAGAGTTAATCCTGCAAGTTTCGTTACAATCGCTCAGCTCCTTCTAGGCTTGACTCAGAAGCCAAACCATAAAATTTTGTGGAGGAATATGCCCCCCCTGCTTCCTCCAAATAGCAGTAGAAAAATTTTAAAAATTATTACTGCTTTTAGTACATTAGTCTGATTAATATTTATGAGTTTTGTGCCATTTCGACAATTTTGTACCGTATTGAATCCCGCCGTCCTTTGTCTTTGCAAATGGAAAATTTAGTTTTTTCGCTGTTTCGTTGTTGTCAAATGGGCTATGAAATCTGCATGTTTCGTTCCAATTTTTCAGTTCCTTCTAGGCTACACCCGAGAGCTGAACCATAAGATATTATGGAAAAATATGCCCCCTATACTCTTTCTAAATAGCAGTAGAAAAATTTTAAAAATTATTACTGTCTTCAATACATTAATCTGATTAATATTTATGAGTTGTGTGCCATTTGGACAATTTTTTACGGTTTTGCCTCCCGTCCCCCTTATATTTGCAATTAGAAAATATAATTTTTTTGCGGTTCCGTTGTTGCTCAATGTACTATTAATGCTGCAATTTTTGCTCCAATTGCTCAGCTCCTTCTAGGGTAGACCCAAGAGCCGAACCATAGGATTTTATGGAGGAATATGCCCCCTCTTCTCCCTCCAAATAGCAGTAGAGAAATTTTAAAAATTATTACTGCCTTCAATACATTAGTCTGATTAATATTTATGAGTTTTGTTCCATTTGGGCAATTTTTTTGATTTTGGCTCCCGTCCCCTATTTGTATTTGCTAATTGAAAATTTAATTTTTGGCGGTTTGGTTTTTGCCCAATGTCCAATTAATCCTGCAAGTTTCGTTCCAATCGCTCAGCTCCTTCTAGGCTAGACTCAAGAGCCGAACCATAGGATTTTATGAAGGAATATGCCATCTCTGCTTCCTCCAAATAGCAGTAGACTAATTTTAAAAATTATTACTGCCTTTAGTACATTAGTTTATTATTTATGAGTTTTGTGCAATTTGGACAATCTTTAAGGGTTTTGCTTCCCATCCCCCTTGTATTTGCAATTAAAAAATATTATTCTTGGCGGTTTCGTTGTTGCTCAATGGGCTATTAATCCTGCAAGTTTCGCTCCAGTCGCTCAGGCCTTCTACCCTAGACCTAACAGCCGAACCATAGGAATTTATGGAGTAATATGCTTCCTTTTCTCACTCCAAAAAGCAGTAGAAAAATTTTAAAAATTATTATTGGCTTCAGTACATTAGTCTGATTAATATTTAAGAGTATTTTGTTCCATTCGGGATTTTTTTTAGAGTTTTGGCTCCCGTCAACCCTCTGTATTTACAAATGGAAAATTAATTTTTCGCAGCTTGATTGTTCCCCAATGGGCTATTAATCTTGCAAGTTTCGTTCCATTCGCACAGCTCCTTCAAGGCGAGACCCAAGAGCCGAACCATAGAATTTTATGGAGGAATATGACCTCTCTGGTCCCTCCAAATAGCAGTAGACTAATTTTAAAAATTGTTACTGCCTTCAGTACTTTAGTCTGATTAATGTTTATGAGTTTTGTGCCATTTGGAAATTTTTTTTTTAGGATTTTGCTTCGCGTCCCCCCGTTGTGTTTGCAAATTGAAAATTATATTTTTCGCGGTTTGGTTGTTGCCCAATTGGCTATTATACCTGCAAGTTTTTTTCCAATCACTCAGCTAATTCTAGGCTGGACCCAAGAGCCGAAACATAATATTATATCGAGGATTATGCCCCGTCTCCTCCCTCAAAATAGAAGTAGAAAAATTATAAAAATTATCACTGCCTTGAGTACATTAGTCTGATTAATGTTTATGAGTTTGGTTCCATTTGGACATTTTTTTTTAGGATTTTGCCTACCGACTACCCTTTGTATTTGCAAAGGAAAATTTAGTTTTTGGTAGTTTGGTGGTTGCCAATTGGGTAATTAGTCCTGCAACATTTCTTTCAATCTCTCAGCTCCTTCTGGGCTAGACCCAAAAGCCGAACAATGGGATTTTATGGAGGAATATGCCCCCTCTGCTCCCTCCAAATAGCAGGAGAAAAATATTAAAAATTATTACTGTATTCAGTACCTTAGCCTGATTAATATTTATAAGTTTTGTGCCCTTTGGACAATTTTTGAGGTTTTGCCTTCCTTCTCCACCTTTGTATTTGGAATTATTAAATATAATATTTGGTGGTTTGGTTGCTGCTCAATGGGCTATTAATTCTGCAACTTTTGTTCTAATCGTTCAGCTCCTTCTAGGCTAGAGCTAAGAGCCGAACCATAGGAATTTATGAAGGAATGTGTTCACTCTGCTCCCTCCAAATAGCAGTTCAAACATTTTGAAAGTTATTACTGCCTTCAGTACGTTAGTCTGATTAATATTCATGAGTTTTGTGCCATTTGCAATATTTTTTAGGGTTTTGCATCCGTCCCCCTTTGTATTGGCAAATGGAAGCGGTTTGGTTGTTACTGAATGGATTATTAATCCTGCATGTTTCGTTCCAATCGCTCAGCTCCTTCTGGGCGAAACCTAAGAGCCGAACCATATTATTTTATGCAGGAATATGCCGCCTCTGCTCCCTCCCAACAGTAGTAGAAAAATTCTTTAAAAAATTATTTCTGTCTTCAGTACGTTAAACTGATTAATATTTATGAGTTTTGTACCATTTGGACATTTTTTTATGATTTTGTCTCCCGCCCCCCTTTGTATTTACAAGTTGAAAATTTAACTTTTCGCAGTTTTGTGCTCCGCAATGGGCTATTAATCCTGCAAGTTTCATTACAATCGCTCAGCTCCTTCTGGGCGAAACCTAAGAGCCGAACCATATGATTTTATGGACGAATATGCCACCTTTGCTCCCTCCAGATAGCAGTAGAAAAAGTTTAGAAATATTAGTGTCTTCAGTACCCTAGTCTTGTTAATATTTATGAGGTTTGTGCCATTTGGACAATTTTTTAGTGTTTTGCCTCCCGTTCCCCCTTTGTATTTACAGATGGACAATCTAATTTCTCTCAGTTTGTGTTCCCTCAATGGGCCATTAATCCTGCAAGCTACGTTCGGATCGCTCAGCTCCTTGTAGGCTAGACCTAAGAGCCGATCCATAGGATTTTATGGAGGAATATGCCCACTTTGCTCCCTCAAATAGCAGCAGAAGAATTTTAAAAATTTTTTTATGGCCTTCAGTACACTAGTCTGATTTATGTTTATGAGTATTCTGCCATTTGGACAATTTTTTCGGATTTTTCCTCCAGTCCCCCATTAGTATTTACAAATTGAAAATTTGATTTTTCTCGGTTTGGTTGTTTCCAAATGTTTTATTAATGCTGAAAGTTTCGTTCCAATCGTCCAGCTCCTTCCAGGCTAGACCCAAAAGCCGAACCATAGGATTTATGCAGGAATGTGCCGCCTCTATACCCTCCAAACAGCAGTAGAAAATTTTAGAAATTATTTCTGTCTTCATTAGGTTACTCTGATGAATATTTATGAGCTTTGTGCTATTTGGACAATTTTTTAGGGTTTTGCTTCCCGTCCCCCTTTTTACTTACAAATGGAAAATTTAAGTTTTCGCAGTTTGGATTCTCCGCAATAGGCTATTAATCCTACAAGTTTCGTTCCAATCGGTCAGCTCCTTCTAGGCTAGACCTAAGAGCCGAACCATAGGACTTTATGGAGATATATGCCCCTTTTCTTACTCGAAATAGCAGTAGAAAAATTTCGAAAATTATTATTGCCTTCAATACATTAGTCTGATTAATATTTATGAGTATTGTTCCATTTGTGACTTTTTTAGGGTTTTGGCTCCCGTTCCCGTTTGTAGTTACAAACGGAAAATTTAATTTTTCGCAGTTTGATTGTTCCCCAATGGGCTATTAATCCTGCAAGTTTCGTTCCATTTGATCAGTTCCTTCTAGGCTAGACCCAAGAGCAGAACCATAGAATTTTATGAAGGAATATGCCCTTTCTGGTCCCTCCAAATAGCAGTAGAAAAATTTTAAAAAAATATTACTGCCTTGAGTACATTAGTATGATTAATATTCATGAGTTTTGTGCCATTTGCAATATTTTTTGGGTTTTGCATCCCGTCTCCCCTTTGTATTTCCAAATGGAAGCGGTTTTGTTGTTACCCAATGGGTTATTAATCATGCAAGTATCGTTCCAATCGCTGAGCGAATTCTATTGTAGACTCAAGAGCCGAACCATATTATTTTATGGTGGAATATGCCCCAACTGCTCCCTCCAAATAGCAGTAGAAAAATTTTGAAACATATTTCTGCTTTCAGTACATTAATCTGATTAATATTTATAAGTTTTGTGCTACTTGGACAATTTTTTACGGTTTTGCATTGCGTCGCCCTTGTTTTTGCAGTTAGAAAATATAATTTTTGGCGGTTTCGTTGTTGGTCAATGGGCTATTAACCCTGCACGTTTCGTTCCAATCGCTCAGCTCCTTGTTAATTAGACCTGAGCCGAACCATTGGATTTTATGGAGGAATATGCCCCCTCTGCTTCCTTCAAATAGCAGTAGAAAAACTTTAAAAACTATTACTGACTTCAGTATATAAGTCTGATTAACGTTTATGAGTTTTGTGCAATTTTGACAAATTTTAAACGTATTGCCTCCCGTCGTTCCTTTGTTTTTATATGGAACGTTTAGTTTTTCGCGGTTTGGTTGCTTCCAAATGTGTTATTAATCCTGGAAGATTCGTTCCAATCGTTCAACTTTTTCCAGGCTAGACCGAAGAGCCGAACCATAGGATTTTATGCAGGAATATGCCGCCAGTGCTCCCTCCAAGAGCAGTAGAAAAATTCTAAAATATATATATATATATTGCTGTCTTCAGTATGTTTAACTTATTAATATTTATGAGTTTTGTACCACTTGGACAATTTTTTATGGTTTTGCCTCCCGCCCCCCTTTGTATTTACAAATGGATTATTTAACTTTTCGCAGTTTGGTTGCTCCGGAATGGGCTATTAATCCTGCAAGTTTCGTTCCAATCGCTCAGCTCCATCTAGGCGAAACCTAAGAACCGAACCATATGATTTTATGGAGAGATATGCCACCTCTGCTCACTCCAGATAGCAGTAGAAAAATTTTAAAAATATTATTGTCTACAATACCCTATTCTGATTAATATTTATAAGTTTTGTGCCATTTGGACAATTTGTTATTGTTTTGCCTCCCGTCCCTCTTTTGTGTTTACAGATGGAAAAACTAATTTTTCGCTGTTTGTGTTCGCTCAATGGGCCCTTAATCCTGCAAGTTTCGTTCCGACCGCTCAGCTCCTTCTAGGCTAGACCCAAGAGCCGAACCATAGGATTTAATTGAGGAATATGCCCCCTCTGCTCCCTCCAAATAGCAGTAGAAAAAATTTAAAAATTATTACTGTCTTCAGTACATTAGCTTGATTAATATGTAGGAGTTTTGTGCCATTTGGACAATTTTTTAGGGTTTTGCCTCCCGTCCCCACCTTTATATTTGCAATTAGAAAATATAATATTTGGCCGTTTGGTTGTTGCTCAATGGGCTATTAATTCTGCAAGTTTCGTCCTAATCGCTCAGATTGTTCTATCCTAGAGCTAAGAGCCTAACCATATTAATTTATAGAGGAATATATCCGCTCTGCTCCATCCAAATAGCAGTAAAAAAAATAAAAAATATTACTGTCTTCAGTACATTGGCTTGATTAATATGTAGGAGTTTTGTGCAATTTGGAATAATGTTTAGGGTTTGCCTCCCGTCCCCCTTTGTATTTGCAAATGGAAGCGATTTGGTTGTTGCCTAATGAGTTATTAATCCTGAAAGTTTCGTTCCCTCCGCTCAGCTCCTTCTAGGCAAGATCCAATAACCGAAACATAAGATTTTATGGAGGAATATGCCCCCTCTGCTACCTCGAAATAAAAGTAGAAAAAATTTAAAACATATTACTGCCTTCAGTACATTAATCTGATTAATATGTATGAGTTTTGTGCCATTTGGACGTATTTTTAGGTTTTTGCCTTCCGTCTCCCTTATATTTGCACTTAGAAAATATATTTTTTGGCAGTTACGTTGTTGCTCAATACGCTATTAATCCTGCAAGTTTCGTTCTAATCGCTCAGCTCCTTCTAGGCTAGACCTAAGAGCCGAACCATAGGATTTTATATAGGAACTTTCCCTTTCTGCTACCTCCACATATCAGTAGAAAAGTTTTAAGAATTATTACTGTCTTCAGTATTAGCGTCTTCAGTGCATTAGTCTGATTAATATTTGTGAGTTTTGTGCCATTCGGACAATTTTTTAGGGTTTTGCCTCCCGTCACCCTAGTATTTGCAATTAGAAAATATAATTATTGGCGGTTCCGTTGTTGCTCAATGTACTATTAATGCTGCAATTTTTGTTCCAATCGCCCAGCTGCTTCTAGGTAAGACCTAAGAGCGGAACCATAGGATTTTATGCAGGTTTATGCCCTCTCTTCTCCCTCCTAATAGCAGTAGATAAATTTTAAAAATTATTACTGCCTTCAATACATTAGTTTGATTATTACTTATGAGTTTTGTGCCATTTGGGAATTTTTTTTGGTTCTGGATCCCGTCCCATATTTGTATGTGCAAATTGAAAATTTAATTTTTGACGGTTTGGTTTTTGCCAAATGCCCAATTAATCCTGCAATATCGTTCCAATCGCTCAGCTCCTTATAGGCTAGACCTAAGAGCCGAACCATAGGACTTTATGGAGATATATGCCCCTTTTCTCACTCCAAATACCAGTAGAAAAATTTTGAAAATTTTTTTATTGCCTTCAGTACATTACTCTGATTAATATTTATGAGTATTGTTCCATTTGGGGCATTTTTAGGGTCCCGTTTTGGCTCCCATTCACGCTTTGTAGTTACAAATGGAAAATTTAATTTTTCGCAGTTTGATTGTTCCCCAATGGGCTATTAATCCTGCAAGTTTCGTTCCATTTGATCAGTTCCTTCTTTGCTTGAACCAAGAGCAGAACCATAGAATTTTATGAAGGAATATGCCCTTTCTGGTCCCTCCAAATAGCAGTAGAAAAATTTAAAAAATATTACTGCCTTGAGTACATTAGTCTGATTAATATTCATGAGTTTTGTGCCATTTGCAATATTTTTTGGGTTTTGCATCCAATCCCCCCTTTGTATTTCCAAATGGAAGCGGTTTGGGTGTTACCTAATGGGTTATAATTCATGCAAGTATCTTTCCAATCGCTCAGCTAATTCTATTCTAGACCCAACAGCCGAACCATATTATTTTATGGTGGAATATGCCCCAACTGCTCCCTCCAAATAGCAGTAGAAAAATTTTGAAATATATTTCTGCTTTCAGTATATTAATCTGATTAATATTTATGAGCTTTGTGCTATTTGGCAATTTTTTAGTGTTTTACATCGCGTCGCCTTGTATTTGCAGTTAGAAAATATAATTTTTGGCGGTTTGGTTGTTAGTCAATGGGCTATTAACCCTGCACGTTTCGTTCCAATCGCTCAGCTCCTTGTTAAATAGACCTAACAGCCGAACCATTGGATTTTATGGAGGAATATGCCCCCTCTGCTTCCTTCAAATAGCAGTAGAAAATTGTAAAAATTTTTACTGACTTCAGTATATAAGTCTGATTAACGTTTATGAGTTTTGTGCAATTTTGACAAATTTCAAACGTATTGCCTCCCGTCCTTCCTTTGTATTTGCATATGGAACGTTTAGTTTTTCGCGGTTTAGTTGCTTCCAAATGTGTTATTAATACTGGAAGTTTCGTTCCAATCGTTCAACTTTTTCCAGGCTAGACCGAAGAGCCGAACTATAGGATTTTATGCAGGAATATGCCGCCATAGCTCCCTCCAAAAGCAGTAGAAAAAAATTAAAAATTATTACCTCCTTGAGCACATTAGTCTGATTAATATTTATCAGTATTGTCCCATGTGGAATTTTTTTAGGGTCTTGCTTCCCGTCCGCACCTTTGTATTTGCAATTAGAAAATGTAATTTTTCGCAGTTTGGTTGTTCCCAAATGAGCTATTAATCCTGCAAGTTTAGTTGCATTCGCTCAGCTTCTTCTAGGCTAAACCCAACAGCCGAACCATATTATTTTATGGAGAAATATGATCCCTCTGCTCCCTCCAAATAGCAGTAGAAAAATTTTAAAACTTATTACTGTCTTCAGTACGTTACTCAAACTAATATTTATGAGTATTGTCCCATTTAGAGTTTTTTTTTTTTTTTTTTTTTTAGGGATTTGCCTCCCATTCGTATTTACAAATGGAAAATATAATTTTCTCGGTTTGGTTGTTGCCTAATGGGTTATTAATCCTTAAAGTTTCGCTCTAATCGTTCAGCTCCTTCTAGGCTAGAGCTAAAAGTCGAACCATAGGATTTTATGGAGCAATATGCCCTCTCTGCTCCCTCCAAATAGCAGTAGAAAAAATAAAAAATAAATAATGTCTTCAGTACAATTTGGTCAATTTTCTAGGGTTTTGCCTTTCCTGGCCACCTTTGTATTTGCTATTAGAAAATATAATATTTGGCGATTTGGTTGTTGGTCAATGGGCTATTAATCCTGCAATTTTGTTCTAATCGCTCAGCTTCTACTAGGCTAGACCCTAGAGTCGAACCATAAGATTTTATGGAGGAATCTGCCCTCTCTGCTCCCTCCAAACAGCAGTAGAAAAATTTAAAGCATATTACTGCATTCAGTGAATTAATCTGATTAACGTTTATGAGCTTTGTACCATTTGGACAAATTTTAAAGGGTATTTCCTCCCGTCCCTCTTTTGTATTTACAAATGGAAAATTTAATTTTTCGCAGTCTGGTTGTTCCCAAATGGGCTATTAATCCTGCAAGTTTAGTTGCATTCGGTCAGCTTCTTCTAGGCTAAACCCAAGAGCCGAACCATATTATTTTATGGAGAAATATGCCCCCTCTGCTCCCTCCAAATAGCTGTAGAAAAATTTTAAAAATTATTATTTTCTGGAGTACGTTACTCACACTAATATTTATGAGTATTGTCCCATTTAGAGTTTTTTTTTTTAGGGATTTGTCTCCCATTCGTATTTAAAAATGGAAAATATAATTTTCTCGGTTTGGTTGTTGCCTAATGGATTATTAATCCTTAAAGTTTCGCTCTAATCGCTCAGCTTCTTCTAGGCTAGAGCTAAAAGTCGAACCATAGGATTTTATGGAGCAATATGCCCTCTCTGCTCCCTCCAAATAGCAGTAGAAAAAATTCAAAAATAAATAATGTCTTCAGTACATTAATCTGATTAATATTTATGAGTTTTGTTCAATTTGGTCAATTTTCTAGGGTTTTACCTTTCCTGCCCACCTTTGTATTTTCAATTAGAAAATATATTATTTGGCGGTTTGGTTGTTGCTCAATGGGGTATTAATCCTTCAATTTTGTTCTAATCGCTCAGCTCCTTCTATGCTAGACCCTAGAGTCGAACCATATGATTTTATGGAGGAATATGCCCTCTCTGCTCCCTCCAAATAGCAAAAAAATGTTAACAATTATTACTGTCTTCAGTACATTAATCTGATTACTATTTATAAGTTTTGTGTCATTTGAACATTTTTTTTTTGAGTTTTGCGTCCCGTCCCTCTTGTATTTGCAATTAGAAAAAATAATTTTTGGCGCTTTCGTTGTTGCTCAGTGGCCTATGAAACCTGGAAGCTTTTTCTCAATCGCTCAGCTCCTTTGAGGCTAGACCCAAGAGCTGAACCATATTATTTTAAGAAGGAATATGCCCCCTATGCTCCCTCTAAACAGCAGTAGAAAACTTTAAATCATATTACTGCCTTCAGTGAATTAATCTGATTAACGTTTATGAGCTTTGTACCATTTGGACAAATTTTAAAGGGTATTTCCTCCCGTCCCCCCTATGTATTTAGAAATGGAAAATGTAATTTTTCGCGATTTGGTTACTGCCCAATGGGCTATTAATCCTGCAAGTTTCGTTTTAATCGCTCAGGTCCTTCTAGGCTAGACCTAAGAGCAGAACCATAGGAATTTATATTTCACGGTTACTAAACACATGAAATACGGAGTTGTGCTTTTAAATTTTCATTTCAACTTAGCAAAGCGGGTAATATATGCTAGTAATACTAATAAAGCTCAGGTATAGTCCTTTCTCTATTTCAAATCCACCTATTTTTAAATCTCTTTCCCATAATATCTATTACAGGAGCTAGCAGTATATTTTTGTTTTTCGTCCTTATACAACACCAAGGTTATAAAGGAAGGTCTTTTTAATGTGGGTTAGGAACTTGAATCTGATTGGCCGTTCGCAACCATACTATCTCGCCTCTAGAAAAACTGGATTACAGGGCAGAGTCTAAAGCAGAAAATTTCTCTTTTTTGCTAAAAAAAACTTTAGTTCGCATACTAGTCATAGCACATGTTTAGAGATTTTTCAACGAATCTGTATGAAACGAGACCATCAAATGACACAGGACAAAGTTGAGCTTACACCAGGAGTCGAATCTAGTATCATCTTAAAACAAAAAGAAAAAATCTTAATGGCTGACTACTTTAATGCTCATAAATCATTCTCATGTGAAAATTTAGGGTGAACCCTTCCCCCAAGACTCTCCATGGATACGGGCCTGTGTGACCCCCCACCCTCGAACACAATTTTCTGGAAGAAAGCGTCTATTCTTCCTTTTGTCTCTCTAGTTTACTGAAAACATGAAAAACAAACTAGGTCACAGAGCATAGAGTTGGAAATGATTGACATCTTGCATTGCAGACATATTTCGTACCGTTGATGATTTTGGGAGGTTTTCCAGGGACAAAATTCCCCTCGGAGTTATATCTCCTATGGTGCTGAATATGAGTTGAGTTGATTTTGTCGTCCCTTTCAGCAGCGAGGCTATATGAGTTTGGACCTACTGATTAAACGTGAAATCCGAACTACATGAGCTCTCACCGAAATCGAACCCAGGTCTCTCACGCCAAAGGCGCGTACGCTAACCACTTAGCCACGACGAAGCTCGGAGCTCATATTAGAAAAGAAGAAAGAACATTATGGGAATTTCAGTGCAGACAACTAAGTACGACGACTGTTAAATGAATATTTTTCATCTTGAATATATTGTAATAATGGTCAATCTTATTCGATAATGTCATTTAAAAAAATAGCATTCTCTTTTCTGTAACTTACTACATTATACAAGTTAAATTTCACAGAGTGTGCAAAAGAGGGGAAGGGATTACAACGTACGATGGGCTTCGCTTCCTATCCGATGAACAAAACCTTTCTTGTAACATTCAGCGTTGCAAAGAACCTGTGTGACTTACTGATAGCTACACATAAATTGACAGAATGAAAGTCTTAATTTTAGTACTGAAGCTGCCTGAGGCAAAAAAGCAAGCACACCGCAGGCGTGGTGGCTTCTGTGCCTCGTATCATTGTGTTTAAAAAAAACAGACAAGGTCAGTTGTGAGTTTGTAATACTACTGATAAGGCTTTTTTTCTTTTATACAAATCATATTGTTGTTTGAAGCCTCTTTATTCCTTACAAAAACAATATAACCAGATTCACGGGAACAGACAGCAATTGTAATAAAAGTTGAAAAATATATTTATCATTCAGTATTATTATTATTATTATTATTATTATTATTATTATTATTATTATTATTATTATTATTATTATCACATAATATTTTTCGTTAGTCCTCACAGCAATTAATACTTAGCAGCAGGGGTAAAAGTGCGTGGGAACGCGGGGGACCCTATCCCCACCTCCAAAAAATTGGGTATGGCGACCCCCCACTTCCTAAGCATTTACAATGGACACACATAGGCATGGGGTACGGCGTGACGTCATGCCGCTACCTACCGTCCCCCTACATTTTCAGATGATTCCATCCCATCTAGCCTAATTCCACTTAGCCTAACGATTTATCAGCCACTTATATCTCCAAGATAAGAATGGCTATCATTTTAGGCGAGATGGGAATTCCCATCTTACTTAATCCCATCTCGCCTAAAATTGCGGTAGGATGCAAGGAGGGAATTTCTGTACTGAAGAGGGAATTCCTCTACTAGCATTTTAACCAGATATTTCAATCAATATTGGCAATCTCTGTCAACTACAATATAAATATATAAGTACTATACAAGAAGAAAGCATACGGGGTAGGCGATTTAGTGAATTTAGTTCACTTTTGGTTTGTTTTGGGAATACTGGAAATTGATTGGCAAAGAGAAGCTAATCAGAAGCAGGATAGAAATATAGAACGTGTTTCAAAACAACACTGACAACGGTTGGGAGCTGATTCCTGACACCATGATAAGACAACCTGGGTGCACAAATGCTTCCTTTTGGCGCTATGACCAGCAAAAAACCAGTTGCAAAAATGCCGAAAACAGCGATAACTCGAGAAGAAAATGTCGGATCGAAGTCGGGGGAAAGGAAATGTATATTATTTTTAGCCATGGCTTACAATAATGCATAACTCGATATGGTACATGAGCAGCACAAAGGTCACCTCAAAGAAATTGAAAAATTATGGGGATATTTTATGAAACGTTGACCGAGGCAAGTTAACAACAATTAAATACGATATTTCAACTAACAGGAATCTTAGAACACGGTCAAAGTTACAAGAACATCATTAAAATTATAAGAAAGGGAAGATGGACACATTTGATTGATCTACTTTGTCTCAGTATAGAATTCGCTATCGAGGAAGAACTGAAATTATATGAAGTCCATAAAGTTTAAATGTTATGCCTTCTAGGCTAATGAAGACAGAGAGATCACGCATGGATATTGGGTAGCGTCTGCGACTTTCGCATAGGAGACCCGGCTCCGAATCGCGGCGGGAGCGCAAGCATTTCGGATCTCACGTTAATCCGTAGCTCCATATCTCATGTAATTTTGCTACCCAAGGGATGCTAAAATGAAATCCGATCCAATAATAAAGAGAGGTAATGGATGGAAGCTAATTTTTGGGAAATAATTCGTGAAATGAGAATGTAGGAGAAAACAGGATAATTCCGAGAAATCTAACGGGTACGATGGTATCCACTACAAACTTTAAGTCTGGGATCGAACGAGGTCCATCCCGCACCAGAAGTAAGCGCTCTATCACTAAGTAACCTGCCCCTACTTTGGAGGAAACACTATTATTCTGACATATGTATCGATATACTAAATAATGTTTGTGATAAACCAACATACAAGAAGTACAAACGGTCAGAATGTGGGATTCGTGGAGTTTCCTTTGTGAGAAAATCGTAAGTACGTTTTTTATGTCAGTTATTCTTAACTGGATGCCCGCGTCTCTTAGGGATTGGGGAGGACACGGTGACTCAGTGGTAAACACTTGTTTCTGGTACGTACGGCCTCTGGTTCGATCATCAGCCAAGAAACTGTGTGGTGGACACCATCGTATCGTGTGTGGGTTTTCTCCTGATACTTTAATTTCCTTCCACATTCTCATTCCATCATATCTTCCATCAACATTCACTTGCCTTAATCATTGTCTCCCTTAGCCTAAAGAGCATAATCGTGGTTCGTTAAAATGAAATACTTCATTTCATTTTACAGGGGTTGCTTACAGTTTGTCGGTGGGTTACCGTTAAGATAATTTTTCAATAGGTTATATTATTGATACTAATATTTGTAAGAAAGAAGGAGTCTATGAGGCTCATAATTTTGAAAGGCTAAGAACTACAATTGAACGTTGATTGTAAGAAATGCTAAAGGTGCGAACTAAATTTGATTTGTGAGTCTTTTAGCATTATTAGTCGTATTATGGACAAAAGATAAGTCATATCTACAAACCAAGAAAACTAACAGTGAAATTTGATATTCGACAGTGAAATATAATAATATACAACTTGGATATCAAATTTCGAGGTTAGTTTTCTTGGCTTTAGACATGTTCAACTTACATGTGTTTTCGTGATAGTCCAAACTTTCAACATACGAGTATCAGTCTCCTAGATTTTCGTAAATAACTATGAAGATTATCCTAAATCTAACCACTAAGTACAGATACCGATCACTAAAGTTCATAATTGACTTTTGAGAACATGCTGGCCCTAACTGATATATCACATCACTACCTTTCCATTTCCAGAATTATCACAGATTTCAAAATGGCGGATTTGAAGGTGCCGCCAGAGGTTTCGCGATCTACTCTGCCCATTTTTCTTCTGTCAATATGAGAAACTATCACCGTTTGCATTGTCTATCTTTCACTATTTTCATGATTCAATAGTCTATTTGATGTATTTCAATAACATAGCATAGCCCTCCTCCCATCAATTTTGACCCCCCTCCGTTTCTTATGGCGTTCAGCCCTTATAACTTTGCACATATACATATTTCCATATCCTCTATCAGTCGCACTAAGTGTCATCCCGCAACTCGATTCATCCATTTGGACCCTTTACTTGTCAGGCAATTTCTTATTGATGGAAAAACAAGGAAAATAGTTTTACAATGACTGACGAGTAACACTTCCCAAGTGTAACACTCCGATTTTGATAAAATTTGGTAAGTAGATACTACACATAAAATAAACTAATACGTGTATTTTTATTTTCTGTGGTAAAGTTGTTTCAGGGGGCGATAAACCAGACCAAAAATTTTGAGAGTTGACGCCCGAAAGGTAATAACTAGTGGACCGAAGTGAATGAAATTGTGCACATATATTGTAGACATAAAATGAGGGAATACGGGTTTCGTGTTTTCGTGTTTTCGTGCCACAGACTCCTCCAAATTTTTGATCACGAAATATCAAAAGTGCTAATAACAGTATGTCAGAAGTGCCTACAGAACATGAAGAATTGCAACGAAATTTTGTGTAGTGACAATATGCGAAAAAAAAACTAATGCGTTTTTTTTATTTTCTGTGGGAAAACGGTAAAGAGGAAAAGACCCCCACATAAAATTTGGAAAATTGACGCCCAAAAGGCAAAAACAAGTGGACCGAAGTGAATGAAACTGTGCTCAAATATTGTAGAGGTAAGATGAAGGAATACGTGTTTCGTATTTTCCTGCAAAGAAAAAAAAATTGGGTGGACCGAGGCGTCTGGTGGCGGAAGGAGTGGACAGAAGCGAAATAAATTGTGTGTAGATATTGGATATGTAAAATAAGACCTTTTGTGTTTCACAAGTGTATCCATCCGATTTTTCAAATTTGGAAGATCAACAGTAAGCACAAACAGTATATATATATATATATATATATATATATATATATATATATATATATATAGAATTTTATATTATTTCGGGAGGCACCTTTAACGCTTACAATGTTTTCGTCATCAAATGTTTGGAGGGCTCTTTGCCCCACCCAACCATCTTTTTTTCCAGGAAAATACGAAATTCGTTTTCCCTTATTTTGTGTGTAAAACATCTGTGTATAATTTCATTCACTTCGGTTCACTTCTTCTTGCCTTTCGGGCGTCAGCTTTAAAAATTTTATCCCTGTATATTATTAATAATTTGTATCTTGCATTTATTAATAATTAGCTGAAATACCCACTTTTCGCAAGGGTCAGATAAAATATCTATGTAAACATACTGAACAACGAAACGATAAAATATCGGTAATTTTCTACTACTTTTACATATCACTGTAAACACGCCCTGAGACACCCCTGTTTGAAATTTAAAAAGAACGTCTCTGGTCCCCAGCTGATGGGAGTTGTATTTATAAGTCAACGCCTCTGGAAGAATCACCATTCATCTCAGCGACCGTGAAAACTAAGGATTTGACACTAATATAGGTCATTTTGGATTATTTTTACATGTTTCGGTGTCCCCCGGTGACTCCGGACCGCATATAATGATAGCTGATTTTGAGTAATCGCTAATGGAAATGTCACCATTGATTTCAGCAACCGTGAAAACTATGATTTGACACTAATATCGGTCATTTTGGATTACTTTTACGTGTCTCGGTGTCGCTCCCCCGTGACTTCCGGCCCTTAGCCGAATGGGGTGAATGCGCTCGGAGTTTCACCATTGAGCTCAGCGACCACGAAAGCTGTGGATTTGACACTTATATCGGTCATTTTAGATAATTGTTACATGTCTCGGTAACCTCCCCCCACATGTGACCCGGGCCCGCATACAATTTCACCTGAATTTGCAAGTCATCGCTAATGAAAGTGTCACCATTGAGCTCAGCGACCGCGAAAACTATGTATTTGACACTAATATTGGTCATTTTGGATTCCTTTTATATGTTTCTATAATTCAGCCCCCCTCCCCCGGTGACCCCTGGCAAGGAGCCGAATAGTGTGAATTTGGAAGTTTATTGCGAGAGGAGCTTCATTATTGATTTCAGCGACCGCGAGAACTATGAATTCGACACTAATATCAGAAATTTTCTCCTACTTTTACATGTCCCGATAAACGCCCCCCTGAGACCCCCTGGTTCGAATTTTGAGAAAAACGTTTAACTTTGATCTGGAGCGTGGACCAAGGTATTTGTGACTAGAATTTGGTAACTCTCGGTCTATTTGTCTGGTTCCCAAGCCGGTTCCGGTAAAAGCCCTCTAAGATTCCCCTGGTTCGAAATTTGAAAGAACGGCTTCGTCTTGATCTGGGGCCTGGGCTAGGTACCCCTGACCAAAATTTGGTAACTCTCGGTCCACTCGTCTGGTTGCCAGGCTGCACACAGACAGACAGACCAACACACAAACAAACTCTTTATTTTATTTATATTATATAAAGACTTAATATACTGAATATCACCTCTCCAACTTGAACGGCTTGCGAGATATTAAATTTTTCGCAAAAATTCGGACCCTCTTAGAATATGTAATATAATGAAACCGATACATGTATGATAACTTCCTAGTTGACATTGAGGCCTAAGTATATACCAAAAATCATTTCATTTGACTTTGCAATTTGGATATGATGATCATGCACACATAGTCACATTCAATTTTTTTATATAATAATTCATATATTACACATGATTCAAACATTTTCCCCAGTAGTTAGCTCCTCTACGAAATCACATGCTGCATCTCAAGTAAGTCCTATTGCTATTATTACAATTGCAAATATCAATATCTAAAATTGCCTGAAGTTCTTTTGTCAATGGAAACAAATGAAAAGAAAAAGGATGCCTTGAAAGTAGACAAGTTCACCAGTGTTCAGAAGCTGTCTACAATGCACTGAGCAGAATGAGTCTGTGGGTCGTAATACGTTGTTAAGTCAGAATGGGTCCTGGTGGGTGAGAGGTTGCAGTGGGTCACGTTCTGTTGACCCGCGGCCCCCCGGCCCTCTCCATCTCTGGACTGTACATACGGATAAAACTATCATATATATGTATTTTAACCTTCTTGACCTTACTGAACCTTCACTTATTTAAGATAATTTATAAAAATGCAAGAAAGCAATTATTAATAACATATATAAAAATATAGAAAAGCATTTTGAAGGAAAAAGTAATTGGTGTATTCCAGACTCGAACTCGAGTTGCCTACTCAATATGCAGTCACCTTACAGACTTATCCACGGCACAACGTGCAACTAATCGTTTCGAAGCTTTATTTCTAATGTGTGTGTTACGTAACACGGCTACCAGATGTCAGTAGTGGTGCGATCACCGTCTTGAAGACCCATTTCGAGGTTACGAAATCGCTCTTTTAATCCCCATTAATCCGATTTTTATATACCTCTCTCTCTCTCTCTCTCTCTCTATATATATATATATATATATTGACAACAGTAAGTAAGAGTATAGATTAAGTTATTCTTGATTTTAATCTATAGAACAAATGCTTTTAATGAAAACATGGGGCCTGTTGCCATAGATGGCTAAAAGCCGTAAATAAAATTCAAACTTCAAGTGTAACTGGGGTAACTCCCGACTTTGGCTGATTTAAGACGTTTGATAACAACGCTTGTAGTGGCTGGTTTATAAACGCACGGAGTTGACATAGCGTGTGTAGGTAAGTAGTTACAGCGTCTGACTGTCGTTCTAAGGGTCCGGGGTCCGAGTCTCGGCCTGGATGGAGTTAACTTTTTTCAAGGAATTAAACACTATCAATGATGTTCGCGTTTGATGCTGAATGAGATTTATCCTATGAAGGGATAAAAACCAGGACGGATACAGCGGGCAGGAGGAAAGACGGACACTGTTTATCCTTAAGTGTTAAAATTTAATTTATTCCCATGTCTTTTGCTCTTTCCTTTCCCTCTTTCCTTCTTTTCTCATTTTGTTTAGCTTTCCATACTTTTTCGGTCTCTGCATGATGCGTATTATTCTTTTCGTTTCTTTTGCATTAATTCCTATCTCTTTGATCTTAAAGTGAATGGATCTTCTGCAGATTTATCTCGTGGTTGTTTCTCTAAGTGATGCTCTCAGATAGTAATACTTTTTCCTCCAAATGGAGGAATATCCTGGCATGTTATGTTTTCGGGCACGTATTTGCTGTCATGTTGGTTGTCCAACTATCAGACATCGAGTGAAACTATTCTGCTACTGGAAAAAGCTATCATTTCTTATGTATCCAACCTCCAGTTTCTACTGTCGCTGACTGTACAATGGTAGTTAACGTGTTGGGTGACAGCGGTATTAATTGATGATGTATGTACACTATTGCTTAAGATAGATGCATAGCAACTAGTAAATGCAATGGGTGACAACAGCATGAACTGATGGCGTATATAGCGTACGGAGAGGCAAAATAGATACATAGGAAGTAGTAAATACATTGGATAAGAAAAAAGCATTGGACAAGGGGTGATGCAGTATACACAGCGTTCATTATTGCCTAAGATAAATGCATAACAAGTAGTAAACGCGATGGGTGAGAATGGCATTAAGTGATGGCCTATATAGTAATACTTATGGATATGTAATTTAGTTGTATAGCGGGTGAGAGAGACATGAAGTGATGTCTTATATAATATTGCGTCTGAACGCACAGCGGTGGTATGAAAAATAGAGCATTAGCTGAAAGGCATGTTATGTTATACACATAGAAAAATAATACCCAAAGTGGTAGAAAATAGACACAGAGAGCATAGTAAGCGCAGTAGGTACCACATTATTGATGTTAGCGACTACTATTGTGTACAGAGTATACATTATCGATATACATTGTATCGATGTGGCGAAACATGAATATTATTAAAGGATACAAAAGGAAATGACACATGACATTTGTGCATTATAAACCTATTTGTTTGGGGATTCAACCAGGGACCCTATGCAGCTGAGATAACCACTGAGCTATTATAGAATGTTAAGGTAGAAGAAAAATTAAAATTGTTTTGATATTTGCTAGTAGTAGCAAAAATGATTTTTGTTGCAGTAGTATTTAGTAATTTAATTATTTTTTTTTCTTTTTAGGAAGAATATTTGAAAAGTGACAAAGTATAACAGGAAATTAGTAAAACGTAAGTTTACATTACAAAATATTTTTTGCATATATATTGTTAACTTAGGGGTAAAGTTTTGTATTGTTGGATGATAATTGTGAGTGGAGAAGAAGCAGAGGGGAGTGACAAATGGTTTTGCTTTTGACCTGCATTGTAGAAGTATTAATTGTAATTAGAAAAGAGGGGACTGCTAGCAAAGTTGTTTGCTATTGTTTTAATTAGTTTAGAAATTAAAGGCATGGAAAGGCAGAAAACAACATTAAAACCCGCACACTGGGGAAACTTATTGATGAATGCTTGTAGGACGTTGCCTTACATGTTTCTGGAAATTAAGAAAGGGATGCTAAGTGTTATTTTTCGTAACTTAGATAAAGTAAATATTTTTGTGAAATATGAGCAATGTAGTAGAACACTAATTAAATATTATAAGAATAGAATAATAAGCGCTATATAAATAGTAACTATTGACTAAAAAAGAAATGTATTATAATAGACACAGTCTTTAGTTTTTGGTAAACACAAAACTCTATTGCATAAATCATATTGAATAGTTACGAATAAAATAATAATACATGCTTTTAATATAGCGCTGTTACTTTGAAGTTTGAGTATTTTATTGAAACTTCTTGGAAGTTTTTATAGCCACTTGTGTTAATTTGATGTAGAAGCGTAACGAGCTGATTTACGAAGGGAACATTTAAATTATATTTATTATTGAGTATATGATATAATAACTTGTATGGGGGTAACACTAGTGTAATACCCTAGCAGTAATTGCATGTTTTATGTATGGAATTTAGAACTTAGGATTTATATTTTGTCTCGCTTTATATATGATCACCTTGGCATTTACCTAATGTGAACGAAGAAAAGTTTAGTAGTTTTCTTTTCAGGAAATGAACTTATAATTTCTAACACCAATTTTAGCAAAACCACTTGTATGAGAAATAGATGCACTAAATTTCAGGTGTAGTGTTTTGAATGGAGATGTGTTTAAATAAATAAATCAATATGTGGAAGTTGAGAGAGAGAGAAGACTATATACTATTTTTAAAATAATAATAATAAAAGTAAAGAAACTTAAAAGAAAACAGCTAAAATGGAAAATATGATTTAGTTTAGTAATGCCAGGTGGTAAATTGAATGATAGTAGGCAAAGAGAATTGGGAAAGTCATATAAATTATTATGTAGAGTTTTTCAATGATGGTCACTAAGTTAGGTTAAAATGAACAAAAAGTGGAACTTAGAATATTTCGGCTTTTACCTAGTCTTGATGAGGAAACCCTCATTTAGGGTGGGTGGTTTTCAGAAAGCTTTTAAATGTTTTTAAGCGCACCGGGAGTTAAATCAAATACCACATACACTAAAGGTAATAGCGTCACACGGGGCCGAAAATAAAAGGAATGAAGGTTATGCCGGTTAAAATACTTTAATCGTAATAATAATAATAATAATAATAATAATAATGAAAATAATAATAATATCCTTGAAATTGCCCATACTTTTTTATAACTTTAAGAAAATTCACAAGTTGTTCACTGCATAAAATTTGTCAGTATTTAAGTGGGTTGCCATCCATGTGTTACGTTCATTTATCATTTAGAAATATCAATAAATTCACAGAGAAGGTAGCAACATATTAAAATAAACAAAGAAGGTTAGAAAAAGTACTATTTTTACGTAATGCGCTTACGGTGCTTTTGACCGGTTACTATACCTCGAGTAGTCGCGCATGGTTAAAAAGAGCAGTTAGTAAACAAAAGCTTTATTGCGTTTACTTAAAGGAAAGCAATAAGATTATATATGTAAGAGGCAAGTTGATAGAAAGGTATAGAAGGTAGATGGTCGCAGTAATCAGTAATATATGCAACATAATTCTTTAGTACGGTCTTTAAGACCGTGAAACAAATTATGAAGGGGGTGGATGTAAAGCCTCAAAACTGAAAATTGAAATAACCACCGGGAATGAAACCCTGGTGTTAGAAAGTATTACATACACTTGCAATATTTAGTGAACGGTCTTTTGCTTAAAACTATTGTTATTTATTAGTTAGGCATGAGGATATATCAGTTACATTGAGTACTTAATTTATTACTTTCTGTAGATTTGAAAATATTTGTTAAAACGTTTTTTAAATGTTTGTTAATTATAATATTTGTATGTTTTGTCTTTATAGAATGGCAGAGGGAAAACTATCATGATCTTTGGACATCATATCATCCTTTGAAGAATTGGATTCTCTTTTATTACAAGTTTCGGATGAAGAAAGAAAAAAATATGAAAAGAAGGGAAGAAGAAGAGGAGGAAACCAAGAAAAGAAGGAAAACAGAATAAAAAGAAAAAGAAGAAAAAAATTGTGGGCGCTTTTCCCATTAGAAGATAAAGTAGCAATAAAATTAGTTATTATTGGCAAAAGAATAGACGCATTGGAGCGTCTTCGATTAAAAAAGAAAACTAAAAACTTGTAAAAAGAAAGAAATGTATATGGATCAAAAATGATAAAAAGAAAAAAAGAAAAGAAAGAAACTAGATTAAGACTTTAGTTATAATTTAGTGTTTTACTTCATAATCATTCCTTGTTCTTGCGATTAGTATTGGCTATTTGTTGCTGAAAGTAAAGAAAAAGATTTCTTGTTGTGTTTGGCAAGGGTTTCTCATTTTTTAACTTTAAGAGTAAAGGTGTTTGTGACTTGGAATACAAATTTAAAGGGTGACCCATAGCGAATATTTTCCCCTTTTTGTGAATATTTGCTCATTGTTTTTAGAAAGAGAACTATAAGGCTGCGAAAACGGATTTTGTAGCACCTAAGGTATTGCATTGAACTGGTTCAGGAAAATGGAAAGTAAAATAATTAACTAAATTTGGGCGTTCTAGGAAACATTTGGTTTAACTTGAATATTTCTTTTAGGCAAATGCATACTTTTAAAATTAAGGACATTTACCTTGTTTTCTCCAAGAGTTGTGGTTTGAAACGAATTTGACACTGGTTTTACATTACAAGTATTCTAATCTTATTATTACTCTTTGAAATATAACTTACAAGAATTGTGTTCTTAGTTTTTTTTCAATATATTGTTTTTACTAAAATAATATTTTAGCAAAAATTCTGACAGGGTTTCACTGTAATTTTAAAGATTCATGCAAATAATTGATAAAGAATAAATCAAAGCAAATGAATGATGACCCTGTGATTCACGAACCAGTGAAACTTTGTTACTTGTGAGTAAATTACTTCAAATTATTTCATTTTTTATAAAATAACTGTCTTTTAAGAGTTGAATCTACTCATTTGAATAAATTTTGATGTAAAGAAGAATGAGTATGTCTAAAAAAAAACTAGAATCTTTTAATGACACAATTTTTAAAAATCTGATCCGTGTAGAGCAATAAGTTGAGATACTTTCACAGGTTGTGAGGGTTGCGCAAATGTATATTACAAATAAATATAGTTTGGATGATATGAGTGCTAGTTAGGATGTAGGATTTAGATTATGTCTATTTATCCTGTTACATTGAGGGATGACCTTTTTTTTTAGACGAGTCCGGGAAAATGGAAAGAAGCGGTCTGGGACCTAAATATTATGTATCGTATCGACATTTGCCTGATAAAAAAGCACGGAAAACTGTATTCAAGGTGAATGGCGTAAAAAAAAGCTGTTACAATTTTTATGACCACCGGGAATTGAAACCGAAACCGCTTGCAGCGTAGCGACAGCGTTAGCGCGTACACTACGCGGATCCACTGTGGTACTAGTTAAAAAATTATACGAGGTTGGTGAGCAAATCCTGAAACAGAACACAAGAGAAACAAAAATGGAAAATGGCGAAATTATGTAGTTGTATTATTACGGTAGGATGAAAATAATTTCAAAATTTTAACCAGTAAAAGAGAAAACATAGCCGGAAATGGGAGAACAATATTAAGATGGACGTCGTAACACAAAGTAGATGCACTTGGCTAAGGATAGATGTCAATAGAGAGCTTTTGTGAACCTTAGGTTCCATAAAAAAATAAGGATACATAGTTAGTTTAATTAGGTTAGCAATTTACTATTTAAGACAAATTATTGATAATGAAAAATAAGTAAAGAGAAAAATCAACGGACATATTAATTATTGGTAAAATTATCTATGAAATTGAAATCACATTCGAGGGAATTACCCTACCACTAAGTAATTGCCGTAGAAATTAAATGAGGGAACCCCAAATAGCAGAAATAACTACTCTACCACTTATTCAGTGCACCCCTGCATTAAAATATAAGCATTAATGAAATAATAATTCTAAGATATGTAATTGGCGGTACACGCAAATTAAAGTCTTAATAGTAACGAACAGAATAAGTAATATAAGTATTTGTAGGGAAATTATAAAGCGCACGGTTTCAAACCAAGGATCTATATATTATCAGAGCAAAAACAAATCCAGGAAGAACTTAAATGTTAACTAACAAAGCAGAGCATTTCGGTTATTATCCGATTGAAAATCTCTTGTCAAGAAATTTCAGGCTTAAAATTATGCGTTTTTTTTTTCTAAAATATGTTCGCTTACTTTGAGGTAATATATACGCAAAGAAACAGGGAACTATATAACATATATGGTTTAGTAATCATTCTTAGGGTCTAGGAGGTTCAGGTAAGCAGGTCATGTAGGTAGAATGGAACGGTTTTAAGTGAAAACAACCATTAGGAAGACCTAGGCGCAAACGGTTGAATCTCGCAGAGATTGGAATACAAAGTAAAAACTGAACGCAGTTAGCTAAGATCCAAAATCAGTAAAGAGATCATCCAACCATTCATTCTTTAAATTTTATTTTACATATAGAAAATTACTGTTGGAATAATATGTGATTCATTCAGTCAGGTAATGTAATCATTTATTAACTTCAGTAAACCATATAGTATATTTCAAGGGACAATTTATTTTAGAATGTCTATGTAGACATTCAATCTTTAAGTAAAAATCCTATTGTTTTTCTTAGCTCAGAATAAAAACTAAAATCATATATGAAAGTTTTATGATAAATAAAAGCACTAGCATCAAGTTTTATAGTGCCTAAAAATTGCCTAATTGAACGTTAGA
This sequence comes from Thermobia domestica, assembly GCF_964235325.1. Lineage (NCBI taxonomy): Eukaryota > Metazoa > Arthropoda > Insecta > Zygentoma > Lepismatidae > Thermobia > Thermobia domestica. The sequence continues at coordinate 214,469,227 of NC_137459.1, read as the reverse complement.
TTATATTTTGCGCCAAATGTGGGAAGAACAAAGAGTTTTATGCTGCTATAGAAAATCCAACTTTTAAGAAATTCTGTTATGCAAAAATCATGTCTAGCCCACATATGAGGAAGCAATGTTCAGAATACGAAATGACATACGAGATTATTATATTTGGTTATTGATTAATGAAACCGCTGATGATTTATTTGTAACTTAACTGTAAGGGAAACTAACCTTGATATCTCTTCTTAGGCAAAGTCCCAACCAGTTTCTCTTCCTAATAATATCTAAAAGTGTTCTTTTCTCACCCACCACTTTTCCGCTCGACCCAACTAATTCTTTCATTCTTTTCTACAGCCACATTTCGAAGGCTTCCAGTTGATTTTCTTTACCTTTACGTAATGTCCACGTTTTCGCCCCATATAGTACAACACTTCCCACGAAGCTTTTTATGAGTCTTTTTCTCAACTCTTTACTCAAGTTCCCACAAAACAGACTTTTTTCCCTCCTATCTTTGCTTTTATTTCACGTTCGCACTTCATGTTATTACTAAAAATACTACCGTGATATCAAAAACTGTTTACTTGTTCTATTTCTTAGCCATCGGTATCATGATAGTTTTCAGAAAGTCTTTTGGCCAGTCTCCTGTTTCATATATTTCATTACATAGTCGGAACAATTCTTTCTTTCCCTTTTCCCCTATATTTTTAATGAATTTGATTGCTATATTCCGGTTGCCTTTCCATTTCTCATGTTAAGGTAAAGCATTAAAATATTTTACAAGTGTTAAAACAGTTTTACTAAGCCTTAGAATCCCGGAAAATAATACTGACCACCGGGGTCCATTGAACGCGAGGACTATAACTGAATTGCAAACGTAGTTTTTGCATCTCTTGCAAGTTTATCTGTTTTTCTCTGTCACATATTATCTTTGGATTTGTTTTATGACCATTATCATTGCCTTTATTCCTGGGAGTAATTGGAATGTCACAAATGTCTTCATATTGAAAGCCATCTTTTCCAAGTGGTATTAAAACTTACTTTTGAGTGGTTCCTTAAAGGCACCAAGTGAATAAAAGTTCCTAATATATAAGCATTCAATGCTCTTACATCTAGGATAGCGTAGAATATGACCATGGGTCATTATCTACAAGCTAAAATTTTGAACCCTTTGATTCATGGTTTTCAATTTTTTCTTTCTTTCCATTATAATCTTCTGTGATTTCAGATATGAGAAAAAAATTACTAAGAATAGTTACAACTTTAAGTGAGTTAGGACAAGAAGATAATATCATAACATTGTTTTGAAATCCAAACATGGTTGTAAATTTAATTTTCTCCTTAGAAATCGTGAAATCTGATGGCAATTCTCAATTATTCCGTCATATTCTACCACCTAATGTCAGGCGCCTTGAAATCAAATCCTGTGCAAGTTTTACACTTGTGAAAAAAATCACGTGATATTACGGCCACTGTTTTCAATTTCTTCCGTGAACACTTTTTTATGTTTTTCAATTTTTCTTAAATATTCTGCCCTCTTCCTCGTGTTTATTTGCATCTTCCAGGCATGCTTTATTGTACTATCATATATAGCCTAACTTTTAATATTATTATTTCCCAGTTTGCAATGTATTTTTTCTGCGTCTCTCGGCTGCATTATCAAATCGCATTGAAATTTGAAATCCATTACTACTTATTATCTTGGAAAATATTGGATCCCCATTCGAGCGATTCCACTATTGACTGACACACACCAATAAATAACAACATAGCTACAGGTTTCTTCAGTTCAGTTTTACTCTTTTCCTTCCACCGAGTACGGAAAGCTATTTGTTCCTCTATGTTTGTCATATTAATTTCAATAACGGAGGCCGAAAATGCAATAGAAATGTAAATAATATTGAGTCACATTCTCTAGCTGCAAAGAATAAAGTTTTTACTTTTCATTCTGCTTAGAATTTCTGTATGTAGTTGAACAAGCTTCATTTCATTACTCCCTGAGACATAAAATCTTTCTTCATTACCTAATGTAGTTCGTTGACAAATGTCTCCTGCTGATTATAATTTCCATCTCAACCACTATCACTACAACTTCCTTCCAAGAAAACATATTCTGATTCATTGTTATCATCTAAGGGAAGTACTCACTGTCTTCCAAAATTCATACGAAGCACTTGAGCAACTTGTCCCCTTTTACTCATTGCAAATACATAAAACTGCTGAAACCACTATAAAACTTACGAAATCTCACTTTTGTTTTGTCGTCTATGTTTTGTTCAAAGATTATTTCCATTTAAATAAGAAAAGTAAAATCAACAGCTAAAATTTGTATTCAACTTGTTAGTAAAAAATGATTTGTACATTCACACTGTATGTGTTCTTATGAGTTTCTATAAGAATTTTAATATTCTCGCATTTTAGTATTTTCGAAACGTAGTTTCTCTTTATGAGCTTCTTTAGAAGCGAACCCTAAAGAATTGCACAGCAACCGACTTATTTATAAGTTCGAAACAAGTTTTTCTATATAAGCTTCTTTAGAACCGAATTATTTGTAGGTTCAGACTGTATGTATTCTTATGAGTATGCTTAGCATACGACTTATGTATAAGTCCGAAACATTTTTTATATTTTCACAATCTAATTTAACGAAGAGTATGCAATGCACACGACCCAACTAAAATTCCAAAGGAACTTTAGTACGTTCACAGCATAGCTTTCTGGGTTTCCAGAGGAACTTTACTACGTTCACAGCATAGCTGTTCTGATGAGATTCCAACAGGAATCGAATTATTTACAAGTTCCAGACACAGTTTGTCTTTATGAGCTTCTATACAACACAAAAGTTAATGCTGTGGTGTCCATCTTAAAATACAATCCAACAAACACTGTTCATTCACATCAAAAGAAGTACGTTCATACACACACTGATTATTTGCGTATGAATTTTTATTTTTGTTTAAAAACAGTTCCACTAACTGAGAAATATAAGTATCAGAAAATGTAAGTGATTCGTATAATAACTTTAATCTATTTAAAAGAGTTCTGTTTTTTATAGCTTTCATTCAGTAAATGTTTCGCTAAATAAAGTTTAAACACTATGTCACGAGTTGTCTTCTTAATTAAAAATTCCCAAACGGTGTGTTTCAATCTATTCTCATATGTTAATCTGCATAAATCAACTTCATCCGAAATCCTTAATGGACAAGTAATACCAACTAGTAGTTATTTTACTTTATTATGCTCAAAAAGTTCTCTTATGCAGAGTTCACTTACTTTAAAACGATTGCATTTACAGTTCACTTTGTCTAATTGAGAAATTTCAATATGTGAATTAGGATACACTTTTTCAAAAAAATTCATCACCATATTTATAACACCTTCTAAACGGTTGAATTACTTCATCATTACAATGTAATATTTTCAGGTTCTTTAAATCAGATAATTGAATTAAAATACGTTTTTTTTATTTTCTCTCGAGGAAATACACTCACAAGCAAATACTCGCCTACCACACATTTTCAAAATACTGTTCAACTTGAGTAATGTTCCTACAAATATAAAAACGATTGCGCATGCGTTCAACAAAAACACGAATGTACTCTTCTACAAAGCAGAACAAAAACTAATTATTTGTAATCCTATACGCTCCGTGTAAAAAATCTTTATGTAATAATATTTCTCTTGGAAAACCACAATCGTACATTAACATATAAGATATAATACTTTCATAAAGTATATGAAAATTATACTGCAAGAAATATAATCCTTTTTACTTTAAATTTTATGTCATTACTTATAAATTTTCATGATTTCCTTGCACGTATCATCTTTTTATAAAATTCTAAAAGCTTCCACGTCCAACACATGTTTATTTTTCAAAATACCCGTACGAATAGTGTCATTTTTTAAATTATCAAAGCATTCTTTGCATAGAAATACATTGTTTGGTATCCAGCTAATTCAAGCTTTTTTTATACAATTAATGTCAATACTTAATTTGTCACACGCACTTGTCAATACTTAATTTGTCATTCTTTTACTAATGCATGTCTTCAGACAACAAAATATTCTCAACAAATAACACGCAGTATCTTTCTTTTCTTTACAACTGCTGCCTTCTAGTACACAAATATGTATTTTGCTTTCTTACTCTACCGGATATTTCAAGTTTAATACTATGTAAGTTATGCAATCTGAGTTTCTTCTATTTAAAAATATTTCGCATGTAAGTTTCTCCTAATGTTTAAATAATTCCTTAAAATGTAAAATAATGCATGCATATGAAACAATACTAGATAACAAGTAATATATGTAAATGCATAAAAATAATTATAAACCATGTATTACTTGCCATGATTTTACCTATTAATATTTTTCTATATATATTAAAAGAAAAATAACAACATAATTATCTAAAATAAAAGATTTATTTCTTTATATACATAATCGTTTAATAACAAATCACAAGTATTTAATAATAATAAAAATAATCAAAAGTACTTAAAACATTAATCTGCAAAGTGTTACAAGGTTATAAAAGCAATGTTAATTCTGTCCACCAAAAACATATTTGTTGTGCATTACGAAATGCACATTCTGATTATTTTTAAGTTTAATATTTTGTTCATAAACGAACACAAATCATTAAAGACGTTCGCATACATTGTTTACTTTCTAAATCAATAACATTATATAATGCAAAAATTTTTTAATCCGAACTGATTTTTCTGCATCTTTGCAATAAAAGATTGCATCTTGTTTACCAAGTTGATATACAAGGTTACGTATGTGTGATACAGTATAACAGCATTTATCATTCCAACTTAGTCCTTGTAAGTGTAATGTTAACCAATCAATTTGTTTTTGACAACCTAACGGTAGTGAATTATATTCTATTGATGATTTTATTAAGCAATGCAAATTTACTGTATCATCGCATGCAGTTAAACAAAATTCACTAATAATAAATTAATGATTTGAAATTTAAAAATCTTGTATGTCAACAATGTATTCATTAGCACATGGTGAAATTTCATGTTTACGTTACGATAAAAATGGAATAATTTGTCCAACAAATTCAGTGTTCTTGAAACATTCATGCGTTTTTCGTATAAAGTTTATACTTGAGATTTCATTATGTCTTTCTTCAAACACTTCAAACAAATCAATAAGAGTTTTTTCATTGGATAAATACTGCACTGCAAAATCACCAACGTTCTCAGGATTCAGTACAATTGGATTAAAGAGTAAAACAACAACTGCAATATTGTATCACAAATATCCACTAATTAAAAAAAATCATTTTGAAACTATTTACACAGTCACTTCACATATGGTTAAATCATGTCTTTCAAAATTGTTATCCACTCACTAAAGTGTACTTGCACATTTACACAATCACTTCACATATGCTTTCTTTTTGTCTTTATTTTCAAAAATGTCAATCAATTCACTCAAATTTTTTGCCTCTTTCTTCAAGTAAGTCAAAATAAATCTTGTAAAAATTTCTTGTGTGCAAATGCCAATTACGTGTGATTTCGTATAAGTATACAAAATTTCATCAATATCAACATCCATTAAAATCCTCACTACTCTTTCTTCTAATTCTTCTCTCGACATAAACAAACAGTTATGTGCCATTTGATTCTCAACCCCTTCAGTACAGGAACTGCAAATTAAAATTTTGTCTGTCTCCCACTCTTTAATCGATTCCACAATACACTTCACATCCACTGTATAATTACCACAGCAGCAACTCAAGCTCCAAAACCGTGATGGTCTCGATAATAACGATGGAGATGAAGGTGGTGTCCGTGAAAATAATTCTTCGATATTTGTTTCATTTGATGATGCATCTTCTTCTTCATCCGAAGATGATAGATATACAACTTCTACACTCTTTTCTTTCTTTTCCATTGTTTCTGCGCTCTCGTCGTCAGAAGATAATAAATATACAAATTCTACAGAGTCCAAACTATTAGATTTTGTCGGGCATTCAGTCTTCGATTTCTTTTGTGTTTCTTAGAGAGGAAACCGTATGAACATTATAAACCATATATCGCGTTTTTTTGGAACACTTGCCTTAGAGATATCCTTGCAATTACAGATATCTTACTGTAATACTTACATTACAATTCGAGACTCCCATTTGTTGAAGGTTCGTGTGATTCGGATTCCACGTTAATCAGTAGATCTCATCTCATATAACTTCGCTGATAAAAGGGACGTTAAATTCAAAACCATCTCAACTCATTGTTGAACTTAATAAAACATTAAAGGCAAAGACTAAATTTGCTTTACTTTAGTTTCGTTAGAAAAGTACATTGAAAGTGTCACTTAACAAAGAAATCACTGAAAGATAATGGTCTGAAAGAATCGAAGTCAGTGTTTGTAACACACAAGTTCACACCAGTACTTATGGTTTAGAATCCCTCGCTTTTCTAATTTTAAAATATGGCAACCTTAATGTAAATTTAACAAATTTAAGCGTTTTTCCCTAATAATAATAGCTTATTTCAGCTCTGTTTTGCGATAAGACTTTCTATTTACAGGGCTTGTCGAGTAGGTAGAACTAAAGAAAAGCGTGTTTTGGGAATGGTATCACAGTAGGTTTATGTGGGTATTGCTCCTTGGGGGGAAATCTACAATGGATGGGTCAAGTCATTTCGTCGCTTTCGCTATGAGCCTAAGTGCAAGATTCCAAAGTCACATTTTTGAGTTCCAAACAATACGTCTGCTGGGTGAAAGAATAGACCGGTGTGTGCGCTTCATTTTCATACGGATGTATTGCTTTTAATACCTTATTTTCAACTTGTGGATGCTTCTCAGTGCCGTGCCGTAAGGGAAAGGTTCGAGCGGGTTGACGGCCCCGGGCGCCTTATCAAGGGGCAAAATAGGGAGGAAAAAGAGAAAGAAAACAAGGGAAGAAAAAAGAGAGGAAAAATTACTTGGAGTATTACTAGTACCCCAGACAGCATACTTGCTTGCCTCAAGCTTGCCTGTCGCTTTTATTTTATTTCGTTTCGCTTATACACAAAAGCTTATTTTTGCTTAGCACAAGCTGTAGTGCGGGCAACCCAAGCTTCACTTGCGATACGATTTTCTTTAAATTGAAGTAAAAACCAGCGCGCGTTCGATTTTCAGTTGTTCTAAAAAAACACGTGACGCTGACCTCTTAACTTTCGACGACAAGTTAGTGTTCGAGTTCTTAGCGTCTTTTTAGCATTCACCTTGAATAAAGGACAAAATTATTATTTTTTAATTGTGCAGTCTCGTACACTGAGAAAAAATGTAGGTGGCGTACTTAAAAAGATAGATTACATGCAGAATTCCTGTAGTTTTTGGACTTACGTACAGCAGACGTCTAACTGAAAACGCATGTGTTTCATCTATACGTAATTTCCGCATGAAACAATGTAGGAGGTCAGGATCTGACATACCAATGGATGTATATAACATTTAGCTGACGAAGGTAACACAAGTATATGATTGTGACATACGGAAAACTTAAATGTCAGACATCCTGCAACGGCATTATGTAACATCGAAGGCCAGTGCCTATGTAGCATACACATAACGTATGCCCCGTACTGATTTCTCTAGTAAGCAATAGGATACCGTATATTTGTACAATATACCGCTGTCCGGAGAACGGATTTTTCTTGTGTACTCTAGTCCCACGTACCTATAATGTCTCTTTTTATGTCCTCATATTTCGGTCACCATGAGGGATAACGAGTTGCGGTATTTATGTATAAAGCATACCTTTGAACATAGATGGCAACAGACTTAAACCTACTTATTTCGCGGAAGAACACAGAACTGTTGTAGATATTTTATTATGAACTTTACGAAGTTTAACTTACAGTATAAATTTTATCTGAATGCTGTGTTTAAAGTATAAAAATTTTTTCTGCATTTTTATATAAAAAGGTAGAAATTTCAAGTACTCGCGGCTAATATAGCAAGATATTGGATATTGGCAATACGCAACGTCGTATTACATATCACGTCAAAACCGTTATGATTATTTTGTACAAGCAGATCGGAGTCGGGGATGTTTATACGGCTATGCATTTGTTTCAAAGATTGGAAAGGTGAGGGAACATTTATATGTCATAAATGCTTTGGAGGTGCTGAAGGATTTTAGCATGGATTTAGTCAGACGATCGAAATATAGGGATTTCTTACTCTTTATGTTTTATCTAAATTCGTTTCCCGCAAGCTTGCACATGGATTGTTTGGCGTGTCTTTCACGTACAATAAGCTTAATAAGGCTTGCCATTGATGAGTTACGATATGCTTGGCTTGCGTTTGACATAATTTAACTAGCGTTTCACCTGTGAAGACAAGATAGCCGCAAGCCTTGCCGTGGTGTAACTAATTAGCTTGCCACAAGCTTGCAGCAAGCAGGTTGGCTTGCACAGCAGAGTTTACTACAAGTCAATTCACCTGCAAAGGCAAGTTTGCCACAACCTTGCAGCAAGTTCAAGTTGCTGTCTGATATGTACTACCATGAGCAAAATAAATGACGCGTCTCTTTATTTTGAAGTTTTTTGAAAATATCTTCGTTTTCTTTATATGTTCGAAATTTCGGAAGGTTTCCCCAGCAGGACAGGTTAATAACAAACCCGTTTTTAATATTTGTGTTAGATATTAGCTTAAAATAAAGAAATTAGAAGCAAAAAACAATAAATCGACAGAAATCTCGAGAATTACCAACTCTGCTGAAGTGGGAAATTTTCAAGAACACGAGGGAATTCTGCATTTCAACACGAAGCAGCGACATCTATGTCATTGAGAGAAATCTGGATTAAATCTACAAACTAAACTTTTAACGAATATTTCTAGTATGTCTTATTATATGCATTATCTGCAAACTCCAAATATATGAATATATGCTAAGTATTAACATAAAGATAGAGCAAATAGTGGAAATTATCTATGGAAAAGGACGAATTGGTAGGACGATCGTAATGAAATATCGTCTTTACTGGAACAGGCTTAGTTCACGTAAAAAGCAAATAGCTCAGTTAGTTAAAGCAACGAGTCTGTATGCTGAAGGTAGCGGGTTCGATTCCCTGGAAATGCCGTGGTCATTTTTATCACTACACTACGGTTATTTTATTTATTTTTTATGTGGGAAAGAATCAAATTGTAACGTATGTGTAAAACTCATGACGATACCAAGAAAAGAAAAAATGCCGTTGTCGCACTTGCACTAGCGTCCCTAATTTTGTTTGCAAACAGTTTCGTAATTATTTCCCCTGTGCTCACTGCTCACCATATGCTCGCTGGCGCATAACGAATGTTTCCCAGTAAATGTTAATTCTAATTTGGAGAATTTTATAAAGTTTCACAATATTTCTCACTAGATAGTCTTCTATCTACGTGTTTGGATATTTTGATAACAGATGTCCTTATTAAATGTTTAATTTTTCCTAGATGTTTAATTACGGAAAAGTTTTACAATGTATTTGTATTGAGAATGAAAATGAAATGAAATCTTTGAGTTTTACGTCCCACGGTTATGCCGGTTAGGCTAAAGGAGACGGTGATGATGAGTAATGAATGAAATGGTGGAATGAAGGAAGTGGGAGGAAACGGGAGAACCCCGAGAAAACCCACGCACACGGTGTTTGTCCACCACAAAGTTCTGTATTTGTATTGAATTGAAATTGTTTTGAATTTACTACATAAGGTAAGTAGACCCAAGGAGGAGAACTCAAGTAATTGATATTCTACGTAAAAGCAACCTATTGTAGAATGATGATGCTTCTTACCTTCAGCACATAATCTTTACGTTAGAGAGTCAGACAGAGAAAAATCCTGTTTTTCCTCCTCTATGACCACCCATCTTAAACCTCTACATATCATTGTTCGTCTCACAAAATTTCGGTGCTCCAAAAACATTCAAATAATAATAATAATAATAATAATAATAATAATAATAATAATAATAATAATAATAATAATAATAATAATAATAATAATAATAGTAATAATAATAATCATAATAATAATAATCCTGAATATGCCATCCTTACATAATGTAAGGATATCTTAGTTTCCTAGTTTAAATCTTAAATATCTTAGTTTAAAATGCTTTCTTTAGTAGTTATTTGAGCAACCATGTAGGAGGGGGTACGACTTTTTATTTTGCCCCTCTCATTTCAGTACCCTTCCAACAGAAAGTAATTTTTGATAAGCAGGACAGACAAAATGAATAAGAAATATATTTACAGCATCCTCTCCCCTTTCATGATTGGAATATCACGTAATATTTTTATTCTACGAAAGATGGCCCTGTGCGGTTAAGGGTAGGTAACTAAAAAAAATACCTAATATATAGCGCCCCTTGATTGTAATATTACCGCTTCTTTATTTGTACGAGGGAGCCCCTACACAATCAAGGGTCACAAAAAGAATAGGACGAGTGTCTATTGATTCCAGTGGTGGATCCAGCACGAACTCCTGGGGGAGGGGAGGGGAAGTGAAACATTCTTTTGATGATGTGAAGCTCTCACAAATTACCACTTAACTAAACTAAACAATAGTGGGGGGAACCGGAACCCAGTCAGTTTAAATTGATGTAAAAGTTTAATTTTTGGCTTCATATTAAAGTTTTGGTTTCAAATGAGAGTTTCAGTCCAAGTGGTCAATGATCAAATCTCGTGGGGCTCTTCAGTGTACGCTAATACGGCCCCCTTATGAGAAAAGGCAAAATTATTAACATGTTTATAACTTTCGAATGTTTCGTCTATTTTAAAGAAATATTTTGCTTCGTATTAAAGTGTTGGTTCCAAATGACAAATTCAGTCCGAGTGGACAATGATCAAATCTCCGGGGGGGGGGCTCTTCAGTATAGGGGGCTACGGCTCCCTTATGGGAAAAGGCAAAAATATGAAAATGTTATAACTTCCGAATTTTCCGTCTATTTTAAAGAAATTATTGGCTTCATATTAAAGTCTTGGCTTCAAATGACAATTTCAGTCCGTGTGGACAATGATCAAATCTCGGAGGGCTCTTCGGTGTAGGGGTTTCGGCTTCTTTATGGGACAAGATTCACGTAGTTGATATTGCAAAATTGTTTTATATATATAAGTGGAAACTTGCACCATTTGGTTAATTTTACCTCTTATGTTTTGCAGATTCATATTCCAAGCAATAGTTACTCCGCAGAGCTAAAAGAAGGCACTTACTAGTTTCATTAAAATGAAATGTCTTTTATGAGAGGAGCAGACGAACGAACAGGCACCCAAACGTTGGTTGAGCCGTACGGTTGAAACTCGTTATGCTCGCTTCAATTATTATTATTATTATTATTATTATTATTATTATTATTATTATTATTATTATTATTATTATTATTATTATTATTATTATTATTATTAAAGCTTTTTGCTCCTAATTTAGTTATTTTACTTTATTATTTAACGAATATATTGAAAATTGTCAGAGACACGTATGCAGTAATTTATTTCGGGAGGGGTCCGACTTCAATATTAGGATTAATTATAATAAAATTTTAAAAGATAATCCCCAAAATTAGGCTAAATTTACAGAAAAGTTGGGGTTTCAGAGGGGGTCCGGACCCCCTGGACCCACTCCTAAATGCGTCCTTGTTTGTCAGTAACATTTCCTCATTTTGAAACCCTCAAAAACTTCGGATAGACTATATAAAGGAAAACGAGTTATTTTCGATAAAATATCACTTCAAGGAGACGCGACAGTTTTATTGCACATGGTGGTATCCAACGTTCACAAGGGCAAGAATTCCTTCCCTTTTATTCTTTTGCTATTGTGCTGTATCGAAAGGTCAGGTTTGTACCATATTACTCCTACGAACAAGCATGACTGGCAGATAGGAATACTGAACACAACTCCAGAGAAATGCATGCTGAACTTACGTTTATAGCTACGCTTTGGTGATTTGCCCTCAAGGTCAATCGAGTGGTAATTCAGTTCCGTCTCTGTTCTTAAGCCATGTTCGTATTACTTCGAACAGTTTTGATAATGAAAAGCATGCCTCTTAATATAACAGACTTCTTTCGCGTAAGAAATCGAAACTCAGTTGGTCAGAGCAACTAGTCTGTAAGAATTAGGTTGTTAGTTAGTTAGGAGCCCAGTACGAGTAAGGGTTTTTATTACTATTGTTTTTATCTTTTTTATGTGAGGAAAAATCAAATTGTGACATCCCGATATCAAATGTATTTGATTAGGTAGCTTTGTCTTAGCTAAACTTTAAACATCAGTAACTGTCGAAATTATTTCACTAACCGATCACTTACTGAACATTTCAAACACGTCAAACCAGTGGCATAACATGAAGGTTAACCTCTCCTCCGCAGTCCTTAGTTATGCGTCCGTACTTTCAAGGGCGAACTAAGGGCCGGGCGACTGCCCGGGGCGCCAGAGAAAGAGGGGCACCAAAACGAGCCTCAAAAAGTAAATTTTATAATGTGCTTTCTACTGACGTTTTTGGTTTATATTCTTGTAAAGTAGTGGCAATTATATGATCTTTTTCCATTTCACTATGGAAGAAGAGAGTTTCATAGTACTAAGGGGGCTGTATCGAAAAATTGAGAGATGGCATGTAGAATAAAGAGTGCTGGGAATTAAGTATTGTTTGTTTGTTTGCTTGAGTTTAGCGTTCCACGGTTATGCCTTAATGGGCAAGGGAGATGTGGATACTAATTATAGTGGAATCCGAACCTCTTTTATCGTTCAACAGTAATCCACCGGGAATTGGACCCGGTACCACAGAAGGCAGGCGTGCTAGCCACTAGACCAGGGGGGGTGGAGTTGGTATTGTTTATAGCGGGCCATATTCTTTGTGAAGTTTTCCTAGGTAAGGATTTCTTTTTGAAAATGGGTTTAAAACAGGGGCGTCATTTAGGGAGGGCAGGGAGGGGCATTTGCCCCCCCTGAGTTTGAGATGTATATAGATTTTATCATTAGAATAGTAGTAAATCAGTGAAAAACGGGAAATTTTACTTATATCAAGAGGTCTTGCCCCCCCCCCGTCCAAAGCAAAATCTGAAATGACGCTCCTGGTTTAAACTATTAAAAACACTATGATAAAATGTAAAATATAGGCTACTACTAGGGGAAGGGCGCCAAAAAGTCACTTTGCCCGTGCGAAAATTTGGCCTGCTCCGCCCCTGCGTACTTTCTGTATACTTTTTGGCCTTGCAGCTTGTGCGGTCCCCACACCACATTGTTGCGGGGGCGCTATTTACGCCTACCCTTCGAACGTAATTCAATAACGGTTTAAGAAATTATACCATCAGCGTGGAGACGGGAATATATTTTTCTAATAGTCCCATAGAACTTTAACTCAGAACGCCAGATGCAATTTTTCAGAGTGGGCTCTGGCTAAGTAGAAGGAAGATCTGTTTCCTAAGTAAGTTCCTTTCAAAAAGTTTGCTATTTATTTAACAGTGATGTAAATAAACATACTCATCGTTATTAGCTCGACAACAAACCATCCTGGACAAATCCCTCTAGAACAATGATCGGCAAAAGTTATTCTGCCTAATTTTATAAGCGACTCAAGGGTGAAACACTTGTTAACGAAAGCAATGTTGTGTATATACTGCCTTGTTTCTGACAAAATATAAAGTCTTTTGTAATCTTTAGACACTTTTCCTATTCTTTTTGTCACCTTTGGTTGTGTAGGGAAGCCTCGAACAAATAAAAGAAGAGGTAATATTACAGTTAAGGGGCGCTATAAATATATTAGGTATTTCTTTTGTTACCTAACCATAACGGCCTAGGGTCGTCTTCAGTAGAATAAAAAATGCTAAGTGATATTACATTCACGAAGGAGGAAAGGATGCTCTAAATATATTTCTTATTCATTTTGTCTGCCCTGCTTCTCAGAAATTATATACCTTGTGTTGGAGGGTGCTGAAAAGAGAGGAGGGGAAATAAAACGTCGTGCCCCCTCATACATTTTAAATTTTGTGACGTGGTTGCTCAAATTATTACTAAAGAAAGCACATTAAACTAAGATGTCTAAAGTTACAACATTATGTAATGGTGGCATATTCAGGAATAATAATAATAATAATAATAATAATAATAATAATAATAATAATAATAATAATAATAATAATAATAATAATAATAAATATGAATGTCTTTGGAGAGCCGAAATTATGTGACACGAATCATTATAGGTAGAGCTTTAAGATGAGTGGTCATAGGGGAGGAAAAACTGGATTTTTCTCTCTCTGACTCTCTAACGTTAAGATTATGTGCTGAAGGTAAGAAGCATCATCATTCTACAATAGGTTGCTTTTACGTAGAATATCTATTACTTGAGCTCTCCTCCTTCGGGCAACTTTGCTTATGTAGTAAATTCAAAACAATTTCAATTTAAGACAAATATTTATAGAGAAAATTAAACATTTAATAGGGAAATCTGTTATTAAAATATCCAAACACGTAGATAGAAGACTATGTAGTGAGGAATTGTGAAACTATAAAATTCTCCAAATTAGAATTAACATTTACAGGAAAACATTCGTTATGCATCAGTGAGCACAGGGGAAATAATTACGAATCTGTTTGCAAACAAAAATTAGAGACACTAATGCAAATGCGATGATATTTTCTCTCTCTTTTTTTTTTTGGTATCGTCATGAGTTTTACACATATGTTACAATTTGATTGTTTCCCAAATAAAAAATAAATAAAATAACCTTAGTGATGAAAATGACAACAGTCCTTCACGGGACTCGAACCGTCTACCTTCGGTATACAAATTCGTTGCTTTATCTAACTGAGCTATTTGCTTTCTTACGTAAGCTGAATCTGTTCTACAGTAAAGACGATTTTTCATTACGATTGGGCTAAGAATTCGTCTTTTTCCATAGGTAATTTCCACTATTTGCACTATCTATACGTTAATACTTAGCATAGATTCATATATTTGGAGTTCGCTGATAATGCATATAATAAGACATACTAGAAATATTTCGTTAAAATTTTCGTTTGTAGATCTAATCCACGCTTCTCTCACTGACATAGATGTCGCTGCTTCGTGTTGAACTGCAGAATTCCCTCGCGTTCTTGAAAATTTCCCACTTTAGCAGAGTTGGTAATTCTCGAGATTTCTGTCGATTTAATTTTTTTTGCTTCTAATTTCTTTATTTTAAGCTAATATCTAACACAAATATTAAAAACGGGTTTGTTATTAACCTGTCCTGCTGGGGAAACCTTCCGAGATTTCGAACATATAAAGAAAACGGAGATATTTTCAAAAAAACTTCAAAATAAAGAGACGCGTCATTTATTTTGCTCATGGTAGTACTTAAATCCTCTTCCTGCTTTAGGAAGTGGTCCTATAATATTATTCATGTTAAGAAAATGTATGTGCATATATATAAAATGGAAGGAAAAAATAATAAAAAGTGCTCAAGATGGAGAAAAAGAAGGGTTTATTTTTGAAATGTTTTTTACGCTTCGCAAAAATCATGGTGACGCTTCGCGGCTGGTCTGTCGACATCACTCATATGTACAGGGTCGCTGTCGTATATTCTCGTCCCAGGCACTGATTTTCCACAACACGGCACTTGCTTCTTTCGGAAAGTTAAAAAAGAATTACAATTCTTCCTTTCTTTATCGCATTTATAAGTCAAAGCATTACGTAACCATCATGTATTACTTACGTAGCTCACGGCGCCGCAACTCTGAGAGAGCAAGCGAGGCGCGTGTCCCGGACGCGTGGTTATAGGGGTGCCTAAAAGTGACGTTATATATTAGTATTTTTTTTTTGCTAGTATTTAATACTTTTCATCAGAGTTGAAAATCATGAAATCGAAATGGAAGAAGACTGCAGGAATGAAAATGTAATGAAAAAAGCGCTCTGAGCAATTTAGACTGCAAAGTTTCGATATAAAAAGTTCACGTATTTGGGCTTTCATAAGTAGTAAACTGTACAAAATTAGGTATTGCGAGTATACCGCTGAACACTAGTTCACCTAATAATTAAATATAAAATACACGTTGATTACATATGAATTACTGCAATTATTTTGCGAACTTCTGACAATATTTCACTGTATTATCCCTCCCCCAGCAACGTTTTAGTGATAAGATTAACTTAGGAAATAATATTGATAGATGGTCTGAGCTAAAGCAAAGAATTGAAGTGAAATGAGAAAATCAATGTCACAATTCATGATGACATTGTGGTGCTCGGTAAGAAGAAAATATCGCAAGGAACTCTGAAAAGAACTTAAATAATGTGATATATTTTGAAGGCTTTGGGTCGGTATGTTTAAGGTGGCAGCAACAATTATTGGTTTGTTTTCCTCACAATTGAGAGGTTCAGCGAGAGACTAAGCTCACTGACAATTTTAACTTTCTGAGAAAAAAAAAGTGAAAATGAAAACAACACGTTGCAAAAGATACGGCTCATCTCCATACTTTTGGCTTACTATGCAACAGTGCTGGATCCAGGTCGGACTTCTGGGGAGCTTCGGGTTGTAATACTGCTACTTACAAGTTAGAGCTAGTTTTAAGAGCTCCAAATGTGGATGGGTTTTATTTTTTATTTAAAATAAAAAAGTTTCATCTTCTTGGGAGCGATCGCCTCTCCCTGGATCACCCCTGTCTCAGAACAAGCCACACAAAGAAGTGGTTCAGGCAAAGGTCAATTAATGACATTGGTAAGTTGTTCCGTCAAAATCTCAATTTTATCAGGGTGTAGGTTACCCTGGTCTCTCACTGAGCCCCTCAATTGAATCACAAGCAACAAATATAGCCTATGTTTTTGAATGCATTTCTACACCTGATTGTAGCTTTAAAGGTTCTCGTGAGGATTGACTTGCGGGGATTACCTAACCTAGCTATGAGTTGAAAAATTAACAATTGTGCATCGTGTATGATGACAATGATCCTGAGTTGAGGTGTGAAATGGAACTCGAAAGCGGAACAAGGCCTGTTCCTGCTCGTACCTCAGACGGGGCACGGAATGGGACGAATATTAAAATAAGGTTGCTGTAATAGTTTTCCACAGGGTTGGTAAAAGTGCGACTATAATTTTCGAAAGACTTGGCCATTTTATTTATCGAGACTTGGCATTTTTTATCAGGAGTTGGCAATTTGAAGTTTCATCCCCCCAATCTTGTAATGCTCGCTACGCCGCTGAACACACCCCAGGCAAAATACTGCTGCTTGAAATATACACAAGAATTTATGATACGCGATACGGACATCTATAAAATGTCACGAAAAATTATAGGTTGTTCACTAGGAAGTCCTACTAAGTAGGCTACAACCTCGAGGCGCGAGGTCAACTTTCTTTTAGACTTTATCCAGGCTTAGGACTGACACTGTAATGAAAATGCATTTTGCCAGCTCCTCCACCCACCTTGGAATTTCAAAACAAAACATAATAATAATAATAATAATAATAATAATAATAATAATAATAATAATAATAATAATAATAATAATAATAATAATAATAATAAAGACTCGCAGCGGAGTTCGCTCTTGTCCGTACGCATCATATATATTTTTAATAATAATTTAATAATCCTGCTTATAGATTATTTTCCATGTACTTCGTATTACTTAGTGTACTCTCGAAATTAAATTTAATAATGATATCTCCTATTTCTGTTAAAGATTTAGATTTAAAAATTTTTATCTTAAAACAGAATGTTGCAATGCTGAGTTCAGGAAAAAGAGCAAGTTCATTCAACCATGAAACGCCAGTTGTTGAGAGATCTGAAGTGCGATAGTGGCTTGCTAAGCTAGAAGCCTGACTAATTGTTGAGAGTGTATTTGAAGATGATGCAGATAATAGTAGGTCCCGTTCAGGTGCCGTTTACCCGAAGATTAATCTGAAATTTTGATTTTAGTTCCTGTGGCTATCTTGTCGAGGTAGGTAGTAGCTTTCAGAGGCAAGACTTTTCTTATTAAAGAAACGTATAAAATTAAAGCAAGAGCTGTCGGAACAATGAAATATTTAGTAAAAAAGAATTCCTTGATTACGGAAATAATTAAATGTAGTATGGATCTCAATCTCAGGTTATACATCTAGACTGGGTTATTTTGAATTTTGATTTTTTGTTAATTATTGTGAAAATCCATACTTTAACGTATTAACTTTTTAAATTCGTTTCTGTTTTTAAGGTCTGGTTTTGGGCTCTAGTGTTCTGCTTAGGTGATGGTAATTAATTTGTTTTTAGACAGAGTGTTGTTTATCATCCATTTTACCCAACTAATGGAAGTATAAAGAGAGAGAGAATATGTACCATGGAAATCATTTTTATATTTTACCCCAAACTTGCCACTTGCAACACCCTCAAATATGATGGATAGAATCTAATGACATTATCGCAGTTGAGGGTCTTACATACTGACAAGCATATCATGAAAGAGGACACGTGTTGTAACGTTCCTGGATTAGAAATTACAGAATTCTACTCGTTTCATACGACAGATACTCTTGGTCGAAGTGTAGTACCATATATATTGAACAAGTGATTCTTAACTTTCTAGTTATCTTTTGTATTAAATTTCGCACTTTTGCTCCAACACGAAGGATTGAATAGTCAAAAATATTTATTCGCGGTACAGCTTTCATTAAATTTTAGATCCATTTTAACCCTACCTTACCTATATATCTACATATGGATAAGGAAGAAATACGGGTGTACTCCCCAGAGGTATGCTTTACTTCTTTGGCTCCTATATGTCCGTTATATGGTTGTAATATTTAAGAATTTATCCAACAACAAAACAAAACAATTTATGCTCAATATTCAAATTTAAAGTGGAATAAAGTCTTGGTAATACCAGAGACAACGTTCTTTTTTACTAAGTAAATTAATTTCAGGAACTGAACATGTTTCAGATGTGTTGATTCTCATACCGGCATTCTTGAATTCTACGCATTGAAGTGGTACGATGTAGAGCACGGAGTGATCTCAAGCTTAACTAAATTATGTTTATCTAAATTTTAAGTAAGTACAATGCTAACTACTATACTTAGCAGCCTACTATGCAACAATATTTTTAAATCCGTTTTATTTTCTTGAACGACCAATTCGCAAATTTCAACGTAATCTCTGTATTATCAAAATCAAGAACACAACCAGTGAAGAAGGAGTAGTGAGGGTGATAAAATTATTTGGCTATTTTAATGCATAAAATACTGTGCACTACTTGCGCAAAATGTTAGGTTCCAAACAGAACTTAATGAGTCTTAGAATGAAGGTCAGAACAATTTTCACGAACAGTCAACTGGCGATTGCGTATGACAAGAGACATTTTTATTATTTCATAGATACCTCTAGAATATTTTAAAAATAATTTATCCAGCTACTTTCTGTTTAATTGAGACAAATTTTACTTTTAATACCAAATGTTAGGTAAGAAGTTTTACTTGAGATGCACTATAATATAATGTCAAAATCTATCATATAAAATGTAAATTCTTTATTTTTAAGTGTTTACTGGCTTTGTTTCATTCGTTCGTTTGGACAATTTTTCATCGAAACCAGTCAATAATGACTTGGACCATTGCATTCCAAATGTACGTTGCCTGAGCTTGAAATTGCTAATGAAGTAACGATATACAGGGTGTTAATGAAATATACCCACAAACTGTAATAGGTGATTCGTCACATCAAAATAAGAGAAATAGTTCATATGGACCTATGGCGAAAAGTGTATAATTTCAGAGTTAGGACTGTCCAAAATTTCCAAAAACCCAAATATCAACAGGCCCTATCTCGAATTTCAGAAACTTCGGATGGTGGTCCTTATCAGTGTATAGGAAGACACACATACACAACTCAAAAGTGCATATTTCGTCAATTTTCAATAGGTATACAGGGTATTCCCTAACCAATGTAATTCTCAGATATGCTCTCAATACAGTTTTCAGACATACCCTGATTTCAAGGAGGGTCCAAAGTAGGCAGGAGGTAAACCTTGACAACAATGGACATCCAATGCTTCGGAGGGAAGTCGGAAATGTTAGGAACCGGCAGCTCCATGTGTTTTATTTTCGGAATAATGTGTGATGCTATGCTTTTCGTCACGGTATATTTCACGTTTTCTTCACTTATAAGCGTGAAATAAAACATTGCAGCATGCGTTTTCCCGAGTACGAGAAACCGTACTGCTGGCGATCCTTAAAACTTTCTACATTACGCCAAAGGATTCTGTGTTCACAGATATCAAGGCTTATCCTTTGCCAACTTTGGACCAATCATAAAATCAGAGCATATCTCTAAATTCGGTTGATGGCATGTCTGGGAATTTCACCCTGTATAGAATATTCTGTACACCCAATGAAAATTAATGAAATATGCATTTTTGGATTGCAGATGCATGACTCTCTTTACGCTGATAAGTTCACCACCCCACAGTTTCTGGGTTTCGAAATAAGGTCTGTTGAATTTAGGCTTTTTCGGTATTTCGGACAGCCTCTGAAACTATGTGCTTTTCCCCACAGGTCCATATGAACTTATTATATTATTTTTATGTGAGGAATCACCTCTTACAGTTTGTCGCTATAGTTCATTAACACCCTGTATATCAAAACACCTATAACATTTGCAATATTCATATAATTCCAATCTTGAGATTATTCTCTGTTCTTATATCTGTGTAAGAATGAAATCCTTGTTGATAGACATTCAGAGTATGAGTAAAATTCCCCTGTGATATTCATCACTACTCTTTCCGCAAACTTCACATCTGGTGGGTTCGTTTGAGAAAGGATTGTCTGTGACATTGGAATGAGGAAATTGCTGTTGCTCTGAGAAGAGCTCAAGTGGTAACATATTGGGGAAAACATTCAGAAAAAAGTAATATGTGATTTCATTTTATTCCCATTACTTTTCCTTTTCCTTGTTCAAGGCAAGGTACATTTTCACTTCAAAAATATAATTTATTTGGAAAACACCTGCTACCAAGGAAGATAGGAGAAAATACGACCGTATTTTCCTCGTTGGGATATATTTTTTGCTTATGGTATTTAGCGAGCTTTTGCTTAAAGAAATATAATAAAGCAAATTGAGAGACACTGCTTGCTCTTGCATTTTCAAATGTTACAAAACTAATTAAAAAGTGAAAGTAAGGTTCTAATCTAGTTTTACGGTTCGATTAATTATTATGTAATTTATCGACTTTATCATTATGGTTGAATGAAACCACTCACGATAAAAAATAGCAAATTAATAGCAAAAAATAGCAAAAAATAGCAAAAAATAGCAAGTCTACTTAGGCTAAAGATGAAAATTTATGGTTATCCAGTAATTGGAGAAATATTAGAAACGACCAAAATCAGCGATGCCAAGAGAAAATAATGACTAATCTAAATAAATTACTTATAACATAAAGTATAATCGTTGCTCAAACTATGACTACTCTATCATTAATGCTTTACTTTAGCCACTGAGTCTTTCAACTTCGGACCGTAAGTTCAATATTATCTTAATTGTTCCATTTATGTTATTTCGAGGAATAGTCACTCCGTCTAGAACTCGAAACTTACGAAAGTCTAATAACATGACCAAAAACAAAAAGGCATAAGTAACTACACCTTCAGATGGTAGAACGTTCATGTCATTTCAAGAAACGTTCTATTCGTAATAATAAAAAAAAAAACTCAGTCCAGCTGAAACTTGAACCAAGCATACCGTCCAGAACAGTGATTTCCAATCTTTTTACCCATCGCTTCAGTAGTAAACCCTGCATACTTCACGTCTCTCTTTTTCCAGCTCGTAGGTCATAATATTTTCGTCTCACTCCGTCTGCGATTTCAGATGCAGCAAATGAATTTTCCTTCTCCATTAATAATAATAATAATAAGAAGAAGAAGGAGAAGAAACAATAATACACTCACAGGCTAAAGAAAACTTCTGTACCTCGAAGGAATGGTCCAATGTCGACATAATTTCGTATACGTACATACTATAGACGGTTCAGAATTGCAATGTTTCGAATTGTAATGATTTGTGAATGCTAGAACGGTCACTGGAATGGATTACTGTTCTCACCACGAGACCCTATTATCAAGCCTGATATGGTATATTGAAGAGGCGTGAGATGGTTATTGCGCACTGTGAAATACCACGAAAAACTCGTGTGTAACTATGTTACCAGTACTTAACGGATTTTGAATTGGGATGCGCACGAGTCGAGTCGAGTCGAGATATAAGCCTGCCCCGAGACGTCTCGAGAAAATGTTGTGTCGACTCGAAAATATGTTTGTCTCGACTCGTGTCTCTACTCGACAGTTTCTGTCTCGACTCTACTCGAATTCGAGAGAGGCGTTTCGAAATTCGAGTCGACCAAACATACGAGTTAAAATATACGCACACATCAGCCAGAACATTATGACTAACTACCTAACTGTCAGTATGTCAACAATTGGCACGGAAAATAACGGCGATGCTTTCTGGCATGGACCCAATGATCCTTGGTAGGTCGCTGGAGAGAGTTGGCAGCACATCTCCAAACACAGGTGACCGTAAATTCCGGGGAGAGGCGCGATGTGCTCTGACGACAGTTTCAATCACATCCCAGATGTGTTCGACTGGGTTCACATCCAACGAGTTAGGGGCCCAGCACATCCTTTGGAAGTCGCCCCTGTGTTCCTTGAACCAATCCATCTCACTCCTGGCCTTGTGACATGGTGCATTATCTTGTCGAAACATGCCAATAGTGTTGGGAAACATGGTCATCATGAAGGGATATACGTAGTCTACAAGTTGTGTGCGATATGCCCGGACGTCATGGTGCCTTGCTTGAGCTCTATTAGACACATGGATGCTCACGTGAATGTTACCCAGAGCATAGTTAAGCCACCTCCAGCTTTTCTCGTTCAGGTAGTACAGGTGTCAAGGAGCTGTTCCCTTGGAACACGACGGATTCGCACCCTTCAATCATCATGATGAACAAGGTATCATGAATTCGTCAGACAGTGCAACGCTCTGCCACTGCACCAAGGTCCAGTGGCGATGGTCACGCGTTCATTTCAGTCGTAGTTGCCGATGTCGTGTTGTTAACATTTGCACGTGGATGGATCGTCGGCTGCGGAAGCCATCGTTAGGAGTGTTCGGTGCGCTGTGTGTTCAGACCATCGAGATAATATAACGACCTAGAGGTTCCCTAACGCAAGATCTTTGATGGTATCGAACTCGCATATATCGAATCGATCCGCCATATTATGTAGGAAAAAAGAGACGTTTTAACGTAAAGTTCAATAATAAATCATTTTTGTGTTATTTGTTGATTATCTGTGTTCCGAAGAGAAATTTAGGGCTAATAAAATCAGCTTTCTTTGGAATTTCATAATATTTCAAATTTAAGTAATTTTCTTCCTTCCCTTAATTTTTAAATCGATAATAAAACTTGGTCAGTGTAACGTGGGTTCCTGTCACCACGGCATGGCGCGTCCTCAGGTTGCGGATCGAGGAGAAGGCCTCTAGATATAGAGGTTAGTTGCGAATATACTGAATAAGAAGTCGCGGACAGCCGACTAGGAGTGGTCCTCCAGCTTGGGGTTTGGGTAAGGCTAACAACCTCATCCTGTAAAAAAAAAAAAAAGCACTTGTTCAGAAATATTCACAAAAGCCTCGGACAAGGACTGATAACTTGGAACGATCTCAGCAAAAGGAAATGGACATGAGATTTGGAACATGGAATATTAGAAGTATTTATAGGGCAGGTGCGTTAAAATTCGTAACGAGTGAGTTGGAGAAATACAGGATGGACCTAGTAGGAGTTCAGGAAGTTAGGTGGGAAGGAATCGGATCTGTGAATTCCGGAAATTTCACGTTGTTTTACGGGAAGGAAATAAAAATCACCAGTTAGGAACAGGGTTTTTCGTTCATAAACGAACACTACCAGCAATTAAACGGGTTGAATTTGTTACTGACAGACTTTCATTTATTACTCTCAAGAGACGGTGGTGTGATATTATTGTTTTAAATGCACATGCCCCAACCGAAGATAAGGATGATGATATAAAAGACAGTTTTTACAAAGAAGTGGAACGGATATTTGACTAAATCCCGTGATACCATATGAAAATTCTATAGGAGACTCAGGTGGGCAGGTCATGCAGCCAGGATGGGAAAAGTAGGAACGCTTTCAAAGTCTTAACTGGAAGACCAATCGGAAAACGACCATTAGGAAGACCTAGGTGCAGATGGGAGGACAATATTTAGATGGATTTCGCAGATATAGGAATACAAAGTAGAAACTGGATCCACTTGGCTAAGGATAGAAGTCAGTGGAAAGCTTTTGTGAACGTGGAATTGATCCTCCGGGTTCCATAGGTCATAGTTAGTTAAGTTTAGGCGAAATTTATGTACTTTATATGCATTTCGTGCCGCTAGCTAGTTTCGATTTTTTTTAAATATACCCCTGCCAAACATCAGTAACTTTCGTGAAAAGAAAAGTGTCATATTGATAAACGTTGCTGTAAGTTTTTTCCTTAATGCTTGAGACACATTGTTTGGGATTGAAATAGGTTAACGATTGGGGATTAATTCAAAATTAAATCCCAATACTTCCACCTAAATGACAAAATTAACATTTAATACTAATTCCTAATGTCTTTTCTGCAGTTCGCGACTTGTATTATACGAGGAGGAAGTTTCGATTTAAATAAACAAAATCGATTTAAATAAAAAAATCAACAAAAATGATATTTAAAAAAAAATCATGATTTTTTTTTCACCCTGGTCAACAGTCTCACACCCAAAAACAAAAAAAAAAGATCCACACTGGTCATATTATTTTTGCCAAAAATAGAAAAAGAATATACAGTAGTTAGAATTTTATTTATATTTGCGGGTAGTAACTTGCTTCCTTACAAAAATAAAATTAATAATACCCACAATAAACATGCATCAGTAAATAAATCAACACATAATATTGCTCTGGTCCTTAACACACGCCTCCACATTCATACATCCTGTGGAGTATTTCGTTTGTGATTCTAGTGTCAGCAAAAATGCCTAGAACTAAAGGCGCTTTGGAGTTAACTGCCACTCAAAAAGGCGAGATTATTGGCCGTGCTGCTAATGGTGAGAAATTGCCTCTCATTGCTGAAGATTTTGGGTGTGATCCTAGAACCGTAAGAAAGTGTCTGGATCGTCATGGGGAGCAGGAAAACAGAGAATGGACTAAGTCAAGATCCAGAAATGGAAGACCGCGGGCAACATCAAAGACCCAAGATGAAGCTCTCGTTGAAGTACGGAACCATCCTTTGCCTCATCGGTCTGTGTTGAGAGACAAATATGTTGAACTAGGATGTTCACGCAAGACAGTAAAACCACGGTTTTCTGCGGCTGGACTCCATCACGCACGACCAGCTATGAGAACTATTTTGACAGATTACCCAAGGAAAGGCGTTTAGGATGGGTTAAGAAGAACGTGAGTCTTCCACAAGCCTATTGGGATCTCGTCATCTGGTCTGATGAGGTGTTCCTCTGATCAGCAAGGGAGTATGATATTATACAGGCCACGCGGGACACGATATATTCCACAACATGTCATTCGCACCGAACATTCAAGACGAGTTTCAGCTCAGTTTTGGGGCTATATGACAGCTGAAGGTCCGGGCGAGATCGTTCCTGTTCCTGGACGAATGACTAGTACGACTTATATCCAAGTACTGGAGAATACATTGCTTCCGTCTCTACACAAAAAGATTCCAGAACAAGAGGTATTCGTGTTTATGCAAGACAACAGTGGTGTTCATACCTCGAGGCAAATTCAAGCATGGTTGGAAGATCATTCAGAGCTAATATGTATAGAATGGCCTCCTCGATCGCCAGACCTTAACCCCATAGAACATCTTTGAACGTTAATGGTTCAAGAATGGGAAGAACGTCGACAAGACCGTAACAAAGAAATTTTTGAAGTACATGTAATAGAACTCTGGAATAATTTCCAACAACATCCAACTATATTCTCGAATCTTGTAGCTAGTATACTTAATCGTTTGGGTGAAGTTATAGAAGCAGAAGGTGACTACACAAAATACTAGAATTCTTTCATTTCCAAATATTTGCCTTTTATTGATCTTTTCTTCTTTTGTTCAATGGTAAAGAACTTATACATTTCATTTTTGTTCTCAATTAACCTAAAAGACATTTGAAGCTCAATTAAATGTCTTACGTTTTCTTCATCAAATTCAACTTCGATTTTATTTTCATCCCAATTAATGTCCAAGAGACCTTTGGAGCTAAAGTTAAATATTTTATTTCGTTTTTAGAAAAATAGTTTTAATTTTATTTTTTTTTCCTAATTAATGCCCAAAAGACATTTGGGGCTAGAAATATGTATTTTATTTCTTCTTTATAAAATAATGTTTTATCATCACTACTTGTGCTGTGTGTTAAACAAGCGAGTGGGTTTCTTTTCAACTTTTACATTTACATTATATTTCTCTTCATCAGTTTCAGTCTGTACCAACGATAGTAGTTCGTACACTTAAAAAAATGTTGTTTCATGAAATCAGGTGTAACAAAAGCACAGAAGTTATCGTAAAATGTAATCTTGAAGTTGGCTTAATTTTCCCCAACTCTCATGCGTAACAGCATAAACAATAGGCCTAACTACAGCTTGAAAGAAAACATACCTACTATTTCATGAAAATTGGGAACTTCGGAGAAAAAATATTGTTAACGGTTTCACGAAATGAAACTAATTCACCTTTTTTCCTCCAACTTCAACTCCAAACAATAATTTTGTGCCTGTAATTTCAAACAAAACATACTATGTTTCACAAAACTCTAATTTGCACCAAATATCTTTTGTTACATGACAGGACGATTGAAATTTACTCCCTTATTATCGACCAATTATAATTCCAAACAGCGGAGATAATTGGAAACCTACAAAATAATATTTGGAATTTTGTAAAGGAACATGATTAGAAGGGGGCGATTGGTCATTCTTGACTGATTTTACCCCTAAAAGTGTGGCTTCTTCATAAACTGCAAATTACATTCGCACCATACTCTTTAAAAATTAAATACTTTTTACAGAAGTTATACTGTATCTTTTTAAAACGGCAGGGTAAAGTAATTCAACCTCTAATTCTTGATAGCCTGCGTACTTCCGTCTCCTCCCACATTATCATTCCACCAAGTCTACCATCATAATTCACATCCCTCAATTATCGTCCTCCTTAGTCTACAGGGCATAATCTTTGGACGTGTAACTGAGAAAGTTAATTTCATTTTTCTCTTGACCCCAATTGACTTCGTTTAATAGGGATGATCGAGAAGCCCCAAAGAAAATATACGCCATATTGAATCAAAATTGTCTCAATATGGTGAAAGTTTTTTTAAAAAATATTTTATTATAATATTTAAATAACGAAGTTTCGAAGTTCAGAGGAACTTGGTCCCTTTTACGCGCTTATCCATTGCCAATTTCACCCGCAACCAATTCGAATGATGCGGACGGACTAAAGTAAAATAGGCGGTCTTCACGTTGTTTTGCCTATAATACAAAATTGTTTTATATGTATATGTGCAAAGGGTGAGTGTTTTAGCTTTCACCCCTTATTCTTGATAGAGTTAAATCCCAAACAATAGGATTATTAGTTGAAGCCATAAGCTAATTTTCATTAAAATGAAACCAAAACAATAAAAGATAGTTGTGGAACAGGCAAACGGCCGCACATACTCACAAATGTCAGTTGAGTCAAATTCTAGCGCTTGTCTTTGATCAATTTCACTGTTTTGTAAAAATGGGACTTGTTTAAAGATGTCTTCGTGGAACAGTTTTTAAATCAGGGACGGATAATTAACTTCCTCGGTATTGATTGATTTCAGCCCCAAGCAGTAGAATTGTGGGAAAGGCTTATAGAACATAAACTTCATATTGTATTAGCGTCAAATCACTTTTATGGATCTCGAACCGGCTCGGTAGGTTGAGGTGTGAGCTCGGCTTACTTCTCAATTCGGCTTAGTAGTGACTGAGTCGTGAGCCGAGCCGCTCGAACCGTTGACAATACTACAGGCTGACACCTCAGGCTGCTTAACTACACCCACCGGCTTCCACTGGGCCACTACGGCCCCCACCTTTGTAACAGTTTGTAGTAATATTCATTATCTTCACCCACGCAATCAGCTATCCAGTTGCAATGATTAAATTATACATATGTATTTTGCTTATTTATATACTAAAATATTTACGATAGAGCCAGAAGATCATTATTTTTGTAAAATGTTATTATTTAAATGAAGCAGAATGAATATTCTACTTGGGTTTAGAACTATCACTTGCTACACTTTTAATTGGCAACTAATAGTTTATGTTCATTATTTGTGTCCATTTTCTACAAATTACTTGCAGACACTATTCGCGGTGTTTTACTTAGGTAGTGTTTCATTAAAGTTTAGTCATAATTTATTTTCATATATTTTAAATTTATTTTATTATTTTTGTTTAATAAGTATAATTATATTTTTCTTCCTTTTTCTATGGGAATTAACAATTCTCAGTTTTTCTTTTTATTATGGCAATAAGGAAAAATATTCTGAACAATTTTAAAGCACTTAACGCCAAAGCGTAGATAAATATGCTATTTTATTTCGTTATCTGTGTGATATATGAGATATATTTTCTTTCTTCTTATACAGGAGAATTAACGTTTCCCATTAGTCTCCTGCGGAAATTAGAAAATGGATATTCATAACAACATTGGTTTCAAGCACTTAATGTCAAGGAGCAGATATGCTATTTTATTTTGTTCTCCCCATCAAATAAGCATACCTTTTTCTTTCTTTATTTCTTTCCTCATGCTGGCCCTTAAGACTTTCCTAGTCGATAGCCAGCAGTTTGCCTGAAGGCATAACGCCGCGTAACAAACAACTGGGTTCGACACATGCCAATATAGCTTCCTTCTGAATAGAGTTGGAAGTCATTTTTTTATTTTCATGATTTCATGGAAAGATATATATATATATATATATCTTATATATATAGAATATATATATATATTCTCTTCTGTACTACTACTACCACTACAACTTATCTCCCCAAAAGTAAGCAAATCGCCTTTTTAAGTACTTCTTCATCATATTTTATTGAAGAAAGTGTTATGAACGATTTTAAAAAGATAGAAAAATTTCCTTGGGCCGGGTTTGAACCCACGCCAAAAGTAATTCTTGTTACTAGGCTACAGCGCTAGAGCGCACGACCACGAGGACCGAAAGCAAGAAGCGTATGATTTCTGTTATATACATAGGTATAGGCTACGTAGCAAGATACGGATAACGCAAGATACGGATAATCAGAATCGTGTATTTAGTAACTACTTCCGGGAGTAAACTCCGGAGCTAGATTTTAACAACCTAGTCCAAGCTAGAGGTTAACAATGTCAATAAAATTGATTTCAAACGGTTCAGCGTATTTTTCATTTATATACTATGTACATATACGTTAATAGTATTGTTACTGTCTTTTTATTTATTTATTTAAGTTAATTATTGATATAAAAATGAGGTATTAACTTTAATGTTTAAAAGTATCATACAAATTCACCGTGTGTATGCCGACGTTTCGTCGTCTCCAGGTCTGTTCCGGTCATGCCTGGACACGAGTGTGATAGCTTCCAGGTCACGAAATTCGTAACCAGTTATCACTGCTTTCAAATACCAGTATAATAATAGGATCTGTTCTAACCCCAGCGGGTAAGAACTGACTGCGGTCAGATTCTTTTTCCTAAAAACGGAGCTCGATTCTCAGTAGAAGCCTATGGTTTCGGATCCCACGTTAAGCTGTAAGTCCATGTCTCATATAGCCCCGCTGGTGAGTGGGACGCTAAAAACAAATCAACTACTACAACTAATAAGAGACATTCTAGAAAGAGCTCTGCAGACAATTTTCTTCATAATAAATATTTTTCCCTTTCAAACAGAGCAAACATAAATGTATAATTACAAGCATTCTGTTAAAATCTTCCGAAGTATTCAGAAACCCAAGAAAATAAAACAACAAAAAGAAACAAACAAACAAAAAAAAAACGATTTGATGTATGAAATTCTACGAAACTTAAGCTCAAAAGCGGGTGAGATGGCTAGTGGTTAGACGTGCACGTATCGCACTCCGTGTTTTTCATGCCATAAAGTTCAGTGGAAGAAGTGTTTCGCAGCAGTCTATGTTTCCATAGTTCAGTTATAGATAGAAGAACAGTATAAGGTTTTCTTATCTAGTGAAAATCTTGTACAAATATTACTTTCCTAATTTACAGTTATTTTGTTTGTACGAAGTCTTCACAGTAAAATGGCTCCCTCTAAGGCTATCAAAGGGTCTCAAGGAAACAGTGCGCTCGAAGCAGAGAAAAAGGACTTCGTGCGGCAAATCTTCGAAGAAGTCAAGTCAGTGGTGCAAACCCCACAAATTTTAAAAATAATCGTAGATTCAATAATTGAATCAGTTACGAAAGTAGTGGTGGAAAGACTGGAAGAAACTCTTAAGTTCACATCTGAAGAAGTGCATGACCTTCGGAAAGAGCTAAAGAACAAGGACGCAGAAATTAGTTGTCTGCAAGAGAAGATTGTGGAACTGGAGCAATACCAGCGGGGGGAAAACCTTCGGATCTTCGGAATACCGGAAGGAAGAAATGAAGATACTGACACTATAGCCATCAAATTGTTTGAAGAGCGGCTAGGTGTTCCCATGAACAAACGACATTAGTGGAAGTCACAGGATTGGACCCAAATTAGAGGGAAAACCATGTCCAATAATTGTCAAGTTTGCAAGCTACCGAACCAGGGCTAAGGTGTTCAGCAATAAAAGAAAACTGAAGGGCTCCAACATCACCATCAAAGAAGACTTGTGCCATCATCGACTGAAATTGTTGCGTTCTGCAGTTCAGCAGTTGTCCTTAGAAACGGAACTAGACATTTCGTCTCTACAAAGGACGGATTTAATAGCTTGTGAGGACACAGAAATAGCGAATATCGCCAACAATTAGTGGCATAATATCGCAACACGGAACGTGTACATATTGTACTGTGTGTGATATGTTAGAGATTTGTTTTTATTTTACTATTTTATTAATACATATATCCACTTTTGTTAAATGTATATCCAAGTATGAATATTGTGTGCATCTGAATTGTTTGTGTGCGTGTGCGTGTGTTTCAACGTCCTATGTCTATTTATGTGTGCATACATGTCAGTGTTTAAATTCTACAATACACAGAAGCGATAACTGCAGTAGCTATGTCATTTATGAGCTTTATATTTATCTGACAATATTTTCAACAAGTATGGTATGCTCACTTTTTTTCTGAAAAGTGTGTGGTTGTGTTGCTATTTTTATTTTCGGCAATATTTTGTGTTGGATGTGGTTATCAATGATGCGTTTACATGCATTTGTCAAGCTCAATACGAGTGTAGCTTCTAGTGATTCTAATGTGGGAATGGATACAAAAGTGTCCCCTCCCATCATCAGCAGAGGAAGACCTCCCTGTCTCTGTGTTCTTTCACCCTTGTTGTTTCCAGTTTCGGCTCGCCTCCTCCTCAAGGTCAGTGCTATGTTTTTTTTCTTTTCTTCTCTGTCTCACCCCCCAAGACACCAATAGCCACTCCGTTTCGGGAAGAGCAAGCAAGAACCTTGTTTGAGGCACAATCCGCATGTTATGAGGCAATGGATTTTTTCAACATAACCAACAAGGAAACAGTAAATCTCCATTCTATAGTCTTTCATTTTCTCTAGTCTTTCTGTTTTTTCGCAATACCTGCCATTAAAATATTCAATATTACATGAGTACAATGACTGACAATATAAGCAACAAACATAGCCCCTCTTCATTCGTTTTAACCAAACTAAATAAAATATGTCCCTCTGTTGTCGAAGACAATGAACCTTTACAGCTACCCGATCTCCAAGTGTCTTACGAAGGCCCTAAGTATTTATTGCAAACAGAACTTAATAAACCGAAGCGACCAACGTTCAATGCTGTGCACATTAATGAGCAGAGTCTTGTTAGACATTATACTGAGTTCGAAGTTATTTTTCATTCCGTTGAGAACTTGCATGCAATATTAGTTTCCGAGACTTGGTTAAAGCCAACTCTTTCTAATGATCTGGTATTGTTAAATAACTTCAAAATTATCCAAACGATCGCATTAACAAAGGTGGTGGTGGGGTTGCAATCTTTCTGCGAAATGACATTGACGCAAAAATTCTTTGTCAATCAGGTGGTCATTATAGCTTCGAATCTGAGTGCATCATAGTTGAGATATGTATTGAGAACCAAAAATTACCTTTGGCTTGTGTGTACCGCCCACCAGGGGCATCTTTTAAGAATTTTGAAGAAGATATTTCTCGTATCTCACCACTTTATATGTATAGTCTCATACTTGGGGACATGAACTTTGATTTATTGTCCACTAAACGTGAAGTAGAAACATTCCGCGAGATTACTACATCCTTAAATTTTTCCATCTGTCCGCTCAAAGCTACGTTTCATACTACCAACTCAGATTATCTTCTCGACTTAATCTTAGCTTCCGACATTGATAGAGTTCTTCATTTAGGTCAATTTTCAGTACCTGGCATGATCTTCATGATCTTATCTATGTTTCGCGTCATGATCTTATCTATGTTTGCTATTCTATTAAGACTCCCAAATTCAAGCCTAAAGTTGTTTTATACAGAGATTTAGCCAACATTAACAATGAAGCACTCTTGCGTGATGCTGCGTTATTGCCTTGGCATCTAATAAGTTCTTTTCCTTCTGTGGATGACCAACTATCTTATTTCAATGAGTTAATATTTTATCTTCTGAACATTCATGCCCCCTTGAGAGAAAAACGAGTTTCTCGTTCTTCTTCGCCCTGGATTACAGATGAAATTCGAAGTTTAATGGCTTGTCGCGACAGAGAGTATAGTAAATTTAAGAAAGCACGTAAATTGAATCTACCGAAATTAAATGACAAATTTGAGGAATAGAGGATCCTTAGAAATAGATGCAATCAAGCCGTGCGTAATGCGAAATTAAACTTTTCCTACACCCTGTTTGAGAACAAGAATCCCTCCCATCTTTGGAGAAATTTGAAGCTACTTGGCATTCGTAGCAGCAAAAGAGTCCAGCCGGATGTAGCTGCTCCTTTCTCTGCCGATTATCTTAACAATTATTTCTGTAGAATTGATAGTTCTAGCTCACAGATAAATGCAAGATCTGATAATACAGGACCAATCCCTAATTTTGAAGAAAATGCTTTCTCTTTCACTTGTGTTACCCCACAGGATGTAATGAAAGCGATTAAGAGGATAAAATCCACTGCTATAGGTGCTGATGAAATAAGCATAACATTGATCAAGAAAATATTACCTTTCGTCCTCTCCCCAATTACCAATTTATTTAATCTTTCCCTTACTACCGGAACACTCCCAGTCTTGTGGAAGACAGCACGAATCCTGCCTCTCCCTAAGACCAAGGATATCCGATCTGCAGAAGACTTAAGGCCTATTTCAATATTACCTGCCCTATCTAAAGCTCTTCAATATATTGTAAGTGATCAAATATATGAGCACCTTCGAACATATAACCTTTTAGACACTTTTCAATCCGGGTTTCGTAAACATTGCAGCACTTCTACAGCCCTTACCAGTATTACTGATGATATACGTTTTGCTTTGGACAAGAGAGAGATAACCATACTTACCTTACTGGATTATAGCAAAGCATTCCAGTCAGTAAACCATGACATTTTGCTACAGAAACTTGTCCAAAAATTTAGTTTCTGTACTTCAGCTGCTAAGTGGGTCCAAAATTACTTATGCGACCGAAAACAGTATGTGGTGGTTGCCAACTTAGTTTCTGGTCAGCGTAACCTCCCTTGTGGGGTTCCTCAAGGTAATGTTTTAGGACCTCTTCTTTTCTGCCTTTATATTAATGACTTAGCACAATGTCTAAAACACTGTAGGTATCACATGTATGCGGACGATGTTTAATTGTATCCATCTTCTTCACCAAAGCAAATAGATACTTGTATAACAAAGATGAACGAAGACTTGAGTAATTTGGCTAAATTGTCAGCAAATAATTGTTTGATTATAAATCCAGTCAAATCAAAGTAAATTTTAATTACTTCCAAACGTGGAACGACGTTAATAGATGCTTCACTTGTTCCCAATATTACTTTAGAATGCGTAAATATTCCCTTCTCTTTCTCTGTGAGAAAACCTTGGCGTCATACTTAACAAATATTTAACTTGGTCCGATCAAATTAACGCATCCTGCAAGAAGGCTTTTGGAATTCTTCATTCTCTCAGCAAATTAAGAAACTTTTTACCAACACAGTTGAAAAAGACTCTTGTTCAAACCCTAGTGGTACCACATTTGGAGTACTGTGATACTGCCTTAACCGACGCTGATATACATTTACAAAAGCATTTGCAGCGAGTACAAAATGCTTGTATACGTTTTATTTTTAACTTAAAATTCTCAAATCATGTTACGCCATTCTTTGATAAGCTGCAATGGCTGAAGATGCAGCAACGGCGACAATTGCACTCGTTGGTACTGCTGTATAAAACACTTACTTTTACAGAACCTTCCTATCTTCTAAAACACCTTAATTTTTAAGCGATTTCCATGAGTGGGACACAAGATCACGTTTTAATAGCCAACTTGCAATTCCTATTCATAGATCAACTTATTCCTCCAAATCATATATAATTTCAACGTGTCGTGATTGGAATACTTTGCCAACCTCGGTACGTGAGTCAAAATCTTTAACATCTTTTAAAAGAGCAGTTTATAATTTATTATTATCGAAGCAGGGTTGAATGGACACAGAGACAGAAGAGCCAATAGAGAAGCTTGTCACAAAGATATGAAACTCAACATTTATTACATATGTATGTACACATGTATGTACTTTCGTGTAGCACTATATTATATTTGTGTGTGTTATGTGTGTGTGTGTGTGTGTGTGTGTGCGTGTGTTCAAGTGACCGTCTATTTTTTGTGGTGTTTTTTACTTTCTAACTTTTTCTTTTGCTATTGTTAGCTATGTTCTTTGATTTTTCAATTTTGTGTCATGTTTAGGTGGTAGATAAGGCTACACATAGCCTTAATCTCGACATGTAAAATAAGTCGAAATAAATAAATAAATAAATAAATAAGTTCTAGCAAGCAAAGTATGCTATTTTTAGCATTATTCAATTTGATCAGTTGCTACATTTGCTAATAAAAATTTTACGTTTCATGTTCTCGCTGAAATATACGCAAAGGAGAAAATACATTTTGATCAAAGATCCGGCTTTAGATTGGTTGATTTATATAAAAATATCGGGAAGCAGGAATTCTTTCAATGAGCCACTATCGCTAGTGAGTTTGTAACGACACTATTATAACCATGGGATTCAAATTTATGTTGCGTTATTCAAGGTTTAAAGTTCTCAAGATATTTCAGATTCTATCGAGAATCAAATTCAAGGTATATATTTCAAGATGAAGTGTCCCTATCTTTTCAAGAAACTCGTATTTCACCGCCTACTGGCAATAGTATCGCTAACTTCAAATACCCTGCATTTCATTTCAGTTTATTTTATTATAAACCAAGCTTAGTTCTATTATAAAATGGTTCATAAGATTATTCATATTATTTTCGATATTTTAGGTATACACACATACACACACACACACACACACACACATACATATATATATATATATATATATATATATATATATATATATATAGTTACATTTTTTATATAATGAAATGTAATGCCATAGTGACAGTTTGAGCAATAATCTCTGTTTTGTTAAATAGGACTAAACAAAGACAGGACTAAAAGGAAAAAAATAGTGATATTTAGTTCCAGAAATAGGGGTGATGGAAGCCAATGTGCTGATCACACACAAAACAGCTGAAATCCATTTCCTTTACCATAGCTAATTATGGACTACAATTGAAGAGAATTCAATTTATTTTGAGCTGTAATCTTATTCATAGTTTTTATTAACAGTCAAATCTAGAAGTTTTACGCTGGTAAAATTCAACCTCATTTATATACTTGACAACATATAAATAAATAAATACTTGCAGAATATCGAATCACACCTTGAACTGTAACCATATGTTTCTTTCTACTGGAGTCCTACCTGACAAATAAAAGAAAAGTAAACATAAAAAAAAATAGCGGCACGCAGATTCGAACGCGGGTGGCGGCAATGGGAATTCTGCAAGGATCCTATGAGCTACGGAATAAAATACACGAAAAATCTACGCTATAAATATATGGCAATAATCGTAAGCTTCACGCTGTGAAAGAATTTTTTTCTCCTTTTATTAAGTTTTACGATATTTCTACAGTGTCTTGGGTGAACTGCAAAGAAATAGATCATGCACTTATCTATTTGGTTAGGGATTGAGCTTTAGAAACTTAAAAAAGAAATAAATTAAATCGCGATGTGTTAGCAAGGAATGTGTAGCGATTTCATTCTAATAGTTAGGGGCAAAAGATAGTATTCCACGGAAACATGCATTTTTTATGTGACAGAGAATATATCACTTGGTAGCAGGGGCGTAGACAGGATTTGATATCGGGAGGGTCGTTGGCTAAATCTTCATTTGGGGTGTGTCCGGGGGTTCACCCCGGGAAAAATTTTGAATAAAACCGCAATCTTAGGCCTTATATTACACAACTTTTTCAAATGTCGGGGGTTCTAGACCTCCTGGCTACCCCTCTGCTTGGTAGCATCCATTGTTCCTGATCATAATCAGTCTGTTCGCTTCCACTTTCAGCCATAATTTTATTCTTTCAAGCCAAAAATAATGTATTCGTCCTACGCATTTGGCGCTCTTAAAAGTAAAATGATGGTATAATTCAACGTGTGATTTTGCCTTTAATTGTAAATTTATGTCCCTTACTGACCGAAACAAATCTTATGGGCGCAATCTGCTTCCTAAGCCCCGCGTGTGTGTTTCCCCCTGTTCCCAATAGAAAATTTAGTTTAGGTATTTTTTGCAAAACTATTCGCGAGATATGGAATTTCATACTCAGTACTTCTGTTTACTTGGTACGGGAATTCATAAAATTGGAAATAATTCGTTTGTGTAAGTATAATTATGTAGAACAACGATGAATAAATGTTTGGTGTTGCTAAAAATGTATGCAAATTGTTAGGAAATTTTCTAGAGAGGTGGAAAATATTCTTCCCAGGCTGGGACAACAGTAATTAAGTTAGTGCCAAGAAAAGAAAAATTAGAGAAGGGGAATTTCCCTAGCTTCCACCTACAAATAAATCACTCATCGTAATGAATTTTTTCCTGACGTATGACTGTCTGTCATTGTGTGGCTGCGTGGATGAGTGAGCAAAGGCGTGGCTTGGTAATTGTGTGGTTTAGGGATCGAGTCCGGTCGAGAGAAGTTGGTATTTTCTTTCATTGTTCGTACCTCGTATCTTAAGATGTTACTCTCCCTCCCTAATCATCTGATGCTCTCAACTGAGTTCTCCACTTGAATTCAACAATTGGTGGTGGGATGCTCTCAGGTTCGGGTGAGCTTTTACATGTCTACTTACAAAATCAAGATTTGCGACAAAACATGGATGCTATCCGATCATTTTGTCTCAAATTCTGAATTTGCACATGTGAGTGTATTTCTCCTTCATCATATTTGCATCTCCCGTTCCCCTATGTTGTCAGTTATGACATAAGATGACTTGGGAGCAATATTTCGAATCATAAAAGGGCTATACCAATGGGCTCATTCTCGCTAAGCATTTGATTAAAAGTATTTCTTTCCATACTGTAGGAGGGATGCATTCGCTCCTCCTACACCTCCCCCATGATGTGATAGAATGTTTATTCAGGTTCTGCAAAGTCATTTCAGATCAAACGACTTAAAGAGACATAAAGAACAACTTTAATTTTTTGTTGCACTTTATCTTCACGAATAAGAGAAATATCAAGTAATATGTTTGCCCTAAGAACTTCTCGTCTGAGATTAATCTAATTTTGGAGAAATGATGCTCTAGACGGTAGTGGGAATTTCGCCCAACTTTACGGGAATTTTCAGTGCCTGGCGATTATGCCACCCGCCTTCTTTTAAAGTTAATTCGGTTGCAATACTTCCCGGCAAATACTTCGGACTCAGCTGGTGGAGCACTTTAGCTCTAAATCTCCATATGGCTGTACAGTAAGGGACACTTCTGGATGGTACAGCGAGGGACACTTATGGATGGTACAGCCATATGGAGGTTTATAGCTAAAGTGATCCACCAGTTAGTCCGAAGCATTTGCCGGGAAGTATTACACCCGAATTAACTATAAAAAAATTCGGATTGCATAAACGCCAGGCACTGAAAATTCCCGTACACTTGGGCGAAATTCCCACTATCGTCTACAGCATCATTTCTCCAAATGAAATGAATCTACTTCTTATGGCAAACATATTACTTGATATTTGTTCTATTTGTGGAGATAAATTGAAACGAAAAATTGAAGTCCAATCTTGTTGCTGTTGGGATGAACACTCTTTCGGTCGTTTGATCTGAAATGACTTTGCAGAGTCTGAATATA
Source organism: Thermobia domestica (assembly GCF_964235325.1). NCBI lineage: Eukaryota > Metazoa > Arthropoda > Insecta > Zygentoma > Lepismatidae > Thermobia > Thermobia domestica. Next base: position 214,430,686 of record NC_137459.1, on the reverse strand, counting down.
TATTCTGTCACTTTAGGAGGGTATGAAGAGCGGATACCCCCCTCCATCAGTGTGAAAACACATACATTTAATCGAATGTTTAGTGAGAGTGAGCCCATTGGAATAGCACTTTTATGATTTCAATCTTTGCCGCCAAGCCACCTTATGTCATAGCTGATGACCTTGGGAAATAAGAGATGCAAATATGATGAAAGAGAGATACAATCACATGCGGAAATTTAGAATTTGAGACAAAATGATCGTATAGCATCCATATTTTGTCGAAAATTTTGTTTTGGTAAATAGACATGTAAAAGCTCTCCGAAACCTGAGAGCATCCCACTAACAGTTGTTGAATTGAAGTGAAGAACTCAGTTGAGAGCATCAGATGATTACGGAGGGGAGAAACATCTTCAGATATGGGAAACAAATAATGACAAAATTGGTCTGCTCTGAGCATGATTCGCATCATGAAACATATGATTACTAAGCAACGACTCTACTCACTCATTCACGGAGCCACACTGAACCCTAGGCAGTCCTACTTCAGACACAGAACGTTTGTTACTTACAAAACGTTTTTGTAAGAGGGAAAGCTAAGGAAATTTCCCGTCTCAAGTTTTTCTTTGCCTGGCACTAACTTAAATACTGTTGTCCCAGCGCGGGAAGAATATTTTCCACCCCTCCATAAACTTTCCTAACAATTTTCATACATTTATATATAGCAGCACAAAACATATATCCATGGCTGTTCTGCAAAATTATACATACACAAAACAATTACTTCCAATTCTATTAATTCCATTATCAAGTAAACAGAAATAGTGGATATGAAATTCTATATTTTGGCAATAGTCTAGCAGAAAATATAGAAAAAAATCAATTTTTCTATTTGGAACAGGGGGACCATACACGAAAGTTGCGCCCATGAGATTTGTTTTGCTGAGGAGGGGACAGAAATTTACATTGAAAATGTCAAAATCGCAAGTTTAATTGTAACATAATTTTATTTTTAAGATTGCAAATTCGAAGGAGAACGAATGAATTTTCTTTGTCTTCAAAAAATAAAATTATGGCTGAACGTAGAAGTGAACAGAGACTGATGATGTTTAGGAAACATGCATGATATCAATGAGTGGGGTAGCCAGGAGGTCTGGAACGTCCGGACATTTGGACAAGTTGTTAAAATAAGGCCCAAAGGTAGAAAGATACTAAAGAGACCTCGCGATCGAGGTCGAGGTGTCACTCTCAATACTGGCACAAACACATGGATTCAAAAAGGTATGCACATTCGGGTACGCTATATTGCGATCTAGAGGTCGACCGCGAAGGTGAATCAGTGGTCGCAATGATAAACAACCAAGTTTGTTTTTCGAAGTCCGAAAAAGTGAGCCTAGATCCGTCACAATTCCCGCAGATCTATACACAGTGAATTGCATGTTCCCGCCGTTCTTTATATAGATACTAGCTCTGAATCGTACTGTAATCCGAGCGATGTGAAAATGTACAAACGAAATCAAACTTTTTTGGATTAATATTGATTGCATACCTCACGCACAGTTCCAATATGCATAATCAACCATTATCTTAAGCAGAAATTGCTGAAAACGACAGAAAATGGATATTTAAAAATCCAAGTAGAAACCTGTGCTAGAGCGATTCTATTATGAATATTATAATACAAGCTCCTTAAGTTGCGTCTGTGGTCAAGCGGGTTTAGTACTGCTATTGACATTTCTGAAACAAAGGGCGACGGTTTGAGCCTCCGTGCAGAAAGTTAAAGTTTTTCTTCCCGTTTTAAGTATATGAGAACTTTATTATAAATATAAATTTCTACTGTGAAGTGGTTTGAAACATATGATCCAACAAACTGTCACTTTTCAAATCCCTGTCCATTTACTAGCCCGCCATTTCCATAATTCATATACCAAAACGCTAAAAATGAGAAATGTGAACACAGTTGAATACCTAAAACCACACGTCCAAAATGAAAATTATTCATATATATATTTCGCGGGGTTAGCTAACTTCATTCTTGGAAATGTGAACGTTCTACAAGATATTTCATTCACTTTACAATATTTTATTTGAATAAACATAAAATTTAGAGGGATCAGCCCCGGAAGTTCCGTAAAATACACCTATATATATATATATATATACATGTATTTTTTTTGCATTACAAAACCTTCGGTACCTCATAATCTCGATTCATATCAAGCAATTTGGACAATTATTTAGAAAATATGTACTGCTTAAAATCGGATTAAATTGCTATGCCAGTAATCTGTAATATCTTACATTTTTATTTATTTACATTGAATGTGTACTTGTTTTATACCGTATAACTTGAATATTACCTGCTACATAAGAAATAATTATCTATAATTGAATTTAAGTAGGAAATCGATATAGTTATTATAAGAAGAAGCTTGTGAAAAAGAAGTGTATAATAATGGTTGTATCTGAAATAGATTTTGCGTAATGGTGTAGTTGGTTACCCAGCCAGCTTTGGAATACTGGGCTCTTCAAACTGTACATCCTTAGGGATGCGCAGAGTTGAGTCGAGACAGAATTTTCCTGACAAAATTCAAGTCGAGACGCAGTTTTTCCAATAGAAAAATATACATTTTTCGAGTCGAGACATCACTTTTACAGCATATTGTCGAGACGAGACGACCTAAAATCTTGTCTCGAGTCCCTATCGACCCTACCTACATAAAATCAATTTTGGATACGAATATTCAATTTCTTTTAACGATAATTGTAATCTATGATACAGAGTGAAGTAAGATATTGGCTTGAACTGCTTTATTACCCAGTTAACCTTCGTATATTGCAGTTATATCTTAGTTTGGCATAATTTTGAACTGCTCCTTGAGTGACGAATCTTTGATGCAAGCATCCTTACCTGTTGGATTAGGAGGCCTTGGTATTCGACGAACCGTTGATATGGCGATTCCTACCTTTTTAGCGTCCTACCACGGATCCCTTCGTTTAATCGAGGCTCTCCTTCCTCAAGGCTACCACCTGCACCCGGATGGGATAGTTGTAGAAAGCTCTACCAAATGGATAAATTTAGCAGATACTGACCTTCCAGAAATCAAAAAAGAGGTTCTCAGGCATTTTGATACACACCAATTGCAGTAGAGTTCCATAAACTTCATTCACAATCCGTTGCTGTTCCATGGGATAAAGAAAGACTTCTTGCTGCGTCATCTCCCCATGCTGGTGAATGGTTAAATGCATTACCTTCTCCCCAATTAGGTCCTCACATGTCTAATGAAACCTTTCGAATCGCAGTAGCCCTAAGACTATGTTCAGCTATTTGTGAGCCACATCGCTGTCCAGCTTGCGGGGATCAAGTTACCCAACGTGGCCTGCATGGTCTATCATGCATGAAGAGCATAGGCAGAAGAAACAGACATTCATCTGTTAATGACATCATTTTGCGAGCTCTCACGACGGCAGGAATTCCTTCGATTCGTGAAACGTCAGGCTGTTGTCGTTCCGATGGTAAACGAGCTGATGGCATGACATTAATACCTTGGATCAGAGGCAAATCTCTACTTGGGATATTACATGTTCGGACACATTCGCCATTTCAAGCCTCCCATTGACCATTGTGAATGATGGAGAAGTTGCTAGAAGTAGAAAGGCAGAAAAGGAAAGGAAATAGAATAATCTCCTTGGTAACTAGGCAGATGCATATCTATAGTTTCTGGAGATGTTAGTTCAGTGTCCTTATTATTGCAACGTATATCTATTGCGGTTCAACGTGGCAACGTTACGTCAATTCTTGGTACGTTGCCGCCTGGAAGGGAACTGAAGGAGGTGTTTCTTCCCTGGTATAACAGATACAAGCGAACAATAGAATAATAAAAATAATAGAATGTAAAAAATATCTTCACATGTTTTAAAAAGTTATTCTTTTGTTCATTCTTTGGGCATAAATATTTTTTATTATTAGAGTGTAAACTCTGAAGAATATACATTAATACAAAATGAGGAAGAACTCAATGTTCGTAGTAATTAACAAATTGGTTGCTTGTTCATTTAAAATTAGCTCTCTTGAAATCTAAATAATCATTATTAGAAAGAAAGCCAGAGAACCGTTTTGTTAATTTGAATATATTATAAGAGATTGAGGAATGTGTATGTAATCGAACAGAATATATGAAACTAAATGGAATGGCATGTGGAACTGAACTTGAAGGAAGATAGGATGTGTAAATGAAAAATTAAAGAAACCAATGGTTAACAGCAGTAGTCACTACTTAAAGCAGATAAGCGAAGTCTCGCCCCCCAAAAGTTCAACAATTCTGAAACATAAGGGCGTCACATTTTATTCGTTTGCTGACAAATTGAAAAATGGATATTGCATATTGTTCGTCTATATCCCTTCAATATAGTTAAGTAACAAACCAAGTACGATCGACTGACTAGACGTCACGTGAGTGAAATTTATATAGGAAATTTCGATACATCGTTCACCGAAGTGACGCAGACATGGTTTTGAAGCTTCTGGCAGGTCCTATTTCGTAATGGATTTTAGGTCAGTGAGATTTCTTTATACATATCAGAAAGATCTTTAACTCCACACTAAAGGAATGTCGTATGATTTATTCAAACCTTCAGGTATTCGGACAACCATGAGTCCAGTTCGTTTTCCTTCACTACTCACACGTTTAACTTGAAATAATTTCTTACTTTACAACTGAAACAAAGTGTTTGAATGGTCATTTTATTATGGGTGAAATGTATAATTCTACAAGTAATAAAAATTTTCATGTCAGTTTCGATCCCTCGTTCTTTGACTCAGCAGTTCGACACGTAGACAACTAGACTAATTGTCGTGGTGTAACTGCTTGAAGGAAAATCGGTTTCAGCTGCACGAAGGAAATTTAGGGCATTGGTTATAGCTGGATGGAGGCAAATACCATGTGCTCCCAAGTGCGTAATGCCACTTGCTGTTTTTGGAAGATGAAGACAGCCTTAGGGAAATCACGTGTACTGATTGCAAGCACCTGGAAGTTATTGGCTTAGATTTGGCAGCTTTAAATCAATACATTCAGTGAGTGAACTAAGAGTGCAATGATACCGGTACTCTATTTTACTTTGATTGGTGTTTTTTTTTTTTTTTTTTACAAAGATGGAGAACGAAAATATTTTACCGTTCGAACATTTGAAAGAATATTTTTCTTAAGAGCTGAGGATGATGGTGGACAAAATTTAAAAGTAAGCAGTCTGAACTGTCCCGGCGGAATATATTTATCAACAACTAGGGTGCCATAATTAAGGATTTATAGTAAGGGGTTACTATGAATAAACTGTGTTCTGATGATCAGGCCTACTTTATTACTTGAAAATAGTTTCCTGATGGTATGTAATATTGGGGTTCTTTGAGGTCAGTTTGCTTATCCAAGAGTCCCGTTGATTAAAGAGTTTGAAACTAGCTTTAAAAGGCATGAATCGATTTTAGAGTTACTGCCAAGTTTTGATTCACTCCCAGTTCGTGTGTTCTCATTATATTAGTTGTAGTATAATGTTTCTCTATATTCTGTATTTTTAATTTTAAATAACAACATTGTTATTATTATAACATAATAATAACAATGTTGTTATTTAAAATTAGTTTAGTAGAATTATAATTAGTTTTATTATAATTATTATAATTAGTTTAGTAGAATAATAAAAAGCAACAATTTTACCTAACTCATAGGGATTAGCAGGAGTCAAGCTAAAACTCTACTCGACTCGAATTCAAATTGAGTTTCGAGTCAAGTTAAAGGTAATAACCACGAGTCGAGTTCCGAGCCGATTCAGTTTTTCGCGTCCAGTTCAGTCCAGTTTGATAAACGGTTCTTTCGTTTTAACTCGTCTTGAAATCATGGCCTGATTACACTTGAAAACGAAAGCCAAGAGAAATGTAAGCTAAGCAGTAATACAGAATACTTTTAGTGTTGCTCACTGCTCGCATTTCGTCTCGTCTGGATAGCGAAACCACAAGAGATTTTTCATAGCAAGTTCAGCTCGGCTACGGCTCAACTGAGAGGATGGCTCGAGCCGGTTCACTTGGGGTGAACCATCGGCTCGAGCTGGCTTGGTAGGGATGAGCCATCTGCTCGGTTCGGCTCAACTGAGCTGAGGGCTCTAGCCGAGTCGTTGGGTGAGGTCTGGCACGCCTCACTTCTCGGTTCGGGTCGATAGTGAATGATCTGTGAGCCGAGCTGCTCGAGTCGTTGACAATTCTAAACCCGGACCGAGCAGTTTTGAAGATATTTGGCCACTGCCCTATACCTTTTAACAGTGTTTAGCTCGAGCCCGAATACTCAACCTAGACCCTCAACCCAAATTCAGAAGCTAGTGAACAATGTCCATGACTCCTAGACTTCACGACTACCGAGGTTCACATTCAACTATTTTTGTAGTATTCAAACACAAACCGCCTATCTTTCACGTTTACATACAGAGTTGTTACAATTAATAATAATAATAATAATAATAATAATAATAATAATAATAATAATAATAATAATAATAATAATAATAATAAAAGTTGTAGTAGTAGTAGTATCATTGACAATAATTATACTGTCTATGTTATATACTTGAAGAATATACCAAATTTCACAATAGTAAATCCCCACGTTAAGCGGGTTTCCACATCCAGGCTTCTAACTATGAAAACATTTACGATCATTCCCCCAATCATTTTACAGATTCAACCTGTTGCATATAAGTTATTAGGACGTAAAATTGAATATAGTTTATACGAAAAAGACCTTTATGCATTGCGAGACCTGTAACACCCAAATATTCACCACAAACTTATAGTGGTATCGACATAAACAAAAAAAAAAAAAAAAAAAGTGTGGAGCAGGAAACTACTTTACACAAAAGTCTAAACAAACTCAATGATGACTTACGAACTGGTCGAGCGATTTGTGTCAATAGTCTATCAATCATAAGTTTATGTGTTCAAATACTGCAGGGAGTATTCGTTTTTTTTTTTCTTAAAAGTGTGTTCCTTATTTTCACCAGAGGACTGAAAACATTTCTTTGAATAAATTTTTGGCAACTGCTTTTCTCTCAAATTTGATTAGAAGGGAACATAATATGACTTGCAAATTTAAAATCCGAAACTGAAAACCAAATATTAAGTATGTTCAATATTTCATTATTATCTTTTGATTTGTAATGAAAAACTAATTATAAGCATTGATGATTTCAGAAGATTCTCCCCGTGTAATGGTCAATATATGAATGAGAGGAAATTGATAGAACATTATTAGTCCACTTTGAGCATGACCAAAGATGTGGCCACGAATTTATGTCGACAGGGTCTCAAATTCTCCCACAGGTCATGCCCTGAAATCATCACTGCTTCAAAGATTTCCTTAACAAATACCTAGGTAGAATATTACATTTATTTCTCGTTTTACGTTTTGAAATGACAAAATCATAATTTTAAAGATTATTATAATACGATAGGCATAAAGGTTTATAGAACTGATGAAGTAAATAGTATTGTATAAGTTATCGGTTTCTAATCGGATTAAAACTAGAATATTCATTTGCATCCTATTTTAAAGTAAATCCTCTCTCTATATAACTCTTGCTGGAAAGCATGTTTAACTCTAATTAATTAATCAATATATTTAATAATATATTTTTATTATAATATTTTTAGTATTCAATGTCGAATACACTTCATTAACCAAAGTAAAACCACAAAAATGTATAGTGGGCTAGTGAATATTATCAAATAAATTATCATTTAATTTACGTAAATACTGCATTGCCTGATTTGAAACTCCGTACTTTAAATAATAATAATAATAATAATAATAATAATAATAATAATAATAATAATAATAATAATAATAATAATAACAGTAATAGTAATAATCTAATTATAGCCATATCTTGGAAGAATTTCAGGTTTACTCAATAAACGAATTCAACGTGGTCTCTATTCGAAGTTCTTTTTATTCGAATCTGATAGAAATACAAAGAGAAACTTCGAGAACAGGTAAAAGAAAAATATTACTTTGGTGGGACTGGAACTAACCTTTTAGAGGTCCTTTCAAGTTACAAATGCCTTAGACACTTTGTTTTACTTTCTTTAATTTAACTGATTCACTGAACGTATATGAGTAAGATGTCTTTATTTTCTACTCGATTATACACGTTCTTCAATAATTTCTTTTAAGCATGAACGACAGGAACACGAATGCAAAAACATTTAGGTCAATTAAAATTCCCCCTGCGGGAATCGGACCGGGGACCCCGTACACTAAAGGCACACGTGCTAGCCACTAGATGAGCGATAAGAACGCATGAAATATGTTTTGAAGTTTCTGAAATGTATGCCTATTTCGCCCTGATGTAATGTCTACTGATGTTTTTATGTTTATCATATTCGTTACTTTGAGGAACGATATATGTTATTTATATAGGTTCTATTACGTATTCAGGTGGCGCGGTGGCTCAGTGGTAGAGCGTTCGCCTCCGGTGCTTGGGATCCCTGGTTCCATCCCAGCTTGCGCCATGTGGACTTTGTGGTGGACAAACACCGTGCTCGTGGGTTTTGTCAGGGTTCCCCCGTTTCCTCCCACTTTCTTCATTTCACTCATCTCTCATCATCACCGTCTCCTTTAGCCTAACCGCCATAATCGTGGGACGTAAAACTTAAAGATTTTATTTTTTTCTATTACGTATTCGTCCATAAATACTATACAAATTATCAGAATTATTCATGACCCTTCATTTAAATTCGCTCGTGCATGCACAGTAAAGGGACAGTGTAATTGGAAGGTGAGTTCAACAAAGATTATGTATTTCGCCGACATTATTTAATAGCTATATAGAAGAGATAGCGAAAACGAGTATACCTAATGAAGATGGAATTTCGGTAGGAGATGAAATGATGACGTGTATACGGTTTGGGGTTGATATAGTTGTTGTTGCAGAATCTAAAAAGAAAATTAATAATATGTAAAAACCTAAAAATAGCTTCTGAAGAATATGGGATGAAAATAAATGTTAGAAAGACAAAATCCATGGTGATTGAAACGAAGCGATCGGTGCCAGATATAGAAGTAGGAGCGGGAGAAAAGAACAAATGATTAGTTTTCGATAACTGAGTAGTATTATTAGTGATTGTGTGATATGCGAACGTGAAATAAAAGCAGGGATAGAAATGGCGAAAGAAGCCTTTAAGATGAAGAAAATACTCTTTGTGGGACCTGGAATAGAGTTGAAAAAGATTTCGTGTACCGTATTTTACTGTATTTATAAGGCAGAATCATGGACATTATGCAAAAATGATGAGAAACAACTGAAGGCTTTCGAAATATGTGCGTGGAGAAGAATGGAGAGGAATAGGTAGTTCGAGAAGAAAACAAACAAAAAGCTGTTAGAAATTGAAGGAGAAAAATATTATTAAGAAGAGGAAGATAAACTGGTTGGGATATTGGTTAAGAAGGAACTGTATCATGAGTGATGTACTAGAGGGTATGGTGGCAGGAAAGAGAGGGAGGGGATTAATTAGACAATATAGAAACAGAATTAGGCTATTGGCGATATCAAAACAGAAAAATCGTATGTGAAGATGGAAAGTTTAATAGGAGATCGCGGAGCATGGTAATTTCTCAATCGTGATAAGTGACCCGCTGGTAATGGCGGAATACTTCTGATGTAATGATGCCGATAATGCACAGTAGAAACAGATAAATCCACTTTACTGTCATTACTTATACGAATCACAAGGCAAATTTCTACAGCCTGTCAAACGGACACAGTGGTTCCCAACCTGAGGACTCGCAGCTTCCTCCTGGTTAAGTATGAAGAGGGAGTAAGCGGGCGAAGCTACTGGCAGAAATGAATTGTGAAATAAATAAATAAAGCACCACTTGTAATGACTCTTTAAAATTTAGCTTGACAATTTTATAATAACCATTTAAAAATAATACTGTACTACTAGGGCATGCTAAAGACTTGCTTTAAATAGATATAAATACCTGACATTATTATTATTATTATTATTATTATTATTATTATTATTATTATTATTATTATTATTATTATTATTATTATTATTATTATTATTGGTCTCCCACTTCTTAGCCGAGATGTGAAATATTCACCACCTTCTTCATATCACTACATCAATTTCTTCACTGTTTTCTTGTCACAGCCCATACTCCTAGCTATGTGAATGGCAGTTTGTCCCATAGCTACTCGACCTATGATTTTTCCTCTCATAGTAACAGATGGTTATCTACAGCCTTTAGAGCAAGTCGTTTTAACAGCCAGTAGAAATTTACATTGTGATTCGTATTAGTAATGACAGTAAAGTGGATTTTTCTGTTTGCACTGTGCATCATCGGCATCATTATATCAGAAGTATTCCGCCATTACCAGCGGGTCACTTACCGCGGCTGAGAAACTGCCATGCTCCACGATCTTCTATTAACCTTTCCATCTTCACATACGATTTTTCTGTTTTGATATCGCCAATAGCCTAATTAGTCTAATTAATCCCCTCCCTCTCTTTCCTGCCACCATACCCTCTAGTACATCCCTCATGATACAGTTCCTTCTTAACCAATATCCCAACCAGTTTCTCTTACTCTTCTTAATAATATTTTTCTCCTTCCATTTCTAACAGCTTTTCGTTTGTTTTCCTCTCGACCCAGCTATTTCTCTCCATTCTTCTCGACGCACATATTTCGAAAGCCATCAATTGTTTGTCATCGTTTTTGCATAATGTCCATGATTCTGCATAATAAATACAGTAAAATACAGTACACGAAGTATTTTATGAGTCTTTTTCAACTCTATTCAAAGTCCCACAAAATACTATTTTCTTCATCCTAAAGGCTTCTTTCGCCATTTCTATCCCTGCTTTTATTTCACGTTCGCATATTATATAATCGAAAAAAAAAATACTACTCAGATATCGAAAACTAGTCATTTGTTCTTTTCTCCCGCTCGTAATTCTATATTTGACACCGATCGCTTCGTTTCAATCACCATGGATTTTGTCTTTCTGACATTTATTTTCATCCCATATTCTTCAGAAGCTTTTTTTTTACGTTTTTACATATTATTAATTTTCTTTTTAGATTCTGCAACAACAACTATATCAACCCCAAACCGTATACACATCATCATTTCATCAATAGACATATTACATCAGAGCGAAATAGGCATAAATTTCAGACACTTGAAAACAGATTTCGTTCGTTCTTACCGCTGGTCTAGTAATTAGCACGTGTGCCTTTGGTGTACGGGGTCCCCGTTTCGATTCCCAGTGGGGTAGTTTTAATTGACCTAAATGTTTTTGCATTCGTGTTCCTGTCGTTCAAGCTTAAAAGTAACTATTCTAAAACGTGTATAACCGAATAGAAAATAAAGATAACTTAATCAGATACGTTCAGTGAATCATTAACTTAAAGACAAGAAACAATGTGTGTAATGCATTTGTAACTTGAAAGGAACTCTTAAAAGTTAGTTCCAGTCCCACCAAAATGACATTTTTCTTTTACCTGTTCTCGAAGTTTCTCTTTGTATTTCTATCGGATTCGAATAAATAGAACTTCGAATAGAGACCACGTTGAATTCATTTATTGAATAAGCCTGAAACTCTTATAAGATATGGCTATGATTTTATTATTATTATTATTATTATTATTATTGTTATTATTATTATTATTATTATTATTATTAGTTAAAGTACGAAGTTTTTAATCAGGCGATGCAGTATTTACGTAAACTAAATGATAATTTATTTGATAATATTCACAAGCCCATTATACATTTGCAAGGTTTTTCTTTGGGAAATGAAGTGTATACGACATTGAATACTAAAAATATTATAATAAAAAAAATAAAAATAAAAAAAATAAAAATAAATAATATACAATCCTCTTGGGACGATCCTTTTATAAATCATCACTTTTCAGCTCTACTTCAGTCATTCGATAACCCAGAAGATAAGGCCAGACTTCTAGCTAGATCATCTCCAGAAGCAGTAGCTTGGCTCCATGCTATCCCGTCACCTTCTTTAGGATTACATCTTCCCAATGACAGTTTTCGAATGCCAGTGCACTGCGTTTGGGAACAGATGTTTGCGAGCGACACAGATGTCCTGCCTGTAGAAGTGTCGTAGGCAAGAAGGGCCTTCATGGACTCTCCTGTGCCAATAGTGCGGGCAGACATTCACGCCACTCCAGCGTCAATGACATTATCATGAAGGCACTAATTTCAGCAGGCGTTCCTTCTATATGTGAACCGTTGGGATGCAGTCGTGCAGACGGCAAGAGGCCTGATGGTATGACCCTAATACCGTGGAAGAAAGGAAAAGCACTTCTATGGGATTTTACTTGTTCCGACACCTTCGCCCCTTCAAATCTGCATTCTTCCTCAGCACAAGCTGGCAACGTGGCTGCTCGCGGGAAGCAGAAAAGCGCAGGAAGTATAGTAATTTAATCGACAAATATCATTTTGTCGCTATAGCTGTCGAATGAGGTAGTTCATGGGGTCCAGAAGGCCTTTATAAAAGAAGTTGGTCACCGCATGTATTTATCGTCAGGAGATGCTAGAGCAACCTCGTTTCTACTGCAACGCATCAGTATGGCAGTACAAAGAGGGAACGTTGCATCAGTTTTGGGAACGCTACCCTCTGGTAAGGAACTGAAGGAGATCTTTTGTCTGTAATCTCGGCGAAGGTTTGAGGATGCTGTTGCGAGGCTTATCACAATAACGTGCATTAGTGGATAATTATATTTTGATATTCTGTAAAATATAAATTGTGCACTGTTCAAGGAATTTAATCTTTTGTAGTTTTGCCAGCGGACTTAATGCAAAGTGGGTTCTGTGCGTAAAATTGTTCATGTCTGGTTCCTCATTTTTTGCTGTTTTGCTTACTGTTTTGCTGTTTTTCTATCGCTGTTAAAATTTGCATGTGTTACTGCTAATAAAATTATTAAATAAATTGATTAAGTAATTGGAGTTAAACATGCTTTCCAGTAAGAATTATATAGAGAGAGGATTTTCTTTAAAATGCGATGCAAATGAATATTCTAGTTTTAATCCGATTAGAAACCGATAACTTACACAATACTATTTACTTCATTAGTTCTATAAACCTTTAGCTTATCGTATTACAATTATATTTAAAATTATGATTTTGTCATTTCAAAACGTAAAACGAGAAATAAATGTAATATTCTACCTAGGTATTTGTTAAGGAAACCTTTAAAACAGTGACGATTTCAGGGCATGACCTGTGGGAGAATTTGAGACCCTGTCGACATAAATTCGTGGCCATATCTTCGATCATGCTCAAAGTAATGTTCTATCAAATTCCTCTCATTCATATATTGAACATTACACGGGGTGAATCTTCTGAAATCATCAATGCTTATAATTAGTTTTTCATTACAAATCAAAAAATAATAATGAAATATTGAACATACTTAATATTTTGTTACCAGTTATGGATTTTAAATTTTAAATTCATATAATGTTCCCTTCTAATCGAATTTGAGAGAAAAGTAGTTGCCAAATTTTATTCAAAGAAATGTTTTCAGTCCTGTGATGAAAATAAGGAACACACTTTTAAGAAAAAAAAAACGAACACTTCCCACAGGATTTGAACACATAAACTTATGATTGATAGATCACTAACCCAAACCGCTCGACTAGTTCGTACGTCTTCATTGAGTATCTTTAGACTTTTGTAAAAATTAGTTTCCTGCTCCACACTTTTTTTTTTTTTTTGTTTATGTCGATACCACTATAAGCTTGTGGTGAATATTTGGGCGTAACAGGTCTTGCAATGCATAAAGGTCTTTTTCGTATAAACTATATTCAATTTTACGTCCTAGTAACTTACATGCAACAGGTTGACTGTGAAATGATTGGGGGAATGATCGTAAATGTTTTCATATTTAGAAGCTTGGATATGGAAACCCGCTTAACGTGGGGATTTACTATTGTGAAATTTGGTATATTCTTCAAGTATATAACATAGACAGTATAATTATTATCAATGACACTACTACAACTACAACTTTTATTATTATTATTATTATTATTATTATTATTATTATTATTATTATTATTATTATTATTATTATTATTATTATTATTAATTGTAACAACTCTGTATGTAAACGTGAAAGATAGGCGGTTTGTAATTGAATACTAAAAAAATAGTTGAATGTGGACCTCGGTAGTCGTGAAGCCTAGGAGTCAAGGACATTGTTCACTGGCTTCTGAATTTGGGTTGAGGGTCTAGGTTGAGTATTCGGGCTCGAGCCAAACACTGTTAAAAGTTATAGGGCACTGGCCAAATATGTTCAAAACTGCTCAGTCCGGGTTTAGAATTGTCAACGACTCGAGCAACTCGGCTCACAGATCATGCATTATCGACCCGAACCGAGAGTTGAGCTGAGCCAACAGCTCACCCAACGACTCGGCTAGAGCTTTCGGCTCAGTTGAGCCGAGCCGAGCAGATGGCTCATTCCTACCAAGCCAGCTGAACAAGGAGTGAACCAAAACTTGCCAGTGACTCTAAAATCGATACATGCTTTTTAAAGCTATAAGCGAACTGATCTAAAAGAACTCCAATATTACCTAACATCAGCAAACTATTTTCTAGTAATAAAGTAGGCCTGCTTATCAGCACAAAGTTTATTCATATTAACCCCTTACTATACGTATATCGTTAATTATGGCACCCTAGTTGTTGATAAATATTTTTCGTCGGGGCAGTTCAGACTGTTTACTTTTAAATTTTGTCCACCATTATCCTCAGCTCTTAAGAAAAATTTATTCTTTCAAATGTTCGAACGGTAAAATATTTTCGTTCTCCATCTTTATAAAAACAACACCAATCAAAGTAAAATACAGTACCGGTATCATTGCACTCCTAGTTCACTCACTGAATGTATTGATTTGGAGCTGCCAAATCTACGACAAAATCTTCCAGTTGCTTCCAATCAGTACACGTGATTTACCTAAAGCTGTCTTCATCTTCCAAAACAGCAAGTGGCACTAGGAACTTGGGAGCACATGGTATTTGCCCCAATCCAGCTATAACCAATTCCTTCTATTTCCTTCGTGCAGTTGAAACCGATTTTCCTCCTAGCTGTTACACAACGACAATTAGTCTAGATGACTACGTGTCAAACTACTGAGGCAAAGGACGAGGGATTGAATCTCGGAGAAGGACATAAAAATTTTTATTACTTGCAGAATTATACATTTCACCCATAATAAAATGACCATTCAAACACTTTGTGTTTCAGTTGTAAAGTAAGAAATAATTTCAAGTTAAACCTGTGAGCAGTGAAGGAAAACGAACTGGACTCATGGTTGTCCGAATACCTGAAGGTTTGAATAAATCATACGACATTCCTTTAGTGTGGAGTTAAAGATCTTTCTGATATGTATAAAGAAATCTCACTGACCTAAAATCCATTACGAAATAGGACCTACCAGAAGCTTCAAAACCATGTCTGCGTCACTTCGGTGAACGATGTATCGAAATTTCCTATATAAATTTCACTCACGTGACGTCTAGTCAGTCGATCGTACTTGGTTTGTTACTTAACTATATTGAAGGGATATAGACGAACAATATGCAATATCCATTTTTCAATTTGTCAGCAAACGAATAAAATGTGACGCCCTTATGTTTCAGAATTGTTGAACTTTTGGGGGGCGAGACTTCGCTTATCTGCTTTAAGTAGTGTCTACTGCTGTTAACCATTGGTTTCTTTAATTTTTCATTTACACATCCTATCTTCCTTCAAGTTCAGTTCCACATGCCATTCCATTTAGTTTCATATATTCTGTTCGATTACATTCACATTCCTCAATTTCTTATAATATATTCAAATTAACAAAACGGTTCTCTGGCTTTCTTTCTAATAATGATTATTTAGATTTCAAGAGAGCTAATTTTAAATGAACAAGCAACCAATTTGTTAATTACTACGAACATTGAGTTCTTCCTCATTTTGTATTAATGTATATTCTTCAGAGTTTACACTCTAATAATAATAAATATTTATGCCCAAAGAATAAACAAAAGAATAACTTTTTAAAACATGTGAAGATATTTTTTTACATTCTATTATTTTTATTATTCTATTTTTCGCTTGTATCTGTTGTACTAGGAAAGAAACACCTCCTTCAGTTCCCTTCCAGGCGGGAACGTACCAAGAACTGACGAAACGTTGCCACGTTGGACCGCAATAGATATACGTTGCAATAAGAAGGATGTTGAACGAACATCTCCAGAAACGATAGATATGCGTCTGCCTACTTTTCTAATAAAATCAAGGCTTCTACAACTCCATGCTCCACTGGTCCACATAGCTATTGGAGCAAATATAAGTTTATCGAAGAGATTATTGTGTTTCCTTTCCTTTTCTGCCTCTCTACGTCTAGCAACTTCTCTAGCATTCACAACGGTCAATGGGAGGCTTGAAATGGCGAATGTGTCCGAACATGTAAAATCCCAAGTAGATATTAGCCTCTCATCCAATGTATTAATGTCATGCCATCAGATCGTTTACCATCGGAACGACAACAGCCTGACGTTTCACGAATCGAAGGAATTCCTGCCGTCGTGAGAGCTCGCAAAATGATTTCATTAACAGATGAATGTCTGTTTCTTCTGCCTATGGTCTTCATGCATGATGGGCCATGCAGGCCGCGTTGGGTAACTTGATCCCCGCAAGCTGGACAGCGATGTGGCTCACAAATAGCTGAACCTAGTCTTAGGGCTACTGCGGTTCGAAAGGTTTCATTAGACATGTGAAGACCTAATTGGGGAGAAGGTAATGCATTTAACCATTCACTAGCATGGGAAGATGACGCAGCAAGAAGCCTAGCTTTATTCCATGGAAAAGCAACGGATTGTGAAAGACGTTTATGGAAATGTACTGCAATTGGTGTGTACCAAGATGCCTGAGAACCTCTTTTGCTGATTTCTGGAAGGTCCGTATCTGCTATATTTATCCATTTGGTAGAGCCTTCTTCAACTATCCCATCTGAGTGCAGGTGTTAGCCTTGAGGAAGGAGAGCCTCGATTACGAAGGGATCCATGGTAGGACGCTAAAAAGGTAGGAATCGCCATATCAACCGTTCGTCGAATACCAAGGCCTCCTAATCCAGCAGGTAAGGATGCTTGCATCAGAGATTCGTCACTCAAGGAGCAGTTCAAAATTATGCCAAACTAAGATATAATTTGCAGTATGCGAAGGTTAAGTGGGTAATAAAGCAGTTCAAGCCAATATATTACTTCAATCTGTATCGTAGATTACAATTATCGTTAAAAAAAATGGAATATTCCTATCCAAAATTGCCTTTATATGGGTAGGGTGGATAGGGAAGCGCGAGGCAAGATTTGATGTCGTCTCGTCTGGACAATATGCTGTAAAAGTGATGTCTTGACTCGAAAAATGTATATTTTTCTATTGGAAGAGCTGTGTCCCGACTTGAATTTTGTCAGGAAAATTCTGTCTCGACTCGACTCTGAGCATCCCTAAGGATGTACAGTTTGAAGAGCCCAGTATTCCAAAGCTGGCTGGGTAACCAACTACACCATTACGCAACATCTATTTTAGATACAACCGTTATTATACACTTCATTTTCACAAGCTTTTTCTTATAATAACTATATCGATTTCCTACTTAAATTCAATTATAGATAATTCTTTCTTATGTAGCAGCTAATATTCAAGTTATACGGTATAAAACAAGTACACATTCAATGTAAATAAATAAAAAATGTAAGATATTACAGATTTTTGGCATAGCGATTTAATCCGATTTTAAGCAGTACATATTTTCTAAATAATTGTTCAAATTGCTTCATAAGAATCCAGATTATGAGTCACCGTAAGGTTTTATAAAGCCAAAAAAATGCATGCATATATATATATATATATATAAGATATATATATATATATATATATATATATATATATATATATATATATATATATATATATATATATATATGTATATATTGGTATTTTTAGGGGACTTCCGGGCCTGATCCCCCCCAAATATTACTTTTATTCAAATAAGCTATTGTAAAGTGAATGAAATATCTTGTACAATTTTCACATTTCCAAGAATGAAGCTTGCAAAGCCCCCCGAAATATTTATATGAATAATTTTCATTTTGGACGCGTGGTTTTAGGTGTTCAACTGTGCTCACATTTCTCATTTTTAGCGTCTTCGTATATGAATTATGAACATGGCGGGCTAGTAAATGGGACAGGGATTTGAAAAGTGACAGTTTGTCGGATAATGTGTTTCCAACCACTTCACAGTAGAAATTTATATTTATAAAAAAGATCTCATATACTTAAGAAAAGGAAGAAAAACTTTAACTTTCCGCACGGAGGCTCGAACCGTCGCAGTACTAAACCCGCTTGACCACAGACGCAAATTGCAAGAGCTTGTATTATAATATTGATAATATAATCGCTCAAGCAGAGGTTTCTGCTTGGATTTTTAAATATCCATTTTCTGTCGTTTTCAGGAATTTCAGGTTAAGATAATGGTTGATTTTTTTATATTGGAACTGCGCATGAGATGTGCAATCAATATTAATCTAAAAAAAAGTAGTTTGATTTTGTTTGTCCATTTTCACATCGCTCGGATGACAGTACGATTTTTAGCTAGTGTCTATATAAAAAACGGTGGGAACATGCAATTCCCTGTGTATAGATCTGCAGGAATTGTGACGGATCTAGGCTCACTTTTTCGGACTTCGTAAAACAAACTCGGTTGTTTATCGTCGCGACCACTGATTCGCCCTCGCGGTCGGCCTCTAGATCGCAATGTAGCGTACCCGAATGTGCATACCTTTTTGAATCCATGTGTTTGTGCCAGTATCGAGAGTGACACCTCGACCTCGATCGCGAGGTCGCTTCACTAACTTTCTGCCCTTGAGTCTTATTTTAAAAACTTGAGCAAATGTCCGGAGGTTTCATAACTCCTGGCTACGCCACTGATTGGTATCATGCATTTTTCCTAAACATCACCAGTCTCTGTTACTTCTACCTTCAGTCATAATTTTATTCTTTCAAGACAAAGAGAATACATTCGTTCTCCTTGGCATTTGGCATTCTTAGAAATAAAATTATGTTATAATTAAACGTGCGATATTGCAATTTTCAATATAAATTTCTGTCCCCTCCTCCGCTCACTCCGAACACCCCTTCATTCGATTGATCTGAAATAACTTTGCAGAGTCTGAATTAATATTCTGTTACTTCAGGAAGGTAGGATCAGCGGATACCCCCTCCGTCAGTGTGAAAACACATAAATTTAATAAAATGCTTAGTCAGTGTGAGCCCATTGGTATAGCACTTTTCTGATTTCAAGTTTTGCAGCCAAGTCATCTTATGTCATAGCTGATGAAATGGGGAACTAGAGATGCAAATATGATGAAAGAGAGATATAGTCACATGCGCAAATTTAGAATTTGAGACAAAATGATCGTATAGCATCCATATTTTGTCGAAAATTTTGATTTTGAAAGTAGACATGTAAAAGCTCACCCGAACCTTAGAGCATCCCACTACCAACTGTTGAATTCAATTGCAGAACTCAGTTGAGAGTATCAGATGATTACAGAGGGGGAGAAACATCATCAGATATGGGAAACAAACAATGGAAAACTTGAACTGCCCTGAACAGGACTGGAACCATCAAACTAACTATTACGAAGCAACGACTCTAGTCACTCATCCACGGAGCCACACAGAAAGTTAGGCAGTCACAAATCAGACAAAGAACGTTTGTTACTTACGAAACGTTTATTTCTAAGGGGGAAAGCTAAGGAAATTCCCCGTGTCTATTTTTTTTCCCTGACACTAACTTAATTACTGTTGTTCCAGCCTGGGAAGAATATTTTCAACCCTCCATAAACTTTCCTAACAATTTTCATACATTTATAAATAGCAGCGCAAAATATTAATCTATGTCTGTTCTGCACAATTATACTTACGCAAAACAATTACTTCCAATTCTATTAATTCCAGTATCAAGTAAACAGAAATACTGGATATGAAATTCTATGTATCGCCAATAGTCTTGCAGAAAATATCCAAATTCAATTTTTCTATTTGGAACAGGGGGACCATACACGCAAGTTGCGCCCATGAGATTTGTTTTGCGGAGGAGGGACAGAAATTTACATTGAAAATGACATAATCGCACGTTTAATTATAACATTTTTTTAAGAACGTCAAATGCGAAGGAGAACGAATGTATCTCTTTGGCTTGAAAGAATAAAGTTACGGCTGAAGGTGGAAGTGAACATAGACTGATGATGTTTACGAAGAATGCATGCTACCAAGCAGTGGCGTAGCCAGGAGGTCTGGAACCTCCGATATTTGCACAAGTTTTTAAAATAAGGCCCAAGGGTAGAAACATACCGAAGAGACCTCGCGATCGAGGTCGATGTATAAGTCGAGGTCTCACCCTCGATACTGGCTCAAAACATGGATTCAAATGGGTACGCTCATGAGGAATATGTACGCTCCATCGCGACCTAGAGTTCGACCGAGGGGATGAATCAGTGGTCGCGTTTATAAACAAACGAAGTCGGTTTTTACATCTATTTTCAGCGGAAGCATCGCTGTGGTTCATGTTCTTTTGGTTCTCCCTGAAGCGCTGCAAGGAATAAAGTCTTAATTTATTTACAATTTTCTCTGCATATGATTCTTTATGTCTATACTCGAGAGGTCTTGCTGCACTGTTAAATTTGATTATGAAAGACATATTAATAGAACTAGTGATGAATATTCCAGCAATTTGGGATAAGAAACACAAAAAACATAACAGACACGTTATAAATACTGAATGGAAAAAGCAACTGAAATGTGACTGTCAGGTAAGTTGTTCACATTCATTTGAGAATTATACTATACGTTATTATTATATAAAGCATTGGCGGTTACATAAAGGGGGCTTTGGGGCTGAAGTCCGTAAATTGTGGAATTTCTAAAGAAAAAAGAAGCTACTGCTAATTATGTCTATGTTTAAAAACCCCACTCCTCTCCCCCAATTCCGAGAATAATAAAAAGGTTTCTTCTAAATTCATTACTGATATAAGATATAGAAGTAACTGTAAAGACATGCACATATCCATAGGGAGAAAATGTTTGATAATGGAATTGCAGTGACGAAACTTCATTTTCTACATTTAATACCACCTCCAAACCGAAACCTGAAAACATAACTGTTTTTCTCAAGCACCTGGAGGGATGGCCACCCCTGGCCCAGGAGGGAAGCCGCAATTTTTAAGGTGTCAAGGGCTAGCCAAGGGTATAAGTTTCTCCCCTCCAGAAAATCAGCAAACAAAACATTGGTTACTACTGTGTTAGTTAAGTTTTATTTGGAAGAACCTTCTGCTAACAACTATTACTAAATAATCAGACTTAAAGCTTAGCTAATATTCAGAAATGTTCAAAACATGTGATATTTGTGAAACATAAGAGAGAGAGAAAAAGGGAGAGAAGTAGACCAGCAAATAATGTGTCCCTCGGTTATAATTTTAAACAAAGGAACAATTTCCGTTAGGTTTCTTACCTGAGTGGCTAGCGCACTGGACTTTTACATATAGTGTCACGGATTCTGGTCCACGCAAAGGACATTGTTTTATAGCAACATTTATTCTGAGGATTCTGCAAGTTCTGTTAAGACTTCTATGTACTCTCAGCCAGTTTGAGCCGAATTTCTTTTCAAATATGAGACTTTTTATTATGTTTTTCTTTTACTTGCAATATTGCAAATTTCATTTCAAAACTTACCACGTTAATTTCACCCATTGTCCTACGTCAGATTATGATGAAATTTTGCACAGCGACGGCAATCCGGTGGTACTATAATATTTGATTCCTTATGTGATACGTTTAAATATAGTGCGGAAACATAACTAAGAAAAAAGTTTCTTAGCTCGTACGATACACCATAGACCTTTGGAGGAATTTCATACAAATTTTTGCATAAGTATATATTACCAACGAAACATTTACTGAAGTGGTAAAACACTAGAAACATCTCTGGGAGCAGGGGATAAGCAGGAAAAGGGTTCGGAATGTGTGGACCTCGAACTTTGTAAAAATATTTATAAGAATTGATGTAAGGTTTTGTTGCACTTTCTATCTTGAGAATAGTCCCGAGACAAATGGATTAAAATTCCACAAATTCCGAGGGAGCACGTTTATAACAAATACCTCAAAGTGCCAAAATGATATTGAATTAATATTATAATCAATAATAAGAATCTGTGAAGCAACAACACTTGAATAGCTTAGACCTGCCTACGGAATTAGCATAAACAAAGAGGATAAAGTGGTACCATGGCTTCCCACAGCGGGGGTAGACGTTGCCCCACTCTGGATTTGCAAAACAATTTCGGTTCTTTCTAGATACGTGTGACAACACATTAGATTTCCTTAAATACTATAATATTGAACGTATTCACTGTAGTTATGCAATGTGCTTAAATAATAGCTTTTTCACCTTAAGTATTGCGGGCCGCTATGGCACGTTGATAGAGCGATCATCTCTTGTAAGTGGGGTTTTTAGTTCGATCCCATCTCGCGACAAGTGGTCTCTGTAGTAGACAAACACGGTGTGGTGGGTTTTCTTGGGTTCTTAAGATTCCCCTCCCTCCTTTGATTCCATCATTTCATTATTTTCATCAACACTCTCTCCCATAGCCTACACGGCATAATCGTGAGACGTAAACCTGCAAGATTTTATTTTACATTAAGTATTATGTGATTCAAGGTCTGTGTTTTCGCTACTTAGGTTACGTAACGTGCCTCCATTGAATTTCATGAGATAGATATGTGCATCACAGTAAAACCAAGTGAAATTTCACCACTCAATTGCAAAAAGAATAAAATAATAGAAACTCGAACATGGGACTGCTGCGTATAAAGCAAGGGGTTTTCCAATACGGCATTACGACACTCCGCGTCACATTTAATTTATATTTGTTATAATTTGTTAAAAATAGCGTACTACTTTCCCGCAAACATAATCACATGATTTGTTGCCTCCAAATTTAAAATTCACGTGGAAACGTATAATATTTTTCCCACAAACATGAACAATGTCAGAAACGATAAAAGAAAACAGAAAGACCCACACCCAGAATAGAAGCTAGCACCTTCGTAATTTAAAACAGCCACTCTAACAACACGACTACGAAACAACTATTTCATAGCGCCCTTATTCAATTATTTCTAGCAACTACTTCCAACCACAAAATTATCTATTACACGTAACAAAACAGTGAGGGATCATTTTCCAATCACCTTGTTAGCTATTTTATCATACTATACACGCGTTCTGTTAGAACACTCTGAATTCTGCTGCGAGAGAATAATACGAAACAGTAGTAAAGAAACAGAATCGTCATCAATCACACTATACAAAACACGGCGAAAAAGCTTCATAATATAGCAACGAAGCTTCTCGCAACATAACTCATGTATGGAGTGTAGTGGTTAAACCATGTGACTCCTGTTCGGCGCACTCGGCTTCGAATCCACAGCAGTGTAGCCTGAATTTTTCCTCAACAAAAATACGACATTCTTGAAAATAGCTGCAACGTAATGTAGAAATCCATCAGTTCCATGCAGAAAAATAACAATGCTGGATTCAGAAGTGTTCTATTCAACAACGATAGTTTGCAAGCCGAGTTCAATAACCAGGCATTTCAAACATCTTAGCAACGTATCTGACAAGGAGAAAGTACACTTTGGTAAGTGAACTTCGGGGATATTTTCTGCGAGAAGGTAATGCACATTTAAAGAGTTAATATTACAAACTGGGAGAGCGCAATGGGCAAAAATAAGGGAGAAATACCGTATTTAAAAGTTTTCTACTCGCCATATATACTGTTCGACGCGCAAGTATATCAACGGACGGCGTGGCAGAGTGAGTAAATTGTGCAACTTGTATGCAAAGCTACCCGGGTTCGATTCCTGTTGAAGTCAGTCGTTCTTTGTTTTTTACTTCAACTAATAAAGTAACCGTTTGTAACTATAAATAGAATATTAAGTCACCATATGCTTATAATGAATAAAACAATAGAAATTTTAAAATCACTTTTAAAATCTATTGATGTTCCATGTAAATTAGCCAGAAAATTTAATCTATTCTGTAAATATACCGATATCACGATTGTATTATGGTTACGACAGTCAACGGCGAAGATTTCTCCGTAAATTTGGGAGGGGGGCATTTATAAAAAATACATACAACAATGCATGTAACAATAAAAAATACATATGAAAATACATATTCATAAAAATACATGGGGCCCACATAAGCTTGGGGGACGCCCGCCATGATCGGCGCCCGTGACGACAGTCATTGTGTAATAAATGTTCTTGACGCTTCGTGTCTACATCTGTTGACAGTTTGCGATTTACAAACAAGTTGAGGGGGAAATCCCCTTTGCTAATACTGGATGTTGCTATAACCAACGCAGATTTCCCCCTCATTCCCCTTGTAATTCTCATACTGTCAACAGATGTAGACACGAAGCTTCAAGAACATTTTTTTACACAACGACTGCAGTAACAATAATATTCACGGAATAGATTAAATTTTGTTCCTAGTTAAAATGGAACATCAAAAGAATTTACAAGTGATTGAAAATTTATATAGTTTTATTCATTATAAACATATGGTGAATTAATATTTTACTTATAGTTACAAATGCCTACTTTATTGGTTGAAGCAAAAAAAGTTTGACCCGAAGGAGAATCGAACCCGTAACCCTTTGCACCTAAGTCGTTGATTCTTCTCACTCTGCTATGCCGTCGTTTGTTAACTTTGCGTGTCGTACGACGACTCTCTCGGGAGAGTAATACTCCCGGGAGTACGTTTTTTTCGCGCGCTACTCTAGCCAGCTGTTTTACGCGCTATACTAGCCATTTGTTTTAAGTTTGTCACAAAATTTATATCATGTAGTACAAGGGAAACAAAACGAGCCCTATATCATGGAGTACAAGGGGAACAAAACGAGCCCTGCGGGGCTTTTAACCCGTTAATATTACTACTATTACTTATTTGCACAAAAGTAAGTAAATCACCTTTTTGAGTATTATTTTCATACTATTTTAATTTAAAAATTGTTTTAAATTCGTAATAAATATAAAAAAAGCTTTACTCCGGCCGGGTTTGAACTCACGCCAAAAATATTTCCATTACTAGCATTTAGCGCTAGCCGACTCAGCCACGAAGACCGACAACGACAATCGTTTGATTTCTGCTATTTGAATGCAACGTGGAAAGAAATAGATAACGCCAGCAAATCAGAACTGCGTTTTTCGTTCCTACTTCCGAGAGCATTACTCTCCTGATTTAGTCCTGTCGTACGATATATGCGTCGAGTAGAAAACTTTAAGACGGTTTTTCTACTTCATTTTTGCTCATTGTGCTCTCCCAGTTTGTAATATTAACTCTTTAAATATGCACTACCACCTCGCAAAAAATAGTTCTGAAGTTCACTTACCAAATGTGCCTTCTCCTTGTGAGTGAGCTATTACTGGCTTCCTGTCCAGTTACCTCACCAATAAAGTGAAAATGACAGTACTTTCACGTCATTTATTTGTCCATGGTTTCTTTGTAGAAAAGTTATGGGATAGTTGGCTGTAAACAATATTACCCACATAGTTTGAAATAATTTCAACAGTCCGTCATTGTAGTAAAGGGCCTAGCGGAATAAGCATGTGAAATCTGTCCCCAGCATATCTGCACCAAATTTACAGTATCGATTAACATTTATGAGAAACTCAGTTTCCAAAATTTTAAGCCTGCCAAGGGGTGTTGAGGAGGGGGAAGGAAAATTGAAATATTTTTTTTTGCCTGAACGGCTCAACCGATTTTCATGAGAAAAACGTGTTCTCAACAAGAGAAAAATCTGAAAATGTTTTTTTTTTTTTGAAATTTTTTGGAGTTGAACACTTAGTCAAAAAATGTTTGGAAATTTTCAAAAAAAATCGTGGAACACTAACTGGGACACCCACAATTTTTTGACAGTTTTCTCTTGAGAGAGTCGCTAACAACATATATTGTTTTCATTTTGTTTGCAAGAGTATCTCATAGTGAAAAAAGGCAAATGTATCGTGGCCGACATAAATCTTTGACCACGTAATGGTGACTGCTTTTGCAAGAAATGCAGAGTATAAGAATTAAATCTGCCATATATGTAGTTTCGTGTAGAGAAGAAACAAACTTGTGAACCAAAAGTTTAAGAACAACTCATGTTATTAATATAAACTTTGCCGAAGAGTATTATCTTATATCATCATAAAAAGAAAAGGAGAGATTTTTTGAAAGGAAGAAAAATAACATTCAACTTTGCAAGCGGAGGCAAAGAAGGCAAGGTTCTAGATTACTGGTCCGCCTTCCCATTGAGCAGTAATAACGGCAGAAAACAACGTGCCCTGCGGGGCTCTACCCGTCTTCACTCGCTGACGCTCGCTCAGCAATTCTGTGTAAATTAAATGTATAAATTTTAGTACAGAAAAGAACCAACCGAGCTACTAACCTACATGGGAGACCAGTAATCTAGAACCTTCCCGGCGAAGAAACCTAAAGTAACCAGACTAAAGGCAAATCATTTTCACTGTAATGAACGTGGTTCAGTGGGCAAGGCACTTGACCAGTAATCTGAGGCTCTTGGATTGAATCCACGTCGGGCATTTTTTTAATTTACGTAAGCAATTTTGATGGTAATTGATCAGCGATGACACACGTTTTATTATATTCAGATATTTGAATACTCGGATGTTTCATTACTTGAACCATCAAATCTTCAGGAATAATAATAATAATTATCTCGTAGAAGATTAAAAATTAGAAACTTATTATCGCTCAGTTGATACCATTACAAGCAGAAACGTGTTATTATGCAAAATATTTCGGGTTAGTTTAATGTTGCCCATGAAAAGAGGAATTTCTCATCTAGATTCTAAAACAAACAAAAATAAATCTGGATAAGACTTAACATTTTACATTCGAGACAGGACAAGGCTAACTCAAAATTTTCGTCTCGCTTTGGAGATGAGAATCGAGACGAAGCGAAAAGTATAGTAAATATTTCTCGTCTTATCTCGATTCTCGAAATAGTGTATGCCACTCTTTCAGAAACAATTGCTCTGTAGACTTAATCTTATACGTTATTTTGTTACTTTCAGAGCTCACCGAATTACGGTCTGTGTATATATTGTTGTAGCAAAGTTCTTATAATTATATCTGCATATTCTACAAGTTAGTTTATTATTAGTTTAAAACTTTTAATACCGTTATTATTATTATTATTATTATTATTATTATTATTATTATTATTGTTATTATTATTGGTCTCTCACTTCTTGGCCGAGATGTGAAATATTCACCACTTTCTTCATACCACTAAATCAATTTCTTCACTGTTTTCTTGTCACAGCCCATACCCCTAGTTATCTGAATGGCAGTTGTTTCCATAGTTAATCTACCTATGATTTCCCCAGTATAGTAACAGATAGTTACCTACAGCCTTAGAAATTTGCATTGCAATTCGTATTAGCAATGACAGTAAAGTGGATCTTTCTGTTTCTACTGTGCATAATCAGCATCATTATATCAGAAGTATTCCATCATTACCAGTAGGTCACTTACCGCGGCTGAGAAGCTGCCATGCTCCACGATCTTCTGTTAACCTTTGCATCTTCACATACGATTTTTCTGTTTTGATATCGCCAATAGTCTAATTATGTATATATATATAGCCTAATCGACCCCTCCCTATCTTTTCTGCTACCATACCCTCTAGCACATCCCACACGATACAGTTCTTTCTTAACCAATACCCCAACCATTTTCTCTTACACTTCTTAATAATATTTTTCTCCTTCCATTTCTAGCACCCTCTCACTAGTTTTCCTCTCGACCCAGCTATTTCTCTCCATTCTTCTTACGCACATATTTCGAAAATTTTAGATTGTTTCCCATCATTTTTGCGTAATGGCCATGTTTCTGCCCTATAAATACAGTAAAATACAGTACACGATGCATTTTATGAGTCTTTTTTTTTCAATTCTATCCAAGGTCCCATAGAAGGGTATTTTCTTCATCCTAAAGGCTTCTTTCACCATTTCTATCCCTGCTTTTATTTCACGTTCGCATATCACATCATCACAAATAATACTACTCAGATATCGAAAACTAGTCATTTGTTCTTGTCTCCCGCTCCTAATTCTATATTTGACACCGATCGCTTCGTTTCAATCACCATGGATTTTGTCTTTATAACATTTATTTTCATCCCATATTCTTCAGAAACCTTTCTCAAGTTTTCTACATCTTATTAATTTTCTCTTTAGATTCTGCAACAACAAGTATATCAACCCCAAACCGTATACACCTCATTATTTTATCAATAGACATATTACATCGGGGCCAAATAGGCATTAATTTCAGACTCTTCAAAGCAGATTTCGTTCGTTCCTACCACTGGTCTAGTAGTTAGGACGTGTGCCTTTGGTTTATGGGGTCCCTGGTTCGTTTCCCAGTGTGGGAATTTTAATTGACCTAAATGTTTTTTGCATTCGTGTTCCTGTCGTTCAAGCTTAAAAGAAATTATTGTAAAATGTGTATAATCGAGTAGAAAATAAAGGTAACTTACTCAGTTACGTTCAGTGAATCAGTTAACTTAAAGATAAGAAACAAAGTGTCTGAGACATTTGTAACTTCAAAGGAAATCTTAAAGGTTAGTTCCAGTCCCACGAAAGTAACATTTTTTTTACCTGTTCTCGAAGTTTCTCTTTGTATTCCTATCGGATTCGAATAAATAGAACTTCGAATAGAGACCATGTTGAATTCATTTATTGAGTAAGCCAGAATTCGTATAAGATATGGCTATGATTTTATTATTATTATTATTATTATTATTATTATTATTATTATTATTATTATTATTATTATTATTATTATTAATTAGAGTACGAAGTTTCAAATCAGGCGATGCAGTATTTACGTAAACTAAATGATAATTTATTTGATAATATTCACAAGCCCACTACACATTTGCGAGGTTTTTCTTTGGGAAATGAAGTGTATACGACATTGAATATTAAAAATATTATAATAAGAAAATATTATTATTGAATATATTGATTAAGTAATTGGAGCTAAACACGACTTCCAGTAAGAATTATATAGAGTAAGGATTTAGTTTAAAATGCGATGCAAATGAATATTCTAGTTTTAATCTGATTAGAAACCGATAACTTATACAATACTATTTACTTCATCAGTTCTATAAATCTTTATGCTTATCGTATTATAATTATCTTTAAAATTATGATTTTGGCATTTCAAAACGTAGAACGAGAAATAAATGTAATATTCTACCTAGGCATTTGTTAAGGAAACCTTTGAAACAGTGATGATTTCAGGGCATGACCTGTGGGAGAATTTGAGACCCAGTCGACATAAATTCGTGGCCATATCTTCGATCATGCTCAAAGTGGACTAATATTGTTTTATCAATTTCCTCTCATTCATATATTGAGCATTACACGGGGAGAATCTTCTGAAATCATCAATGTTTATAATTAGTTTTTCATTACAAATCAAAAGATAATAATGGAATATTGAACATACTTAATATTTTGTTTTCAGTTTCGGATTTTAAATTTGCAATTCATATAATGTTCCCTTCTAATCGAATTTGAGAGAAAAGTAGTTGCGAAAGATTTATTCAAAGAAATGTTTCCAATCCTCTGATGAAAATAAGGAACGCACTTTAAGGATAAAAACAAAACGAATACTTCCTACAGGATTTCAACACATAAACTTATGATTTATAGATTATTGACCCAAACCGCCCGACCAGTTCGTACGTCTTCATTGACTTTCTTTAAACTTTAGTGTAAAGTAGTTTCCTGCTCCATACTTTTTTTTTTGTTCATGTCGATACCACTAGAAGTTTGTGGTGAATACTTGGGCGTTACAGGTCTTGCAATGCATAAAGGTCTTTTTCGTATAAACTATATTCAATTTTACGTCCTAATAACTTATATGCAAAAGGTTGAATCTGTGAAATGATTGGGGGAGTGATCGTAAATGTTTTCATACTTAGAAGCCTGGGTATGGAAACCCGCCTAACATGGGGATTTACTATTGTGAAATTTGGTATATTCTTCAAATATGTAACATAGACAGTGTAATTATTATCAATGACACTAATACTACTACAACTTTTATTATTACTATTATTATTATTTTTATTATTATTATTATTATTATTATTATTATTATTATTATTATTATTATTATTATTATTATTATTATTATTATTATTATTATTATTAATTGTAACAACTCTGTATGTAAACGTGAAAGATAGGCGGTTTGTATTTGAATACTAAAAAAGCAGTTGAATGGGAACATCGGTAGTCGTGAAGTCTAGGAGTCAATGACATATTTCACTAGCTTCTGAATTTGGGTTGAGGGTCTAGGTTGAGTATTCGGGCTCGAGCCAAACACTTTTAAAAGTTATAGAGCACTGGCTAAAAGTCTTTCAACCGGAGACTGGCTCGGACCTGGTTTAGAATTGTCAACGAAGCGAGCAGCTCGGCTCACAGCTCATTCACTATCGACCCGAACCAACAGCTCTCCTAATTACTCGGCTAGAGCGCTCGGCTCAGTTGATTCGAGCCGAGCTGAACTTGTTATGAAAAATCTCCTGTGGTTTCGCTATCGAAACGAGACCAGATACGAGCAGTGTCCCCTCTCGTGAGCAACACTAAAAGTATCCCATATTACTGTTTAACTTACATTTCTCATGGCTTTCGTTTTGCAGTGTAATTAGACCATGATTTCAAGACGAGTTAAAACGAAAAACTCGACTGAACTCGACGCGAAAAACTGAATCGACTCGGAACTCGACTCGAGGTTATTACCTTTGACTTGACTCGAAGCTCAATTTCAATTTGAGTCGAGTAGAGTTTTAGATTGACTCCTGCTCATCCCTATGCGTTAGAAAAAAATGTTGCTTATTATTATTCTGCTAAACTAATTCTATAATAATAACAATGTTGTTATGTAAAATTAAAAATACAGAATATAGAGAAACATTACACTACAACTAATAAAATGAGAACACATGAACTGGGAGTGAATCAAAACTTGCCAGTAACTCTAAATTTGTATCTCGTAGAAGGACATGAAAATTTTTAATACATGCAGAATTATACATTTCACCCGTAATAAAATTACCATTCAAACAATTTGAGTTTCCGTGGAAAAGTAAGAATTTATTTCAAGTTAAACTTGTGAGCAGTAAAGCAAAACGAATTGGGCTCATTGTTGTCCGAATACCTGACGGTCTGAATAAATCATACGACCCGCCATTAGTAAGGAGTTAAAGAGTTTTCTGATGCGAATAAAGAAATCTCACTGACCTAAAATCCATTACGAAATAGGACCTACCAGAAGATTCAACACCACGTCTGCGTCACTTCGGTGAACGGTGTATCGAAACTTCCTATGTAAATTTCACTCACGTGACGTCTAGTCAGTCGATCGTACTTGGTTTGTTACCTAACTATATTGAAGGGGTATAGACGAACAATATGCAAAGTCCATTTTTCAATTTTGTCAGGAAACGAATAAAATATGACGCTCTTATATTTCAGAATTGCTGAATTTACAACCATTATTATACACTTTTTTCACAAGCTTCTTCTTATAATAACTATATTTATTTCCTACTTAAATTCAATTATAGATAATTCTTTCTTATGTAGCAGCTAATATTCATGCTATACCGTATAAAACAAGTACACATTCAATGTAAATAAATAAAAATATAAGATATTACAGAGTACTGGTATTGAGATTTATTCCGATTTTAAGCAATATATATTTTGTAAATAATTGCTCAAATTGCTTTATAAGAATCCAGATTATGAGGTACCCGAAGGTTTTGTAATGCAAAGAAAATTACATGCATATATATATATATATATATATATATATATATATATATATATATATATATATATATGCATGTAATTTTCTTTGCATTACAAAACCTTCGGGTACCTCATAATCTGGATTCTTATAAAGCAATTTGAGCAATTATTTACAAAATATATATTGCTTAAAATCGGAATAAATCTCAATACCAGTACTCTGTAATATCTTATATTTTTATTTATTTACATTGAATGTGTACTTGTTTTATACGGTATAGCATGAATATTAGCTGCTACATAAGAAAGAATTATCTACAATTGAATTTAAGTAGGAAATAAATATAGTTATTATAAGAAGAAGCTTGTGAAAAAAGTGTATAATAATGGTTGTAAATTCAGCAATTCTGAAATATAAGAGCGTCATATTGGCGTATATATATATATATATATTGGTGTTTTTTAGGGGACTTCCGGGCCTGATCCCCCCAAATATTATGTTTATTCAAATAAAATATTGTAAAGTGAATGAAATATCATGTACAATGTTCACATTTCCAAGAATGAAGTTAGCAAAGCCGCCCGATATATATATATATATATATATATATATATATATATATATATATATATATATATGAATAATTTTCATTTTAGACGTGTGGTTTTAGGTATTCAACGGTGTTCACATTTCTCATTTTTAGCGTTTCGGTATATGAATTATGGACATGGCGGGCTAGTAAATGGGACAAGGATTTGAAAAGTGACAGTTTGTCTGATAATGTGTTTCCAACCACTTCACAGTAGAAATTTATATTTATAAAAAGTTCTCATATATTTAAAAAAATGAAAAAAAACTTTAATTTTAGGCACGGAGGCTCGAAGCCTCGCCCTTTGTATCAGAAATGTCTGTAGCAGTACTAAACCAGCTTGACCACAGACGCAACTTGCAAGAGCTTTTATTATAATATTAATAATAGAATCGCTCCAGCACAGGTTTCTACTTGGATGCTTAGATATCCCTTTTCTGTCCTTTTCTGCAATTTCTGCTTAAGATAATGGTTGATTTTTTATATTGGAACTGTGCATGAGGTGTTCAATCATTATTAATCTAAAAAAGAAAAAAAGTAGTTTGATTTTGTTTTTACATTTTCACATCGCTCGGATGACAGTACGATTTGTAGCTAGTGTCTATATAAAGAACGGCGGGAACATGAAATTCCCTGTATATAGATCTGCGGGAATTGTGAACGATCTAGGCTCACTTTTTCGGACTTCGAAAAACAAACTCGGTTGTGTATCATCGCGACCACTGATTCACCCTCGCGGTCGACCTCTAGGTCGCAATGTAGCGTACATATTCCGCATGTGCATACCCATTTGAATCCATGATTTTGTACCAAGATCGAGAGTGACGCCTTGACTTCGATCGCGAGGTCTCTTCAGTATCTTTCTACCCTTGGGCCTTATTTTAACAACTTGCGCAAATGTCTGAAGGTTCCAGACCTACTGGCTACGCCACTGCTTGGTAGCATTCATTCTTCGTAAACAACATCAGTCTCTCTTTTCACTACTTCGTTCAGCCATAATTTTATTCTTTCAAGCCAAAGAGAATACATTCGTTCTCCTTCGCATTTGGCGTTCTTAAAAATAAAATTATTTTATAATTAAACTTGCGATTTCGCCATTTTCAATGTAAATTTCTGCCCCTCCTACGCAAAACAAATCTCATGGGCGCAAATTGCGTGTATGGTCCCCCTGTTAAAAATACAAAAATTGAATTTCAATATTTTCTGCAAGGCTATTGTGCAGAACAGCCATGATTAAATGTTTTTTGCTGCTATATATAAATGTATGAAAATTCTTAGGAAAGTTTATGGAGGGGTGGAAAATATTCTTCCTAGCCTGGGACAACAGTAATTAAGTTAGTGTCAGGGAAAGAAAACTAGAGACGGGGAATTTACTTAGCTTTCCCCCTTACAAAAACGTTTTGTTAGTAACAAACGTTGTTTCTGTCGTATGACTGCCTATCGTTCACTGTGGCTCTATGGATGAGTGAGTAGAGCAGTTTCTTGGTAATCGTAAGTTTCATGGTTCGAGTCCTGTTAAGGGCACTCCATTTTTTCATTATTTGTTTCCCATATCTGAAGATGCTTATCCCCCTCCGTAATCATCTCATGCTTACAACTGAGTTTTTCACTTGAATTCTACAATTGGTAGTGGGATGCTCTCAGATTTGAGTGAGTTCTTAGATGACTACTTACCAAATCAAACTTTTCGACAAAATATGGATGCTATCCAATAATTTTGTCTCAAATACTAAATTTGCGCATGTGACTGTATCTCTCTTTCATCATATTTGCATCTCTCTTTTTCAAAGGTGATCAGCTATGACATAAGATGGCTTGGGAGCAAAGATTGTAAT
Organism: Thermobia domestica; assembly: GCF_964235325.1. Taxonomy (NCBI): domain Eukaryota; kingdom Metazoa; phylum Arthropoda; class Insecta; order Zygentoma; family Lepismatidae; genus Thermobia; species Thermobia domestica. Next base: position 214,396,246 of record NC_137459.1, on the reverse strand, counting down.
CATAAAAGTTCTAAACCAATGGGCTCACTCTCACTAAGCATTTGATTAAATGTATGTGTTTTCACACTGATGGTGGGCGGTATCCACTCTTGCTACCCTCCTGAAGCGACGGAATATTTATTCAGACTCTGCAAAGTCATTTCAGATCAAACGACCGAAAGAGTGTTCATTCCAACAGCAACAGGATTGGACTTCAATTTTTTGTTTCAATTTATCTCCACAAATAGAACAAATATCAAGTAATATGTTTGCCATAAGAAGTAGATTCATTTCATTTGGAGAAATGATGCTGTAGACGATAGTGGGAATTTTGCCCAAGTGTACAGGAATTTTCAGTGCCTGGCGTTTATGCCACCCTCCTTCTTTAAAGTTAAATTCGGTTGTAATACTTCCCGGCAAATGCCTCGGACTCAACTGGTGGAGCACTTTAGCCGTAAACCTCCATATGGCTGTACCATCTAGAAGTGTCCTTTGCTGTACCATCCAGAAGTGTCCCTCACTGTACAAATAGACAAACAGACCTTCGTAAGTGATCTTCGGAGCCATTTTTTGCGATGTGGTAGTGCACAATTAAAGAATTAATAGTATAAACTGGGAGAACGCAATGGCCAAAAATAGCGGAGAAAAAAACCGTCTTAAAGTTTTCTACTCGAGGCATATATCATATATCTCAAAATTTGTCAAGCGACGGCGTGGCAGAGTGAGTAAAGTCTGCGACTCAGGTGCAAATGATCCCGGGTGCGATTCCCGTTTGAGTCGAACTCTTTTTGTTTTTTGCTTCAACCAAACATGTATCCATTTGTAAGTAAAATGTTAATTCACCATATGTTTATAATGAATAAAACAATAGAAATTTTTAAATCACTTGTAAAATCTTTCAATGTTTCATGTTAACTAGCAAACAAAATGTAATCTATTCCGTAAATATACTGACATCATGAGTTATATTGTGGTTACGACAGTCGTTGTGTAATAAATGTTCTTGACGTTTCGTGTCTATATCTGTTGACAGTGTGCGAATTACAAAGGAATTGAGAGGGGAAGTTTCCTTTGCTAATACTGGATGTTGCTATATCCAAAGGAGATTTCCCGCTCATTCCCCTTGTAACAGATGTAGACACGAAGCGTCAAGAACATTTTTGCACAACGACTATGGTAAGAATAATATTTACGGAATAGATTAAATTTTGTTCCTAGTTAACATCGAACATTGAAATTTTTACAAATGATTTGGAAATGTCTATTGTTTTATTCATTATAAACATATGGTGAATAATTATTTAACTTATGGTTACAAATGGCAAATTTATTTGTTGAAACAAAACACAAAAAGAAGCTTGACTCGAACGACAATCGAACCCGGGACCCTTTGCACATGAGTCTCATGTTCTTCTTACTCTGGCAAGCCGTCACTTGGTAAATTTGCGCGTCGCATGATATATGCGGCGAGTAAAAAAAATAAGACGGTTTTTCTCTGTTATTTTTGCTATTGCGCTCTCCCAGTTTGTAATATTAATTCTTTAAATGTGCACTACCACCTTGCAAAAATGGCCCCGAAGTTCACTTACCAAAGTCTGCTTTCTCCTTGTAAGTGTTGGTGACGTTAACGGCATGAGGTAACTAATTGAATGTAAAATGCACCAGTAGCAAAAATTCCCGGGTCACTCATGGGGTCCTAGTAATTTCCATATCGATCATGTAGAATTTAAGTGTGCTCAGCAGAGCCCAAGTGGGTCCCCTTACAGACCCATGTCGATAAACGATATAACTCATATTAATTGATTTGTGCAAATTCTGCCGAATTGGAACGTAAAGTTCTAATTTCTTTCGGAATTCGAGTGTTAACGTAACTATAAGACGATTTAAGCCAATGTAGCAGTCGAAAATCTTTGAGTTTTACATCCTACCCTTATGCCGGTTAGGCTTAAGGAGATGGTGACTATGAGAAATGAATGAAATGGTGGAATGAAGAAAGTGGGAGGAAACGAGAAACTCCCGAGAAAACCCACGAGCACGGTGTTTGTCCACCACAAACTCCACACGGCGCGAGCTGGGATCGAACCAGGGCCCCCAATGTAGCAGTCGATATGGGGCAATGTCGTCTAATGTCGTTTTACCGAGCCTGTATCATTCTTAGTAGTTTGACATCGCGCAATATGTAATGGGACGACTTGTTAACCGTTCTAGGAAGATCAACCTCAAGATCCATACGGATCGATGTCGCAGTTTTCCATTTACCCCTCAACGGCCCACCGACATGTGCTACTGGGGTGGTTTCCGCTTGTAGTTACATTATAAGCAGTAAAAATTGCGTTGTCCCTTTGACATAGTCATTATTAGTTCAACTTTATTCTTAGTAATTTAAAACAGTACTTCTCTAAGTGAGCATTAAAGAACCACAGGGTGCGTTAGCATTTCCAAAGGATACACTGGAACAAAAATGAGCAATTGGGACCGTTTCAGATTTCATGGCATTTTAGACGTTTTCTTATTATTGGACGAAAGCAATTATGTATTTTGCAAATTATCTAAAGTTTAGATTTCTTTAGTAACTCTAAGGTGAGTTATCTCAAATGATTAATATATATATACGAGTGAGAAGAACATTCCAATCTCTGTTTTTCTTTCCTACTATAACGTAACGACAGCAACATGTCACTCATTGACTGTTTGACGTTGAGAATGGACATAAATAGTACTGCTCATTGGGCAATTCTACTGCTGATAAGAAAACATGGTTAACTTTGTAAATTTACCAATATCATCATTAAAATGCGATAATCATTATGTGGTTAAGTCCACAGGATTAAGCTAACTAAAATGTTGTAGGAAAACAGGAAAGAAACATTAATGTAAATGGGATTATCCACTATTAACTAACTAGCTCTATGGCCTATGGAACCCGAAGGTTCAATGCCGCGTTCACAAAATTTCTCCACTGACTTTTGTCCTTATCCAACCGGATCCAGTTTCTACCCTGTATACATATTTCTGCAAGATCCATCTTAATGTTTTCTTTCCATCTACGCCTAGGTCTTCCTAATTACCTTTTTCAATTAGGGTTCCAGTTAAAATTTTGAAAGCGTTCCTACTTTCTTCCAATCTTGCTACATGGCCTGCCCAACTGAGCCTCGTAGTTTTAATGACCCTAACAATGTTAGGTGAGCGGTATAAACAGTGCAATTCCTCCACGATTACTACTAAAAAAATAAAGAATCAAACTACATATTTTCTACCTGTTGTTGTAAAAAATCTTAGCAAATTACACTCTGTAAAGAAAAAATAGCGACACCTCAATTCTCAAGGTAACTTACACAGAAAACCATAGTTGCAGCCGGCTAGAAGAGGAATAGAAGGAAATTATGAGTGTGATAATTAATTTCCATTATCTGTGACACCTATGGTGTACAATGGCGCTTACTAATTATTTATGTATCAGTAATATTCTCTCCAGTTGGCACTTGAGAGCGTCTCGTAAATTATTGGGGTGAGAATTTTGCATTGCATTTGTGATGTGTAAGCCCAGGTAATTAGCAATTTGTGATTGTTCTATGCTTTGTTATTGTTTGAACAGTGTCAAGTGGCAATATTGTTGTTGTGCAGTGTTGTTTTTATATGAAAATGTTGCTACTTGTGAACTGTAAATAAGTATGATTGGTAAGAAATGTGACTTGTCGTCACGTGAACAAGACATACTTCTTGCTTTGTACAGCTAAGTTACATCTCTAAAGGAGATGGCTGGAATACTCAGAATTTACCATTGAACGGCAGAAAGAGTAATTCACAAGCAAAAATAGTATAAGAAATCATCCCTTCGTCAACAGTGTAATAGAAAAAAAGAAAGCATCACCCAGAGCTGATCGCCAAATAAAATCAATGGCACTGCAGAATTAAGGAATGACTTCCCCAAAAATCGTTTTGATCTTAGAACTGCAGTCAGTCGTACGACTGTATTGTCTTAGCTCTATGGGGAGGATATTACGAAGAAAAAAACGCCTGGAAAGTCGAAACTAAAAAAAACACTGAAGACTTCAACACGTACGTTTGTGAGGCGATATGTTACTTGGACTTACGACAACTGGAAGCATGTAGTTTTCTCCGTTAAAAAAGGTTTAGAATAGTTGGAAACGATAGTGGTGTGAAGTTGTGGATAGGAATGAACGAGAAACTTGATACGGATTTTGTTTAAGAGATGCAAATATTCAGTTACTGAGTGATGGTATGGGCTTGCTTCACTGTCAAAGACGTCAGAACAATGGATATATGTGAAGAGTCATTTGATGTACAAAAATGTCTTCAAATTCTGGTACGTAAATTTCTTCAAACAGCTAAAGATAACTTTCCTGAAGAAGATATGGACTACTTCATTTTCCAGGACGGAAATGCTTCATATCAATGAACGAAAATCGTTAATACGTGGTGCAAGAATATGACTATTCAAAGACTCATGTGGCCTCCAAACTCACCTAACATGAATCCAATTGTAAAGTTTGGGTCGACATGAGCAAAAGACTCAATAGACAACTATCTCGGATAGAATGGAACTCAAGGAACAGATAATCCGGGAGTGATTCCATGAAATCAAGGTTGCATTTTGCAATAGCCTTGTCACCAAAAGGCCTCGACGATTCCCCTGCAAGTCCTAAAGCCCATTGTCCACATACGAAATCTAGTTTGAGGTATTGTACCTGTCAATGTTTGTACACAACATGTCTTACTCTTAAGAAATTACGTTTCTTGTTGATTATTGTGCTATTATTGTTGATTTTTATACTTTTATGAATAATTCTTCCCACAGCCGTTTTTGCTGAAAACACACATAGCTACTAATATATGCATATACAAAACCTGAAACTGCAGCGCAAGTATTAAGAATTAACTGCTCATTAAGAATATGCATTGTGGTATTATCAGCAATTCATGTAAAAATTCATACTGGTTAATGTATGTTCTGAAAATTATATCCGAGCGAGTGTCGCTATTTTTTCTTTACAGAGTGTAGTAGTGTTGTTTTAATTTAAGGCGTGAAGTTACACTGTCTTAAAAAATAATACAAATATTAATCTTTAATACCAGACTGTAGAAATTTATATCGAGATCGGCAACGTTGAGTTGAAAAAGAGGGGGAAATAATTATATAATTAAATGCATGCCGAATGTGGTAAGCTGCGATAGGGCATCATCGCCCAGATTACAACTTTTGTCGATCGTTGCTCTAGAGTGATTTGTCCAGGATAGTTCGGTGTCGGGCTAATAACGATGAGTATGTGCATTTACATCACCGTTAAAGAAATAGCAAACTTTCTGAAAGGAACTTACTTAGGAAACATCAGACCCTCCTTATACTTAGCCAGAGCCCATTCTGAAAAATTGCATCTGGCGTTTTGGGTGAAAGTTCTATAGAACTAACAGAAGAATATATATTCCCATTTCCACGCTAATGGTAGAATTTTTGAAACAGTTATTGAATTACGTTCGAAGCATACGAGTAAATAGCGCCCCAGCAACCCTGTGTCGTGGGGACCGCACAAGCTGCAAGGCCAAAAAATATATAGAAAGTACGGAAGGGCGGACCAGGATAAATTTTCACCCAGGCAAAGTGACTTTTTGGCGCACTTCCCCATTAGTACTATCCCATATTTTACATTTTTTCATAGTGTGTTTAATATTTTAAACACATTTTTCAAAAAGACATTCCTTACCTAGGAAAACTTCACAAAGAATATGGCCTGCTATAAACAATACCAACTCCTCCCCCCCTGCTTGGTCTTCTGGCTAGCACGCCTGCCTTCTGTGGTACCGGGTCCAATTCCCGGTGGGTTACTGTTGAACGATAAAAGTTGTTCGGATTCCACTATAATTAGTATCCACATCTCCTTTCGCTATTAAAGCATAACTGTGGTACGCTAAACTCAAGCAAACAAACAAACAATACTTACTCCCCATCCACTCTTTATTCTACATGCAATCTCTCCATTTGCCGATACAGCCCTCTTAGTACTACGAAACTCTCTTCTTCCATGGTGAAATGGAAAAGCATTATGTAATTGCCACTACTTTACAAGAGTATAAACCAAAGAAGTCAGTAGAAAAGACATTATAAAATTTACTTTTTGAGGCTCGTTTTGGCGTCCCTCTGACTCTGGCGCCCCGGCCAGTCGCCCGGTTTGCCCGGCCCTGAAAGTATGGACGCATAACTAAGGGCTGCGTAGGAGAGGTTAACCTTCATGTTATGCCACTGGTTTGACGTGGTTGAAATGTTCAGTAACTGATCGGCTAGTGAAATAATTTCGACGGTTACTGATATTTAAAGTTTAGCTAAGACAAAGTTACCTAAGCAAATAAATTTGATATCTCGATGTCACAATTTGATTTGTCCTCACATAAAAAAGAGGAAACAATAGTAATAAAAACCCTTACTCGTACTGGGCTCGAACTAACAACCTAATTCGTACAGACTAATTGTTCCGACCAACTGACTTTCGATTTCTTACGTGAAAGAAGTCTGTTAAATTACGAGGCATGCTTTTCTTTATAATCGTGCTGTTAATTTATTCTTTCGATAGGTAGTTTCCACTGTTTGCATTATCTATATAAATAAATGTATAGATTCATATATTAAGAGTCTTTGGATAATGAGTGTAATAATTTCACGACAAATATAATTGCTGAAATGTATGCTATGATTGGCCCCGATTGTCTGTTCCTATGGAGGTTGGAAAAAAGTCAAAACTATACCAACTAATACGAACACGGCTTAAGAACAGGGACTGAACTGAGTTATCACTCGATTGACCTTGAGGGCAAATCACAAAAGGGTAGTTATAAACGAAAGTTCAGCATGCATTTCTGTGGAGTTCTGTTCAGTGATTCGCTATCTGCCAATCATGTTGTTCTTAGGAGTAATATTTTACAAACCTAACCTTTCGATAGAGTGCAATGGCAGAGAATGAAAGGGAAGGAATTCTTGCCGTTGTTATGGTGGATACCACCATGTGGAATAAAAATGTCGCGTCTCCTTGAAGTGATACTTTATCGAAAATTACTCGTTTTCCTTTATATATTCGAAGTTTCTGAGGGTTTCAAAATGAGGGAACGTTAGTGACAAACAAGGACGCATTTAGAGGTGGGATCAGGGGATCCGGACACCCTCTGAATTCCCAACTTTTCTGTAAATTTAACTTAATTTTGGGGGTTATTTTAAACAAAATATTATAATTTATCCTAATAAATTCCTGCATACGTGTCTGCTGACAAATATATTTTCAATATATTCGTTACATAACAAAGTAAAATAACTTAATTAGGAGCAAAAACCTTCAACACGGGTAAGTTTTGTCCACTGCCAATATTGTTAGAAGGGATATTAATAGCAAAAACTCCTAGTCAACGCTGAATCTTGGAACTTCACCCCGAATAGCAAGCATATTTTTGAAATACACCCAGCCGTAGCCAGAAGGCATTGTAAGCGAGTTAGTTTGGCAACATCACACGGAAACAAATGAATGCTGAATTGCATTGTAACCCGTTCCTACTACTACTACTACTACTACTACTACTTTTACTACTACTACTTTTGTTATGGATCTGTATACTACAAAGGCAAACTTATTTTAATGAAAGAAGTTTAATGAAATTTTTAAAAAATAATCGTTAACTCACTTTTTGAATATTATTTTAAATCTTATTTTAACGAAAGAAGAGTGATAAAAATTCTTTAAAATAATAAAATTATCACCATAGGCAAGGATTGAACCCACGCCAAAACCAATTTTCTTTACTAGTATGTTACGCTAGCTCACTCAGCTACGAGAGCCAACAGCATTGATGCTTACTTTGTGCTTTGTCGTGACTCGTGATGTCACCACCAGAATCACGATATAGACGTCATTATTTTTCCTACATTGCAGAGCCCCCCGAGATTTGATCATTGTCTACTCGGACTGAAATTGTCATTTGGAATCAAGATTTTAATATGAAGCCAAAAATTCCCTTAAAATAGACGAAAACTTTGAAAGTTTTAAGAATTTTAATATTTTTGTTTTTTTCCCATAAAGGGATCATAACCTCTATACTGAAGAGCTCCCCGAGATTTGATCATTGACCACTCGGACTGAAATTCTCATTTGGAACCAAAATTTTAATATGAAGTCGAAAAATAAATTTTTACATCAATTTGAACTGACTGGGTTCTGGTTCTCCCCACTATTATGTTTAGTTTAGTTAAGTGGTAATTTGTGACAGCTTCACATCATCAAAAGAATCTTTCACTTCACCGCCCCCCAGGAGTCAGTGCTGGATCCGCCACTAGAATCAATAGACACTTTTCCTCTTCTTTATGTTACCCTTGGTTCTGTAGGGGCTCTCTCGAACAAATAAAGAAGCGGTAATATTACAATCAAGGGGCGCTATATATTACGTATTTCTTTAGCTACCTACCCCTAACCGCAGGGCCATCTTCGGTAGAATAAAAAAATGCTACGTGATATTCAGATCAAAAAGGGGGAGAGGATGCTATAAATATATTTCTTACTCATTTTATCTGCCCTGCTTATCAGAAATGACTTTCTGTTGGGTGGGTACTGAAATGAGAGGGGCAAATAGAACGTCGTGCCGCCTCTCACATGGTTGCTCAAATTATTACTAAAGAAAGCATTTAAAACTAAGACGTCTAAGGTTACTACATTATGTAAGAATGGCATATTCAGGAATATTATTGTTACTAATACTACTACTACTACTACCATTATTATTATTATTATTATTATTATTATTATTATTATTATTATTATTATTATTATTATTATTATTATTATTATTATTATTATTATTATTATTATTATATGAATCTCTTTGGAGCACCGAAATTGTGTAAGACGAACCATGGTATCTACAGGTTTAAGATTGGTGGTGATACGGAAGGAAAAACCAGGATTTTTCTCTATCTGACTCTCTAACGTAAAGATTATGTGCTGAAGGTAAGAAGCATCATCATTCTACAATAGGTTGCTTTTACGTAGAATATCAGCTACTTCAGTTCTCCTCCTTCGGGCTACTTATCTCATGTGGTAAATTGAAAACAATTTCAATTAAAAATAAATATTTTGTAAAACTTTTCCGTAATTAAACATCTAGGGAAAACTAAACATTTAATAGGGAATCTGTTATCAAACTGTCCAAACAAGTAGAGAGAAGACTATTTAATGACAAACATTGTGTAACTTTATAAAATTCTCCAAATTAGAATTAACGTTTACTGGAAAACATTCGTTATACACAGCGAGCATATTGTGTTGACTATTGTTAACATCTTTTAACAATCTGTGAAATATTATTATTTTATAGTATTAAAATTAAAGTATCAAAAACGTTTGATTAAGCATGTACAAGAACTACACATATAGTTATTGTTGGAATATAGAGAAACTTTCAAATACAAAAAAAAAACAACTTTAATATAGTCTACAAGGATGACTACTTGTGTTAGATGGCAGCACAGATGTAGCAGCATTACAAAGAAAGGATCCTACATTCTTTAGTATATACAGGGTGCTTCAAAATAACGAAAAAGATCATCCTAAATATTCAAAATGGTCTAAAGGATACGTGGTACAAGATCGCACACTTTATAAGATATTTTTCTCACCATCCGCTTCTAAACTAAGACTATGCATACCAGCATCTCTCAAAGATACCATCTTTGAAGAATTTCATGCTGACAGTCACCCTGGATTTTAGAAATTAAAATTTCTTGTAAAAGATTGTTATTACATTCCCAGTCTTCAAAAATGGCTGCATAAGAAGATAAACGCTTGTATTGACTGTTATAAATTTAAGCGAAATTATAGACCCAACAATATTCACGTTCAAACTCACGACCACAACAATGTATTTGATGCGTTCTTTGTAGATGCTGTAGGGAAGTTGCCTACTTCTGATGGTTATAATTATTTCTATATAGCCACTGAAGCCATAACTTCTTTTTCCATTTGTCAACCAGTCAAAGATATGACGGTTACCACTTTCATAGATTTCATAGAAAATGAGATTATTCTCAAATATGGGATACCGCACATAATATATCTTGACAAAAATCCAAATCATCAAGCTGCGAAGACTCAAGAATTTTCAAAATCACTAAATATTGAGGTACGTTATGCACTTCCAGCATCACACAAAACTATAGGCTCAGTAGAACAAACAGCAGAAAAGATACAAAACGCGCTTCGTTTTCTTACGAAGTTAGACCATCAAAAATGGTCACATTATCTCTAACAAGCTGTTAGTTTCTGCAACAATACCCTGCATGCTCAGACAGGAATATCGTCCTTTTCCCTCCTCTTTGGAGTGAATTTTCGATATCCAGTAGACAATATTCTAAGAATTTTCAAGGAAGGTCCAGATGTTAATGACAGATTACTACAATTTCATGAACTACGTTCATTGGTTAACTTTCATAAGCATAGGGCCTTCCAACAACTTAAGCAGAAAATAGAGTCGAAAAACAAACCAGTTTCCTACACACCAGGTGATCAGTTCATGGTTCAACGTCTCTATACAAAACGTGGCGAGTCTCCTGGTCTTCAAGAACAGTATCAAGAGGCTTACACCATTAAAGCTAAGACTCATGATTCCAATCTATATATACTTGACATAGATGGAACTCTACAGAATATTGCACAGGAACTTCTCAAATTATATATTCATGATGTTCCCCATGATCCCCTTTTTCAGGCGAAATATCGCAAATTTATGGCGAATAAAGCCTCGAAATAGCCATATAGAAGCAAAACTCTTTTATTGAGTTTCTTTTAGTGTTTCCTGTTAAACACATTTTTCTACCAAATAATTTGAACGTAATATGTTCATGAAATACCTTTTTTTATATAGAAATACATAGTTATTTCCTTTCAGATGAGATGAGATTATTTCAGTATTACTATTATTAGTCACTTATATATGTATATATATATATATATATATATATATATATATATATATATATATATATATATATATATATATATATATAAAAGGTTTTGGTAACATATTTCATTATGGTGTTGGATTATCACATTTTTTTTTAAAATTTAGCATTTTCTTTTCAGTTTTCAGACACTTTTACTTTCAATAGCCTTTTCACTTTCAATAAGTTATGTTTATCGCATACTATACAGTTATAACGGATCGAACGTTCTACGCCTTAAGTAGGTCACGTGCATTCATTCAGTCCGTGCATACAGATTTCATTTTTGGCACTATTATTTGTACTTTTCTTTTCGTTTCATTTTCCATAGTTCATTAGTGTAATACGTTTAAAAAAACAATTAATTTTGTTTAAATACCTTATTTCCCTGTTAGTGTTTCTTTCAGTGAAAGTGATTTTAGTGCTTTCTCTATTCTTACTACATTATTATACAGTAAAACCTCATTACATAGACACCGAGCATAGTGCATGTAATCTATGAAATATTAAACAGTCGTTCTCCTCGTAATTTGATACATGACTTATACAAATAAGATAACTTCAAAACGAACAGAGGGCTATGTGTTGACTATTGCTAACATCTGTTAACAATCTGTGAAATATTAAAATCTTTTTATTGTATTAAAATTAAAGTATCAAAAACTTTTGATTAAGTATGTACAAGAACTACACATATAGTTATTGTTGGAATATAGAGAAACTTTCAAATAGAAAAACAACTTTAAAATAGTCTGCAAGGATGTATGACGTCCTAGTTGTTTTTGTATTATAAGCCATTGAAAGTACTTCACAATTTATATAAATACTTCCCAAAATTTTACTGTCAATAAGAAAGAAGACGGGAAGGTCTACTGGCTGACGTCTATATTTATCGAGATATGAGAATGTATTTCATACGAATACTTTCATGTAAGTTAACCATTTTTTAATTTGTTGAATTTTGTCTTGCATTGAGAATGTATTTAAATTATTCTCATGGAGGTCTCTTGATAGGCCTATTAAATTACCAGATCCTTCAGATCTTGGTACAGTAAATATTAACTTGTCTTGAAGATAGCAGACATCTCTAGTGCACAAAATTAACAATTATTAGAATTCTTTACTTTGAACATGTCTGCAATATTTGTAAGATGTTTTATTAATAATCTGATTTGTTATCTAATAAACTTACATCAAACTGAATTTCGTTTCAAGACATTTGAAACCTAAATTAATAATCTAAAAAGATAACCACTATACTACCAATTAAGACAATAGCGATATAAAATACTACCGACTAAAATGATTATTTTCTATGCATCTGTATCAGTAAATCAATACATTACTTCTCTGTAAATCGATACAATATTGTGAGCAGTGAGCGCAGGGAAAATAATTACGAAACTGTTTGCAAACAGAATTAGGGACACTAATGCAAATGCGACAACGACATTGTTTCTTTCTTTTTTTGGTATCGTATTGAGTTTTATACATACGTTACAATTAGATTCTTTCCCACATAAAAAATAAATAAAATAGCCATAGTAATAAAAATGACGATGGAACTTTTATGAGGTTCGAACCAGCTACCTGCGGCATACAGACTCTTCGTTTTAACTAACGTTTTTTATTTGCCATTTGCAGAAGAGTTACATGAAGCTAAAACAGCTTAGGACAGATATTCAGTTCATAGTATACGTAAATAATTTGAAAAATATTTTTGAGCTACATTTACAGAAAATTGTTTACAAGCAGTTTTAAGAAACATCAAATAGACATATCATTTCCCTACGGACATGTGTCCATAAAATCGTTTAACCAAGTAACCATGTGACGCCATTGTTTTTCGTGATTGGAAAAAATTATAGTCTGGGAAAAAGTATAATTATGATCAAACTTATTTGCAGGTTCTCGGCAAATCACACTTAACAGGCGTTGTAATTTAGCCCAGATAGAAGAAGAGTGAACACACAACGTCAATCTGTGTTCTAGCGTGTCTTCCTGATTACAGTGTTGACACATATCCGTAAGGTGTACACTAATACGTTTTAACTTAACCTGAGTAGGTACGAGCTCATTCACTACCGTATACCAGACACTCACGATCGCTGATGTCAACGTGGTGTTATGAATATTGTACCAAATTCTGGACCAATTTTTTGTTGTAAATTTCATTTGGATATGCGGAACGATATTATTACAAACAGGGGCGTGAAAGTGTGTGGAGAGAAAGCGGATATGGGAGAAGTTGGTAGGATCAGATAAAGGAACATAGCACCAACCTTGCATGCATTGTTGAATATACACCGGTGCCTGTTTGAGTGACATCATATTAGGAGGATTAGGTGCAGAGAGGGAAGTAATCCAATAAGAAATCCATTGGTGGGTGATTTCGTCAGTAACTTGAAGTTGTTTATAATTATTAGCTAGAAAGAATGCAGTACATTTAGCTCTGACTGATATTAGGTTCAAGCCCCCACGGTGAAGGGGTAGGGTAACAGTGTCACTATTGACACGAAAATAATGCCCTAACCCACAGAAACCAACCAATAACGGAATTTATTTTACGAACATACAAATCAGTAATGGGATATATATGAGCGGAGTACCATAATTTAGCACATAAATAACTATTGATATACCAAATGCGTTGGACTAGGTTTAAGTTGCCCAATTTGTGATTTAGACTGAGCATTCGTAATTTTTGAATGAGAGGATCCCAAATATGTTCATACTGTAAACTGTCCGAATTAGAAAATATGATGCCCAGGATTTTCACTTTCGTAACCAGTTCAATGTTGGCAAATGGTAGGGGTATGCCGTCCATAGTCCAAGAATGAAAGGGCAACACTTTCGTTTTTTTTCTGTTGTTGTAAATTAAGCATTTCGCCACTAAGACCACTAAATTGTTGTAATTGGTCAATAATATAGTTAAATTGTTGTAGAGTGGTACAGCTAAGGCTAACATCGTCTGCAAAGGCAGTAACTGATATATTTTGCAGGTCATTCAGATCAGGTTGTATATATGCAGCTAACTTATATGATAAAGGTTCTAGTGTGAGGCCAAAAAAAAAAAAAAAAAACATGGAGAGCGGGGAACCCTGACGAACTCCTTGCTATAATGGAATGGGAGCAGTAGAGAAACCATTTATTTGAAGCTTAGCCGTGGCTGTGCTATAAATGTGAGTGAGAAAATTAAGGAAAATTATACGCTCGTAACACAGAAAAGAGAAAGGCATGAGATAATCGATTAAATGCATTTTGAAAATCAAGGGTTATCTGGCAAGCCGGTTTTCTATCAAACGTAAAATAACCTACAACATCCCGAATCTTGGTCAGCGCATAATAAACGTTCTTATGTTGATTGAGAGCAGCCTGAAATGGACCAATTTTGTCTTGAAATATTGATTTGAGTCGTTGCACTAGAACTTTATTAAACAATTTGAGATCGGTGTTGAGCATTTGATTGGCCTATATTGTGTGACAGTGTTTGCATCAGAAGACTTAGGAATAAAGATAACATGACCATCATTTTGAATGAAGTGCGGAGTAGCAATGAGTTCATTATATAATGTTACCATATCCACGCCTATGATATCCCAATACTGTTGATAGAGTGTATACGGCAAACCGTCACTCCCGGGACATGAGGTAGGATTACATTGCTTAAGCGTTTGAAGTATTTCCGCTTCTGTTAGTGGTGCAGTTAATATCTGATTATGAGACGCCGATAATTGTGGGAGCAATTTATTTAAATAATCTTGATACCCGTGGGGAGGGTCCGTAGTAGCGCCCTACAACGTTCAATAATAGTCAAAAAAAACTTTTTGAATGTCAGGGGGGTCGTAAGTTTGTTATTATTATGATTCAGGGTATCAATCACCTTCCCAACACGACGTTTACGTTGTGCCATATAGTGACAAAATGTAAAGTGTTCATCAGGCAGACAGTCTCCGTCTGGCAGGGTAACTAACTTAGCTATTTGTTTTCTTACGCGAATTGAACCTGTTCTACGGCAAAGACGATTTTTCAATACGATCGTGCTACCAATTCGTCTTTTTCAATAGGTAATTTCCACTATTTGCTCTATCTATACGTTATACTTGGCATAGATACATATATTTGGAGTTTGCAGATAATGCACGTAATAAGACATATTAGAAATGTTTCGTTAAAAGTTTCGTTTCTAGATTTAATCCACATTTCTCTCAATGACATAGATGTCGCTGCTTCGTGTTGAATTGCAGAATTCCCTCGCGTTCTTGAAAATTTCCCACTTTAGTAGAGTTGATAATTCTCATAATTTCGGTCGATTTAACTTTTTTTTGCTTCTAATTTATTTATTTTTAGTTAGAATCTAACACAAATATTAAAAACGGGTTTGTTATTGACGTTTCCTGCTGGAGAGACATTTCGAAATTTCGAACATATAAGGAAAACGGAGATGTTTTCAATAAAAATTCAAAATAAAGAGACGCGTCATTTATTTTGCTCATAGTAGTACATCGCCAGAAGCATGTTACGAAGAAAGCTGGTGTTAGCTAAGTGGTAATCCATCGCATTTCAAATCGTAAGATTCCGAGTTCAATTCTCATCTACATCAATGTTTTTTTTTATGAAATTCTATTTTTCGCAATGCATTCAAAAGTATATAAAATAATTACATTAAAATACTTCAGTTGCATATATATATATATATATATATATATATATATATATATATATATATATATATATATATATATATATATATATATATAGGTATAACATATAATGAATGCAGAACATAAGTAGGTATTATGTTTGAAATATAATATCTGAGATAGGTGTTCGCAGTACGTTGGTATTCTATATGTGAATGTTAAATACAAATTAAGAAAATAATATCATAGCAATAAATAAAGAAAATGAAATGAAATCTTTGTTTTACGTCCCCCGCATATGACGGCTAGACTAAAGGAGACAGTGATGATGATAGAAATGGTGGAAGGAAGAAAGTGGGAGGAAACTGAGAACCCGGAGAAAACCCACGAGCACGGTGTTTGTCTACCTCAAAGTCCACACGGCGCCTGCTGGGATTGAACCAGTGACCCCAAGCACCGGAAGTGAACGCTCTACCACTGAGCCACCGTGCCCCCCAGTAATAAGTAAGTTATATAGTGTATTTAGTTGCAGCTATTTGCCATATACAGATTACTTCTTAATATTCTCACTCCAGCATGTCATTATATATTATTCGAGGCATCCAAAGTCGGATCCTGGCTCCAAACGACTAATAAGCGCAAACATTTCCCGTGCACCAAAGGTTATGTGAAGAACGTGAAGTTATTCTTAGAAAGGAAAACCTTCACATAGGGTTACAGTTTAATATCCTGATATGCGTTTGTAACGTGCAAATCACATGCTTTATATCAAGGCCCTTTCTTTCTCGCTATCTTGTACATATATATATATATATATATATATATATATATATATATATATATATATATATATATATATATATATATATATAAAAGGAAAGAGATGGGAAAGAACTATGCTGCTGCACCTCTGGTGCTATCAAATATTTTTAATAACAGAATTTACAAGGAGCAGCCTACAATACTGAGTGAAGACGCATATTTCATAGGAAATCGTCAGTTCGTTATCCTGTGACTGTGACTGTATGTGGGAATCTGCAGGAGCATTGGAACAATGGCAAATAATGCTCTTCGCCAAAGTTCAATGGAGAAGGAAAGAAAGAACTTTGGAATTAATATGACATAGAAAGTTTGAGCTGGAATATAGCAAGGAGGAAATAACCCTTTTCGATTTTGATGCAAAATATAGTGATTTGAACATTTTATTTGATAATGCAAATGGAACAAATGGAAACAGTGTTACGTTTCTTGGAATGAATCCCTTGTAATATTCATCATGTTCTACTGGTGTTAGTTTATAAAACAAACAGACAAGTCGTACGCTTACGTTTGCTTACGTTTTACATGTTCATTAGATAGGCGCAAAAACCTGACGCTGTGCTACTAGAAAAACTGAAAGTTACGTTGTGTTGGCAAAATTGCTTCTCTGTTGACATTACCTATAATGTCCAAAGAACGTCCTTCACACTGTATATCTTTTCGCGGAAACATAATTTGAACGAATTACACTATTCCAAGAATAACCGGGTTGAAATTACAAAAGATTAATCCTGAATTCACTGAAATAGTAAAGTATAGCCCACTCTTCCCCATTGTATCCCACTTACTGCACAACCACCAAAATGTTTTTAGATGCCGAATTTGTAAACATACTACATTGTACTAAGTTGCTATTGATCTGTTTGATATTTTTTTTTCTATACAAACAGGTCATATTCCCTGACATAATTAAAAAATGGTAACTTAAATAATTACACACATATAGTAGGCAACACTGGACCTAGAAACCCAGTAATAATAGAGAATAAAAATATATGATGTCTTAGACATCCCAAGTTCATATCATACAAAATAAAAATTACCCTTATGAGAAATAATGACCTTTCTTGAGAAATAATTTTGTGAGCCTCAGAGGCTGTATGATATGAAGCCCAAAAATACCTTGGTGTTCCTAGGGTTAAAATGATAATGTGTATATATGGTAGGGTAATTTAGTTTCAGTGGTCAGCTATAAATAGTTTCAAGACATTTTCTTTATAAATAGTAGTCAGAAATTTAAACATATTTAAAGTTCTATGGAAAATTTATGTGTGGAATATGTAGTGTGTTGAAGTCCGAAAAACATGACATTAAACGATTGTTAATAAGCATAGATGAATAATCATACCACTGTAAATGTCTGGAACACAATATCCCTACCTGTGCCGATATTTGGGTATCGAGTATGTGAGTATAAGTATAGAACTGCTATAAAATATCTGCATATATTTCTTTCGTCTGGGATTCAAAGAATTTCGACAGATTTCTAATGAGACAAGACGAACAATTATAAAAGACAAAATTTTACAATTAGATTTCTTCTTTACACGTCTTTCCTTGATTTCAGGTTACTCTGCATTTTACCTACTACGTGCCTCATTGCCGATGCCAAGGCTGCTATACTTTCTTCGCTGTCTCCTTGGCGGGTGCTGATCTTCTATAATGCTATGACAACACCTTGAAAACCGGTCTAGAATATATCCTGAATTGTTCACTCAACAATAACTCTTGGTTGCAGACGTCCCTTGATATTAACCACGGAGGTCTCGGCATTCGCCGCGCCATGGACTTGGCTATTTCATCCTTTCTGTCTTCATTCTAGGGCGCTAATCCATTGATCGAGACCATTCTCCAACAAGATCTTAGCCTAGTATCGGATTCGGATGTCAACGATAACATTGCTAAGTGGTAATCTATAGTGGGATCAGATCCCCCTCATCTTGATAAGAGAGGACTACAATCCCCTTTGGACGATCCTCTCATAAATCATCACTTTTCAGCTCTACTTCAGTTATCCGATAACCCAGAAGATAAGGCCAGACTCCTAGCTACATCATCTCCAGAAGCAGGCGCTTGGCTCCATGCCATCCCGTTACCTTCTTTAGGATTACATCTTCCCAATGACTGTTTTCGAATTGCAGGGCACTGGGTTTGGGAGCAACACAGATGTTCTGCCTGTAGAAGTGTAGTAAATAAGAAGAGCCTTCATGGACTCTCCTGTACCAATAGTGCGGGCAGACATTCACGCCACTCCAGCGTCAACGACATTATCGCTGGGGCACTAATTTCAGCAGGCGTTCCTTCTATATGCGAACCATTGGGATGCAGTCGTGAAGACGGCAAGAGGCCAGATAGTATGACCCTAATACCGTGGAAGAAAGTAAAAGCGTTTCTATGGGATTTAACTTGTTCCGACACCTTCGCCCGAACTCTACATTCTTCCTCAGCACAAGCTGGCAACGTGGCTGCTCGCCGTGAAACAGAAAAAACGCAAGAAGTACCGCAATTTACCCGACAAATATCATTTTGTAGCTATAGCTATCGAATCAGGTGGTTCATGGGGTATTGAATGTCTTAATTTTGTAAAAGAATTCGGTCACCGCATTTGTTTATCGTCAGGAAACGCTAGACCAACCTCTTTTCTAGTACAACGCATTAGTATGGCAGTACAAAGAGGGAACCTTGCATCAGTTTTGGGAACGCTACCCTCTGGTAAGGAACTGGTGAAGATCTTTTCTTCTGTAATCTCGGCGAAAGTTTGAAAGTGCTGTTGCAAAGCTTATCACAATAATGTATATTATTTGATGATTATATTTTTGTTAAGGCGTATGTGTGTGTATATATACATACATATACTAACTAGTGTACTGCATGTATGATACAAAATGTGTGTGACCAGAGGACCAGAGTAAGTGATTATGCAGGACATGACGGTAATTTGGGGAATGCAATCTGAGGCATTACATTAATGCAGCTAGCTTTCCAAACAAGATACTCTGAAATGGATATATTAATAATATCGGGATGTGCCATATGCTTATTATGTATATGTGGTTATAGACACGTAATGTTACACCTGTTTGGAATCTTACATAATATACGAGTTAACGAATATTTAATATTTATGTAAATTACAAAATAACTATAAATTGGAGGTACTCCTTTTTGTAAATTTTCTCTACTAAATCTAATGTAAGAGTACGTTTCCGATATAACATGAATTAAAAGTTTCTATCGTAAATACAAAAGTAACCTGATGTATGTACAGTGCACATAATGGAATAAAAGAAAAAAGTACATTCGCTAGACAGCATCTAATATTTTCAGCTATTATCAAAATGTTTATTACTTTCATGAATTCTTAAAACCTATGCTCGTTATCCATACTAATATCTAGTGTTTAGTTTTTGTTTTGTTTAATATATATAATACAGCTAATGATATTATTAGCCTATAGCTTATACAACATAAAATTGGTTACAAAGGGACAAGTCAGCAAAAAGAAAGTAAGTAAAATTCTTCTGAGTACATCTATATAGCCAAGCCTTAATCAGGGGTCGTAAAAATTAAAATAAATGTAACTGGCAGTTCAAATATGTGATTTATTTCTAGTGAGAAGTATATATATATATATATATATATATATATATATATATATATATATATATATATATATATATATATGATGAAAACAATACTGGTATAAAATAACTGTGTACTGTGGGCCACATATTTAATAAATTCTTGATGTACAAAGACCGCGAGATAGGCAACCCAACTAACGCCTGCTCCAAGATTAATTACGCCTGGTAGTAGCTAGCACAGCATACTGAAGTTGCCCCCAACTGTTGAAAGCACAAATTGTAAAGAATGTTTTTGCGCAGAACTGGAGCGAAACACTGCACAGTGGGCCAGATGCAGAATCTGAGTGGAAAAAATTAGTACTCCGTCTATACATGAAATAAATGATCACTATACCAGTAAAATTATTACTCGGTGCCATAAGTGACAACAGTATATTCAAAACAACTGAGAAACGATGCGTATGGGAGAAATAGTGAGCTAAAAGATGTGAGATAAAAGAAACGAAAAAAAAAATAAATTTGCCAAATAGAGAACAGTAATGTGCTATACCTGCAAAAATTGAAGAGAGAAAGTATCTAATATTTCAGAGCCCTAGAACTCATCACTGTAGTCTTCATTGTTTCCGTCTGCATCGTTATTATTATTATTATCATCGACGTCATCGTCACCATCATCAGAGTTATCACTATCGCGATCTTGGCCATGTCCTACTTCACCTTCCTGAGATGCTGCACATTTAATAGCAGGTTCTGTATGCAACTTCCTGACATCGAGGGAGAATGAGTTTTTGTTTTTTGTTTCGGAAAGGAGATTGTCTTGAAGTGATAGGATCGGACCTGAGGAGGAGCATGTGCAATAATCGCGAATGTTCTCTTTGCGATAAGTTTTTCTTGCCCTCGCTGCCTTATCTGCTCTCATGTGCTTATGTGTTGCTTCTTGAGCTTCCTCGGAGATCATTCCGGTAGGCAAAATGGCTGTCTCAATAATTCTTCCTCCATGAATTAGAATTTTATGAACAGAAACCGGCATGAGGAACGATGGATATAGACTAAGATACAGTTTGGTACTTTCTAATGTCAGTGCATCAAATCTTTCTATATTAATTGGAAAACCACATGATACAGTTCGCAATATAATACCAAATCGCAGAATCAGTTCTTCATTAATTCCTGCAATCTCATTCGAATGCGATGTATCTTGGAAGAAACACCGGAAGAAATGCTGTTTCCATCATTAGAATTTCCTACTCCTCCAGGTTTAAGCTGATATACAATTAATCCCATTTTCGTTCAGAACTCTTGAATAATTTGCTCCTTCCGTGCAGAGAATTTGACTTTGTCTTCGCGATCCCTAACCTGCTATTTGTGAATGTCCAGTCGATAAGTTATGTGAGTTAGGCATTCAAAAAAGCGGTTCCAAGCATGTAAAGGGGAGATTCCAAATCCAGATCTGCTACTATTTATTGCTTTTTTTTGTAATTCAATATTGCTCATATTTTTAGGAGTAGATTCACATGTATATCACGTTTGAGAGGAAGCTTTTTTAACAGAGTTGCACATCTTCCTATCCACCAGTGTGAATACAAGTTCAGGGATAAAAATTACTTCCTTCTCCTGAATTAGTACCGGTACATTAGTAGGCTTCAAATGATGTATTTACGTTTCCATTAAACGTATCTCCTTTCTCGACAGTTCAGTTGTCTCTTTCTCGTACAACAGCTTAATGGGTGGACAAAATCTAGGCGATGATGATTTGGGATTTTGCCGCAAAATTGCTTTCTCAACTTCCTCGTGTGATGTTGAATACAACTGTAAGGGAACGAAGGAGATAGCAAGCACATCGAAGTCACTATATACACTGTTTCACTGTTTGATCCATCTTCTGTTTGAACTTTCTGCTTATATACATTATGACAACTGCTTCCATCGCAACCCCACTTACACACTAATTTGAATATGTCTCCATCTCTGAAATGCTGTTTAATAACATCTTCCTGTAAAGTCACGATGCGCTCAATTGTCTGATCTATTATTTCTTGTAAACGAACTTCGGCTGACACGTTACTATAATATTCTCTTCTCTGGGATAACACTTTAATTTTGCTTCCCGCACCACATTATACGAAGGATATATGTCACAATGTTTTGCCTTTGTGCCTAGTCTCAAATTGGTATACTGCCTTTTAGATAAATTGTCATCTACAATAAGTGCCACGGCTTCACCCGGAGAATAAGTGTTCGGATAGAGTTTTGGCGAATGACAAGCCTTCTTGTATTTCGTTGCTCTCTTAGGTGTCGTCTGAGTGATTTCTCCTAATACAACTGCGACATCTCTTTTTCCAGCAGCTCTTAATGACCTTTGGGTAGCCAACACCAGCTCTTGTTCAGAATGAATGTAACAAGTGGCTTTACAAGGTTTTTCAACTACTTCATTACCGAATTTTCGAAGGGTTCACTAGATCTGCCTGATTTGCTTGTCGAAGGCCTATGCTCTTGGCTTCGAGAGATCGTTTTCAAAGCAGTAAATACTTTATAAGAGAACTTAATATGTCCTTCTAACCAATCATTACATTTGGATAAAAATCTGTCAGTCATTCTAGTACACAGCTTCCAACACTTCTCTACATCACCTTTGAAGGCACATTAAGCCACTTTCACACTGCGAAGAACATCCAGAGAAAGGCGTTCCATTCCGTATTTGTACGTAACATAATTATTAAGTGCTTCGTTTGATGGTTTATAACGCAACACCTCGTACAGGTCCTTCCGCGTCACGACTAGCATGTCCGGCTCTCCACATCTATCTTTGAAAAGGAGGTAAATATAAAAATCGGGCAAGAATGGGCAGTAGATCACAACTGTATTTCGAAATACATATATCACAGTACATTATGACGAAAGATCTAGATACAGACATGGACGTACATTTTTAAATGTCAATTTGAATTTCCAATAGCAGTTCTTTACTACGTAATTATATCCACTTTCAAGAATTTTTTCTACAGGAAAGCAACATAAACCAATCAAACAAAAATTAAGTCAAACAGCAAGTACAAATGCATACCTTTTCTCAGGTTACTTAGCGAACGTTCCTTGCCTTTTCATAGGTATAATTAAACCACAAACTTTATGTTCATACCACCCCAATTCAGCGCGCTACAAAGCAGATAATGAATTATCAATTTTGACCTGATGCGACCATTACTACAGGCTGTTATTTGTGTTTATTGATATGCAGCAGGAAGCTTTGGTTATCACTTAACACAACTTGGCTGTTCGAATGTAGATTAGACATAGTTGCCAAAACTACATTTTTCCAGTCAGATTCTGCTTCTGGCCCACTGTGCACTGGTTGACGAAATGACAAAAGGGAGTCTTTGGATACTTGTACTCACAGTAAACAGCACAATATCAGAAAAAATATACGGACACCAGAGGCGCCGATGACAAGACAACAGTCAGGGGACTTAAATAATCTTATAATTACCTCAAATGAGGGATTATATACAAGTTAACTTACTTCAAATGGCTATACATGTAAGCGTGTCAAATAATACACGGATAGATTATGTGGTATACGTAGTAGGTCTTTTTTTTAAGTAAACACAAAGCCTTGCGCTGAGTTCTGAAACTATTAACAATAGTCCTACCTGCAAATCAACTAAAATATGGAACGATAATTTGGGGGAAGAGCTCAGCTTCCAACGAAAATTTTGGGGGTCTAACAGGGCCTGAGCTCCTTTGTCCCGGCGTCACTGATTCATACGTAATACTACTTCGAAAGAAGAACTTATCGGATTTTATTATTCGTTAAATGACTTTTAAGAATACTAAATATTGATATGCAGTACTTTATTTGTAAATATTAAATATGCAAAATTCGATAACACTCAAACGAGTTGGAGAACTTATGCATACTATGCGCATTCCCCTTAGGTTGCAAATATAACTGAAAGTTCCTGATTTGTATAGTATTTGTAAAAAAATACACACTGAGACACAAGGAGAAAAGGGGAGAATGTAGTGCCAATTAACAACAATTTAAAAATGCAGGAAATTAACGAATAATATCAAATATAGAACCATTATTAGAATTAACACTGTAACTCGTTTTCTCTATTCATTTTCTTTCTTTATTTATAAGATTACATCATCACTGAATTTCTCCATTGGAAATTATCTTCGTTTAAGGGTCTTCACTACAGCGAAATTAAACTACCGCTAATTTTAGAGGTTTTCTGTGATATCTTGAAGACAAATAAAAATATTCGAAAAGCAGAAACGTAGTGAATTAGACAATACGATTTTGCATGTGATACCGTTATCACAACTCATCTATCTGCTTTTGATTTGCAACTGTAGATAGATTTTGCATTTTTTGCGGGTTCTGTAAATAGCAGCATACCAAAAGCAGATAGGTGAATTGTGGTAAAGATATCACATGCAAAACCATCACGTCTAGTTCACTACGTTTCTGCTTTTCGAATATTTTTATTTGTTTTCGAGATATTACAGAAAAACTCTAAAATTAGCGGTAGTTTAATTTCGCTGTAGTGAAGACCATTGACATCATCCAACTGGAGCTCAGCCTTGTAAATGAGGCATAGGAAAAAGTGTAAATAAACAGTGCGCGAACCGAAACCTGACCGGAAAATTAGCAAATCTTCACGCAAACCATTCACCTAAAGCGTTACTTACTCCGGCTCGCATAAATAAAGAGCCCTTTGTTGTCACTCAAAACAGTAGCTTGTTTATAGTCAAATAGATAGTCAAAACACAAAAATATGTAATTGGGGACTCGCAGGGCATTATACCAATTTATTCACTACATTATCAACATTGCAGATTTTTTTTTCAAAACAAAATACAATAGTCCTTTATTTTTTAATCAAATACTGCGCGTAAAATATACACGTAAACATACTAAAAACGAATCAATTAGTGCTTAGTAATTGTGGTTCGGTGGTCAAGGCGCTCCACCACTGCAGTGCTGGAAGATTTTTTTAATATATGGAAACATTTCCTTAAATATAAAGTTCTGTTTTGAAGTGCTCGAAAAAATAAAATCAACTCGTTTCGTCACATTTCAAACCTTAGTCACATTTATTCACAATGTCTATAATATATATATATATATATATATATATATATATATATATATATATATATATATATACGAAGACATTAAAATGAGGAACGTTAACATTGTTTTAATGGAAACAAATTTCTGATTTGAATACCAACCTTAAAATGAAAATTATTTTGTTCCTGATACCTACTGCAATATAGAAGTGTATATGCAGTGAAAGAGAGAAACTCTGTGTGTGAGAGACACAGGGAAAAGAGAGAGAGAGTATGTGAGTGAGATAAAAACAATATATGCTTGTATTTTTCCTTAGAATGTAAAAAGTTTTTGTAATTCATTATCTGGATTTTTATAAAGCGATTTGAACGCTTGAAGCTACTTAATGTTCATAAAGCTTCTTTTTCTTAAAGCTTTTATAATTAGTGTCACAAATAATCCGATGCTTTGTAATATGTGCCAAAGAGATAAATACATGGTTTTAGCAGGGTAGTATCGGCTACCCCTTGCTTCTATTGATGGTATAAAACTAACGTTGAGTTGATGTTGAGTTTAACGTTCCTTTCAGCAGCAAGGCTATATGAGAGGTTTACCTACTGATTAGCGTGGAATCCGAACCACATGAGCTCACACCGGGAATCGAACCGGGTCTCTTACGTCAAAGTTCCGTACGCTAACCGGTTAGCAACGAAGGAACTCGGTATAAAAATAGAATAGCATATATTACCCCATATTATTTCACAGACAGATTTCTGTTTTATGATCAGTTAAAATAGTATTTCTGGACATCGTAGCGAAAAATGTACTTCTTATTTCATTCGCTACATACGAAACATACAAAGAATAAACACTAAAACGAAACAAGGACAAGGATTCAATTTAGAATGCTTTGCCTCTCTCGGATAAATTACTCAATGTATTACAAGTGCATATCTCGAGCATTTCCAGTAGAACTACTAAAGCGCGATGCACTCGTAACTTCCCTGTGTGATTTAGTGGCTAGCACGTGTGTCTCTGGTTTACGGGGTCCCAGGTTCGATTCCCGATGGGATAACTTTTGGAATTTTAAATGTTCTCGATGTGTCTGTGTTCGTGTCTCTGTCGTTCAAGGTTACTGGAAATAACTGTAGAACGTGTATAATCGAGTAGGAACACAAGTTATTGACAATGGTAAAGCAGACTTTGCTAAATGAACTTCCCTGCTACCTTTCGCGAGGTAGGAGTGCACATTTAATGTCAATATTACAAACTGCAATAGCCAGAAATCCCGTGTTAAAGTTTATTACTCTCTTTATATGTGATAGAACGCGTTATGTTATCAAGAGGGAGAGGGAGGAATATCTATACCCTACGCGCAAAAGGTCCCGCTCGAGTCATTTTTGTTTTTGTGACTAATAAAGTAGCCATTTGTAACTGCAAGTAAAATATTTATTCATCATATGTATATAATGCATACAACAATTAAAATGTTCAAATCAGTTGTATCCATAAGTATATTGACAGTGGCGTACTTAAGGGGTGGCTATCGGGCTTAAGCCCCTCGAAATAAATTTCGTATATACACAATTTCATTAAAATTTGTCGGCACCCAAAAGGAAAAAGGTAACTGCTAATTTACGTGTTGTTCATGGCCCCTCCCCGAAGCAAAATCCTAAATATGCCACTGTTTATTGATGTCACTAGATATATTATGGTTACCACAATCGTTGTGCAAAGAATGTTCTTGGCGCTTCGTGTCCATATCTGTGAACACAAGACCTCTGAAGCAGGACTCCAGTACGCTAACCATCTGACCACAGACTATGTGACTAATAATCGATATTTTCATAACGTTTTTTGGTCGCTTTTTTGTGTGTCGATTCAAGCGCCATTCGTGAAGAGCATGTCCTCCTTTTGGGTCAAACCATTTTTTTTCTGCAGAATCCAAATGTGCAATACCAATATGGGTTGCCATATATAATTTTAAAGTTACTCCCCGTACTTTCGAAGGAGGTAGGGATAGGGGTTACGTTTGGTATCATTGGATAGTCCTTCCAAATATTTAACACGTTTTGTTTTTGTTTTCCTGATCTGTATATTTCGCGAGATAATTGATCGTTGTGGGTCTATGAAGACATACACATATATAGAATGCTTGTATTTTCCATGAAAAGTTGGAAGTGTAATTCACAATTTTGTCAATTGACAAAATGTTTCCGAATACAAAATTCCTACTTCTCAATATGGATTTAAATCGCAATACTAGCAATCAGTGATAGTCAGGTTTTCTAAATGTTTCACTTCTTATGAATAACTTCCTTTTGAAAGGGACGTTAAACTTAAAATCAAGTCAACTCATGTCGTGATATAACCGTACCGATACAAGATTTCTTATAAAGAACACACGCTGTGACTGTTGTTGGTTTGAATCGGGCTTCGGGAGTGGATCTTGAAAATTATGGTTTTCTAATGTATTGTAATAATAAGATATACAGGTGTAGAATTTTCAAAGCAAATATAAGGCCAAGGAGCAAATATGTCGAATGATTTTGTTTTTTAATTATTAGCATCCTCGTCTTTATTGCGAGACACCTGAGTTTGAATCTGAAAGTAAATCCGGTTTCTGAATGTGAAGGCGCATATGGTTTATTATAGAGGAAGATATTTTACTGGGAATTTTCTAAAGAAGGAAGACCAATTGACTTACATGTAACACTTCGCACTTCGTAACACTCCGATTTTGATAAAATTTAGCAGGTAGATACTACACATAAACGAATACGTGCTTTTTTAACTTTCTGTAGAACAACGGTTTTAGGGGACAAAAGCCCCCACCCAAAATTTTGAAAGTTGATGGCCTAAAGGTAAGAAGAAGTGGACCGAAGTAAATAAAATTGTGTACAGGTATTGTAGACATAAGATGAGGGAATACATGATTCGAATTTTCCTGATAATAATAATAATAATAATAATAATAATAATAATAATAATAATAATAATAATAATAATAAAATATTTGAGTGGACCAAAGGGTTAGGTGGCGGAAAGAACAGACTGAAGCGAATGAAATTTGGTGTAGATATTATGTATGTAAAATAAAGTCTTAACAACACGTGTCCAACAAGTGTCCCCATTCAATTTCTTCAAATTTGGCAGATCAACAGTAATCACAAACAGTATAGCGTATTTTATAGTATTTCGGGAGGCGTCTTTAACCCTTACCATGTTTTTTCGCATAAACAGAAAGACGTGTCGATTTATTTCATATTTACTTTTGATGTGCAAAATTTGAAGCAAATCGGATGCGGACACTTGGGATCACGACAGGCCTTATTTAACATATACAATACCTACAGACAATTTCATTTGCTTCGGTCCACTCCCTGCTGCACTATTACGGTACAATTTACTTTTTTCAGAGGTGGTCTTGGTCCCCAAAACAGTATTAGGGCCAATCCCTCACAGAAATGTACTTTTGATATTTCGTAATCAACGGGTTAGAAGGTCGGTGCCCCGCCAAATATTTTAAAAGAAAATACGAAACAGTATTCCCTCATTTTATATCTACAATATATGTGCACAGTTTCATTGACTTCGGTCCACTTCTTCTTGCTTTCAGCCGTCTACTTTCAAAATTTTGGGTGGGGGCTTTCGCTCCCTAAAACCTTTTTTTGTCAAAAAATAAAATAAAACATATTTATTTTTTGCGTATTGTCACTACACAAAATTTCGTTGCAATTATTCATGTCATGTAGGCACTTCTGACATACTGTCATTAGCACTTTTGATATTTCGTGATCAAAGATTTGGAGGGGTCCATGCTCCACCCAACCGTTTTTTCTAGTAAAATACGAAATACGTATTCCCTCATTTTACGTGCATAATATCTGTGCACAATTTCATTCAATTCGGTCCACTTCTTCTTGCCTTCTGAACGTCAACTTTCAAAATTTTGGGTGGGAGTTTTTGCCCCCTAAAACCGTTGTTCCACAGAAAGTAAAAAAATCACGTATTCGTTTATGTGTAGTATCTACCTGCTAAATTTTAAAAAAATCGGAGTGTTACACTTGGGAAGTGTCACATGTAAGTCAATTGGTCTTCCTCCTCTAGAAAATTCCCAGTAAAATATCTTCCTTTCTTGAATTGACACACCGGAAAAGCGAGCAAGTAAACGTTATGAAAATACCGATTACATTGTGCAAGAGATTTAAACTTTATTATTGTCCTTCAAATGAAATTATGTGATTTTAACTAAGTGGCAGGTGCTGAATTCATTGCTGGCAACCAAAGTGTTCCATCATGTCACGTTTTTGTTGGGCAGACAACAACACATTATACGAAATGTACATATTTACATATATTTACTGTATAATGTAGGACAGGAAGGCGTATTATACTAGTATTAAATTTTGTTGATTTACCCTTTAAAATATTGTTTTAGTCGATTACGTTTGTCGACATCTTCTTGAGTCTCCCTGATGATAGACCAGCAGTACTCAGCCAGCATACTTTCAGTCCATTTTCCCCTTACCGTTTTAAAATATGGCAATGTCCTGATGAATCCAATATCCGTATTCATCACTTACTGTGCCGAGGTTTTGAGGGAAAAGATCAAGATGTGAGTGCAAGAAGTGTAATTTAAATGACACATGTTGCATCCCATTAGTTGAAAACTTAGCACCATGTCGCTAACAATAGCTTCATAATTTTCACCCTTTACATTTCCAAGAAAACCTGAACATGCCGATTTAAATTATAACCAATCTGATTTCTCAATTTCAGAGAGTTTCGTTTCAAAGTGTTCATCCGGAATGACAGTTTTATTCTGTGGGCCAACAAATACTCCCTAAATTTTGTCTCACTTAAGTTTTTGAATTTCTTCTTTTCTCTGTCTAGTGCTTTAGCAAAAATCTTAACCCAAACTTCATATAGAATGGTGGCAAAACTACATCTTGAGGGTTCACAATTGGTTTACGAGATACGTTCTTGCTGCTAGAAATGAAATCTTGTATTTGAAGCCACAAGTCCCCACTCATATGCCATTTGAATTTGTTATATTCAATGAAACCCAATATCGTACTCATACTTCAAACGTCTCCTTTGTACGAGCCGGATATGCTACAGGAACGGATGGGTGAAAGTTTCCCATATGGAGAAGCGCTGCCTTCAGACTTAGTTTGAAGCTGTCAATAAACAAGCGCCATTCTGTGGGATTATGTTCATGTCTCAAAGACTGAAATAAGGCATCTACATCTATGCAATAGGCAATGCCTTAATTTTCAATAAAATAGTCCTCAAAATGACTTTGTCGTTTTCTAAACAAACTTATTTTAACATCTTGATCTAAGAGATTCCAACCTTGAAGCTTGGAGCACAACAATTCCGATTTTATTTTAGGAAGATTTAAGTCTCGTTTAAGATCATTAAGTTGTTCTTGTGTGATCGAATGAGGTGACGTTGACTGGGATGTAGATGGCTGAAAGTGTACATCTTTCCTGTTGCTTGGAACGTCTGATGTATCTTTTTTTCTGAATCAATAGTATAACGTTCTTGAGCTTTAGGTATTGGAAGATCTTTACTGTGAGGAACTGGTCGAATAGCTGACTATATATTTTGGTGCTGAATCTGATGTTTAGATTTAGAGGTCAAGTCCTTCACATCTATCAAGCAAAAGTAACAGTCAGTCCATGATCTATTTGTTTTCACCAAATCATAAGAACAGCAAATTTCACAGAACTACGTTCTCCTTGTAGCCAGTTTCTAAAATTCCTGGAACACATAGTGAAAAATATGTGTATGGCCCAAGGGTCATAACTGTCTCCAACCCTACAGCCAAGTACAGTTAATAAGCCATTTTTAACTTAAGGTTTTAAGGCTGCTTTATGAGTATTAGATGTAAGTTCATCACACAACAAAATAAGTCAGGTTTATTTTGCACCTACGGCACATTGCACTCCACTGCACGTAGAGGTTAGCTCACGAATTTCTGCCGCGATTTTATTTTTTGTTTGTTTGTTTGTTTGTTTTTGCTGTCAGCCGCGGCAGAGATTCATGAGCTAAGCTAGAGTTAACGTTTATTCAGTAGTTTTTTTGAAACGCAGGTGCACAGCATACACTACGAAAATGATACAATGGGGCAAATCTGACCACTCCTAATGAAACACCAATCAGGAAATAATACAATCGAACCAAAAATTACTTAAATGTTAGACCATACGGCAGCATAGTTTGGCAACATAAATCTGAACTCGCTTATCACCAGATCTTAATGGGCTACTACCTGAAATGAAGATAAAGAGTGAGGAGAAATATGAGAAACTAGTGTCTCCTCGTATAGCACAGAAAAAGACTCCTACGCAGTAGGATAAAATTGGAGGGATGAGGAGATCCTTCCTTTGGACAGCGTATTTCTTCTGTAAAGAAGAGAAATTGTCGCCTGGATGATGTTTAAATGAGCGTATAGTGTAAGGTATATTACGAATGCAACAATTTTTATCTTAGCACGTTTCTGCCCTTCCCGGTGGTCTTATGGGTAGAGCGCGCACCTTTGCTGCATGGGGTCTCAGGTTCGATTCCCAGTAGGAGAACATTGAATGACACAGTGGCTCGGATTCCACCTTAAACTGTAGTCCCACGTCTCATATAATCTCGCTGCTGAAAAGGTACGCTAGTCTTTTATAACCAAACCAAACATTAATCATATTTCATCACCATCCGTAAAAATACAGTAATTCACAACACAAAATTTCAAACTTTTCAATTTTTCACAAAATTAGTACGTGTTACATAAAAATTAATTACAAATTTGAGTTTATCATGCAAAAATACATAAGAAAGTCATATTTTTATTTAAAGACAGATTTCATGTTGCACAGTCATAGTCCTGTAGACTGTGGTCAGATGGTTACCGTACTGGACTTCTGCTTCAGAGGTTTTGAGTTCTATTTCCGCGCAAGGCATGTCTTTATTTGTTTTCCCAAATAATACATTTACAATACATTTTATACATTTTAGCTTCAATTAATACTTTATTCAAGTTATATACAATACACATTTCGAAAATTGTTTTGCAAACTAGCTTTATGAAGTGGTACTTAGTAATAGGGTTATTATGATTAGAGGTCATAGGGTTATTTACAACAAAACCCAACCATTTTTGTTGCAATTTGTATTTTCTTGCAAACTAATAAATTACGGATATAAATACATTATTTTTATCGAAGTTAAAATGTATGAACTTATTATTTGAGTAAAAAAAAACATACAAATAAAATTGTTACTTTGCATGGAAATCGAAATTAGGATCTCTCATTAAGCAGACCAGCACGCTAACCGTACGACCACACAGCACGAACCTGCCAACCCATATTTTCATAACGTTTTGGATCCCCTCCTTTGCTTATGTAAGAGCTTATTTACGTGTTGTGCATAGTCCCTCCCCGAAAAAAAATCCTAAATGCGCCACTGTATATTGATATCACTAGATATATTATGGTTACCACAGTCGTTGTGTAAAAACTGTTCTTGGCGCTTCGTTTCTTTATCAGCGGACAGCTTGCGAATTATAAGAAAGAGAAAGGGAAATTCCCTTTGGTAATGCTGGATGTAGCTATGCTATAACCAGGAGTGTCATTTCAAACGAAAGTTGCATGGATAACTATAACAGTTGTAGCCAAGGGCGTCACTTAGGGGAGCAAGAGGGGACAATTACCCTCTAACCACAAGAGTTTGAGGAATACTTATACTTTAATCAATTGTCTATTAATATACTACTACAAAACATGAAAGTCTTTTATTGGTGGTGCTCTTGCCCCCCTCAAGCAAAGTCTCAAATTATACCTCTAGTTGTAACGTATATCCAATATTACCAAATGGGATTTCTCCCTCATATCAATTGTAGCTCGCACTGTCCACAGATATGGATACGAAGCGCCAAGAACATTCTTTGCACAACGACTGTGGTAACCATAATATATCTAGTGGCATCAATAAACACTGGCGTAGTTAGGATTTTGTTTCGGGGAGGGGCCATGAACAACACGTAAATTAGCACTTACTTTTTTCGTTTTCGGTGCCCACAAATTTTAATGAAATTGTGTATATACGAAATTTATTTCGACGGGCCTGTGCCCGATAGCCACCCTCCTAAGTACGCCACTGTCAATATATTTATGGATACAACTGATTTGAACATTTTTATTGTTGTATGCATTATAAACATATGATGAATAAATATTTTACTTGCAGTTACAAATGGCTACTTTATTAGTCACAAAAACAAAAATGACTCGAGCGGGACCTTTTGCGCGTAGGGTATAGATATTCCTCCCTCTCCCTCTTGATAACATAACGCGTTCTATCACATATAAAGAGAGTAATAAACTTTAACACGGGATTTCTGGCTATTGTAGTTTGTAATACTGACCCTAAATGTGCACTCCTACCTCGCGAAATGTAGCGCGGAAGTTCATTTAGCAAAGTCTGCTTTTCCCTTGTAAATAACTTGTGTTCCTACTCGATTATACACGTTCTACAGTTATTTCCAGTAATCTTGAACGACACAGACACATCGAGAACGTTTAAAATTCCAAAAGTTATCCCCCGGGAATCGAACCCGGGACCCCGCACACCACAGACGCACGTGCTAGCCACTTTTTAATAATAGTATTTATTGAGGAATTGCATAATAGTTACAATAATAATAATTAGAAAAATGCAACTAATAACAAGAAATACAAAAAAAATAAACATATACCAGTAGTTAAGGCAAAAAAAATAATAAATCGCCTGATAATACTGGGCAAACCAGCGATGACGTTGGGGAACAGGTATACGTAAAAGAGAATAAGATAACCAAGAAATGTATAAATTCGGGGAGAAATCCGTAGCAAGATGAAGAAAAAGATCAGCCGTTCTAATTGTCAACCACACGACAAAATTATGTTTAACTAGGGGGTAGAAAACAAAATCGGGGCGAAAAAAATCATATTCTCACAAGTTATATGTTCGATACCAGTGTGAAGGATTCTGGCAAGAATCTTAGTATATTTTTGCCAAAGAGGGTATATCCTAGTACAGGTATGAAGACGATGTTAGAGGGTGTCGGTTTGTCCACAAATATGACGGAAGGAAGCAGGAGTAATACCCAGGGTATAAGCTCGTGCATTTGTTAAAATAAGTTATGCGCCAATAAATACCAAAGTGAACGTAAGGGGGAAGGTAAAACTAGGGAACCACTGTTACGCCAAATTTGAGGCCAGTTATCATTAGGAAATTTACGTACTATAAGCGGAACGCAAGAGGGAGAAGCATAATATTGATTAAATTTTGAAACAGTCATATCTTCAAGCCAAGCCCGTGCGATAAGACCATGTGCAATATCGAGAACTACCGTTTTTAAATAAGGATAGGTCGGTGACCATCCCTGGACGGAGACAGGAGCAGTAAGCGTCACGTGACTCAAACAGCACATGATGTATTGTGACGAAAAGGAATTGCAATAAACACAAAGCAATTTACAGGTTCTATGAAGAAAAAGACATCTGGCCTGTAAGGCAATGCCCTTAATACCAAGGCCTCCAACTGAAGGTCGACTGCAAACTACCTGGCGATTTACCCGAAGAGTATGTTGACACCAAAGAAAATATAATATATGTTTTTTTACTTTGTTAAGAATAGCAACCGAGGGCGGGAAAATTTGCATAATAAAATATAAAAGACTAAGCGCATAAACCTGAATAAAAGAGGCACGTTCAAAAAGGGTAAGATATCTTGTTTTATGTTGATAGAATAAAATAACCAACTTAGAAACAACAAGATTATAATTTACCGAGATGGTATGTTTAACGGATGGATACCAGGTATTACCAAGAATTTTATGACAGGAAACAGATGTGAAGGGGGAAACAAAGGACTATGTGCTTGGTCGGAAAGGCATAACAATTTAGTTTTATCAACATTGAGGGTTGCACCTGATGCTTGACTAAATAAGTGCAATAATATTGAATCGTATCAAGGTCAGTTTGCGAATAAAAAAGAAGCTAAAATCATCAACAAACGTTTGAAGTTTGAGAACCGCCTTATTAAGACAAATGACATCAATTTCACGATAAATTTTACTAATAAATGGCATAACTGCAATGCTGTACGAAAGGGTGGATAAAGGACACTCTTGAATAAGAGCACGTTCAAGCCGAAATGAAGAAGTAAGCGTTCCATTAAGTTTTAATAGTGCCATACGATCTCGATAAACAGCACGGAGCATATTAAAATAACTGGTGCCCAAATGTACTTCATCTAAAACACGAAAAAGATAGTCATGATCAATTTTATCAAATGCCTGTGAAAAGTCAATACTTAATGTTGCTGCGGTGCGTTTTATTCTGGGATAACGCTAAAAAAAGCGATGGTGTCACGAATATTTGCTAGTGCCAAATATAGGGGGTGTTGGACATCATGACCAAATTGGGCAAAATGTAAAATATTTGGGAGGAAATTACGTAAACGAGAAGCAAGAACCTTGGGAAGTTATAAGGGCATCGCGTTTTAGTAGTTCTACTGGAAATGCTCGAGATATGCACTTGTAATACATTGAGTAATTTATCCGAGAGAGGCAAAGCATTCTAAATTGAATCCTTGTCCTTGTTTCGTTTTAGTGTTTATTCTTTGTATGTTTCGTATAGCGTACGAAATAAGAAGTACATTTTTCGCTTCGATGTCCAGAAATACTATTTTAACTGATCATAAAAGAGAAATCTGTCGGTGAAGTAATATGGGGTAATATATGGTGTTCTATTTTACCGAGTTCCTTCGTTGCTAAGCGGTTAGCGTACGGAACTTTGACGTAAGAGACGCGGTTCGATTCCCGGCATGAGCTCATGTGGTTTGGATTCCACGCTAATCAGTAGGTAAACCTCTCATATAGCCTTGCTGCTGAAAGGAACGTTAAACTCAACATCAACTCAACGTTAGTTTTATACCATCAATAGAAGCAAGGGGTAGCCGATACTACCCTGCTAAAACCATGCATTTATCTCTTTGGCACATATTACAAAGCATCGGATTATTTGTGACACTAATTATAAAAGCTTTAAGAAAAAGAAGCTTTATGAACATTAAGTAGCTTCAAGCGTTCAAATCGCTTTATAAAAATACAGATAATGAATTACAAAAACTTTTTACATTCTAAGTAAAAATACAAGCATATATTGTTTTTATCTCACTCACATACACTCTCTCTTTTCCCTGTGTCTCTCTCACACAGAGTTTCTCTCTTTCTCTACATATACACTTCTATATTGCAGTAGGTTACAGGAAGAAAATCATTTTCATTTTAAGGTTGGTATTCATATCAGAAATCTGTTTCCATTAAAACAATGTTAACGTTCCTCATTCCGTTAACGCCTCCCTATTAAGGCGTCTTCTAGAATGTCGTCCCTCTATTATGCGGCTGACCTCTATTATTATAATAACCTCTTTTACCACGACCCTTATTATTATAGTATCATTGTTCTCCACGATTTATCAATACACTCTGTCGATTGATTTTAACTTTGGTTGACTACATTCCACATTATGGAGCTCCAAGGGAGCATCAGAGGGCACGTAAACCTGCTTGAACCTTAGCAGATTCATACAATTTAAGTAGTCTCTTAACTTCATTTACACACGACCTGGCTCACGAGTAAAGATAATTTCCAAAGCACGGGAGTCCAAACCTTTTCATATATGGTGAAATACAGTCAACCCAAATTAAAATTGTGACGCTAACTTAGGGTCAAACTCAAAAGCACTCGTCATAATGCCAGGAGACTCTTCGGATGAACTATCTGCACCTTCATTAGAAGGGTTAGTCAGTTGTTCTGGCTTAAGGAAAACCGTTCGTTTCGCGACCACTGGTTTATATTGTGTACTGTCCAAAGGAGTCAAGGATGACATTTTATTACAAGTTTCTTCAAACTTAGCTAAATTTTCCTTATAACGTTGTGTTTTCGTTATCGGTTGCCTATCCACAAGATCTGGTAAACTATACTGCTGTGGATGATTTATCCGCGGTTCAAGAGAAGTAGGCGAACTAGCTACTGGCAAACTAGCCTGCTGCACTGGTAAATCGGTTGCTTCTTTTGCCATGGGACATAACTCGGAACGCAAAGTCTTCGTAAGCGCAGTTTTCTGAACAATAGATTTCCTACAATATTTGCAATTTGCCTCTCCCGATTTTGTAATATATCATGCATGAAACTTCGGCGGAGATTTCTTAGATTTGAAAAAGGGGAACCAATGGGAAGACATCTCGAATTACTGTTTTCACTATTTTTTTTACTCAATTTAAAAAGATAATGGGGGGGGGGTATTTCACTATGAACAATATAATCAATCACTAATTGTCATTATAATCCACAATAACACTATTGCAGTAATGCGACAATTTACATAATTCATTTAAATTAACATGCACTATGAACAAAATACCAAAACATAAGACAGAAAATAGAGAAGGAAGGATGTCATAGCAGCACCACAAAATTTTTCGTCCCGAAAAATGAAAAAGAAAGAAGAAAAGCTTTGGACGAGCCCCCATTTGTGACGATTTGCAGACTCCATTTTTAATTATTTAGCTCGTTTTATTCCACCATAATGTAGAGATCTGCTCACGCTAATTCTGTAGCGGATGTCACAAAGAAATATACTTAAATTACACCATTATTTTCATGGGAAAATGTGGTTTTAATCTAGGGGAATGACAACATTATTTATAAAAAGTAAGTTTATTACATAACTAAAATGGTAATATATAACAACATTTGATTTAGTGATTCAACAAAAGTAATGGAATATCTGATAGTTCATTTGATAGATTGATACCTAACTTATATATATATATATATATTGATTGACAGGCTAAAGATTGAAATATTTAAGTTAGAAGAAACGGAAGATGAAATACAAGTATGTGACAACAGTTCTTAATCTTGAAAGTTTTATGGTAGGTACACAATTCATTTTGAAGTACCGCATGACATCTCTAAACTTGAATTTTATGATGCAACAAGAGATTATACATACCTTATGGTAGTATTCTTGTAACTCTTAGAAACTTTGACGATGATTCTGTCTGGCCACAACCGACGTCTCGAACCTCTGCACCCTTGCACCGGAACAAGTGATCAACCGTTTGAGACCTTGAGGTTCTTTTATATTATTCTCGAGGGTCACACCCAAGCCTCACATCCGTCAGTACATCCGTTTTATCATCTCCACAAATATGGAAACTTATTGCTCTTTTGCATTTTGATTGGCTCTTAGAGACTGCCGCACCCAAAATACGTGGCGTGACACACATGTACATACGTGTACTGTCACAGCCGGAAGAATTCAATAGCGTGATCTCTAGACTTATCTACAGATTCATATCTGTATGACCAATTTCAACATATTAATGCGGTGTCACGTTGCCAAAATCATGATTATGTATCCTGTAGGATGACTTATGAGTAATCTTCGACAAGTAAACTTCCTACAAAATTGCGCAGCAAAAGCAACATTAGTCATTTTCAGAAAGTTTTACGTATTTCCTGTTTCTGTTGCTAGCTTGTAGCAAGTCAAGAGAGAGAACATGTCTTTTATAATGCATATTAATCCAA
The DNA here is from genome assembly GCF_964235325.1 of Thermobia domestica. Taxonomy (NCBI): domain Eukaryota; kingdom Metazoa; phylum Arthropoda; class Insecta; order Zygentoma; family Lepismatidae; genus Thermobia; species Thermobia domestica. Next base: position 214,357,529 of record NC_137459.1, on the reverse strand, counting down.
AATAGCCTTCTCAATTCCTCCAATACAGAGCAATGTAACCATATTTTTGGATTCAGCGTCACAGTCTTCGTATATATATATATATATATATATATATATATATATTAGACATTGTGAATAAATGTGACTGAGGTTTGAAAGGTGACGAGCTTGGTCTCTTCCCCCGAACTATCGTTCCATATTTTTATTGATTTGCAGGTAGGACTATTGTTAATAGTTTGAGAACTCAGCACAAGGCTTTGTGTTTACTTAAAAAAATGACCTACTACGTATATCACATAATCTATCCGTACATTATTTGATACGTATATATATATATATATATATATATATATATATATATATATATATGTATGTCCTCACGGCATTGTCAAGGCTCTATATTTTTATTTTACATTTAAAATTGCAACCGGGTGTTTCTTGCTGCCGTATACTGTTATCCGATCATCACCCTTGTTCTTCGCGCGCACATTCATTCGAAGAACTGAAAACGTACTCTGTACACAAACAGTTTATGGTTTTGAACTCGGAAAGCCTGGTACTTCTGCTTGTCAAGGTCAAAAAGTGAAAAAAAGGATATGTAGAATGTAAAGAGGGTGTAACAATAACTGATACTTGTAAGAAACATATTCATTTGTAGTTCGTGCACATTCCGTCTCTAGCGCTACTGTGAAACAACGTATATTGTAACTGTATAACTTTTGTACACCGCTTGTAGGTCTATTGGCGTAAGTGACGACCGAAACTATGTTGTCAGCTCTGACTGCTGTGCTGCTTTTGCTTTTCTTTTTTCTCCTTTGTCATTTGTGAGACGCCAAACATGTTACTTTTGCTTGTTGCACACGCTGAACGGTTTCCTGCGGAGCAAAGTATTTAAGAAGTTGATTACATATTCTTGTTTACGATAGAAATATGATAAATACTTTGAATTATAATAAGGTTTTAAAATGGTTAACTGTTAAAAATATTTGGTCTAGGAATTAATTCGTGCGGTTGGTACGCACACATTGAAGCTGTAGTACAAACACAAAATACATAAATACCTTAAGAAAAATATTGTCCATCGCTAGCCACCACTTTCGCCCATCTGTCAGGCAATGTACGGATTCCGTGGCGAAAGAAGTCCTCATCCTTGGAAGCGATCCAGTCAGAGACCCATGTTTCGATATCTTCGGAAGAAGTAAACCGCTGTCCAATCAAATCGTTGTTCATGCAATCGAACAAGTAGTAGTCCGAAGGAGCAACGTCTGGTGAATACGGCGGGTGGGGTAAAACTTCCCATCCGACATTTTCTAAATAGGTTTTGACCGGTTTTGCGACATGTGGGCGAACGTTATCATGTTGAACAATAAGTTTATCATGTCTGTTCTCCCATTCTGGTCGTGTTCTGGCCAGAGCTTGCTTCAAACGCATTAATTGTCGTCGATAACGTTCTCCATTCATAGTTTCACCCGGTTGCAGCAGCTCATAGTACACCACACCTTTCATATCCCACCATATGCACAGCATAACCTTTGCACAGTGAATATCTCGTTTTGGTTGTGATGGACCTGGTTCACCTGGTTTCACCCAGGCCTTTTTTCGTTTAGGGTTCTCGTAATGGATCCACTTCTCATCACCCGTAATAATTCGATGCAGAAACCCCTTTCTGCTCTGTCGTTGAAGCAGCAATTCGCAAATGGTTTTTCGTCTTTCAACGTCTCTGTCTTTCAATTCATGTGGAACCCAATGTGACATCTTTTGAATCATTCCCATGGCTTTCAAGCGTTTGGAGACTGTTGTTTGATCAACGCCTAATGCTGCTGCAAGTTGTTCCTGCGTTTGACACGAATCCTGCTCGAGCAATGCTGTCAATTCTTCGTCTTGAAATTTTTTTGGCTGTCCAGCTCGCTCTTGGTCTGCCAAGCCGAAATCACCACTTCTGAACCGTGCAAACCACTTCTGACACGTTCGCTCAGCTAGAGCATGGTCACCATACACTTCCACTAAAACACGATGACTTTCAGTCGCACTTTTCTGCATGTTAAAGTAATGCAGGAGGACACCCCGCAAAAACACTTTATCAGGCACAAATTGCGCCATGTTCACTTAACTACAAACTGGTGTTGTTGACGCTTTAATCCACTGCCCTATACTACGAACGATACGCGATGACAGGGGTTTGCAACACATGTGTGGATACACGGAACTGTGGGACGCTCCGTTCGTTGCGCCATCTCTTGTCCACCCGCACGAATTAATTCCTAGACCAAATAATACAAAAATAAAGCTGTACTTGTAAATGTATATTAGTCGAGGATGTAGCTATTGACAGTGTTGATCACAGGTTTTCTCGTGGAAGTATTTCATTACACTAGAGGTGAAAAGTAGACGTCCATTTTGACAGCCCCCCCCCCTTTTCAGACTCAATCGGAAATGGTCTCAGTCGTTCGTACAGAAATGTGCAGGCGAAAATTACGTTTGGACACATTTAGGAGCGTCGCCAGAACGTAAAAAGTGGGGGCTGTCTAAATGTTAGCCCCCCGACCATGTCCAATTCAATCACAAATCATCGCAATCGTTTGTACATCGTTTGTACAGAAATGTGCATGCGAAATGTTCGTTTGTACAAAATTAGAGGCGCCACCAGAACGAAACCAAAGTGGGGACTGTCTATGTGGTAGACCTCCGCCATGTCCTATTGAAAGACAAATTGTCGTAATCGTTTGTACGTCGTTTGTACAGAAATGTGCAGGCGAAATTTTCGTTTTACACAATTAGGGGCGCCGCCAGAACGAAATCAAAGTGGGGGCTCTCCAAGTGGTAGCCCCCCACCATGTCCAATTCAATCACAAATAGTCGTAATCGTTTGTACATCGTTTGTACAGAAATGTGCAGGCAAAATTTTCGTTTCTACACAATTAGAGGCGCCGCCAGGACGAAGCCAAAGTAGAGAGTATCTATGTGGTAGCCCCCAACCACGTCCAATTCAAACACAAATTATCTCAATCGTTTGTACATGATTTGTACAGAAATGTGCAGGCGAAAATTTCGTTTGGACACATTTAGGGGCGTCGCCAGAACGAAAAAAGTGGGGCTGTCTAAATGTTAGCCCCCGACCATGTCCAATTCAATCACAAATAATCGCAATCGTTTGTACATCGTTTGTACAGAAATGTGCATGCAAAATTTTCATTTGTACACAATTAGGGGCACCGCCACAACGAAACCAAAGTGGGGACTGTCTATGTGGTAGACCTCCACCATGTCCAATTGAAAGACAAATTGTCGTAATCGTTTGTACGTTGTTTGTACAGAAATGTGCAAGCGAAATTCTCGTTTGTACACAATTAGGGGCGCCGCCAGAACGAAATCAAAGTGGGGGCTCTCCTAGTGGTAGCCCCCCACCATGTCCAATTCAATCACAAATAGTCGTAATCGTTTGTACATCGTTTGGACAGAAATGTGCAGGCGAAATTATCGTTTGTAGGCATTTAGGGGCGCCGCCAGAACGAAAACAAAGTGGGGGGCTCTCTAAATGGTACCCCTCGCAACATGCTCAATTCAATCACAAACTGTCGCACTTGTTTGTACGTCTTTATACAGAAATTTGAAGGCGAAATTTTCGTTTGTACACAATTAGGGGTGCGTCAAAACGATAACAAAGTATAGGCTTCCTAATTGGTAGCACCTCCGCACGTCCGATTAAAAACAAAATATTCTCAATCTTTTGTACATCGTTTGCTCAGTAATGCGCAGGCGAAGGTTTTGTTTCTACGCTATCAGGTGCGTCAACAGAAGGAAAAGAAACGGGAGATGTCTATGTGCTAGCCCCACCATGTTCGATTGAACCACAAATTGTCGCGATCGTTTATACATCGTTTGTGCAGAAGTGTGCAGGTAAAATTTTCGTTTGTACTAAATAATATACGGATATGAGTATTTTTAATATTTGACCTAGAATTGAATAAAAGAGATGGGGATTGTAATTATTGTAATTATGTATATATCTCGGGATTGCTCAAAGTTAAAGATATGAAAGTTGTTATTTCGACTTCTCATTTCAAATGTTAAATCAGTGTATCGTGTTTTAACGTTTTTGATACTTAACCTAGAGCGTAAGAAAGGGGTGGGGCTAAAGCTGTGTATTACCGTTTTTGCTGTTTAGCGATCAACGTTAACCAGTTTGAATAACGGTTGCTGAGATTGAATATGGTACCAATTACACTAGTCGACAAAGAAATTCGTTTTCTCTGGCACATGGAAGAAAATACTTGATTCTAATAGAAATTTTACGTAAAATTTGATTCTGCAATCAGTTTTTTCTCCATCACCCTCAGTTTTCCCGTAACAGAGGGATTTTTGGGAAATTTCCCTTCAAATTTTCCTTTTTTTTACCATTTTCATACCTGTAGCTCGGGTACCTTAGGTATATAAACGTACAAATTATATTGTGTGTTAGCTTGATTTATACTTAGTAAGCTCTCAAAGTTTCATAAGAGTAGCATTATTCTTTCTAGAGAAATAAACATATATATATATATATATATATATATATATATATATATATATATATAATATGCTATGTGTACTGTTCATTTTACCATATTCATTAGTGCAGATAAAATCACATATAACTTCCACGAAAATTACAATATAAGCACGGTTTATATCTCATTGGATTTTAAATAAAACATATTTTCAATTATGTATACACCGTGTCACAATTTTATATCTATTTAATATATAATAAAAAAGAAGTGAGTGGTATCTTTTTAATAAATAAACACTTACCTCAACTAATATGTTTTAGTTGTCGACTTTCTTCTGTGTTTGGCTTCGGGAACATCTCTTTTGTGTGTTCAACAGTAATCAGCTAGCATTTTTGAACGCCACTCTCACTGGTATGTCTTCTCCATGGAGGAAATGTCCTGATGAAAACGTTCCCCATACTCAAGGTTTTCAGGAAAGAATTGCAGGTGGGAGTCTAGAAAGTGAACTTTAAGGGACATGTTGCAACCAATTTCTTTGAATGATTGCAGGAAATCGCTCACAATTTCACGGTAATTTAGGGCTTTCTTGTTTCCTAAAAACTTCTCTGTTAAACATTTAATTGAACACCAAGCTGCTTTCTCAACCAGAGTTAAGAGATCCTAAAATTTTTGGTCACAAATCAAACATCTTATTTGGGGGTCTACAAAAATCCCTAGCGTCACTAACCCGAGGAAATTTTTAATTGAGGTAACAAAATCCTGCATTACTTTTGTCCATTGCCTTAACAAAGTTTTTAAAGAGCCCCAACTTTATGTGAAGAGGATGTAGAATTATCTTATCAGGGTTCAGCAGTGAGGAATAAACAGAATTCTTCTGTCCAGGAGTTAATACATGCGTTGGACACTCCTTCTTAATGTAATGTTCCGCTTTGTTCCTGCTGTCCCATTCGACAATGTTTCGTATAAACAAGCGGCAAACCCATTAACAAAGAAATGACTTTTAAATCACAGCAAAGGGTCCACTTGTATTTCTCATACTGAATTCTTTCTAACACTATTTCGATGTTTTCATATGTTTCCTTCATATTTGTTGCATAAGCCAAAGGCACTGAAGAAAATTTGTTGGCATTGCGCAAAAGGACAGCCTTAAAACTAGTTTTGGAAGAGTCAATGAACAATCTCCACTCTGTACTTATATGTGCATGTCCAAGTGCATCCATCACAGCACAGACATTATTACAATACACTAAATCATTTTCTTGAGAATAATAGTTTTAAAACTCTGTATGAAGGTTTCGAAAAATACACACTTTAGTGTCACGATGGAGCAGATTCCAGCCTTTAAGTCTAGAAACAAGAAGTTCTGTCTGTATCTTGGAGAGCTTTAAATCCCGTACGAGGTCATTTAGTTCACCCTGATAATCACACGGGAATCCAATATAGATGTGCTTCCTATGTAAGTAGGATCATCTTCTTCATTTGGAACTTCAATAGTTGCCTCAAGTAGATAATCCTCATTTACCGTAAGATGAGGAGGAGGTAATGCTACAGGTAATTCTGCACTATGTGGAACTGGCGTAATTGCTGATGGCAAATTAGGGTACTGTACTGTGTGGTTAGATTTACTGGTTATTTCTTTTATCTGTGTCATACAAAAGTAGCAGTCTGAAGAATGATCTCTTGTTTTCCTCCAGATCATCGGTACTGCGAAGTTCATGTTTCATTCACAATTTGCCCACCCAGTCAGACTTTTCACGCAAGTACAACAAATGTAGTGAGGCGCGAAATTCTTATCTTGGTCTCCTACACAGCAACCAAAATATAACTGAAAACACTTCCTCACAAGTGGAGTAAAACATCGAAGTTTCGATTTAAATGTCAGCTCCCCACATACATAACAGAAATTGTCCGGTTGATTTATACATTTCCTCGGCATCTTGTATCCTGTAAGGTATCACACACATATACACACAGGAATATACACTCCATCAAATTCCCACAAAATCCCTCTAGAAATTCCCTTATACAAAAATGGCTACATGGTGTACACATCATTGAAAATATGCTTTATTGGAAGTTCAATGAGTTATAAACCGTGATATATTGTAATTTACGTAGAAATTTATGTGTTGAAGAACGACCCGACCCGACCCGTGACCCGAATTGACTGACCCGACCCGACAACAGGACCCGAATAACCCGACCCGACAATCCGACCCGACAACCCGACCCGAGCTGACCCGAGATGTCCCGAGTGACCCGACCTGAAGTGACCCGAGTGACCCGACCCGAGGTGACCTAACCCGACAACCGACCCGAGTGACCTGACTTTACAATCTAACCAGTTTGAGAGAACTAGAACCTTACAAAGCTGCCACCAGAAAGAAAATGGTCAATTCGTATGCATGAACCATTGTTTCGGCTTCTCTATTTGTAGTATAATTATCCTCCTCCTCCTCCTCAGTGTTCTGCCATTAATGACAGGCCAGTTTCCGTGAACTAGGTTAGAAGCTTCCATTTCTGCGATTTCCCGCTAATATCTTCCTCGCAACCCAACACAATGTACCACCCTCCTTATTACAATCTATCAATTGCAACCTTCTTACACACTCTCGCTCTTCTGATATCACCCCCTTTACTACATCTCTCAGAATGCAATCCCTTAGCAAGATCGAAACTTCTGATCCGTCCATTTTTCGCTTCCTTATATCATCCAATATTGCTCTCGTGTCTTGCATTTTTTCAGCATTTCCTAATTCGTTTTCCTCTCTACCCCGCTAACCTTCTCTATTTTCCTCCATATCCAAATTTCCAAGGTTAAAATTTAGGCAATCAACTTCGAAAGTCAAAATAAAATTTGAACTTCTGAAGACAACATGATTTTCTAGTAATGAATGTATATAGAACTTCCTTTAATATTTTTTGCTGTGTAATAAACAAAAAATTCATCACGTTAACATTCCGATTTTTCTATTTAAAAACAGCGTTGCTGCCAGATAGAATCATAAGGAACTAATTGCACTGAAATATCATTCTGTAGGGAATTACCTTTTAATTTTTCTTGATTAACTTATCTAGAAGATAGTTGCAACGTTATATAAAATCAGCGAGTAATTTGCTGTCGAGAAAGTCAAATCACTACCGCAGCAATAATAATAATAATAATAATAATAATAATAATAATAATAATAATAATAATAATAATAATAAAAATCTGAAGGTGACCAAGAAAGTTCTGTCTCTTTTTGTGGAGGTCTGTGTTCGTTTGGCCTTCACACCGTTAGTTGAATGCGAATGGAGATAAGGCGAAGGTCACTTGTTGGACGAGACAGACGAGACAGAATTTTCATGAAGGAGTACGAGATGAGACAGAGCTCTTTCAATAGAATCATATGTACTTTTCGAGACGAGACAACCTTCACGAAACATTTTCGAGACGAGAAGGCCCCAAACCTAGTCTCGTGAGCAACGCTAGTAAGTATATCCAACATACTACCTGGTTGTGGCTGTTCAGATGCACCGTGAACTTGCGTAAGGAGATTGAACATGGGACCCTTACAGAGCGTCATAAGGCCTTGTTTGCTGTACGAGTTCAAATTGCTGCTCCGCGGGGCGGAAGATATGACAGGCCTTTGGTGAGGGTGTCGTGACTACGCGGAGAGTGCAGTGGTAAGACGGTTTAAGGACGGTGACGAAACACTCGAAGACGCACCACGTACCGGAAGACAAATAGATTGTCAAAATAAAGATCTTCAGGCAGCAATTGAGGAGAAGACAGACATGTGAGAAAATGGTACTATAACTCAGTGTGAGTGGAGAAACCATTCGGCATCACCACCATCAACTTGGGAAGCACTGCAAGTTCGGTTGATTGGTCCTACATGATTTGACTTGGGGCCAGAATGCAACGCGAGCAGACACCTGTGTTTCTTTGGTTTCTCGTCTGAGGAAGGAGCAATTTCTGGAGGGGGTGTCGACGCCGTCATCGTTTGTTAGCATCCCATGATCCCGTTCAGAAAGTTTCCTCGCCAGCACTACACCAGAATAAGGTTTTCCTGTGCATTTTGTGGACTGCTCGCGGCATCGTCCATCAGGAACTGCTACCAGCTGGTCAGAGCATCAATGCAACTGTGTACTGTCACTATCCAGCACTTCTGAATCGCAAAGGGGTCCTCCTGTTACAAGGCAACGCTAAGCCTTACGTGGCTAAGATGACCCAAGACACAATTCTACGCCTTGGATGGGATCCGCCATACTCCACGGACATTGTACCGTCCTATTATCACCTGTTCTATTCCTTGGACAATCACCTTAGAGAACGCCAGCTCAAATCGCTAGTAGAGGTACAATATGCACTTGATACCTTCTTCGCTTCACGTCCCACCAAGTTCGACTGCGATGGAATCCATAGCCTTCCAGAACGTTGGCAGAAGGTCGTCGGTGCTGATGGAGACTATTTTTGATATTCCAGGTACGTCTTAGGTTACATATCAAGGTTCGAAGGTGTTGGTGAAAAGGCGGCGGAACTTTCTTGGTCACTCTTAAAATAATAATAATATTAACATTAATAATAATAATAATAATAATAATAATAATAATAATAATAATAATAATAATAATAATAATAATAATAATAATAATAATAATAATAATGTGTCCTGCCCAAAGGCAGATGTTTGACCCGAAGGTCCATGGGTATTGATTCCAGCTCGTACCAAGTAAGTTTTCTGGTGGACAAACACTGTGTGCATGGGTTTTCTCGGTGTTCTCCCATTTCACTCCACTTTCTTCATTCAACCACTTTAATTATTTCTCATCATCACTTTCTCTCTTAGCGTTGGTGCATAACGTGGGACGTTAACTAGATATTTCTTTTCAATTTCACTTAATGTGACATTTAACTTGACATAAAAACGCAGAAAGGAAAAAAGTCAGTCGTAATATTAATTACAATTACCATGCCAATTAGTTAATACACGGTTAAATTAAAATTTTATTACTATTTCAGCTACAATTAGTCACAATTATCACTCATTCACCAACTTCGAATTGAATTCTACAACAAAGCTCCTTATACTATTTCAAAATAAGTGAAGAATGTGACGACCCGACCCGAGCTGACCCGACTGACCCGACCCGACCCGTTTGAGAGCACTATCAGAAGGGTACAATTTACAGTACAATTTATTTTGTATGGTTTAGCATACTTTAAGGCTACCATATTTTTTGAAAACAGAAAAAACGGAACATCTTACAAATTAGTAGTAAATATTTAATTTTGTATTAATTTTATCTTTTGAATTTTACTACAGGATCGCACTAATTACACAACTTTAAAAAATGTATTAATATAGTCCGTACTTAATCAACAGTGCTAAAAAATTATTATAGATGCTAGAAGCTGTTATACAACATAAACGCAATCAGTGAACATACAATATTTAGGCAAAAAATATATTTTCAATATTATTACACATACCACCTCCATGCTCTACATGTCTATAAAGAAGAAAAAATCCAGATTTATGAAGTTGTTTCCAAATTTCAATGGACTGATTTATTTTTGTTAATCTAAAATTCGAACTAAAAGAAAGCAATTTGCATAATTGTTTTTCTGAAGCAGAAAAAAAATGTGTTTTCGGGGCTGGTCTGCAACGTCACAAGAATTTGTTGCAACATTCTTACTTTTGGTGATAAGAGTGCCAGTTCGGAGGATTTAAACATTGCATGTTATATCCGGGGAAGCAGTGATTGGAATAATAATACAGATTAGAATGAAATTGTTCCTATAGTATTGTCGGAATCGAAAGCAAAAGGAATAAGTCGATTTTATTATTTTTTCAGAACTTTTGATATGTAATTAATAAAAAAGCAAAAAACAGGACAAGAAGGAAAATTTCTGCACACCGGGACAAATTTTAAGAAGCCGGGACGTATGGTAGCCTTACATACTTATTTGCATTCGGAGTGTCAGTACGGAGCCACTACGTAGCAGAGTTGAAACAAAACCTTGTAAATAGGTTGCAAACTCAGGAAAACAAAATTACCGAAAAACCCTCAAAATTCTCTGTACAAATGAGAAACTGAAAACTGTATTATTCATTATTGTATTTACCAGCAATTGCCACTTCTTTAAAATTATCGAAACAGATGAATAATACTGGATATTAATCTTTACGTAACAATTGTTGATTCATAAAATGAAATTTACTCTATAAACTTACACTTCAAACAAAGGAAATTGCTTTAAAAAATCATTTTCTACTTTCAATAAATGTATAAATTCTTTGAAATAAAATCTGTGTTATCAAATTTCTTATGTAAAATAAATAAAAAAAACTGCCATAGATTAAAAAGTATCAATAATGTATAATACAATGGAAATTTTAGTTTGTAAAGGCACTGTTGAAAAATTTCGATGTTCAATGTTATATTCTGGATTGCAGATTCCAAACTACCGGTAAGAAGGGGGCTAATATGAAGTGTGTACCGGTCACCGTCCTTAATCAAAATCACAGCAATATTCCCGGCCAGGCCGGTGAAATAACGGGCAGTTAGCAACCCTACTCGTAAATCAAAATGCTGAATGCACCAAAATACTTCAGCATGCATTCTATAGTTTCTGCAAAATGAGTTTAATGAAGATGTTAAAATAAAACAAGATACTGTGTTATAATTTTCCCTTTAACAGTCTACTTTGTGAATTTGTTATATCTTCCACTTATCAATTTCCTGTAAGAGTTGAGAATAACGGTTTCTGAGCAAGTTAGAAAGAAAGAAAAAAAAACGCATTTTTCTCATAAGGATTCAGTTCACGTAAGAAATAATGAATAAGTTTAATAACAAGAGCCGAGGACTGAAAAACTAGCTCATCAATAATGGTTGTAAGTATAAAAATATAAAAACAAAAACAAAACAAAAAAAAAACTTTAGATTCCAACATCGTTAGAATATGATCAATATAATGAATCACACAATAGTATGAACATACCAATCGACACAATAATGTGTACAAAGTCTTATTAGAAAAATACTCCATAGTATGTGATTCCATAGTATAGTACAGTCCCTCACATTGTTATTGTTCTGGATTCGCTCCAAATTGAGTACAAACGAAAATTGCGCCTGCACATTTCTGTACAAACGACGTACAAACGATTACGACAATTTGTGATTAAATTGGACATGGTGGGGGCTAACATTCAGACAGGCCCCATTTTATTTTCGTTCTGGCGGCCCCCTACTTGTGTACAAAGGAAAATTTCGCCTGCATATTTCTGTACAAACGATGTACAAACGATTACGACAATCTGTGATTGAATTGCAAATGATGGGGGGGCTTCCATTTAGACAGCGCCCACCTTGTTTTCGTTCTGGCGGCGCCCCTAATTGTGTGCAAGCGAAAATTTCGCCTGCACATTACTGTACAAACGACTTACAAACGATTGCGACAATTTGTGATTGAATTGGACATGGTGGGTGGCTACCACTTAGACATACCGACTTTGTTTTCGTTCTGCCGATGCCCCTAATTGTGTACGAACGAAAATTTTGCATGCACATTTCTGTACAAACGATGTACAAACGATTGCGAGAATTTGTGGTTGAATTTGACACGGGGGGCTACCATTTGGACAGCACCCCACGTCCTTTTCGCTCTGTCGCCGCCCGTAATTGTGCCTGCACATTTCTGCACAAACAATGCACAAAAGATTGTGACAATTTGTGATTGAATTGGACATGTTGGTGTGGGGCTACCTCTTAGACAGCCCCCACTGTGTTTTCGTTCTGGCGGCGCACCTAATTGTGTGCAAACGAAAATTTCGCCTCCAAATTTCTGTGAAACGATGTACAAACGATTGAGATAATTTGTGATTGAATTGGACATGCTGAAGGCTACGACTTAGACATCCCCCACTTTGTTTTCGATCTGGCGGCTCCCCTAAATGTGTAGAAAGGAAAAAATCACTTGCACATTTCTATGGTACGATGTACAAACGATTGAGATAATTTGTTACTAAATTAGACATGGTGGGTGCTACCACTTACACATCCCCCAATTTGTTTTCGTTCTGGCGGTGCCCCTAATTGTGTACAAACTAAAATTTCGCCTGCATATTTCTGTACAAACCACGTACAAAAGATTGCGGCAATTTGTGATTGAATTGGGCATGGTGGGGGCTACCACTTAGAGAGCACCACATTCTTTTCGTTCTCGCGGCGCCCCGAATTACGTACAAACGAAAGTTTCGCCTGAACATTTTGGTACAAACGAAGCAGAAACGATTGACACGATTTGTGATTGAATTGGACATGGTGGGGGGCTCTAATTTGGACAACTCTCCACATATTTTTCGTTCTGGCGGCGCCCATAACTGTCTACAAAGGAATATTTTGCCTGCACTTTTTTGTACAAACGACGTACAAACGATTGCAAAAATCTCTGATTCAATTGGACATGGTAGGGGCTTTCATTTAGACAGCCGTCGCTTTGTTTTCGTTCTGGCGGCGCCCCCACAAAGCACACAACGCATAATTTGAAGCAGTCACGACATATAGTTCCATAATAGTAGAATTCATTTCTTGTATATAATGGATACAGTAATTTCTCTAAAGGCGAATTGATTAAAACTAAATTTGATCACTTCATTCATATTACAAATTACGAATCCTATCCGTCATGTTGTTTCAAGATGGAGGACGTTTACAAATTTTTAAACTTCATAACTCCCTTAATTTTTGGTCATATAATAAAAAATAAAGTGTATTTGCATTCTTCTGGTGTTTCAAAATGCAGTTATTATTATTTTCGGATCTTACATCTTTCATTTATATTGATTTTTAACCAACTCTTCACCTGTTAAAAATGTTTAGTAGACCAATTTTTGTTGTTCTTGACAGTATGTACACATTGTTTATCAGAACCAAATTCAAAATAATATTTAAAATATTTTTCGGTATTATATTCTAATTATATTTCTCTTTCGTTTATTTTCTCGAACCCCAGGTTGGTGAACCCTGTTCTATACTATTTCTTCTTCTTGCCGTCCTGGTGTTAGTGTGGGTTGATTCGTGAAGCCAGCGACCCAAGGGTCCCGACTTCGAATCACGCTTGGGGTATGATTGTTTGTGGATTCTAAAATCTTTATAGAAGTGCTAGAGAACACTCAAAACGGGCCGAAGTCCTTCTTTACTTAACGGGCAGAACAATACATTTGTTGTCTTTTTCTTCTCATTATTATTATTTTTATTCATCATACTGCTCATATTAATAATGCTAACGATACTACTACTACTACTACTACTACTACTACTACTACTACTACTAATAATAATAATAATAATAATAATAATAATAATAATAATAATAATAATAATAATAATAATAATAATTGTAATACTAATAACAATAATAATAATAGAAAGCCATTTTTTGTGTTCTGCTTCTAACGTGTCCGTTTTCTCCATCGGTAAACGTGTTCGTTTGGAACTTATAATCGCATATTGTGTTCCATTTGACATCGATTACCATCAATGACGTACTAAAAATCCCATTCACCACCGATTGTTATCATCTTGGGTCAGCAATATATTTGTCTTCGTGAGAAAACAAGATGCAGTATATCACATTCTGGCATGTATGACCAGAGTACATACCTTTGAGGGGCTATGGGGGAAGATCATTCTACTTCCTGTTCGAGGACGTTGCGAATTGTAGTAGTTAGCATATTTCCATCCTTCGATATGTCCTTCCACTTGTGCAAGTTTCACTGCGATACTCGTCGAGGAGTTGGATAGCTTTCCTTGTCAGCTTTATCGACATATCGAAGACCTTACAGTTCCAACTTGCCAGCAACTCCGTCCTCATTGCGATCATACCATTGATGCTACACAACCTCTCACTCAGACAATCACTTCTTTTGACATTGTCACTGTACTCCAATCTAAATGAAATACTGCACCTGGTTTCGGTAAAGTCACAAAGCTACACCTTTTTTATTTCATAGTTTCCTTTCTTCAGTTTAAAATTTTATTCTTCGTACTGATTTTTACCCTCATCAGTGGAAAGTCCCTAAAATACTTTTGTTTTCTAAGCCAAATAAACCTCATCAGTCTCTCTTGTCCTATCGTCCAATTTAACTTACTTCTTGTTTTAGTGAGATCTTCGAATAAATTCTTGTCAACCGCCTTCATGACCATCTCACTACATATAATCTATTGCCAGTTCACCAAGACGGCTTCAGACCTGCCACCAGCCTATTCGATCAACTTCTTCGGCTAACCACTACTATTAGCCACCATTCCAATTCATCTCGCCCCTCATGCCTCTTACTCTTTGACTTGGAAAAAGCTTTCGATAAGGTATGGCATATTGAACTTATGCACAAATTTTACCCTTTCCGCCTTTCAATGAGTTACATAAGACTCATTCAGTCATTTGTTACCTCTCGGCTTGCCTACATTACCATCAATAGCGCTCTATCATATCCCATCTTCCTCAAATCTGTTGTACCTCAGGGCGACGTTCTGTCACCGCTATTATTCCTTCTTTATATGGCCGATATGCCCTCTTTGCCATCAAACGTAAAGTTTTTCAGTTTACTGTTGACACAGCGTTTCTTCGTCTGGGTACTACTGTACAACATGTCAATCGTACGTTACAGCCTGCTATAAATTCATTTTTTGACTGGTGCACTCATTGGGAACTCAATGTCAATTCGAAGAAAACACAAGCAATAGATTTTCAGTCTCCACAACGGTGCTCACATACTAGACGAAACCCAAATCGTCTCGATCTCACCGCCGACGGTAATGCCATACCCTCCTCGAAGGAGGTTACTTATCTAGTCGTGGTCTTTGACAGCAAACTTACCTGGAAACCACTTGAGCGAAAACTTCAGTTACAAAGTACACGCAGATTCAACATCATTCGGAAGTTAGTTGGCACATTTTGGGGACTACACTCTAATATCATTCTTAATAAGTACAAAGTATTCTTACGACCTCTTCTCACTCATGGACACACTGCGTAGATATCTGCACCAGCCTCCTTCTATCAACGACTCCAGATTTTGGATCGATACGCTCTCTTGCCTTACCCTACAGCTCCACTCTACCACCGGATTATCTTTCCTCTTATTCTACACCATATATAGTCTTTTCGCGCAAAATACATTACCAAGCGCATGCGTTCCGATAATCCCGTATTTTTGACACTATCCATCTCGTTATTGCTCATGACGTTTCTCCGAAATATATCTATACTCCTCTCCAGCATCTTATGTCCTTGTATTCTCACACTCTTCCGGCCAATGACCTCACAAATATCAATATGATATATACCACCCAGCTCATTATTCTCGTCGTGTTTATCCATATTTGCACTTGTGATATCATTCTTACTAATCAAGGCCTCCACTTGTCACTCATTAGTCTCGAGCTGCCCCGAGACACACGATAACCCTGATTTGTTACTTCAACAGCTACTCAGTGTTGTCTCCTCTACTGCACTTCATACATCTCATTCCACCCGATACATTTCCATTGCCTACACTTACTAATATATTTTTATTGTTATCGTTTTATTTAATTCATTTATACCACCATCCTCACCTTGCTTTATTGTTTATATATATGTATGCATATATCTACATTTCTTTTCAGCAAGTGATGATACTGGAATGCAGATTCATCTCCAATGTGGAATTGACGCAAACCAAATTGATGCTTAATAATCATAATACTCCTGAAATGCAGATAAATCTCTCATGTGAAAATTCCTGACAATCAATTGATGTTTAATAAAGATTAATAAATAAATACCCTCATGATTCCAAAATACCCATAGCCCATACATAGATTTCGCTTCACTCAAAAATTTTCACCCTACTCTCCTTCCCAAGAAATGTTGTACCTTTTAGACGGCTGAACAGTAAAAAAAAGAAGAAGAAATAAATAAAACACAGCACTAAGACTTTCAGCTGTGACGTAAGATAAGTCAGTACAGCTTCCGTTTCAATACCTTCCTGCTCCCCATCCTGGATTTCTTTCTCGCGTCAGACTTATCTCAGCCAAGGGCGAATAGCACTATAGGTCTGATAGCGGGCTTACCTCACCTAGAGTACTATCCAAACGGGTAGTCTTACCTATTCATCTTTGCATCTACACTCATCAACCACATCATCATTTTCACATTTTGGTCTCTGGCACACCAGGACCGATCTTGCTATGCCAGACCCACGCACCGCTAATAGGATCAAAGATAAGGGACGACATGAAGGTTTACCGGCTATTGTTCGCGGACCGGCTGTGCGCCCCACGAAGACAAGACTGCGGCCGACATCCAGCCAACCATCTACAAGTAACCATCATACGCAACGTACAGTTTCTCGGGACTCAACTGAATCAGCTTTGCCTACGTATTTCGTCCTATCCCGATCACCAGCTACTGGGCCAGGCTACGTTGAACGTCTGATGGACTCACCACCTAAAAAGAAGCATAATCTTCACTCTATTACATCCACAGAAGATATGCCATCGACGCCAGCCAGGATACCAGCACCAAGAACACTGATCTCCCTGCTTCTACTATTTACTCGATGCTTCTGACGAACAACGATGCCAAATTCTCCACGGCCAAGTTTGTTTCACTCCAGCTTCGAAAATACCTTCTTCGTGTAGCAATTACTCAGATAGTGCATACCCGCAATAGAATCATCCAGAAGACCAACAACGCCAATCTTCTGAACAGAATCAAGAACAAAGTCCCGATCGACATCTTTAGGCCAAATGCACAACTACAATCACTCAACTGCAGCAGAAGAAAACAACCACCACATTCTCATCGGACCTCGCTTCTATTAGTAGTTATCCGCGGAATGGAACCCAGTTATACCGAAGAAGAAATCCAAGAAGAACTAAGGCTAGAAGGACACACTATTACAAAAATACTGCGGATTCGCAATGACAAGGGACCAACTTATATGATGAGGGTTTTCACTACCCACCAAGCTACGATCGATGATATACTGACGAACGGGGCATACATCTACAACCGTAAACATGGAGTTGAACCATCTTGTTCTCATGGTTCTATTCCAATTCGATGTGAGCGATGCCAGAAGTAAACACAAATCTCACCTCAGACTGCAAGAACAGCACCAAATGTGGATACTGCGCTGAACAGCACAGCACACGTGCCTGCACAAATTTGCACCAACCACCTACCTGTGCTACATGCCAAGACAAACTTCCAACGTACAGCTATAAATGTAAATTCAAGCCTGTACCTCCAGTGGATCATTCCGAACTTGTCGCACCATTACGTACTTCTCCTACAGTTACAGACACATGTCACGATCATGATGCTCCTATCATCCTTACCCAGCTTCTCACCTTTCTGACGTTAACACTCCAAACCATTTATCCATTCCAACGTCCTCATATTCTCCATCAAATCATATAAGCAGCCAAGGTAACATTTAACGTTTATTTCGCTGCAACATTGGTCCAGATGGCATAACATACAGCCACATAAAAGAGTGCCCGCTTACATTGCTTCTTCTCTTAGCATCTATATTTACATTCGTCTTAAGAACAGACTTCTTTCCAATGCCCTGGAAAATGTCTAAAACATTAATGTTTCTCAAACCCAATAAACCTCCTCAAGATGTCAGCTCGTACAGGCCAATACAAGTTACCTCTACTTTTACTAGGAAATTCGGACGCATCATCGTCAAAAGGCTTCATCTCTATCTCAGGGATAGGCATCTTCTTCCAGACACCCAAGCGGGATTTCGATCATTATTTTCCATCAATGATCAATTATTACGTCTCACCACTATTATCATTGCGGTTGTTGTTGTTGGATATTCAGTGTAAAATGGATTTTGGGCTGTATCTGGTGATTGTTAAATAAATAAATAAATAAAATAAATCACGCAAGACTACAATTCCATCAAACCATCATCTCTAGTACTATTTCATCTGGAAAAAAATAAAGATAAGGTACGGTACCACAGACTTATTTACAAATTACACAAACTCCGGCTCCTGATCGAATTCATCAGACTGGTCGTCCACTTCCTTGCAGGCCGAATCACATACACATCCATCCACTCCAGTCTCTCTCATCCAATTTTCTTACTCACAGATCTTCCTCAAGGATCCGTTCTTTCGCTGTTACTCTATTTTATCCACATTGTCGACATGCCACAGCTTTCTGACCACGTCTACAGTTTTCCGTACGCTGACGATACAGCCATTCTCGCACTAGGAACTACCATTCAGCAAATCAACGTTAAACTACAAACTGCTCTCACCAGTTTCCACACCTGATGCACCCGCTGGCGCCTCACCGTGGATGCTGCCAAAACTCAAACAATCGTCTATATATCTCACAAACAGACCGCTCGTGTGAGACGCAGTCCACGTCGCCTTTCATTAACATTAGATTCTGTTCCACTTCACCCTAGCAAAACAGTCACGTATCTTGGCATTACTTTTGATTTACAGTTAATCAGGAGCAAACATTTCCAACAAGTTACTAACAAAGCTTACAACCGTTTAAATTTACTAAAAGGATTGACTGGAACAACTTGGGGTCTAAGACAACATATCATTTTAAATACGTATAAGCCTTTCTTCGACCAGTATTTACATATGGCTACACTGCTTGGATATCTGCCCCGCTCAGGTATTACCAACAGCTACTCATCTTGGACAGACACGCCTTTCGCATAGCCCATCGCATAAAGCTTCCAAGTCCGACCCAAGATCTCTATCGCCTCATCACATTTCCAAACCATGAATTTCACATTCCAAAACTCCGGCAGACGTACATCACCAAGTGTTTCCAAACATAACATCTGCTTCTATACAACACCATGCATTACATCGCCCTTCATTCTTCCACTGTACGGTACTATCAAACTCCCCTTTCCTTACTATTTACTCTTTATCAATTCTCCTTACTGAAAAGCGATCCACAACTTTTGTTTCTGAATGACTGCATCACTCATGCTTATCCTCCTCATATCTTTAACTCTGCACCGCACTTCACCTCATCGTGCATCTTCATTACTTCTACCTTCACAGATTACTGTCACTTTGCTCTATACATTTGATTATATTTTTACGAAAATTATCTGTCGCCTACATGTTTATCACGTCACTTCTTCTGTATAAGACTGTATTATTTTGATGTTATTAAGTTTACTTCTCTGCTTCCTTTCCTTTAAAATGTTAAAGAACGAAACGTTGTTTTAGTCCTTTATTACAATAAAGATTATGTAGCATCCTTTCGACCACCCATAATAAATCTAACCCCGCAAATCCTTTCCAAATCTCCTCCCTAAAAGAGAGCGCAACCCTCTCACAGGTAACTAGCCTCCAGGCTAGCTTAAAGAAAACAGCACTAAGACAGGATACTTTGGATTAGCACTCAACTTTCGGATCGAGGTACCTTGTATAAGTAACGAGTCTACGCTGTGGTCGATCCTGAGTAGACGGGCGCTACTAGGCAATCATTGCTACGGGCGTAGTGGTTCAGCTAGATAGAGGGTTTTAGCCGAGAGAAGTCAAATATTTTTGGCATTGCATCGTCTTTCATTTTCATCTTCTTTATCAATCGCTACCATTTTGACTATGAATGGATATCGATACTGGACAACCAGCACCGTCAACTTCTACTTCAAATGGCGTTGTTGGCAAGGTCCATAAACGCAGAAACCGTACGGATCCCAGAGAGGTGTTCGATCTCGCTCGTGATCCCAAGTCCAAAGAGTTGCACTTGTAGTCAGCAGGAGTCGCCACCGCCAAAAAAAAGCACCACTCATCACAACCTACTCCATCTAAGTCTACCGAGATGGATAAACCGTCTCCAGACGACGAGCAGCAGTTTCTTTCACTAGGGAACATTTTGAAACCAGCTTTACATATTTATTTACTGAATAATTATGATCCGAAGTACAAGAACGAAAATCACATCTTTCTTCAACTTACCAAATACTTTACTCGAGCGCAAGTCAGTCGGATTACTAAAACTCGAAACGGAATCATCGTTAAGACTCCGGATCCCAACTTCGCCATCAATATTCACAGTAAATACTCTTTTGAAATCTGTGGTAAAAACGCTAATCTGCAAAAACTGACAAACACATTAGATAGCCATCTCCTCCACGAAAACAACCAGCTTCATCCGTAGTCATACGTGGAGTCAAAGCAAGTATCACTGATGAAGATGTCACCGATGAACTTAAAGCTGAAGTACACTCTATACTGAAGTGCTTACGCATCAAAAACGCGAATGGGGCAACTTACTTTGTCCGCGCTTTGACTAACTTTCAGGAAACCATCGATGATTTGCTCTGCAAAGGAGCTTTTATATACAAAAACGCCAGTAATTGGAGCAATCGCATACTCCATTTCCACTTCCATTGCGGTGTTAAAAGTGTCAGTTCTACAACTCGCATAGGACCGCGGATTGACGAAACCCTGTGACATGCGGATACTGTAATCAACTTGATTCTTCCAAAGCCTGCCCAAACCTCAACAATCTACCGGCGTGTAGCACCTGTGGGGATGCTCATCCCACATTCAGTTACAAGTGCAAAGCACTCCAGTCCTGAACCCAACGAACAAGAGCTAGTTGTGCCCTTGTGGGTTACAGAAAATATCAAGAATACTACCGACATGCCAACCTTCGTTTTTCAGCCTATTCAAATCAATCAGTTCTCTCTTTTCTAAGCACGGCACTCCAAAATAGTCTTCCATTTCAAAGGCCACACATATTTCAACATATTCAACTGGCAGCCAAACGAATCCTTGATATAAACTTCCAAGCAACTTATTCTAGTCAAAATGTGTACTATCACTGTTCTATTATTAACACTAATCTTACCGCTAACAGTCCTTGAGTTTTCAGACAAGAATTATATTCAGCTATCGTTTCTAAATATCAGTTTCTTACAAGAACATCTTACTTTATTGCAACAACTTCTTTTAGAGGAAACCATCCATGCTTTTTTTTTACTCAAAGAAACTCACCTTACCGCTAAACGCTCTAGTAAACTTTCTATCATGTACTTCGCCGTGACAGAACCATTGCAGCTGACAGAGCAAATGGTGGGTTATCTATTGGTTACCCACGATGTCTATCTTATCGCACCTTTCCTCCACCAATCCAATACCAGTCTGAAAACCTGATTATTACTCTCAATTTTCCTAATCTTTATGTAGCTGTTGCAGCAATGCACATAGGACCAGGCCATGAGTCTCCTTATGGATTTTTTCAATACATTTTCAACAATTTTCGTATATTTGTTATCATGGCTGACATCAACTTTCACAGATGCTCTGATCGTCAAAAACCCACTTACAGAATTCCATTATCACACATACTACAGGTACCATTCTGCAACTACTCATACCAACTTGGTATCTCTCAAACACTACTGCCGATATCGTCATAGTCTCTCACAGTCTCCTTGATCGATGTAGAGTACACGTTTTTGATCTTATGGGCAGGGATCACCTCCCAGTTAAGCTCACTCTCACACGCCTAAGCTTAAACCCTCCTCATCATATATCACCACGTCAAGACATAAGTTTTGAAAAAGTAGACTGAGAATCGTATCGCTTTTCTCTTGCACAAAAATTTGCAAACCTGGAACCACCCACTAACGAAGGCGATTTATATCATGCACTCGATGTTTTCATCACATCCATCCACGAATCCGCTGATCGACATATCCCTAAGTGATCTATTCACCCATCACACCCTCAGCTTCCCCCATATTACCTTCAACTTACTAGA
Organism: Thermobia domestica; assembly: GCF_964235325.1. NCBI lineage: Eukaryota > Metazoa > Arthropoda > Insecta > Zygentoma > Lepismatidae > Thermobia > Thermobia domestica. Next base: position 214,335,242 of record NC_137459.1, on the reverse strand, counting down.
CGTTCCAGAGAATTTTATCAAGATTACCAATGCACTAGGAATCTTGAATCTCTGAGGTTTCACAGGCAATTTCAACAGGCTGTACGTAACTACAAAAGATTCAACTTACATCTATTTATAGTAAAATTCTTGAAAGGGTTCTTGTCCAGAGACTTCATTTCCACCCATCTGCTAAAAGTCTCTTTCCGCATCATAAAGCAGGTTTTAGCTCTAACTATTATATTAATGACCAATTCTTAAGATTGCTCACTATCATAACAGATCATTACAACGCTTTCAAACCATTTTGTTTAGTACTGTTTGACCTTGAAAAAGTCTTCTATAAAGTATAGCATCAAGGACTTATTGCAAGACTGTTAAACTTCAAACTTCCTATTGCCTATGTTCGCTTTACGCATTTCGTATCAAACTACCCAATTATACACACGAACTTTATGAACTTCTGCTTTTCCCACATATCCTATAAAATATCGAAGCACTTAAAACCAAGTACATGAGCAAATGTTTCGAGGAACGCCACGCCCTTCTTTAGAGACAATGAACTTCGACAGAAACTACACCGTTTGCTCTCCCCTTCATCACACTCCACCTTCTCTTCTATTTTCGTTATATCACTATTCTTTACCCCTGAATCATCCAGACATTCATGCTGTTGCTGCCTACAAATCAGACTTCTCTTCATCATTCATATTTTCATCTTAAGTTGAACGGTAGTCCATGTGTTCCAGCAGGGTACCCACTATCTACATCATAGTCCTGAGCTACCTCAGAACCAGAAGATAAATGCATTTGTCTTTCCAACTTTTCCTAAGATTTGTGGTGTCCAATGCACCTCACCTTCATCTCATTTTCCCCTCATTTATGATTATAGCGTAAGTGCTATTATGTCGTTTGCTAATCATGATAATCAATTACTGTAAATAAATTTTTACCCTCTTATATGGTTTACTATTCATACCTAACCTTATGATTATAGCACTGTGCTATAATGTCTACCCTATACATACATATAGCCATGGAGTTCTTTATTTATTATATAATATGTATATTTTGTTTGTTTTTAGTTTAAGTTTTATTGTTACGTATATATTTATTACAATTCTAAATTATTCGATATTCAGATAAAATAACACAGGCATAAATGAGGAATGGAACAATAATTACTAACAGAATATCAGAAAAATATAATAATTTGAATAAAATTGTAACAATTACATTAAATAAATTTACGAAATAATTGTGAAAAAATAATTAAGTCTGCAGGAAATATATTTCGATAGTCCAACCAAAGGAAGGGGTAGAAAACCAACTATCAACGGCATCATATCTAGCGTTACTGTCTGCTTTTCTTTTCTTTGTTTGTTTTTTCAATAATAATAATAATAATAATAATAATAATAATAATAATAATAATAATAATAATAATAATAATAATAAAGATAAATATTCATAGACCAACCGCCTATACCCATTGCCATGTATTCCTGTTACATAAATTGCCAAACCCTTTGGGGGAGTAACCTATGCGCTAGCACTAAAACAAAACACCACTAAGATCTTACAAGTCGATAGTGATATCGACCACATCAGCTGTGACGTGACAAACGTCAGCACGGCTGCTTCTTCCAATCCTTTCCACCATCCTTGGACTTGCTCGTAAGGTATTCGCTGAGCAACAGTTATCAGACTTAACTCAGAAAAGGGTAGCTCGTAGCGACACATTTAGACAGGGGCATTTCGTCACCTAGACCACTATCCGAATGGGTAGTGTTCAACTTACTTCCTGATACGTGTATTATTTGTATCATATTTGTGATAGGCTTTCATCAGCTATGCCTTCTACCGGACACACTACCACTGAATCCGGCTCTTCCGTTAAGCGGAAGGAACGCCGTGGAAAACTTTAACCTAGTCCTGAACGCTCACGATTGCCGCATTTTAAAGGAGATCCTCAGTCAAAATTACCACATGCTAAACGTTCTGATACTCTAAGTGAATCATTATCATCATCGACTACTTCAGGTCATTTCGACATGATGCACACTTTCCATCTTTACCTCCTTAGCCGAATACACCTATAGTCAGCAATCTTCAGTCTCCAGTAGATTCCTCGTTTTTACATACCAATTACGACCCAAAATATAGGATATAAACCAACTCTACCTTCGACTCATCAAGCACGTTCCTCGTGCAAACATCACTCAAATAGTCTCAACCCGTAAAGGCATCATCCTCAAAAGTCCCGACTCCAACCTTGCGGCTTCACTATTAAATAGATACTCCTATGAAATCTTTGGCAAAAACGCACATCTTTCTAAACTACGTAGGTCTCATACTAAACAACCACCACCACTTCGTCGATCATCAGCACTCTAAGTTGTTACTCGAGGAGTACCACCTGATTACATCGATGAAGAGAGGAACTCATACTTGAAAAGCACTCTATTCTTAAGTGCATCCGCAACAAAAACGCCTCTGGAAACACGTACATGGTTCGTGTGCTTACCAATTCCTCATGAACAATCTATAATCTTTTTTCGAATGCTGCTTACATTTATCATAAAACAGCATGGAGAAAAACCCTCTAAATCTCCAGCCCCCGTCTCCGTCCGTTGTGAAACCTGTCAAGTCTACAACTCTCATCACACATCACAATGCCCGAATACATCCAAGGCACCAAAGCATGCACGAATCTTCAACGAACTATACTTTGCAGTACCTGTGTCTCTAATCATCCAACCTATAGCTATAAATGCAAAGCCAGACCAACCGCCAGACCTTTTAAGCCGGAACTCGTTGTTCTTCTCCGTTCTCACGGGACTCGAGATACCACTGTTCCTCTGCCATCATCCTTATATCAACCAATCACCATTAGTTAATTCTTGTCTCTCATCACTGTTACTCTTCAGAATATCCATCCTCTCCTTCGTCATCAAATCTTACAACATCCTTAACGTCTACTTTTAAGCCACATATTCTAATCCTACTGTTTATTTTCACTCCGATGTGCTCCAAACAGCAGTGTCACTCTCTTCACTATTTATTACATAAACTAGTTTTCGCTGTAGCTTTCATCATGGAACAGAACATTCTGTTTTTAAACATTCGCTCCCTATTACATAAATCTCTTTTTGAGCAACTGCTCCGAGAAGAACATATTACTACGCTTCTATTAAATTAAGATTTTCTGACCTCGCGCCTCCATCCCCGTATCTCTGGTTATCAATTAGTTCGCCATGATAATGCTCTTTCAGCACGTCATGCTAATGGTGGGGTCGCCATCGGATTTCCACTCAGTGTTCCTTATCGCCAGTATCTCTCTACTGTTCCTAATCTTCCTAGCATATTATTCTTACGCTCTATTTTAAACATCTATCTGTCACTGTTGCTACTTTTTATATTCGTCTCGGTCATCCCATTCGTCAACATTTTTTCACTACATATTTTCCAATTTCCACTCTTTCATTCTTATGGCCGATCTCAACTTTCATAGCAGCTCAGCTCACTGGAAACTAGACTTTCAAACGTACATCACTACTCACACTAAAAGGTTCATTCATACTCTTCCCAAACCAACTCGTCCCGAAAGTATTCAACCCCGGACGTGGTAATAGCATCCGCCAATCTCTCTCCACGCTGTGCGATCACGGTCTTGGACCCACTGGGAAGCGACCATGTCCCGGTAAAACTTACCATTCTTCTCCGGCAATCACGTTCTAATGCCCTGTCCTTTCCAATTCGTACCACTCCTCGTTTCAATAAAGCCGACTTGGTTCGTTACTGCTTCCACATCTCTGCAAACCTCTCTGATATTTCGCCTCCAACTACAGAAATAGAAATCTACAGGACTCTTGACACTGTTACCCACACCATTCGAAAAAGCTGGTTTAAAACGTGCAACACTTGCTGACATCTCTCATCCCAAAAGTTCTGGAAGCATTTGCATCAACTCACCGGCAAAAGTATCCGTACTCCCTACCCAATTATCGAATGCGATCATCCTCTTTCTGATGATACTAGCAAAGGCCACGGCTTCGCAACCCATCTCCAAGGTATCTACACCCCAACTGCGCTTGATCCGACTCATCGCCACTATCCTACTGATCATGTAAACCCTTTCCTCACCGAACTGACAACGTCACCCTGATAATGAGTATCCTCCAAACAATCCACTCACTGTCCCCATCACTGTCAAGGAAATCTGTCATACCGTCTCTCGAAAAAAGAACACTGCCCCCGGCATAGATAAAATCATATATCATAGTATCAAGGAAGGTCCTTATATATTACATTACCTCGTTTCCCTTATTTTCATCTTCATTCTTCGCACTGGCTTTTATCCAATACCCAGGAAAATCTTCACCACCTTAATATTTCTTGAACCCAACAAACCAACGCACTGTGTTTTCTCTTATAGCGCCATCCAACTCACAATATTATTTAGCAGAATTCTTGAACGTATACTTGTCACCCGTCCCTACACAAATCTCACTCCTTATAATTTGTTCCCTCTCCATCAAGCTTTCTTCCGCCCTTGCATTTGCATCTCAGATCAACTTCTCCATCTCACTACTTTCGTCACCAACCAGGTCAGCACTTCCAAACCATCCTGTCTTCTGTTATATGATCTTGAGAAAGTTTTCGATAAGATATGGCATCTGTGCCTTCTCTATAAACTCTTTCACTTCAATCTACCCTATTGTTACATTCGTCTTATCTATCACTTTCTAAAATGTCGCCCCATCTATCTCACCGCATTTTCCTTCACTCAGGTGTTTCACAAGACTCTTCTCTTTCACCCCTTCTCTATATTCTTTATGTCGCAGATTTTCCTACTCTACCCGCAAATGTTACCCCTTTTCAATATGGTGATGACACTGCCTTTCTCACTACAGGAAATACGATCTCTCACCTTAATGTCTTACTCCAACCCGCCATCGATTCATGTCTCTCTTGGAGCCACATATGGGGACTTACAATCAATGCCACAAAAACACAGGTGATCATTTTCTCACCACCTGGCCAACGGTCCTGTGCCTATCGTAACCCTGACAACTTCCATCTTCACATTTTTCACACTCCTATTTTTCACATTGCCTCCTATTTTTCACATTAGTATTTTACTGATCAACACCTCAAATTGACTCCTTGCCTTAAGTACATCTGTCTAAAGGCATATTCTCACCTTAATCTTCTTCGTCGCCTGACCGGTACCACTTGGGTCTTTGTGCTACCGCACATCTGAATACCTATGAAGCTTACCTCTGACCTGTCCTCACCTATGACTTTCTCGGTTATTTGTGGCCATTGCGCTCTCCCAGTTTGAAATATTAACTCTTTAAATGTGCACTATCACCTCGCGAAAATGGCCCAAAGTTCACTTACCAAAGTCTGCCTTTTCCTTGTCAGATATGTTGGTAAGATGTTTGAAATGAACTCGGCTGGTAATTGAACTCGGCTTGCACACTATTGCTGTTGAATAGGATATTTCTGAATCCTGCATTCTTATTTTTCTGGATGAAACTGACGGATTTCTTCATTACGTTGCAGCTATTTTCAAGAATGATGTAGTTTTGTTGTTGAAAAATTTCAAGCTACAGTACAGTCGATTAAAACACGAGTGCGCCGAGCAGGATCCGCGTGGTTTAACCACTACACTATACACATCGTGAGTTGCGAGTAGCTTCGTTACTATATTATGAACCTTTGTATTGTATATCGTCGTGATTTGTATATTGTGATTGATGGTCATTCTTTTTCTTTACTACTGTCTCGTATTTTTCTCTCGCAGCAGAATTCAGTGTTCTAACAGAACGCGTGTATAGCATGATAGAATAGCTACCAAGGTAATGAATGTAAGTGCCCAATAACAAAATGATCAATCGCTGTTTATGTGTAATAGATAATTTTGTGGTTCGAAATAACTGAATAAGGACACTTCGAGATAGTTGTTTCGTAATGGTGTGGTTAGAGTGACTGTCTGAAGTTCCAAAAGTGTTAGGTTCGATTCTGGGTGTGGGCCTTTCTATTTTTTCTAATTGTTTCTGACATTGATCATGCTCGTGAGAAAACGTTTCTACACGTTTCCACGTGAATTGCAATTTGGAGGCAGAAGTCGTGTGATTATTATTGTGGAAAAGTAGTACGCTATTTTTTAAATCAAATTATAATGAATATAAATTAACTGTGTCGCGGAGTGTCGTAATGGTGTATTGGGAAACTCGTTGCTTTCCACGCAGCAGTCCCACGTTCGAGTTTCTATTATTTTACCCTTTTTTAAATTGAGTGGTGAAATTTCACTTGGTTTTACTGTAATGCACATTTCTCTCTCATGAAACTCAATGGAGACATGAATTAGGAAGTATAGTCACTGAAAGTTCTTTTTTGAGAAACGTGATGTAACGTAAGCTGCGAATACACAGACCTTGAATCACACAATACTTAATGTAAAATGAAATCTTGCAGGTTTAGGTCTCACGAATATGCCGAGTAGGCTAAGGGAGACAGTGATGGTGAAAATAATGAAATGATGGAATCAAAGGGGTGTGAGGAAACGGAAGAACCCCAAGAAAACCCACCACACCGTGTTTGTCTAATACAGAGACCACTTGGCGCGAGATGAGACCAAACAAGGGACCCCACTTACAAGAGGTGATCGCTCTATCATTGTCCCATAGAGGCCCGCAATACTTAATGTAAAACAGCTATTAAGCACATAGCATAACTAGAATAAATACCTTCAATACTACAGCATGTAAGTAAATCTAGAGGGAACCGAAATTGTTTTGGAAATCCAGAGCGAAGGTAACATCGACCACCGCTGTGAGAAGCCATGATCTCACTTTCCCCCCTTTATTTATCCTAATTCCGTAGGCAGTCCGAAGCTATTCAAGTGTTGTTGCTTCACAGATTCTTATCATTGATTATAATATTAACTCAATGCCAATTTGAAACTTTGAGGTGTTTGTTATAAACGTGCCCCCTAGGAATTTTTGAACTTTTCATCGATTTGTATCGAAACTACTCTCAAGACAGAAAGTGCAACAAAACCTTATCTCAATTCCAATAAATATTTTCAAAAAGTTAGAGGTCCACACACACCAAACCCTTCCCCTGGTTATCCCCTTCTCCCAAAGATACTTTTAGTGTCTTACCCCTAGAGTAAACTTTTCCTTGGTAATATAACGTATGCTAAATTTATATGAAATTCCTCCACGGGTCTGTTGTGTATCGTACCAGCTACCAGACTTTTTCCTTAGTTACCTTTCCGCACTATATTTATACGAATCACAGTAAGAACCAAATATCATGGTACCACCCGACTGCAGTCGCTGTGCAAACTCTCATCATAATCTAATGTAGGACAATAAGTGGAATTAATGTTGTAAGATTTGAAATCAGATTTGCAATATTGCAAATAAAAGAAAAACATATAATAAGTCTCATATTTGAAAATAAATTCGGCTCAAACTGCCTGAGACTACATAAGTCTTAACAGAACTTGTGGAATGCTCAGAATAAATGTTGCTAGAAAAAAACATTGTGCTTTGCGTGGACCTGAACCCGTGACCCTATAAGTAGAAATACAATACGCTGATCACTCATCTAAGAATCCTAACGGAAAGCATTCCTTTGTTTAAAATTATAACTGAGGGACACTATTATGCGCAGGTCTAATTTTCCCTCTTTCTTTCTCTCTCTCTCTCTCTTATGTTTCACAAATATCACATGTTTCGGACATTATTTTAATATTAGTTATGCTTTATGTTTGATCATTTGGTAGCAATGTTTACCAGACGGTTCTTCCAAATAAAACTTAACAAACAGAGTGGTAACCAAAGTTTTGTTTACTGATTTTTTAGAGGGGAAAAACTTAGTCTCTTTGCTAGCTCTTGGAAACTTAAAAACTGCAGCCCCCCTCCTGGGCCAGAGGTGACCCAGGTGCTTGGGCGAAATTTCTCCAACAATTATCATTCGCTTTCTCCCCCCAAAAAAGAGTGCCTAAATTGTTAGCGAGATTTCTTTCGTCCTCTAATGAATTCCACACTGACGTGCATATCTCATACAAGTGCAAGAGATAAGAGATTACATTACTTGGTAGCATTGGAGTAACCAGGATTTGATTTCACGGGATCGCTGGCTAAACGTTCATTTGTAAGGAGTCTGGGGTTCATCACCGGACAAATTTTGAATAAAACCGCAATCGTAGGGTAAAGACATACCTAAGAGACCTCGGGTTCGAGGTCAAGGTTTCAGTACTGGTCCCTACCTTGATTTCTAGGTCTAGATGGATGAAGGGAGCACGTAGCGAGGAGGTCTCATCCTCGCTGTAACTCCTCAGTTTGAGGAGAAACATTACTGTAACGCGTCTGAAAGTATTGCATAAAAATCATTGCAAAACACCATTTTGAAATTGAAAGGACCAAGCAGTTTATAAATACAGGTGGAGGCGAGACGAGACATGTGAAATGCTAAAGTCTCGTCTCTTGTTTCGCAAAAATATTTGAGTCTCACCTCTTGTCCATCTCTATCAATAAATCAAATACTTTTATTTTTTTTCAATTTTTTGTGAAGGAATGTCCTCATTCAGCACTCAGGTGAGTAATCGTTTCCCAGTAAAATAAAATAAAAAAGAGGTATGTCTTCAGGTTTCGGTTTGGCAGCGGTATTAACTGCAGCAAATGAAGTTTTGTCACTGCAATTCCGTTTTCCATCATTTCCTCCCTATGGATATGTGCCTGTCTTTGCAGGTATATCTTTACCTTATATCAGGAACAAATTAAAAGAAACCTTTTTCTTATTAATTTCGAAATTGGAGGAGAGGAGTGAAGTTTTTAAACATATATATAATTAACAGTAGCTTCTTTCTTTCTTTAGAAATTCCACAATTTACGAACTTCAGGCCAGAAGCTCTCTTCCTGTAACCGCCACTGCCTGAAGAACAAGCTAGAGTATACTTCTCAAATAAATATGAATAGCTTAAATTACGTTTCAGTTGCTATTTTCTTTCATTCTCTATTTAAAACGTGTCTATAAAGATATTGTTTGTGCTTCCCATCACATATTGCAGGAACATTCCTTACTAGTTCCATTAATATGTCTTTCATAATCAAATTTAACAGTGCAGCAAAACCTCGCGAGTATAGACATACAGAATCCTCTGCAGACGAAATTTTAAACAAATGAACCCTTATTCCGTGCAGCGCTTTAGGAAGAACCAAAGTCAACATGAGACACAGCAATGCTTCCGCTGGACATCGATGTAAAAACAAACGCGTTTGTTTATCATCGTCACCACTATTTCACTCTCCCGGTCGACCTCTAGGTCGCGATGTAGCATACATCTTCGGATGAGCATACCCATTTGAATTCATGTGTTTATGCCAGTATCAAGGGTGAGACCGCGACTGAAACCTCGACCTCAATCGCAAGGTCTCTTTGATATGTTTCTAGCTTAGACATTATTTTAACAACTTATGCATATGTCGGAGTTTCCAGACTTACTGGCTACGCCACTGCATGTAGTGTCAATTGTTCCTAAACATCATCAGTCTCTTTCACTTCCACATTCAGCCATAATTTTATTGTTTCAAGGCAAACAGAATACATTCGTTTTCCTTCGTATTTGGCGTTCTTCAAAGTAAAACTATGGTATAATTAAAAGTGCGAATTTGACATTCTAAATGGAAATATCTGTCCCCTCCTCCGAAAAACAAATTCCTCCATGTATGCTCCCCCTGTTTCAAATAGAAAAATTAAATTTGGATATTTTCTGCAAGACTATTGGGAGATATAGAATTTCATATCAAGTATTTCTGTTTACTTGGTACTGGAATTAATAGATTTACAAGTAATTGTTTTGTGTATGTATAGTTGTGCAGAACAGCCATGGATATTTTTTTTATTTGTTGCTATAAATTTATGAAATTGTTACGAAAGTTTCTAGATAGGTGGAAAGTACTTTTCCCAGGCTGGGACAACAGTAATTAAGTTAGTGCCAGGGAAAGAAAAAAACTAGAAACGGGGAATTTCCCTAGCTTTTCTCCTTACAAATAAACGTTTTTGTAAGTAACAAACGTTATCTGCCTGACGTAAGACAGCCTATCGTTCTGCGTGGCCCCGTGGATGAGCGAGTAGAGTCGTTGCTTGGTAATCGTGAGTTTGATGTATCGAATTCTGTCTAGGGCAGTTGACATTTTTTCGTTCTTTGTTTCTCATATCTTAAGATGTTTCTCTCGCTACGTAATCATCTGATGCTCTCAACTAAGTCCTCCACTTGAATTCAACAACTGGTAGTGGGATGCTCTGAGGTTCGGTTGAGATTTTACATGTCTACTTACAAAATAATAATTTCCGACAAAATATGGATGCTGTGCGATCATTTTGTCTGAAATTATAAATTTGCACACGTGACTGTATCTCTCCTTCATGATATTTGCGTTTCTCGTTCTCCAATGACATCAGCTATGACATAAGATGGATTCATGCAAAACTTCAAATCATAAAAGTGCTATATCAATGGCCCACTCTCACTAAGCATTTGATTAAATGTATTTGTTTTCACATTGAAGGAGGGGGGGATCCGCTCTTCGTACCCCCTGAAATGACAGAATATTTATTCAGGTTCCGCAAAGTTATTTCAGATCAAACGACTGAAAGAGTGTTAGTCGCGGAGAATCGCGAAGGGACCAACACGAACTATCGCCAGTCATGAGCATGCGGTTATTATTATATATTATTTTTTTCTTGACGAATTGTTCCTAAAGTGAACTCCGGGGTCAAGAATAATCTCTGCTTCAACATCATGAAGTGACAAATCTTGAGTGCGATAATTGTATGAATTTAGATGGCAACTATCGTCGATCATTAGAAAGCGAGTATGGGAGAACTATGAAATAAGGTAAATAGGCACGCCTCACTTTGTTGTAAAATTACATGGCGACCGCATTTTATCTTATCCCAAACAGTTGTCGTCGCATATATACGATTAAAAGAGCACACTTATTTACCAAATTAAACAGATCTCAACGATTTATAACTTTACAGTTAACAAGTTGAAATTTAATAGTACTTCCGATTTCTGTGTTGATTTAAATAGAAAAGGGACAAAAAGATATGTGGAGAGACTAGTTCTTGGAATCGATTCAGTGTGCAAAGAATAGGAGCAATTTCCATCATTAACTCTTCATTAGAAAGGCAAGTGGCAGAAAGCAAACGTTCACGGTTTCAACTTTAATATACATAGAACAACAATTATAATATATAGTTACTAGCAGTTATCTAAATGGATTTAACGTCTCAAGAAATGATAATATCTCGTCCCTTTTTACTCTACTAAAATCATAAGTGTAAAAGTTACTAGTACTTCCGGTTTCAAGTTGATAATCATAGAACAAGAATGGTAATATATAACGGAAAAAGGAAGTATTGGAAAAGATTTAGCGTCTGAAAAATACATCCATACACCTAACACGACTAAAAAAGGAAGCAGTAAGGTATTCCTAGAACTTTAGATTGCAATACTGATCTCCATGAAGTAACATACCTGTATATACCTAGGTAGAGTAGAAATCCTTGGAATTAAATAACCCAAGAAAATACACCGTTCCCACCCGCATTAGTCCACTTAAACCGGAAATTGTAAAAATTTGTAGTACTTCTGGTTCCACCGTTTATCTCTAAACAACAATAACGATAGAACAAACACCGAAATGATTCTTGTAATTAACTCAGTGCCCGACGAAAAATACCACTCCTCCATAATATTCTACTGAAACGGAAGTGGTACGCATTTCCCAGTACTTTTGGTTTAATATTGGTTACGACAGACCAATTATGGTAAGAAATATTGAGATTAATTTGCCTCTTAACCGATTCACTGCCTCAAGGAAACATGGGATCTCGACTCGTAACTCTCCAGTAAAGCCAAAAGCTGTAGAAATATACTAGTGCTTCTAGTTTTAATATTGATGTCCATACACCGAAGCAATAAGAGATATTGAGAAGCTGTTTCTGTAATCGATTTAGCGTAAGTAGAGTGGTACACTTGGGGACGTTCTTTGACCTACTGCGCATGCGCAAACTTTTCGGTTCATGTTTCAGTTTTGATTCCTGTTCCGGTTCTGTACACAACACAGGAGATGTTGCAGCCGACTACAATCATAGCAGCCGTTTTAAGATTACACAAGAAAGGCTACGCAACACACATACCAATTCCCAGTCTAGAAAAGCTATGCCCACTGGCAAAGATAAAGAAGTGGCGGCATTTCTTCATTTTTGCTAAATAACATGCAAATTCTGCCACGTTTAACTCGTTCAATCTTTTACGACGAAAATAGAGAAGCAGAGATTGAAACACACACACACACACTTTACGGAGCACTTGATGGCGCATGCGCAGTAAAATTAAAGTTCATTTTATTATTAACTACACGCATGCGCAGAAAAAGTACAGTTCCGATCCCGACCCCTGTTCCAGTTCCAGTGCCGAAAACACACATAATGATCTACTTTCGAACTCATAAAGAGAGCTAATAAAAGAGAATGATCTACTTTCGAACACTTATGTAGCCTCACAACCTTTTAACCCTTACACGCATAGATTTTATAACGCTGTGGCATATTTCCGCATGGACCGTATTTTCCAGCCCCCAAAACTTCATCCTCTTATCCACTCCTTATTTAACAGAGCACATATTCTAGCACATATGTAACATACCAGAGGTGTATTTGTTCTCTTTTAAGACAGCCAAAATGTAAAACTCAAAGTCTTATATGGCAACGAGTAACAGATCTGGGACCCTCAAATTCGTGCTCGGCGTATATGACATCGGTATTCATTTGGTGGTGTGGAATTCGAAATGTCAAAAATTGTTACTGAAAAAAGGGTTTTATGGGTCAAGATGACATTGTAGCGACTCGGCGGATTCAGAGTCGTGATCGGCGTATAAGACATCCATACTAATCGGGTGGTATCGAATTCGAAATCTCAAAAACCGCTACCGGAAGTGGGCTTTTATGGGTCTACATAAGCTTGTAGCGACTAGCAGTTATAGAATCGTCATCAGCGTATATGACGTCGGTACTAATTTGGTGGTGTCGAATTCGAAATCTCAAAAAAATCGTGACCGTAAGTGTGGTTTTATGGGTCAAAGTCCTATTTGGAAAAGAGTGTCATCTCTGGGGCCCTCAAATTCATGATCAGCGTATATGACATCGGTATTAATTTGGTAGAATAGAATTCGAAATCTCAAAATCGAGACCGGAAGTCGGTTTTGTGGGTCAAGTTTACATTGTAGCGACTAACCGGTTTCAGATTCGTGATCAGCGTATAGAACATCCATATTAATCGCGTGGTGTTGAATTCGAAATTTCAAAAACCGAGACCTGAAGTGGGGTTTTATGGGTCAATATGACCTCGTAGCGACTCGGTAGTTTCAAATTCGTAGTCAGCGCAATGAGTTAGGTACAAAAAATTATTTTTTAAAGTCCTATTTGGCAACGAGTGACAGCTGCTCTCGCTCTGTCGCACACCACACATTTGGTTTACGGAGTACTTTCTGGCGCATGCGCAGTTTCAATTTAGAAGAAATTACACACATGCGTAAATTGTTCCGGTTCATGTTCCAGTTCCTATTACTGTTCTAGTCACGGTTTCGACTCAAGTTCCAGTATCAGTTCCGGTTTTGTATACTGAGCACAGAAGTGGCATCAAACTACGAACATAGAAGAACGAGTATGACATTGACGGCGGTGTTTTTGCAGCACCATTATACACGACTATGACCTATTTTTCATTCCCTAAACAACAGAGTACTCGTTCACTCTGCGTGTTTGGGGGACTGCCACCAGCTGGTCAAAACTCTGAAGCCTGTCTTCCTGTTACGGGACAACGGTCGTAAGCCTCACGTGGAAACAATATTGCATCCGCCATACTCCCCGGACATTGCGTCTGTTCCAATCCTTGGAAACGCCAGTTGAAATACCATCTTTCCGATTTAATACATAGTCTTCCAGAACGCTGTAACCGTTATAAAAAAGACTACGACCTATTGTAGACTTTACACAAGAAAGGCGTAACAGCATCCCCTAGAGAACGCTATGTAGTCTTATTGAACATAGCAAAAATTGCACTCAGTATAGAAATGCAGAAATTACACAGACTACAAAGACTACCATATTTCGCAACACACATATTTCGCAACACATATTCCTTTAGAAAGGCTGTGACGTTGGCAGCTGCGTTGACCCTAAATAACATTCGACATCTAGCCGTATTACTCGTTTTTGGTGTGGAAAAAGACTATACCACACTTATTTATTAAAACCAACAACATTTTAACTGGTTATTCAGCTCATACACACACACACGTGGTTTACAGAGCACTTAGTGGCATATATACAGTTTCGATTCTTGTGAAAATTCCGGTTCCGATTGAATACAGGAGCAGACTACCCAACGAGTTGCCTTTTACAAGCACTTTTTCATCCCTAAAACAGTTGCAACGGTTCAGTGGTTCGTTCTCAGCTCGCGTGTGGTGGATAAACCATTCTTATTTAGATCATTTGGCATATACGTGGGACGTAAAACTTTAAAATTGCATTTTAGCTCACAGACACACACACACACACACACATGGTTAACGAGGTACTTAGTGGCGTACGTTCAGTTCCAAATCGGTTCCAGCTCCGATTACACTGGAGCAGACTATGAACGTATTTAATACAGGAAAAAAAATGTAAAAGACATATACCAAAAACCGCTATTTTAACCCTATGGAACATAGTAGAGCAAATGAAAAGAGAATTACTTATTTTTAAGCCTCTCCGTAAGAAATATCATGACCAATTTTTAATCCCCTATGTAACGTAGGAAAAATAGAACTTTAAAATTGCATTTTAGCTCTCCCCTCCCCCCTACACACACTCTCTTTTTTTACGGAGCACTTGGAGCCGTATGTGCAGTTCCAATTTCGGTTCCAGTGTCACTTCCGGCTCCAATTACACATCAGTAGACTGCGAACATATTTAACATAAAGGACTATTACTAACAGTGTTACTTCCCTTCAACCTTACATGTAGAGATTTTTATAAGGTTATGGCATATTTTTGCAATTCCTATTTAACATACCAGAAATTACATAACGATGGCCGCAAACTTTTTCTAGCTAGAGGCGGGTTTTCTGCTACAAGAGTAGAACTGCAATTTGTGCTGTGTTATAGATCTTTCTGTATTCTGCACGTAAAGACAGAGAACACTC